>NC_086317.1:325818645-327018645 GCF_036172605.1 Pelobates fuscus | reverse complement strand
CGACTCCTCCCTACTACCTTTCTTGTGAATGGGCACTTCCAATCTTCTGGGACTACTCCTGTTAACAATGATCGGTTAAATAAATCTGTTAATGGTTTTGCTAGTACACCACTAAGCTCTTTTAATAATTTTGGGTGTATTCCATCAGGTCCAATTGACTTATTAGTCTTTACTTTTGGCAGTTGAATTAGAACCTCTTACTCTGTAAACTCACATGTAATAAATGACTAATTTGTCCTTTTTCCTAACTGAAGTCCCTTCCCTTAATTTTCATCTGTAAATATACAAAAAATATTCATTGAGGGAGCTAGACCTTTATCCTCTTCTATATACCTTCTTTCTTTTGTTTTTAATCTAACTAATCCTTGTTTTACTTTCCTTTTCTCATTTATGTATCTAAAAAAAAGTTGTGTCCCCCCTTTTTTTACACTGTTCTATTTTCTCTTCTGTGTGTGATTTGGAAGCTCTTATAACTTGCTTAGCCTCTTTCTGCCTAATCTTATAGATCATATAGAGATTGTCTATCCTTCTCACTCTGTTTTTTTTTTTTTTTATAATTACTAAATGCTAACTTTTTGTTTTTTACAATTTTGGCCATATCTGCAGAGTACCACAGTGGTTTCTTAATATTTTTGCTTTTACTGACAAGCCTAATGCAATTTTCTGTTGCCTTCAACAGTGCAACATTTAAAGAATCCCATTTCTCTTGAACTCCATTTAAAGTTATTCAGTCTGATATTGACTCCTTTACACATATTCTAATTTTATAAAAGTCTGTTTTGTTTTTGTGTGGTGTCACTGTTCTTATGTTAAACCACACTGGCTGATGATCACTGGATCCTAAACTTTCACCTACAGTAATATCTGATACAAAATCTCTAGTTGTTAACACTAAATCTTGTATGGCCTCCTTATGAGTTGGTTCCTTAACGACTTGTTTTAGAGACAATGCCAGTAGGGAGTTTAGAATATGTGTGCTCCTGGCACAAGCAGCTATTTTGGTTTTCCAGTTCACATCAGGAAGATTAAAGTCACTCATGTTGACAACTTCCCCCTTCATTGTCATTTTAGCTATTTCCTCAACTAGTAGATTATCTAACTCTTCTATTTGTCCTATGGGCCTATAAATCACACATATGCGAGTTACTGTGCAATTAACACATTCTTAGGTAACCCAAACAGACTTTATGTTCACCTCACTAACTTTTATTAGGCTAGATTTAATGCTATCCTTCACATACAGGGCCACCCCTCCCCCTTTCTTGCCTTTTCATTTTTCTCATTATACCATGTCTCAGTAACAGCGACTAATTCTACATTATCAGTTGCCATTATTGCCACACGTTCATGGATCTTATTCCCTAAACTGTGAGTATTTGTAGACATGATTCTAAGTTTGTCATTTTTAACACACTTGCTACAGGCACCTTCTGTCCTTGTTATGGGGGGCAATTGGATTGATGTTTTATCACCCTTTTGCCCACCCTCCTAGTTTAAATACTAGAAATGAAATGCAAAAACAGAAACTCTATTTGATCTTTAGTGGGTATTAATAGATGAAGGGTGGGCTTCTATTGTTATGTCCAACTGCAGTAGCAGATATTCGTTGAACCACGTTTTCAGAAAATATTTTTTATCTGATTTTCTTTATTTGTATGTGTGCTGTGCCCACATCCTACATCTAGTTAGTGTATGCTGCAATTTAAGAAGGCAATACAAATATGGCAACCATACTTTATTGTTGCCAAAGGAATGCTGGACATTTCTACCCAGGGGCGGACTGAGAACCCTCAGGGCCCCCGGGCAAAAAAAATCAAGGGCCCCCTTACAGGCCCCACCCATACTCCGCAGCAAGCGCCACCCATGTCCCGCCTCCATGCACCGCCTCCAGCCACACCCTACACAATCTTTAGACACAAGGAAGAAAATTGCAATAATCCCTTCGAGGCCCCAGTAGAGACTACAATTGAGGGCTAATGGGCCATGGAGGGGGGCCTTTCTAGCAGAGGCTATCTCAGTGTCCTTTAGAGAGTGTGTTAGAAAGAATCCCCTCCAGGCCCTATTAGAGGCTACAATGGAGTCTAATAGGCTTGGAAGGGGGTCTTTCTAACAGAGGCCATCTCAGTGTCCCTGCTGGAAGCAGTCGCCTCCAGGTCCCAGTAGAGACTACAATTGAGGGCTAATGGGCCATGGAGGGGGGGGGGGGCATTCTAGCAGAGGCTATCTCAGTGTCCTTTAGAGAGTGTGTTAGAAAGAATTTCCTCCAGGTCCCATTATAGACTACAATGGAGTCTAATGGGGCCTGGAGGGGGGTCTCTCCAACACTCTGGTTCCTATTCACAATATAGCAACACAACATAGCTCGCTGATACCTAGGCCAAGTTAGCTCCTCTTACCTTAATTACTGTTGCTGGCTGGCAGTCTGTGGGCTTGCTGGAAGGATGTGGGCTTACTGGCTGCGGCTGGCAGGCTGTGGGCTTGCTGGCAGGCTGTGGGCTTGCTGGCAGGCTGTGGGGTTGCTGGCTACTGCCGGCAGGCTGTGGGCTTGCTGGCTACTGCCGGCAGGCTGTGGGCTTGCTGGCTGCGGCTGGCAGGCTGTTGGCTTGCTGGCTGTGGCTTGCTGGCTGCGGTTGGCAGGCTGCGGGCTTGCTGGCTGTAAGCCTAACTGGTGGCCTATGGGCTGGCTGGCCGGCCTGTGGGCTGGCTGGCCGGCCTGTGGGCTGGCTGGCCGGCTGGCTACTGGGGCACTTGTAGATTATTTAAAGAAATAATCCATGCACAATAACCACTACTGCTCTGTGTAGTCGTTATGGTGCCAGGAGGGCCGGACCCCCCTTTCAGAGTAAGTAGTCAAACCGTTTAAGAACAGTTTGACAACTTACCTGGGGTCTGCTGGGATATGAGGCTGATATGGGATATGACCCTCTCTCTTCTTAGCCCCCCTCCCTCTCTCTTCTTACCCCCTCTCTCTTCTTACCCCCCTCCCTCTTCTTACCCCCCTCCCTCTTCTTACCCCCCTCTCTCTTCTTACCCCCTCCCTCTTCTTACCGCCCCTCCCTCTCTCTTCTTACTCCCCCCCTCCCTCTTTCTTCTTACCCCCTCCCTCTTTCTTCTTACCCCCCTCCCTCTTTCTTCTTACCCCCCTCCCTCTTTCTTCTTACCCCCCTCCCTCTTTCTTCTTACCCCCCCTCCCTCTTTCTTCTTACCCCCCTCCTTCTTTCTTCTTACACCCCCCTCCCTCTTTCTTCTTACACCCCCCCTCCCTCTTTCTTCTTACCCCCCTCCCCTCCCTCTCTGTTCATCCCCCCCTCCCTGTTCATTCCCCCCCTCCCTGTTCATTCCCCCCTCCTTGTTTATTCCCCCCTCTCTGTTCATCCCCCCACTATGTTCATTCCCCCTCTCTGTTCATCCCCCCTCTCTGTTCATTCCCCACTCTCTGTTCATTCCCCCCTCCCTCTCTGTTCATTCCCCCCACCCCCTCCCTCTCTGTTCATTCCCCCTCTCTGTTCATTCCCCCCTCTCTTCATTCCCCCTCCCTCTCTGTTCATTCCCCCCTCCCTCTCTGTTCATTTCCACCCCTCCCTCTCTGTTCATTTCCCCCCACCCCTTCCCTCTCTGTTCATTTCCCCCCCACCCCTCCCTCCCTGTTCATTTCCCCCCCACCCCTCCCTCCCTGTTCATTTCCCCCCCACCCCCTCCCTCTCTGTTCATTTCCCCCCACCCCTTCCCTCTCTGTTCATTTCCCCCCCACCCCTCCCTCCCTGTTCATTTCCCCCCCACCCCTCCCTCCCTGTTCATTTCCCCCCCACCCCCTCCCTCTCTGTTCATTTCCCCCCCACCCACTCCCTCCCTGTTCATTTCCCCCCACCCCCTCCCTCTCTGTTCATCCCCCCACCCCCTCCCTCTCTGTTCATTTCCCCCCACCCTCTCTGTTCATCCCCCCCACCCCCTCCCTCTCTGTTCATTCCCCCCACCCCCTCCCTCTCTGTTCATTCCCCCCCACCCTCTCTGTTCATTCCCCCCACCCCTCCCTCTCTGTTCATTCCCCCCCCACCCTCTCTGTTCAATCCCCCCCCACCCCCTCCCTCTCTGTTCATTCCCCACCCCCTCCCTTTTTGTTCATTTCCCCCCCACCCCCTCTGTTCATTTCCCCCCCGCCACGCCCTCTGTTCATTCTCCCCCCCACCCCCTTTGTTCATTTCCGCCCCCACCCCCTCTGTTCATTTCCCCCCCCACCCCCTCCTCTGTAGCGTGGCCGAGCTGCTGTGCGGTCCGGTGCCCAGCCGGAGTGATAGGAAGGTGCACACTGAGTGTGCACCTTCCTGTCAGTCCGGTCGGGTACAGGAAACAGAAACTCCTGTTCCGCGCGGAACAGGAGTTTCTGTTTCCTGTACCCAGCCGGACTGACAGGAAGGTGCACACTGAGCACCTTCCTATCACTCCGGCCGGGCAACGGACCGCACAGCAGCTCGGCCACGCTACAGAGGAGGGGAGGTGAGAAGCTGCAGCCGCCTGAGCGCTCTTAAGAGAGCTCTCAGGCGGCTGCAGCATTTAAAGGGGCGGGTGGGCCCCCTGATGGCGGGCCCCCCTCCCGGCCGGGCCCTCGGACCATGTCCGAAGTGCCCGACCGGTCAGTCCGCCCCTGTTTCTACCGTAGTGTGAAGATTAGTCCACTCTTAAGGCAAGAGTAAGAAAAAACAGAACACAGTGGAACTGCACTTTAGACATGCTAGAAATTATTTTGGAACAGCAGGTGGAGGTTTATAGTCTATCTTCTGATCAGTACATTGGTTTTGAGTCTCCACTGGGGCCTGAGGGTTGAACAAGAAAAGGGCATTAGTGGCAGTCCTTAAACCATTTAAGGATGTGACAGAAACTTTGAGCCAAACTAATTGCCAGTTTGGGACAGGCCATTCCCCTATTCACTCACCTAATAAACAAAATTGATACCTTCCTGATAAACAGGAATGTTGTTCCTGGCTGCACACTCCAGACTGATGTAGCAGCAATGGTCAAGAGGCTGAAAGATGCACTAAAAGTTTGTGTTCACAAACAATTTGATAATGTGATACATTTTTAATTGTATGCTAAATAAGACATTTTTCATCGGAATTTCCCTTATTTCTCTCCATATATGCGGTGCTACAAAAAGGGACCAAGGTTCCAGTGGGTGTTTTTCTCTATACCTGTTTACCCAGAACTGGGATTGTGTAGCTCTGGAGGAAGTGAGTGTTATTCCAAGGGCTGTTTTTTTTTATCATTTTAGGGCTAATTTATCATTTTAGGGTTTATGTGCACTATTGTTACAGGTGTTTGATATACTGGGAGTTTTCAGTAACAGTAAGAATTGCACTATATATTTTGCAATATATGCACATTTTTCATTACATTTTATGGATTACTTTAATTGTTTTTTTCTCTTTAAATTCACATTTATGTATTATTAAATTCAGTGCATACTTTACATGTTTTTTGGTGTTTGATAATTGCTTTGAACTGATGTTAGCTTCTCTATGTGATCCTAGGAAATACTTGACAAGGTCCATGATTTTCAGCAAAAAAAGAGAGGCATGCAGGTTGAGTGAGATTTGCAGATTGAGCTGATGTATGCTACTCCCATCAGCAATAGCACAACTACATCTCAGCATTTGGAAGCAAATGCTTTTTAGATAAAGGTTCTTGGCTGTGTGTTGTGAGCAAGTGAAGCAGCAAACAGCTGAAATAAGACTTGTACCTCTTTAATGTTCATAGCATTCCTCTCTGAACCTGCTTTTAGAGATGTCCCGAACAGTTCGCCGGGAACTGTTCGCCGGCGAACATAGCTTGTTCGCGGTCGCCGCGGCGGGCGAACATATGCGAAGTTCGGTCCGCCCCCTATTCGTCATGGAGGTGGGAGGGTCTGGGAGGGAGGGTCTGCTGCTGATTGGCTGGAATGTGTCTGCTGAATGTGAGGTACAGGGTCAAAGTTTACTCAATGATGACGAATAGGGGGTGGACCGAACATCGCATATGTTCGCCCGCCGCGTCGACCGCGAACAAGCTATGTTCGCCAGCGAATAGTTTCCGGCGAACTGTTCGGGACATCTCTACCTGCTTTGCCTCATACTGCTGACCCTCTGCGCTACTGGAATGCATAGAAAAGTGTGTATCCTGCTCTGTGTCTGGTTGCCCAGCAGTTATATACATGTCCACTGACCACTGTCCAAAGGACAGGAGTATTTTCTGTTACAGGGAACGTTTTATATCCACAATGCTCACAAATATCCCCTGCCCTTCAGTTTGATACTTGAAATGTCGTCATCATCTGATAGCGGATATCTAATTTCCCAGTGCCCACTCAGCAATCTTTTCAAAGTTGTTACAACATTTTTCAAAAAATATTTTAGAATACATTTTTCAAAATGTATTTTAAAATCTGGTAGTGAATAAAAAAAGTAGTAAATTACTCCTGCTGCATGCCTTTTCCACCCTTTCATTTAAAAAAAAAAAAAAAAATTCCCTTATTCAATTTAAATCACACCTGTTGCTGCTAGGGCACTGTTGGTTTGAAATCACAGACTCGATGAGTAGGAAGGCTTTAACCCCTTAAGGACACGTGACATCTGTGACATGTCATGATTCCCTTTTATTCCAGAAGTTTGGTCCTTAAGGGGTTAATCTTCTCATGGTGGAAGGGATAAATGGGTTGTCAATTGCCCATTGACTTTGTTCTTTCATTTTTTTTTTAAATGTCCCTGTTTTCAATTTAAAATCACTCCTCTTTCAACTGTTTACCATTCTCAGTAATACAAGATTAAGAAAACAAAGGCAATCACTCATTATAAAACTAAATTATCACACTTATTTTTTTAAACACAGATATGTATATAACTTCCACAATTCAGAATTGACTTTGCAAAAATGCTATTGCGTAGCCAACACGTAGGCATGTGTGGCCGGTCCAAATATATCTCTTTAAAATATTGCTTTCATGGACAATATTTGGACAAGCCAAACTGCCACATACATGAGTTTAGGGCAATCCAAACTACATTTTATTTTCGGACAAAGTGGTTAACCGAAACATATATTTCCACTGTGCACAAGTCTAGTCTTTAGTTTGTACCGTCTGTTTGTACTGCCACCTCTGATGCTCGCCTTCAAGAATTCTCTAGGGCTGCACCGGTCCTGTGAAACTCATTTCCCTTCTCCGTTGAATGCTCACCCAGTCTCTATTCCTTCAAAAAAATATTAAAAACTTACTTTGTCACAAAAGAAAAAAAAATAAACTGTTAATAGCTCCCAAGCGATTCCTCTCCTGCAACTGTCATTAAAAAACACACTAAGTCTTCAGTGAATATTATTATTTTATAATAATATTACAATTTACTTCTCTACTACTACCCTGACCTTTTGTGTCACTTTACCCCACTCTCTCTAGCATGTAAGCTCATTGCGCAGGGCCCTCAACCCCTCTGTTCCTGTGTGTCCAACTTGTCTGGTTACAATTACATGTTTGTTAATCCACCCATTGTACAGGGCTGCAGAATTTGTTAGCGCTATAATAATAATAATAGTAATAATAATAAGAGGATAATAAGATTACATTGTAAATAGTAAAATTAAGTACAAGACCCCGTGTGCTACCTCAAAGATATGGAATCTCATCAAAAATCTGTACTTCGAAAATGTAAAAAAAAAAATACAAAAACACTTTTTAACTTTTTAAACAAACTATTAATGAACTTGTTAATTCCTCTAAAACATTTTACAGAAGTCAAACCTTACCTCACAAAACCGTTCCTCTCACTGTCAGCTCTTCAGTTGCTTTATATGAGATATCATTAATATCATTTTAGTAGAAAGTTTCATATGGATCGCACACTTGGAAATCTGTCTTTTTCCAAATACTTGATCATTCTCTTTGCATTAACATTTTGTAACTGACACAGTTTAAAAAAAAAAACCGATTGAAGTTGGATTTCTGCCTAAATTAAAACCTCTTGTGGAAAGATGTCTGAAAAATAGACTGCTTAAGAAGAAAGAAATATTTCAGGTTTAAATGAGGTGAGAATACCTGTATAGAATCAAAGAGCTGTCTGATTAGTCAAAACACAGACATTCATGAAATATGAACACAGGTGTTTTCTTCTGCTCTAAGAGAAATGATGAAAAATTGATTATTTATTTGAATTTTCAGCTCCCAGCAGCATACACAGCAATTCAAGCCAATTTTACATCTGTAAATAACCACAGAAAGGTTTAATATATTTACTGATGGAACTGGCAACCTTTATTCTTTGGTCACCAACGGTAAATAATTACATGCTAACATTATTTAATGATCACTTTAAGGAAATCCTGGGAAAAACAAACAGCAAAAAACACATTTTACACCACTCCCTTGTACTCATTAACTGACGTGTACAATCAAATAGTGGTGGAAAAGGGAGTTCACTAAGGACTTGTTTTTAATTTTTTTGGTAAGTTTTATTGACAAACCGCTACTCAAATATCTGCCTCTAACGTCAGCAAAAAGCTCCTGTTTCCATAGTGCAAATTTGGACCATTAGCGACTTAGAATTCCCAGCTGAGGACATTTTGTAAGTCTCCCATAGAAAATAATTGGAAAAAAATACGTACTAATTAACAATTCATTTCCATGGTAGCTGCTTAATGTTACCAAATGTCACCAAATTTAACACCGGCCTCAGCTTGGTGTAGAGACACAAAACCTAGCTATCCTATAGACTGTAAGCTCGTTTGAGCAGGTTCCTCTTCAACCTATAATTCCTCTAAGTTTTCTTGTAATTGTCCTATTTATAGTTAAATCCTCCCTCTCATAAAATTGTAAAGTGCTACGGAATCTGTTGGCGCTATATAAATGGCAATAATAATAATAACAACAAATGCGCACTTCCCTTAAACTTTATATAGAGAGATGATCAGCTCTGTTGCTTAAAAATAAATTGACTAAATACACAAAGTCCTCAGGGTTCCAATAATACCAGGTAGAGCCCTACCCAATGGCCAGTACTCTGTTTTAATCCCATGAGCTGCAAGTTTAATAGTAATTATAAATGGGGGCCATGAGCTTGATAGTCTCGTGGTATATCAGGCAATATAGGGGGCAGGAAACTGTCTTTTTTTACTTAAAATACAATATAAATTACACATGGCTTCTCGTAGCAAGTGTTAACCAAATGTCATTACCATTTACCCACTGCCAATGGGATCAAGGAAGGTGCAGAGTTAACTCATTAGTCCTTTACTCTGTGTTTTTGGGATCCCAATGGAACCCACTTCTTTTTTATTTTTTGTTGCTAATAGAATTCTCTAGTGTGAGGAAGTCAATTAACTAAAATTACGTGCTGAGGTCTCACAGACTCACTGGGTCATTATAAATATTTGATAGCTACTCAACCATACTCAACCATAGAATAGTCGTATTATTATTCCCTTTAAAATCAGGTGGGAGTGCTAGAAAAACACCAGAAAACAATGGTAGATTTAAAATGACGTTAAACACATAAATGCATGCATAATGTTGTACTCATACAATATAAAAGAAAAATATAGAAAATATCTATAATAAATTATTGAAATGGATCAAAGCTTTGCGAAGATAGATAAAATAAAATGTCAGCATTATCTCCAACATTAGCATATTATAAATCATGAAATTGGTCGACATTATCTTGGAGAAAAGCCATCAATGTCTTTTTAGATATAATACACCTTATTTTCAATGCGTGTGGCCCTACAAAGAGTACATATTTATGTTATGGCAACAGCAACTCGTTTTGTAGAAAAAATTAAGTGGTCACCTTATTGTAAGGTAATTTGGGCTTGTTGTGAATCTTGACACATACAGATATTAGTTAGACTGTAGTTACACCTATCACCCTCCTCCTGATTCAATAAAATGGGAAAATTATTCATACCCTTAATTACTACCGTTATTTTTCTTTTCTCCTCAACTTTGATTATACTCAGCTTTTTAAGGTCTCTTCCACACTCACTCATATGATCAGTTATTGCACCCTCCGTGGACTGGCCCTCCCTTCCCTTTCATTACTCAAAACTTACCATTGGTAAGTAGGTGTCAATCCATAAAAATTCTAAAGAACTTTCCCACGCTGTGTAAAATGACACAGAGCACTCTGATTGGTTAGATTCCAAGCCCACCAATCAGAGTGCTCTTTGTCATTTTACACAGCGTGGGGAAATTCCCAAAAACTTTCCCACGCTGTGTAAAATGACACAGAGCACTCTGATTGGTTAGATTCCAAGCCCACCAATCACAGTGCTCTGTGTCATTTTACACAGCGTGGGAAAGTTCTTTTATTCCCCCCTCACTATTTTTAGGGTGAGGGGGGTAGGTAGGGGGTAACTTCTTTTGGGGTGGGGTGGTGGGTGACTAGGGGCTTGGGGACCCCTAGTCACCTTTGATTGGGAGGGGGATTTTTATTTAGGGTCCCCACCCACCACTCAGGGGTGGGGGTGGGGGGAGGACAGTAGGTCCCCCCATTGTGATTTATGGCCCCCACCCACCACGTAGGGGTAGGGGCCGGAGGGAGGACAGTAGGTCCCCCCCCTCATTATATTTATGGCCCCCACCCACCGCGCAGGGGTGGGGGCCGGGGCGGGGTGGACAGTAGGTCCCCCCATTGTGATTTATGGCCCCAACCCACCACGTAGGGGTGGGGGCCGGGGGGAAGACAGTATCAGTATCAGTATCAGGGTCTCTGAGGACAGGTGTCAATCCATATGTCAAGGTGTCAATATGTCATATGTCAGGTGTCAATCCATATCCATTGTGATTTAGGAATGTTAGGTGATTTATGCCCTTTATGGATTAAAACCAGACTCTGCATCAACTGTGTAATTTTCCATGGGAGTTTTGCCATGGTTCCCCCTCCGGCATGCCACAGTCCAGGTGTTATTCCCCTTGAAACAACTTTTCCATCACTATTGTGGCCAGAAAGAGTCCCTGTGGGTTTTAAAATTCGCCTGCCCATTGAAGTCTATGGCGGTTCGCCCGGTTCGCCGGTTCGCGAACGTTTGCGGAAGTTCGCCGTTCGCGAACCGAAAATTTTATGTTCGCGACATCACTACTGATTAGTTGAGAAACCATTTAGAATTTAAGATGTTATTGACAATATTTTCCATGTTTCAAAAAATACTTTCTGATGAGATTCTACAACCAACATTTCACAAAAAGTGAAAGGTGATCATTGTTATAATGTAAGAGACAGCATGGAATGGAGAGATAAACTGAGGATATCCTTGTTCTGATTCACAGGGCTATATAAACTTGGTAATTTTAGAGCCACACTCATTCATATGAGAGGTGCAGAACTCTTTAATCTGAAAATAGCAGATGATTTCTGAAGCAGCTGCATCAAAATTCTGATTCAGAAATGGAGTCAGCAGCCTTATGACATAAGACATGACATAAGAAGATATAATTTAGTCATACAACATGCTTGCTTAAGTGCTGTTAAAAACCAGTCAGGTTTAACTACGACCTTGAAATGGGACTGCATTTGTGAACAGAGCTTCTCTGATAAGGCTATTACAATTCCCCCCCCCCCCCCTCCAAATGTTAATGCATAAAAAAATAAATTTCTAAAAGTGGTAAAACAGGAAAATTTAGCCAAAATATATGATGAATTTTGATTTAATATTTATTTTTATCCCACACAAAATATCCCACATAAGTTTGAACATATGTTCATGAAATGGGAGATCTTGTGCTGAAATAGAAACTAGGATGACACAAATATATTTTAGTTAGAGAGGTTTTGTAACGAAAAACTTAACGCACGTCAGACGTGATATTTATCCCATTGATATATAGTGTGAAGGAATACCCCATCACTGTTAGGCTATTTACCTTAGTTTGCCATCATGTTCCAGTTTTGTTCATTATTTTGTTCAGTTCCCGAACCAAGACCACCCCAGAGACCAATTAGAACATGGAGGGGGCGGGGCCTGACCGCCAAACTGAACGGTCGCATATACCAACATCTCCTGCAAACCTCCAAACTTTAAGCTTACAAAAGCGGATTTTATGCCTAATTAATGACCTGCAACAGTGGTCTGAAGCACAAGGGAGCACTGGCTCAGAGGAGAGGCTTGCAAACCCCTTGTTTTAGTCCCTTGAGACGATACCAGTTGTCCCTACAGGATGAGGCCTACTCAGGCGGTGAGTGGGGTGGACGGCCGCTGCCCCGCTATCCTGCCCGACGGTGTAGCGCTGGACTCCCATGGATGTGCAACCAGGCCCCCCCCCCCCCCTCTGGACCGGTGGGGGTGATCCCGGTCCGCACCCTGCAACCCTTACCACTACTCAAACCATGAGGCCCCACTAAAATGGCGGCAAACACAAGCTCACCAACGCATAATGGGAATAACGCCATCTTTTCTCCCTCGCTGGCTGAGACCTTTACACAAGCAAGGCGGACGTGACATGCCTGCATGAGGCAGCCTGACAGACGGGATACCTATGGCACACTACTCCAACACTCACCGGATCAAAGTGGCTACGATGCCCGAGCTCACATGAGGAGAGCCAAGCAGAGGGACAGCCAATCGACAGGCATGGCAAGTAACCTGCCCACCTTGAATACCACCGAGAGACTCATACACAGGCTCATCCAAGCGCCTGGATCACAGCCCAAGACCCCGCTCCCTACTCTGGCTCAAAACCACAGCGCCTCCGAGACTGAGCTACATCTCCTACAGACAGCCACGCTCAGCTCCAGCATGGAACAACCCATGGACAGCCACCATTCTTACCCAAGCCAGGGCATAGGCTGATGCTGAACTCTCTGACCATGCCACCCTCCTTTCGACAACTACATACCTGATTATAGGATTCACAGTATACAAGGTTTTATCTCATTTAATTTTTCAAGACTTGTTTTCTTTTTATTTATTTTTTTATTTTTTAATGCTTTTCATGGGACAACATGGAGAATACAGCTATGCAGATGACACTACAGACCTTGTTTAACCTGTTGAACTCCTGCTATAACTCTGCTCTCATGTACTTAAGCTTATGTTGCTTCATGTGTCCCATACACACCTCTACCTACGCTCAATATTAGACCTAGATCTTGCACACTGCGCAGCGTACCAACCAGCACACTACACTATGCTAGCAAGCACTAGGGCGCATCTATCCACTTCAAACACCCAGGCATGTAACCCCCTCCCCCTCCCCTTTTTTTCTTAATTTAAATTATTTTTATTTATTTTATTTTTTTAATTTATTTTATTATGATTTTTTTAATGATTTTTTATTTATCTTTTATTTCTATTAATTTTAATCTTAACGTCAGAATCCGTTAACAAACCGAGGAACAATTTTGCAGCGCACTAAGCCCCTCGCAGTCATATCCTAGGTCCGAACAGACAACGGGTTGCCCAATAAGGGCTGCTCACCTACTCATGGTCGCATGTCGCCTTCCCTATATACAGGGCAGCACCAGTCTACAGTCTAAGCCAGATTTTACTTTAATCGAGTTAAACTGTCGCTGCTCGCTTCAGCCTATCGATCATACACAAAACCTGCAAACACTAATCCCTAGTCCGCGCGTTATAGAACAGTCTGAAATCTTACGCTTCTCATGATAATATACCATAAAATTGTGCTAGTCAATTGGATGCCATATCAATCTAATGTTCAAGATAAGCCTGCAGTAGCTGTTGTGGCTCTGCAAGACCAATTGTATGTTTTTCATATGCTCAAGAAAAAAAAGAATACAAAAAAAAAGAACATGGAACGTTATGTATCTTGTATGAAAACCACAGAGAAAATCATTAATAGAATTCTCCACTGGGTGGCCGCCAATTTGTGCATACAAATACACGTAGTTGGGACAATGAATGGGACTCCCAAACGCTGCCAGAGGGACCTGGTTGTCGAGTGCCTGGAACTCATGTTCTTGTTTCCATTCACCTAGACGAACGGCATTCGGGAGTTCCAGAATACTGAACACAGGGAGCATTCTTCATGAACTAGCTTGGCACATCTTATGCGGTTTTTGGGCAAAACCCCACAAACGGAGACCGGCTCTTGCCACACTTTCCATGGGACTATTTCTGGACTTCGACCTCATGGCAGACCGGTCAAATCTTCCCTGTGATGCTGATCACAAACTACCAAACGGATCTGGGTGATTTTCGGATATATTGTTCCTCCAGATCCAGACTACCCAGGGATGTGACTTTTGTGGGGTTCCCATGTATTTTGGAGGTGCTCTTGGGATGTTTTTCTGTACCTGGAGATAATTGCGTTTAGTACATTCTCTGACTCAATTATCTCCCAGGTTCAGAGGAGGAGTCTGCTAACCGTATGAATTTGATGCCTGTTCTCTATTAAAATGAGTCTTACCCCAGCATTAAGCCTTGACTCATGTGTGGGTTATTATGCAATACTGGCGATATTTTCTCCTGTGGATTGTTGGCGTATGATTATTATGGGAAAAGGGTATTCATAGTGGTGATACCTTGACAGACCATAACATATAATGTTCATCAGAGTATTAAGATGGAACTTGTATAATGTGGATGGATGATTTATCATATTATCACCTAAATAGGTGATGCAATTAAATTAGATAGGTAGGCAGACAGCCAGATGGAAAGATAGACAGACTGACAGACAGACAGATAGATAGATGGATTTCTCTTCAAGTGTAAGCCCAAGGTCACCATGTACAATAGCAGCAGTTTTATGTTTGTTTGTTTTTTTTGTTGTTTTTCTCATCACTCACAAGCTTTTGGAGACCAAATTAGAATTAATCCTCTTACGTTCTTCCAGGAATTTGCCAGGGACACGTATTTAGTAGTATGGCAGTTTCTATCCTTGGAAATCCTTTCAACATGATGGAAATGTAAATAGACAACTAGACGTGTATGTGTATGAATATCCAAAGATCCCCCTTAATGGGCTTTTTGAAGAACTGATCTAATTGGACACAAACTGATTTGTGTTCAGATCTACAAAACTTTACTTTGCTTTGCTTTGTATATAAGAATTGTATTTACTCATCACAGCACCTAAGTACCTAAAACAGAATGTCTAATATGTTGTGAGCTCAGTGATTAATAGCACATAAGGTCAGTTCAGTACATTTTTATTTGTCAATCTTTCTTTTATTGAGGCAAGTCAGTAAAACTGAATGGAAAAATAGGAAAAGAGTTATTGTATGTATACAATGGAATAACCGTCTTGTCAAAATCATCATGGAAGAAACTCCTAGTCAAATCAGCCTCAGTTTTAAAATAAAATATAACAAGAAAATAAACATGCTAAGCAAACAGGACTATGAACGTAGTACAGGTACACAGGCAGTGGCACTGGAGTTGCAGGACATGGGAATTGCTCTATGGGTAAAAGCATACTGATATGAGTCTCGATGCAAGAAACTAAGGATGAATATAAGATTATACTCCAGTTGCCTGCACATGTAGTAGAGTGTATAAATCAGATGATGAGGATTTTGGGGGTTTTAGACATTCAAGCATAATTGCACCATACTGTACAAAGCATATAGCAGAGTATACATAAATAGAGCTAAAAGCACGCATAATGGGACTGGGAGAAACAATTGTGGTGCCATATTGTAAGTTATAGAGCGTAATGCAATAATGCACGACAAAAAAGCATAAACAATAAAAAATTAACAATAACATTAGGTGCAGAGTAAATCATGCTTGTTAAGACTGGTTAAGCTATAGAAGACATGGTGGCATCAGCTAGACAAGAGAAAGTCCCTGTTTGTAAGCTGGAAAGCTGCCTAGTTTGGCAATGGTCACCTATGCCCACACTCAGAAGGCACATATTTGCAGAGAGAGTACAGGAGCAAGAAGAGGGTAAAGAGGAACATCCCTTTCTGGCCCAGACGAGAAGGCCAACATCTGTGAATCACGGATTCAGGGGCTCAAAGAGTCGAAGTCCTTTCCCTGAGGGCACTCACTGCCTAGGTGTTGCAGTTCCACTGGAAGTGGTCGGTCTCCTTTCCACAAGGGTCTTACTCGATTCATCCTTTGACTCAGGTGGGCCTGCTACAAATGATTCTCGCACTTGAACTTATCGAGTACCCAGAGGGGGCCACCTCTTTTCCCTTCCCTCACCACTCCAAGTTCCCTCCCATGGTTGAGGTGACAAAACCGCTTGTCATGTCTCCACGGTGGCCCAGAAGCGGTCGAATATGTCATCACAGTCACCGCAGGGACATCTCCAGAGAGTTATGTAGTGTCTGCCCAGGCTGTGTACTTTGCGTACCATGAGGAATGGATTCATCCTCCATATTAATTAGTTAAGTCACAGTCCAAGCTTGTTCAGATGTAGCAGTAGAGGATCACACTAGTGCATGACATAAGCCAGTGGGGACCAATATAACCCCAACCATTCCAGAGGAGTGAGGAAATGTGGCTGCACAGTACCCTGCAAGGGTTCAGCGCTTCTCGGTTCAAAAATATATTAGTATTTTTTTATTTATTTTTTTATTTGAAGCAGCATGTGCTTGTTCCTGGCTATACTTCCACTGAAATTTGGGAGAACATCTGAAGCACACTTCCCATCGGTAGGTGCACAAAAAGATATGTGGAGTTGTCTCATGACACTCTAACTATTCTGTTAGTATAGGAGTCATCAAGTTATGTTTTGGGCTCAAGCCCATGTTGTTCTGGAACTTAGCAACACCCCTGCCTAAAAGGCACAAGTTCCAATTAAACCAATCAAAATCACACATATTATCATGCTAACAGAAGATATAGAATCATGTATTTGGTGGGTGTACATTAAGAGGGTGTCACCAGTCATGCATAAAGAGGCATGAGAGCCTGATGTTAAGCATGCCAGGCTGACTAACAACCTCCTAGCCTGCTGATGAAGTGTTGCTTGCATGATTCTAGTGCACGCTGCACAGTGCAACCACATCTAATTATGCCCTCATAATTATGTGTTGCTTGTTGACAGGCCCCTGGTGTTTCTAGGTGCAGGACATCAGAGATCAAAATCAGGAAGGCAGGACAGGACCTAAAATAAGGTCCTTGGAATGCCTGTGTTATGAATGTCACGTACTGTCCTATCGTACCCTGAGAACACTTTTAAAACCTCCATGGGCACCATACTTACTCTTCACAGTCGGCGCCTTTACAGCTCCTGATACTGCTGTCTCCTGGACAGAGGCGGCTCTAGA
Source organism: Pelobates fuscus (assembly GCF_036172605.1). NCBI lineage: Eukaryota > Metazoa > Chordata > Amphibia > Anura > Pelobatidae > Pelobates > Pelobates fuscus. The sequence goes on along the minus strand of NC_086317.1, from coordinate 327,001,447 downwards.
CTTTATGAGGCCTTAGGCGAAACGCAAACATGAGGCCCCACTAACAAAAAAGTGTCACATATACACATTGATGCACTGTCTACCTGTGTATGTGCCTGAGAGTGTGTCTGACAGAGCGTATCCTTGTGTGTGCGAATGTATGTCTCTGTGAGCATGTTTGCGTTTTTGTCTGAGACCCTATGTGTATGGGGTAGCTGATGGTGAGAGGGAGCGGGGGGTGTGATGGTGAGAGGGAGCGGGGGGTGATGGTGAAAGGGAGCGGGGGGTGATGGTGAAAGGGAGCGGGGGGGTTGATGGTAATGTGAGAGGGAGCGGGGGGTGATGGTAATGTGAGAGGGAGCGGGGGTGGTGGTAATGTGAGAGGGAGCGGGGGGTGATGGTAATGTGAGAGGGAGCGGGGGGTGATGGTAATGTGAGAGGGAGCGGGGGGTGGTAATGTGAGAGGGAGCGGGGGGTGATGGTAATGTGAGAGGGAGCGGGGGGTGATGGTAATGTGAGAGGGAGCGGGGGGTGATCGTAATGTGAGAGTGAGGGGGGGTAATGTGAGAGTGAGGGGGGTAATGTGAGAGTGAGGGGGTAATGTGAGAGTGAGAGGGGGTAATGTGAGAGTGGGTAATGTGAGAGTGAGAGTGAGAGGGGGGTGATGTGAGAAGGAGGGGGTGATGGTGAGTGGGGAGAGGCTGAGGGTGGTGACGGAGGGTTATGCTGAGGGGGGTGATGCTGAGGGTGGTGGGGGAGTGATGCTGAGGGTGGTGGGGGTGGGGGTGAGGGGGTGATGCTGAGGGTGGTGGGGGAGTGATGCTGAGGGTGGTGGGGGGAGTGATGCTGAGGGTGGTGATGTTGAGGGTGGTGGAGGGTGGTGAAGCTGAGGGTGGTGAGGGGTGATGCTGAGGGTGGTGGGGGGTTATGGGGGATGGTGAGGCTGAGGGTGGTGGGGGGTGAGGCTGAGGGTTAAGGGGTAATGGTGAGGGCGGTGGGGGTGAGGCTAAAGGTGGGGAGGGGTGATGGTGAGGGTGGTGATGGTGACGGTGGTTGGGGTGATGGTGACGGTGGTGGGGGTGATGGTGACGGTGGTGGGGGTGATGGTGACGGTGGTGGTGGGTGTAGCTGAGGGTGGTGGGGGTGAGGCTGAGGGTGGTGGGGGGTGATGGTGGGGAGGGGTGATGGTGGTGGGGGTGATGCTGAGGGTGGTGGGGGGTGAGGCTGAGGGTGGTGATGGTGGGTGATGGGGGATAAGGCTGAGGGTGGTGGGGGGTGATGGTGACGGTGGTGGTGGGTGTAGCTGAGGGTGGTGGGGGGTGAGGCTGAGGGTGGTGATGGTGGGTGATGGGGATAAGGATGAGGGTGGTGGGGGGTGATGGTGACGGTGGTGGTGGGTGTAGCTGAGGGTGGTGGGGGTGAGGCTGAGGGTGGTGGGGGTGATGGTGAGGGTGGTGGGGGGTGATGGTGGTGGGTGGTAAAGCTGAGGGTGGTGATGGTGGGTGATGGTGGTGGGGGGGTGAGGCTGAGGGTGATGGGGGGTAATGGTGAGGGTGGGGAGGGGTGATGGTGGTGGGGGTGAGGCTGAGGAGGGGTGATGGTGGTGGGGGTGATGGTGGGGGTGAAGCTTAGGGTGGTGGGGGGGTGATGGTGGTGGTGGGGGGTGAGGCTGAGGGTGGTGGGGGTGATGGTGGTGGGGGTGAAGCTGAGGGTGGTGGGGGGTGATGGTGGTGGTGGGGGGTGAGGCTGAGGGTGGTGGGGGTGAATCTGAGGGTGGTGGGGGTGATGGTGGTGGTGGGGGTGATGGTGGTGGTGGGGGTGATGGTGAGGGTGGTGGGGGTGATGGTGGTGGGGGGTGAAGCTGAGGGTGGTGGGGGTGATGGTGGTGGGGGGTGAAGCTGAGGGTGGTGGGGGGTGATGGTGGTGGTGGGGGGTGAGGCTGAGGGTGGTGGGGTGGTGGGGGGTGAAGCTGAGGGTGGTGGGGGGTGAAGCTGAGGGTGGTGGGGGGGTGATGGTGGTGGTGGGGGTGAGGCTGAGGGTGCTGGGGGGTGATGGTGGTGGTGGGTGAGGCTGAGGGTGGTGGGGGTGGTGGGGGGTGAAGCTGAGGGTGGTGGGGGTGGTGGGGGTGAAGCTGAGGGTGGTGGGGGGTGATGGTGGTGGTGGGGGGTGAGGCTGAGGGTGGTGGGGGTGATGGTGGTGGGGGGTGAAGCTGATGGTGGTGGGGGTGATGGTGGTGGTGGGGGGTGAAGCTGAGGGTGGTGGGGGTGATGGTGGTGGTGGGGGGTGAGGCTGAGGGTGATGGTGGTGGTGAGGCTAAGGGTGGTGGGGTGAGGCTGAGGGTGGTGGGGGTGATGGTGGTGGGGGTGATGGTGGTGGGGGGTGAGGCTGAGGGTGGTGGGTGGTGAAGCTGGGGGTGAGCCTGAGTGTGGTGAGGGGTGATGGGGAGGGAGAGCCTACCTTTCCCTGGTGGTCCAGTGGGCTCCCTGGTGGTCCAGTGGCCACACCTCCTGGTCTGCAGCTCCGCAGAGCTGCAGACCGTGTAATCTCGCGAGATTTCAGAGCGTTGCCGTGGTATACCGCGGCAACGCTCTGATTGGCCAATTCTCGCGAGTCACATGGTCTGCAGCTCTGCACACTGCGGAGCTGCAGACCAGTGTCTGCGATGGTGGCCGGGCAGCCAGGAGGGGCCTCGCACCCGGCGGCATACCGGGCAAGCCGCCGGGCCCCCTCCTGGTGTCAGGTCCTCGGTCACTGACCGAGGACCTGACACACTCTGCCAACAGGCGGTTTAGGCGGCCGCGAGGCCCCAGCCAGCGCGAGGCCTTAGGCGGCCGCCTAAACCGCCTAATTAAAGAGCCGCCTCTGCTCCTGGAAACAGCCCAGTGAATCAGTCCATGCCTAGAGGTAATTCAGATCAAAAACTATATAGTGCTCAGCGAGCAAAATCTTCTTCAATTATCCTTCCTGCTGTATTACTCCTGCACTTTTTGCCAGCAAACATCCAAATGCTTTGCTGCTATCTTATTCTACCAAAGAATTGTATGAAGCTGCAGCCCACAACTTCTATATGCAAGTAACCTCCTTGCCAGTCATCAAATGACTGTAGACTGCATATCTTCAATTCCTGTGAAGGGATCACGGTTGCCTACACACCATATCAAGTGTTGCCATACTTTATTTTATTTTTAAATGGACATGTAGAGCCTGCTTCCATCTAGTTTTGTATGAAGAATGTGCTCAAAGGACTTGTAAAAGTTGGGCATGTGTGGTCTAAATTGGACCAGGTATATTAATACTGTGGACTTTGCTAAATAAATATCATACTGACCAACTCATTCACTTGAGTACCAACCAAAAACCTGTTTACAGGGTATGACTAAATATCAAGGTCATTAAATATGGCCAGGGGAGGTAACTCTAGTTCATGTTACAAACCACTTCATCTGATAGCATAAGACATTATAAAGAAAATGCAATTAGTCAGTATTAATATTAATTAAACAGAACTTTTCCCAAATGGCCGAATTCCGACTAATATAGCAGTTCTTACATTTACTAATGCCAATTCAGGTCAGAATTTGGATAATCTGTATCATTCAGTTGGAAACATTCTGTGTCTTGTTTGAAATAAGTGCTTTTTGAATCAGAATCCTATACACATGGTATAGGGTACACAATATGTACAAAGTACCAACTTTAAACCGAATTGGGACTGAATGCATCGAGCAGGATGCATATTCTCAAATTATCATTCACTTGCATTTTGCTTGCTGGCTGCAAATAGTTAAAAAATAAAAACCTTGAAAGTGTTAACTTGCTGTTGCAGGAAATCAATGTTTTGAAGTTTTATTTGCCTTCAAGCAAACTCCTGGCAGTGCAAGGATTTACATTGTGACAGCTTACTAGTCTTTGCTAGCCAGCCACCATATTAAAAATGTTTTGTTTTTTTTAACCATAAACCTATTGGAGGTCAATGTAACCTTCATATTACCATAAGGGAATTTTAAAATCTTCCTTATGCACTCACCTGCCATGCCAGGGGTGGGCACATATGTACTAAACAATGGGTGGGGGCTACTACTTAAACTAAGTAGGGAGGCATATTGTTTCCCCCCATCCCATACCCATAGGCGGTGGGTGGAGGTTATTAATTTAGTAACCAGGGGAGGACCTAGCACTTACTCAATCCCCATTAATTTAATAACCAATGAACATACTCTTGTCCACCCTCCCCCTCCCCCCCATTTTTTTTTTTAAATTGCCATTTGACTACCCCCATATACTGACTTGGGTACACCTAGCCACTCAGTGGGCATTAATGTGGTGGAAAATGTGAACAGTTGTGTGGGGTGAACAATGGTATGTCCACCACACTTCTATATTTTATTAGAAGATCCCTCCCGATTATTACATTTATAGCCCCCATCTGCCCATCTGCCACCATGGGTGGGGGCAGGAGGAGACATAAGGTCTCCCCTAGTTATTAAAATAACAGCCCCTACCCACCACTCATGGTAGGGGATGGGGAAGGGACAATAAATCCCCACCCAGTTATTATAATAAGTAACTCACGCCAACAGAGCGTTGGTGGGGACATTTTGTGACCCATTACTTTCAATACCTGAGTCTCCTTTCTGCCAGCTATGGCTAAATATAATAATGCCATGCTGGCAAAGTGGCAATTAAAATGTGGCAAACACTTAAAATAAGCACTGTCATATGTCATTGAAAAAGTATTGGAATTTGCACATGCTTCCTGTGTCACTTGGTTGCTGCTTCAATGTGTGTGGAGATATTCTGGAGAGAAACTGGAGGTATTTTGAGGTATATAGGAGATAAAAAAGTAAGATTTGTTTGATTTAAATTACTCACCTCATTACAATGGCAGGCTTAGTTCAGTGTAATAGTTGTTATGCATTTGTTTTACGTTCCACTTTTTGGAGATTTAGATGCTGTCTAATCTGTAGAAAGTTCTCTATATTGCAGCAGGAGATTGTATTTTGAAGTCTGAGATTTGTAAATGATCCGTTAAACAAATGCAGACTGTAATTGTTGCAAAGCCACTGCCGTGGAGAAGTCCTAGGAATGGCAGATGGACTACTGTAGGGTTTGGTAGACTAAGAGTTGTGGATAAAAGGCATATTGCACAATTTGTTGCACTACATAATTCATTTTCAGCACTTTCAGAGTGTAATGATGTTATGGAGACAGGCTCAGGCACTGAGGGTAGTGGTGTTGTGGAGACAGGCTCAGGCACTGACTGTAGTAGTGTTGTGGAGACAAGTTCAGGCACTGAGTGCAGTGATGTTGTGAAGACAGGCTCAGGCACTGAGTGTAGTGGTGCTGTGGAGACAGGCTCAGGCACCGAGTGTAGTAGTGTTATGGAGACATGCTCAGGCACCAAGTGTAGTGGTGTTGTGGAGACAGGCTCAGGCACCGAGTGTAGTGGTGTTATGGAGACAGGCTCAAGCACTGAGTGCAGTGGTGTTATGGAGACAGGCTCAGGCACTGACTGTAGTAGTGTTGTGGAGACAGGCTCAGGCACTGACTGTAGTGGTGTTGTGGAGACAGGCTCAGGCACTGACTGTAGTGGTGTTGTGGAGACAAGTTCAGGCACTGAGTGTAGTAGTGTTATGGAGACATGCTCAGGCACCAAGTGTAGTGGTGTTGTGGAGACAGGCTCAGGCACCGAGTGTAGTAGTGTTATGGAGACATGCTCAGGCACCAAGTGTAGTGGTGTTGTGGAGACAGGCTCAAGTACCGAGTGAAGTGGTGTTATAGAGACAGGCTCAGGCACCGAGTTTGTGGAACCAATATCCTCTATGTCAAAGTTGTGCAAGACTGCAGCCAATGACAAAAAGGACCAGGTGAGGCCTGATAGCAAGCAGTTGTTGTTGGGTGATTCTATCATAAGAGGTGTTGAACTGGACAATATTGGCCTTGTGAGATGTCTTCCTGGAGCAACTGCTCACAGAGACAGGAGGCGTATTTGTAATATTGTTAAGCTAGCAAAGCAGGAAGGGGAATTGGATGTACTTGTCACATCTAGGGACAAATGACTTGGCTTGCAATGAGGTTTCAGAGGTAAAGGAAGTGTTTTGTGTTTTTGTCAATGATATACAGCACATTGCTTCCACACTGTCATTCTCTGAAGTTCTGCCTGTGCATAACACTCAGAATGAAAGGCAGATGCGTATTAGGGACTTTAACTTGTGGCTTGGTGAATAGTGTCGGGAGCAAGGATTTGGCTTCATTTCTCATGGTAGCTCTGTTTGGAATGGAAATAAACTGTACAAAAAAGATGGTTTGCATGGTTTGCAGATGGTTAGCAAAATAGTGATAAAACAATCCAGTTGCCCCACAAAACAAGTACAGAGAGTGCCTCTAGTAAGTGTGTTAAAAAATGATAAGCTTAGAGTCATGTCAACTTGCGGCAATAATGGCAACTGATAATGTTGATTTAGCTGCTGTTACTGAGACATGGTATACTGAGAAAAAATGATTGGGACACACCAGGGACTCTTTATATAGAAAATACAGGGAAGGCAAGAAAGGGGGAGGGGTGGCCCTGTGTGTGAAGTATTGCCTAGCCTAATAAAAGTTAGTGAGGCGAACTTAGAGACCATTTGGGTTATGTTAGAATTTAGTAATCACATAGCAACTTGTGTAGGTGTAAATTAATAGGGCCCCAGGACAAATAGATGAGTTAGATATTCTACTAGTTGAAGAAATAGCTAAATGAAGTTGTCATCATGGGTGACTTTAATCTTCCTGATGTGAACTGGAAAACTAAAATAGCTGCTTGTGCCAGGAGCACACATATTCTAAACTCCATACTGGAATTGTCTATAAAACAAGTCATTGAGGAGCCAACTCATAAGTTCTTCGGGTTGAGGGTTCTGTACTTATAACTAAAACATAGTGGAACTTTCCTCCTCTAGCTCGGAACTCTATATAGACATTTTTATTTGTATTATTTTTTTGTCTACTGAACCAATGAAACTAGATTATCGAGGTACTGCTATTTTACATGCTTTGCGTAATCTCCGACTCTGGGTTTCCGGCATGGAGGGAACATGGATCAGCTGCCAAATATGTAGGGATTAGAAATCTCCTTTATTAACTCTTAGACAAGTATAGTGCTCAGGTGACACATGCACCCTTCCTGTCATACCATGCATGAGCAGATAAAGCTGGGCTGTAGGCTTCAACTGGGATAATACATGCTAATACTTATTTATTGTTCTTGGTACAATTTCAGCCTACTTGGTACATTATCCCCCCCCCCCCTCCCCCCACGTCCCCCCGTCTCCCCTCCATTACGGTCTTGTCACACTGTATCGGGAAGAGGAATCCTGTAAGATCCAGTGGTAAATTTGGTATATTGTAACCCACGGTTCAATTGTAGATGCATCCTGGATACTCTTTCGAATACTTACACACTCTAATTCATAGTGTATTTTTTGTAACAATTTAACTCAGCCTTTCTTTAAGGAGGAATTAGTAATCTCACTGTATTTTTTACATATATACATCTTTAAACTAGCATTTTCACTCTCTATTTTCTCTATTTCTTACATTTATATTTTCATTTTTCCTCCTCTTTTTCTACAACTACTCTCTCTCTCTCTCATATATATATATATATATATATATATATATATATATATATATACACACACACTTGTAGGGCTCAAACCCCTAGTTATTGTGGTGGAGTACATCTATTTACCACCTATTATCAACAGTGGTGGACCAGGAAGATTTCTATATTTCTCTATATTAATAAAAATTGGGCAGAATAGATGGGCTAAATGGTTCTTATCTGACATCACATTCTACGTTTCTATGTTTCTAGGTCCAATTAAAAAAACAAAAACACTTTTTTTCAGAGACACCCTAGCAATAATCACAATACATGACACCCTAGCAATAATCACACTATCAGTGCACTCTGTGTTGGTGCAGGTATTGAAAATGTGACCTGTTCTGGAAGAGGAAAATAGTTCCAGTTTGTGACAAATGACCATGATAGTAATGTCATAAAATAAATTGCCTATCATTAATCTGATTCAGCCGCAAAAAGGGAGATAATAGTGTCTCTTCCTCTCACACCACAATCCCATTGAATACCTTGTAGGAATTCCTTATTAGCAGTATCATGAATGTCATGCATTTTCCCACCGTTTGGTTCACGGTTCAAGTGAGAAAGTAATCAATAGAGGGGAAAAGAGGAGGCGTTGTAAAAATCTATATTTCTATATTTACTTAAATATTTATTAAATATATAATATATATAAGTATAGCTATTTCCCCCCTTCTATTTGTTCCCTTTATTTTTCACATCTCTATTGATATCTGAACAAAATCAACATTTAACAGCTATCCCCTACCCATCAATCATTTTTTTTCCCCATCAATCATCTCTCTTTTTCAGAATAAGGAATCAAACCAAATATCCCCGGCCATTGCGTGTTTCGGAATTTGGCCAGTCATCTGAGTTTAAAATTATTGCTGAAACATGCGTGTCCATTGCACAAGACATTTACTCTGTTATACATACGTATGCCGCTTTGCCAATATGGAATTTGGCTGAACCACCAATTGGCCTAAATTTGGAAGAATTCCAATTCCTCCAAAACCAGAACGCACACGTCTAGTATAAACTAATTTTTTTTTTTTAATTAATTTTAAAAATCGCTAGCATTTATAAGAAAAATATCATTTTTTCTTATGCATAGCTTACTGAAAAAGTGGAAACATCAAACAGATTTAGTGAGCAGAGTTCTGTGTCATGCTATTAGTGGATCTGTCCTGCAGTGCTCCCTTGCAGTGCCTCCACATTACCAGAGACACAATTTTCAACATATGACAACGTAGATTGAACATGAACAATCAATTAGCAAAAAATACACAGCTCCATCAGACAAAACTATGTCTCTCTGTAAAGTTTAGACTCAAAAAGGCGACAGGAATGATGGAGTATCGTATGGGAGGTGGAGGGGGTGACAGGCACACCTTATGTTGCTAGAAAAAATATATTTTATGGGAACAAGTAATCATTGCTTATTTATGGAACGATCATGCTGCAGTTCCACATGGTAATACACTATGTATTGCCAAGCTGTATTTTCTGTGTCTCCAGGCAAAAGTGTAGTAATTGAATTTATTCAGCAAATTAAACTAGTTATTCACTTTACACTTCCCCCTCTTCCCGAATGCACACAAACACACACATTACTGTCATGTTCTCTTCAATGCTTTTATGTCATTGGTTTTCTTATAAGTCTGGAGTCATTCTGTCTAAGGATTATATATTAAAGCAAACTTTATATTCATGTAGCCAAATGAGTCAGACTGGCACCAGGATAATATTAACAACCAAACAATTCAGAACATGTAACAAGAGCTATATATTTTCACTAGTCTACCACAGACAACACACTAATTGTTAAATGTTACTTTAGGGGAATGTTATTTGCTGTGATTGGCTCCACTAACAATTTCAAGCAAAATTTACTGTATGTGCTGCCACCAAGAGGCGGATTTTCATATTATTAGAACATAGACATGTCCTAAGCAGTTGCTGGTTTTACAGATATACATTATTGTATTCTCAAAAGCTATTTAAATGTGTCATTCTGCTCATAACGACATTTAAAGTGGAGGTTTGCTAACTAGATCACGTGGTAACGGTGTCAATAGGTGTCCCTTCTAATAACTCTCATCTGAGTATTTTACAAGGATTGACCCATTACTATGGGATTTTCTCCAGCCTTGCCTTAAGATTATCTCCCCAAAAATTCCTAAAAAACACACCTCTTTATTATAACATTCTATCTTCTTGGGTAACACTTCTCTCATTACAATTGTCCACCTACGTTCCCTCGGTTTAATAGCCCAGCTCACTTTCTCTCCACTTCCACTGTTCAGTTTTTCACACACCACTTTTAAGTATGTGAATTACTTACCGTCAAATATCCCCATTCTATAATTGTAAAGCACTGCAGAATATGTTTGTGTTATATAAATGCTAACATAATAATAATAATAGTAAAAGTAATAATAATAATAATAATATGCATTAAATGCCATCACTACAACATCATGACATGCAAAACTTGTTTTGCAAGCTGCTGTGGACTGCAACTGCAATGATTCCCAGCCAGGAAGCTGGGAATCATGGGAACAGAAATGGATTATGACTACGGACAGCAAACATGTTTCTCTTTTTCGGGCTTACTTAGGCTTTCCACTGTGCTCTCTTGATGTAAGTACATTGGTGTAGTAAGTTGAATGTGTATGTTGCGCTAAACATTTACACCAGAAAAAATACTAAAATACTAAAAGTGCCCTATTATGCTCATATATGCAAATTAATAGCGATGAAATCTTGAAATGTTGTTTTATAGATGTTTTATACCTTGCACAATGGTAATCTAGGTATATTTCTTCATTGCCTAGTGAGATCCTGAGTATGGAAGAATGTATACCACTCTCTCTATTGGCGAAAAGTAATAATTATGATCATATTGTTCTATTGTATGCCCATATCTACAGATGCATCTCCTCTTAAAAGACTGTAAAATTAGAAAACAAAGCTACAAAATTCTAGGCATTTCTTTCCTCTTGTTGATAATTTACTGACCTTTGAAGGGATATACTGTACATGTGAGAAGTGTGTGTTTCAGAATACTAACATGCTCAAGCCAGGAGGTTTCAAAAGAACAGCTGGAAACTGTTGTGTACCCAGTACCCTGTTCTTGACACACATTTACTTGAATATCATTTGCCCAGGTGGCAGCTAGAAGATGAAGTGCTTTCAGTAATAGGTGCCCAGAGTCTGTGCCAGGAGCCAGATATCTACTTATCTCCAGAGTAAACACTATTAGAACAGAGCCAAATCTAATAGACCTGCACAGATTGTATGATAATCTACAGCAAAATATTTACAAGAATAGTGTTATGCAAAAAAAAAAAAAAAAACAGAAATCCTAATACTTAATGGATACTAGTAACCCAGAATTAAATAAAACAAAAAAAAATAAAACAAAACACACATTTAAAGGGGCACTCTAAGCACCACAAATATTAAAGGGCAATGTAGTAGTTATAGGGTAATGGCATAAGAGAACCACCCACCTCCCCAGTTCATGTCAAAGTGTTTTCACTTGGGTAATGTAGAATACATCTATTGCATTAGCCCATCCAAGTTTTGAGATGCAGTGATAAGTGGAGAGCACTAGTTGGGTCAGGATGATATACAATTCAATTCTAAACTTATTCCATCGAAGAGGCCAAGTTATTATCAAAACCAAGTGGTTATAAAAAAAAAAAAAAAAAAAAAATCAGCTTTGATTTATTAATGGAATTCTATAGTAAATTGGCAACTCTTGTATGCAGAAGTAACAAAATGGTACCATGCAAGTAAGTGCTAGATTCAAGTGTTTAAAACGGACATATTTCACTTAAATATCTATTTCAACATTTACTCTAACTGGTGTACATCATATATGTAAGTAGGAAGCTGTTTTAGCCTGTGAATACGGGGATAATTATGAAGATATGTAGCACAGTGTTCAGTGCTATAATCTGAGTTAAACATAGAAAAAGAGCAGGCACACACCTGGGAGCAATGTAACTGCTATGTGTTGAAATGTCTGCTAATTACAACACACTAATGGTACTTTACTGTTAGTGCTGGGATATTGCTCTGCCAGGTTTGCTAGAATTGATGCAGGAAGAACAGTCTTCTCCTTTTGCATTTTACTGTAATGCTATCAATAGTGTAGCAATGAAGACACAAGGTTTAAGGCTTATTAGAGATCACAGTTGGATGTTTAGTTACCTTCAAACAGAGGTGGCTCTCAGATAATGAGATGCTTGCTCTGCACCAAAGGAAAAAGAGTGTCAGGGATGGACAGGGACGTTTTAGCCGCGTGGCAAACAAGGCATTTGCCTTGGGCGGCATTTTCCAGGGGGTGGCAAAAAAAGCCGCCCCCAAACGCCTTGCGGCTAACTGACATGCTGGGCGGTCGGGCGGCACTGGCGGGCGGCTGGCGAGGGAGAGCTCCCCCTGAGCTGTCTGCTCAGCTCCCTCGCGCACCACCCGCAGAGTGAGACTGGGAGCCGGAATATGACGTCAGGGGGAGCTCTCCCTCGCCAGCCACCCGCCAGTGCCACCTGCCCAGCAACCAGCCCAGCAGCCCCACTAGACCCCAGGGAGAAAGAGAACCCCCCCCCCCACACCAGCATTCCCAAAGGTAAGGAGGCTGGGGGGGTAATTTTTTTTTAAAAAGTGTTAATGTGAGTGAGTGTGTGTGTGTGTGTGTGTCTCTGTTAGGGAGTGTGTGTGTCTGTGTGTGTATATGTCTGTCTGTTAGGGAGTGTGAGTGTGTCTGTTAGTGAGTGTGAGTGTGTCTGTTAGTGAGTGTGTCTGTTAGTGTGTGTGTGTCAGTCTGTTAGTGTGTGTGTGTCTGTTAGTAAGTGTGAGTGTATCTGTTAGTGTGTGTGTCTGTCTGTTAGTGTGTGTGTGTGTGTCCATCTGTTTGTGTGTGTGTCCGTCTGTGTGTGTCCGTCTGTTAGTGTGTGTGTGTGTCCGTCTGTTTGTGTGTGTGTCCGTCTGTGTGTGTGTGTCCGTCTGTTAGTGTGTGTGCCCGTCTGTTAGTGTGTGTGTGTGTGTGTGTCCTTCTGTTAGTGTGTGTATGTATGTTAGTGAGTGTGAGTGTGTCTGTTAGTGTGTGTGTGTGTGTGTATGTCTGTTAGTGTGTGTGTGAGTGTGTCTGTTAGTGTGTGTGTGTATGTCTGTCTGTTAGTGAGTGTGAGTGTGTATGTGTGTATGTCTGTCTGTTAGTGAGTGTGTGTGTGTGTGTGTGTGTCAGTCTGTTAGTGTATGAGTGTCTGTTAGTGTATGAGTGTCTGTTAGTGTGTGTGTGTATGTTAGTGTGTGAGTTTCTGTTAGTGAGTGTGTGTGTTTCTGTCAGTGAATGTGTGTGTGTGTATTTAGAAGGCGGGGCGGGGGGAAGGGTTGGGCGGGGGGAGGGGGCACCGGAGTTTTGCCCTGCCTAGGGCAGCACAAAACCAGGATACACCACTGGGGATTTACAAGAGCGTTGTGCGGATGTGTGGAGGCTGCCAGTGGTGTTGTAGAGGCTAAATGCTGGGAGGCTATGTGAGGTTGCACGCATGGAGAATGCTGCTTGTAATATTTGTGTGTGTGTGTGTAGGCTGTTTGTGGTATTGAATGTGTGTGGTGCTGCTTTTGATGTGTGCGTAAGAAGGCTGCATGCGGTATTACATATGTGGAGGCGCCACTTGTGGGGTTGTGTGTACAGTGAGGCTGCTTGTGAGGTTGTATGCATAAATAGAGGCTGTTTGTGTTTTTGTGTGCATAGAGAGGCTGTTTGTGGATTTCCTGTCTGTTTTAGAGTAGTATGTGTGTGGAGTGAGTTATTTGTGTTGTACTGTGTAAATTTGATGATGCTGTAGAACTCAAGAAAGCTTTTGAATCAACATGAATAAAACTCACAGAGGTTTATTGTTTCAAACTGCTCTTGCCCAAACTTGATTACACCTGGCACCTTCCCTTTTCCATGTTAGTGTATATTGCCTGCAATAATGTAGTTTTATGCCTCTTTGTGGTATGAGTAAAGTAAGAAAATGGTTAGCCCATGCTATTGTAAGCAACTTTTGTAAGGTATCTAGCATTTGGCACTATGTGATAGTTTAAAAGGATTTATACCAGCAAGTTGAGTGGACATCGTTGTTTTGGCCTGCTTTCCTACAAAATATAGGATATGTCTGAGAGCAGTAAATTTTAATTTCAAAAACAGTTTACTAATATATGCTTATTATAGCATAGATTTACAATTTGTTTAACCTAACTAACACCAATCACAGGCACATGCCCACTGACATTTCAGACAATACAGTACATTTTGTAATTTATTGTCTATGCTATTGGGAATATTTCAGTTAAACCAAAATACAGTTTGCACATTTAGGAGCTATTGTAACTCTTCAGTAATATCAAAAGTTGCACCTAACTCATTTTACTATTAATCCAGTAAGTTTTAGTTTAACATTTTTTTTTTTTCATAACTCATTGTTGGGGGATACTATGGGCATTATGTGGATCTATCCAGTATTAACAAAGAAGACAAAAATTTAGGAAACTCCAACCGAATGCCCTTTTGGCATTGACAGCTATAGTCAGCAAATTATTTTTTTTTTTAGAGGCGTTATCCAAAATATTTATTGTTCTATGTTGTTATGTTAGTTTAATTTTGTTGTTGTAAAGCTTTTGATTGTGATAATTAAAGTGTTCCCCTATATTTTCTGGGTATGTATATATATATAGTTAATACAGTGTACAGTGTACAGTGTGATGTTACTACCGCAAAGGATTCTGTTTTATATATATATACATACACTTATGGCCTCACAACGCTGAGAGACAACCTCTGTCTGAAGGTAACTAAACATCCAACTGTGATGTCTAATAAGCCTTGAACCTTGTGTCTTCGTTGCTACACTATAGATAGCATTACAGTAAAATGCAAAAGGAGAAGACTGTTCTTTCTGCATCAATTCTAGCAAACCTGGCAGAGCAATATCCCAGCACTAACAGTAAAGTACCATTAGTGTGTTGTAATTAGCAGACATTTCAACACATAGCAGTTACATTGCTCCCAGGTGTGTGCTGGCTCTTCTTCCACGTTTAACTCAGATTAAATATGTGCGTTTTAAGCTATTGAATCTAGCACTTACTTGCACAGTACCATTATGTTACTTCTTCATACAAGAGTTGCCAATTGACTTTATAATTCCATTAATAAATCAAAGCTGATTTTTTTTTTTTTTATAACTATATATCCAGACAACATAGGGAAACACTTTAATGATTACAATCAAAAGCTTTACAACAACAGAATGAAACTCAGAGCCTGTGTCTCATAAGAGGCACAAAGTGAGTGGTAAGCTTGCTACTGTTAAGCCATATAGTTATCCCTGAAGTAGCTGATAATTACGGCATTATAAAACAGAGGAAGAAGAGAAAAAGTTCTCGAGCATCCATAATGTGATATTTTGTATTCTAAAATATTTTAATTGTGACTTACTCTAATACACTCTTCGTATACAACCTAACAATAAACTATATGTTTATATCTCCTGAGATCAACCATACATTAGTGAGAAGAGAAAGAGAACATTTGTAATTTTTTATTTTTTTTCCTCTCGTATATTTTTCCCTATTTCTTTTTTTTATAACCCCATCTATATTTGATGGACAGGATAACCCCATCTATATTTGATATTTGTTCTTGGATCATCAATAGAGGTGCAAAAATGTATTCTGCAGGCTCTGGTTTGAAAAAAAAAAAGATCCTGAACGATAGATATGGATTTTAAATTTCCAGAGGTTTCTATATAATCCTGTTTAGCTCTTATTACTTGCTCTTTGAATGGGAATTCACTATAACTTCCCTTGGGAAGCTGTCCGGAATGCTCTTTGCGTTATAAAGTCGATTAAATCTCTCCATGATCTCTTCATTTCTATCAACATTTAAGTCCAAGTTTCTGAATTCAGAAGGTACTACTTTAGTTTATCCTGTGTGATATCCTCTGTGATATTCTGGAACCTCAAAATTACTTGTGTTAGATCTATCTTCCTAATTTCTTAATTTTATATTTACTAGATCCACTTTTCATGCAATTGTTTGGAATATAAAAATGCTTTAGATGTTGTACTTCCCAACTCATCATTTTTTCTTCTACGACTGATACTTTATACGTTAATGCTTGAATTTGATTTTATCTAAGAAAAATTCTGTAAGGTTTATTTTTTATTTTCTCTAGAGGTAATTCTAACCACGCTATTACAAATTACTGAGTAACCTCTATTGTTTTATTAAGAGCAATTTGCTCTCGACGAGATTCATGAAAGTCATGTAAATGGGAAGTCAAATGGTCTTGAGCATTTTTATCTTGTCTATTTTTTATAGAGCCAGATATTCCTATCTCTATGTTTTATCATTTAGGTTGTCTCTATTTTTGTAGCCATTTTTGGTTACCATCAGTTACCTAATTAGGCTTATTAATTCAAAAGAGGTTGGCAGATCACTTTCATAAAGATAGAGCTTAAAACTTAATAAGACTCACACCTGCTGTGTGCCTTAAAGAAACATTTGTCTTCAACAATGCTGTCAGGGTACCTTATGTGTGGGCACAGGTTGTGCCACACACTGATGTAATCTTACTGGAGGTTAGGGACTTGTCCAGAAGTCCTCCTAAGGTTTCAAGCGATTCTCCTGCTGGCCGCGATAGCCCTGTCCCTTTTTATGATGTGGCTCATGCACAACGACGTCATGATGTTGATGACGTTACGGCCCACCAAAACGTTTGAATTCTAACATTTTGGGGGCATGGCTACCAATTAAATGAACACAGTATAAAAGGGAACTTCAGGACATGACTCATTGCCCTGTCGTGGTTCTTATAGTCCCAATAGCGCATTGTACTCTAGTATTGTATTCTTGGTTTTGACTTTGGCTTGTTTGACTACCATTCTTTCTATCACCCTTTGACTCGGCTTGTGTACCCTTGTTGTTCTTGATTTCTGGTTCCCCTGACCTCGGCTTGTACCTGTTTATTCTCTGTCCTTGTGATGCCAACCAGTCATTCTAAGGCCCGGTAAACTTTATTTTTCTATTACACTCTGCGTGTAGGATCACAGTATTTCCTGACAAATACAAACTGATAACCATTAAACTTGGGTAGGATATAGGACAGCCTTACAAATTCTTCCAAACTTTCTCCTAATCCTTACTTAATTTCTACCTTTGGTTTTTATATATTCTTTATTTTATATTCTTTATCATTTTTGGTCAGAGCTGGCCTTAAAACTACGACAGAATATAAGCACTTTACTTCCGAAAGACGTCAGAAGACAGACGGGCAAAAATAAATTAAGCTCAATAATTAGAGGCAAGATAATTTACTCTAATAGCAATCTCTCCTCTTCTCTCTACTCTACTGTCGACTTTATACAGCACCTGTAAATCTGCACTTCGGTGGTGCGCCAACGAATGCCACTCAAATCCACCTCCAATCCTCCAGGCTGACATCCACCTCCACCTAGTAATGCTCCCACTGCAAGTGCTTGTGTTACTGATAGTGCTCTTGATCAATCACATGGAACTGACAGGCAACACTAAACAGCCTCCGCCTTTAATATTAGGAATGGAGTATTTTCAGGATAAGCTCCACAACACTGCCAACGCTCAGCAACTCCTATACATACACCAATGGTCAATAAGCTACCATGTCCCACCTCTTCCAGCATGCATGTATCACGTAATCACCGGAGCCCTCATGGTTATTTTATTTTATATATTAGGAAAAATGTTCTATGTTTATTAAATATTTCAGCTCACAATCTTTATATTTGCATTTCACATATCACTCATAAATGCTAGACATTACATATAAGGTGAATAGTTATCATTTATTCAGCATGTAGTGTTCCTGAATCAATGATTATTTGAGTGTATAATGTGAGAGTGAAAATGCATTATGGAAATAAAGACAGACACGTCAGAACAAGTTTCCATGAATGAAAGATGGTGAAACATGTTTCAGCGGCCTGAGATTTTCCAGATGACATGCGACCTCCAAAGAGATTTAAGTCGTACTCTCTATCTCAGATTTGTAAAATCCTACTATATGTACAGTAAGTACTCAGAATTCTGGTAATTCACCCATTTGTGTCATTTTTCTTATTCTAGATGTTGTTGATGATGTTGCATGGACAGACGAGACAGGGGGGATATGATAGAAATATTTAAATACATAAAGGGAATCAACACAGTAAAGGAGGAGACTATATTTAAAAGAATAAAAACTACCAAAACAAGAGGACATAGTCTTAAATTAGAGGGGCAAATGTTTAAAAATAATATCAGGAAGTATTACTTTACTGAGAGGGTAGTGGATGCATGGAATAGCTTTCCAGATGAAGTAGTAGAGGTTAACACAGTGAAGGAGTTTAAGCATGCGTGGGATAGGCATAAGGCTATCCTAACTATAAGATAAGTCCAGGGACTAATTAAAAGTATTTAGAAAATTGGGCAGACTAGATGGGCCGAATGGTTCTTATCTGCCGTCACATTCTATGTTTCTATGTTAGTGATATTGCAGAAGGTCTTGATGGCAAGGTATGTCTTTTTGCTGATGTTTCTAGTTGATGTATGAGTACTATGAAGTGCTTTCATATAAATACATAATGTACATTTTTTAACAAACAATTATTTATTTATTTTTTTAACAGCACATTTATATAATCAAGCTGTTATCAGCTCAACCCTGATACTTTACAATGAAGGAAAAAAAGTATTTTATCCCCTGCTGATTTGAACGTTTGCCCACTGACAAAGAAATGACCAGTCTATAATTTTAATGGTAAGTGTATTTTAACAGTGAGAGACAGAATAACAAAAAAATTAAGAAAAACACATGTCAAAAAAGTTATAAATTGATTTGCATGTCAATGAGTGAAATAGGTATTTGACCCCTTCGACTTAGTACTTGGTGGCAAAACCCTTGTTGGCAATCACAGAGTTGGCCACCAGGTTTGCACACATCCCACTCTTCTTTGCAGATCCTTGCCATTTGTTTGATCCGTTACAGTGTATATACTTTGGTAACTTAGTTTCCTTAAACAAAGAGTTAAAGGGACACTATAGTCACCAAAAATGTTAGCTTAATGAAACAGTTTTGGTGCATAGATCATGCCACTACAGTATCAGTGCTCAATTAAATAAAACAGAAACAAAAGTGATTTAACTCCTAAATGGCAGATAATTGAGCACTGAGACTGCAAGGACATGATCTATACACCAAAACTGCTTCATTAAGCTAAATTTGTTTTGGTGACTATAGTGTCCCTTTGACTCTTTGTTTAAGGAAACTAAGTTACCAAAGTATATACACTGTAACGGATCAAACAAATGGCAACGATCTACAGTAGCAGCCTTAAAGCCACTAACACACAATGCTTATAATCTCAAAAAGAGTGCAGCTAAACACATGCAATTCAGGAAAAAAAAAAACATGCAACAGAAAATTGAAGGCAATGTTTAAATTCATAATAAAAAAATTAAGAGAATATTTAACCACTTATATTATGTTATCACAGTGCAAAGATTAATAAATGAAGAAGGAAAAAAAGTGGTAGGAGAGAAAGAAAACCTTTTTTTATCTATTGTTGCACAAAAATAAATAAACTGTACATATCCATTCACCAACAGCATATAGTGACAACACCATGCTTTCCTGAAGCTGTTCCTTACGGCTGCCACGATGACCACCTAGGGGATTCTTTTCAGCTCGTGGTGATTCATCTGCTAGGAACCCATGTCAGTACTGTATTCTTGCACATGCACAAGAGTACAGCACTATTGGCTGTGGAGGATCCCAGGAAACTGTGGGGGTCTGCATAGACAATGAGTTTTTCCCCCACAGGCATCAATAGTGACAAAACTTATCAGCAAAATACTTGTTGTCAAATTGTCAAACATCGGGAAAATACAAACGTGGTTGATGTAATTGGAATCACATGGCCTGGATGGGCCAAAGTTGCCAGAGGGGGACTGCCTGGGTTGTCAGGCAGTCCACCTGATCTATATTGCCACAGAAGATAAGTATATGGGCTCCCTGAATGGTACAATCATTAGGGCATACTATGCAGCCCTTACTGTGTTAAAGCCCTGCTGTTAAAGCCCGAGCCGCATGGACGTGTTCCTCTAGAGCTCCGAGGAGATACACGCTAAAGGAGGAAAAATAACCGGGCTACATACCATACTTCGGTACAAAAACCTGCAGGGACCGACACAATGTCTCACCGCTCCGCCAAGAAACCGGCGAAAGCGGATAAAGCAACCTTTTTATGGCTAAAGCCGTAAATAACAAACACCGCGACGGCCGTGAAGAAATCCAAGATGGCGGCGGCCACGGATCCAGGGAGGACTCTCCATCCCCTCCCTCCTCATCCACCTCAATACTAGAGGATAGCCCCCTTACAATTACCACAATGAAGTCCTTCATGGCGGATTTCACCCTGCAGATACAAGGCACCATTGCAGGGCAGATAAAAACGCTAGCCGGCGAACTTAAAAGGGACATACAAAACCTGGGCCTACGCATGTCTCACATGGAGAACGCAATCAGCAAGCATGCCTCCGCGCACAACAGCATGGCTGACCAGCTACATCGTGTGCAACAACTTCTCCGTGAACAAAACCTGAAAATTGCTGACTTGGAAGATAGGTCCAGGAGAAATAATTTAC
Source organism: Pelobates fuscus (assembly GCF_036172605.1). Lineage (NCBI taxonomy): Eukaryota > Metazoa > Chordata > Amphibia > Anura > Pelobatidae > Pelobates > Pelobates fuscus. The sequence goes on along the minus strand of NC_086317.1, from coordinate 326,981,123 downwards.
GCATCAGGGGTATCCCTGAATCGATCACAAATGAAGCCCTGCACAACTATCTCCAGGCCTTTTTCCTGGAGCTGATTCCAGAAGTTCACCCGGATCAAGTGGTCCTAGATAGAACACACCGACTCAGGAGACTCCAGCACCTTCCTACCTCAGCAGCCAGAGATGTAATAACCAGAGTGCATTTTTTCCATGTCAAAGCAGCTAGAAAAGATAATATACCCTCTCAATATGGGAACCTGAAGATCTTTGCGGATTTGTCAGCGCACACACTCCAATTTCGCAAATCGCTTGCACCTATCACTACCACACTGAGGGCGCAGGAGGTTCCGTACCGGTGGGGCTTCCCAGCAAAGCTTATTGTCCACCACGACAACTCCAATCACCCCATCTCTTCTGTGGAAGAATGCTTGAAGAAGCTGGCGGACTGGGGACTCCCTGGGACGGACGGACCTGTGCAACCTGTTACAAAAATACCGAGACTGTCGGCAGAATGGTCCAGGGCCTAACGTGAAGGCTGAGTATATGCTGCATGATTGCTAGACCAATGCCTCATTAACCGTTCCAATATTGTTTATATGTTGTGCCATTGCTCACTGTCTCATCTGGTCCCACGACCTTCAGTGAAAAGGGGATATGTTTGTATAATGCTTATTGTTGTGTGCACTATCTGACGTACATAATGACCGCAACAACTTTTAGTTGACGGCTAGAATAGGTGCTGCCCATTAGCAGATACACTCCAAGACACCTCGGTCCCTGTTACTTAAGCATAAACAGGGCAAGGCACTGATAGATATTGGTTGTGCCTCATGTAGCGAGGTCTCTTCCACCCCCGCACAAATGAGATACTCCCAAATTCTCACCTCCTACACGTGACTCCCCACCCCCCTAGATACGGTCGTCAGCACACCAGAACGACCGATAGCCACGTCACCCACCACCTGTGCCCAGTATAACTAGGCACGATATAGCTCAAGTGGTTTGCGCTCTTTGTCACTTGTTTATAAATGTTTTTCTCTGTTATCACTATCTTCACCCCCCCTACCCTCACCAAGTTGGATTTCAATCTACTGCACCGTTGTGATCCCCAACAGACCTGCCATTGCACAGCTGAGCAATATTATGTACCGCACACTAGACACCTCACAATACCATACGCTTTATGAATATGGGACTCATGAGTCATCACCTACCCGATATCTAACACTCTGTTATGAAAATAGTCTCCTATAATGTGAAGGAGCTTAATTCCCCGAATAAAAGAAGCCTCCTTCTTCAGACGCTACAACACCAACATATAGATATAGCGTGTATCCAGGAAACCCATTTTAAATCACCCATGGAACCAAAGTTATTTGCTAAACAATACCCTAATCAATTCCATGCTAAAGCTGCTAACAAGACGAAAGGGGTGTCAATTCTAATTAGCAGGGACATAGCTCTGGACGTCCAGAGACAGTACATTGACCCACAAGGGAGGTTCATTATATTAGTGGGCCTTTTTAATGCGACGCAATATACACTGGTCACAGCCTACTTCCCCAACACCGACTCGACAAACTTTCTAACCAAACTTCTCCAAATAGTGGAGGACTACCATCAGGGAGGCCTAATCCTGTGTGGGGATTTTAACTTTATCCAATCACCACAATTGGACACATCAGCTACGCCATCCCGTAATAGGGGTAGACGCCTGTCCAAGACGTGCAAAAGCCTCACCACCCTGATCTCAAAATATGGCCTGTATGACGGCTGGAAGATCTCGCACCCCATGGAGAGGGACTATACGTTCCACTCCGCGGTGCATAATACTTATTCCCGCATAGACGAGTTCCTGCTAGACAGCAGATCCCTGGCCCAAATGGCGGAATGTAAAATTGGATCATTTGCTTGGTCAGATCATTGCCCAGTTTACATTACACTACATGACGCGTTCCAATTCCGGGGGCGAGGGACCTGGAAACTTAATGAGTCGCTACTCTCTGACGATTCCTTTGTTGACCTAGTTAAAAACGAATTAGACCACTACTTCCGACTGAATAGCGGGGGAGAGGTATCAGAAACCTCGGTTTGGCTAGCCCATAAGGCGGTCGTCCGGGGCCTATTCATTAAGAGATCAGCATACTTGAAACGACAGAGACAGGGAGAACTTCTCCGATGTCAAGAACAAATTGCAGAACTAACAAATAGGAACAAAGCCAACCCCACCAGGAAACTTGCTGCGGAACTTCAGCAAGTCTACCAAAAACTACATACATTGAACGCAGCGAAACACATACTGGGGGAAGACGGGACAAAAAAACTAGGGCCCCAAGAGATTAGTGACACGTTCGCCACCTTCTATTCCAGACTGTATAATTTGAAAGACGACCCCAATACACACACCCCCAATGCAACTGAAGTGAAAAAAATTCTTAACCGCATTAAACTACCCCAACTCTCACAAGGCCAAATAGACACCCTGACACGCCCCCTCACAGTGACGGAGATCTTAGACACTATCAGGGAATTGCCTAATGGCAAGTCCCCTGGAGCGGATGGGTTCTCCAACCTCTACTATAAAAAGTACGCCTCGACCTTGGCACCACACCTTTTGGAAACCTTCCACCAGGCGATGGAGAGGGGGGCACTGCCACCGGATATGCTGCGGGCCACTATAGTGACCCTGCCAAAGCCCGGTAAATCGACTGACAACTGTAAAAATTTCCGTCCTATCTCCCTACTCAATACGGACGCTAAGCTGTATGCAAAAATCTTGGCTAACCGTTTTGCCCCTTTGCTGCCCTCCCTTATCAAAAATGACCAAACTGGCTTCGTGAAAGGAAGACAAGGCTTGGATAGCACCCGAAAGCTATCGGTGGTCCTCCAGCGGCTTAGGGGGGCCAGAGAGGGCGGTCTCCTGTTAGCATTAGATGCCGAAAAGGCGTTTGACCGCCTTGGCTGGCCCTTCCTTCAGGGAGTGCTGGAGGCATATGGGGTCCCATCTCAAGTTTGCCGACAAATATTCGCACTCTATGCGAGCCCCTCGGCACAAGTACTCCAGTCGGGTTTCCTCTCCTCCCCCTTCCAGATAACCAATGGTACGAGGCAGGGGTGCCCGCTCTCCCCGTTGTTGTACATTTTGGCTTTAGAACCATTGTTAGAGGGGATCAGAACTAATTATGAAATCCAAGGAGTTAAGATCTGTCACAAAGTGGTCAAAGTAGGAGCTATTGCGGATGACATTTTACTTTATCTAACACATCCATGTACCACACTCCCCGTAGTTATGAGGCTGATAAAGGAATATGGGAGGGTGTCCTACTACTCCCTCAACACGTCCAAAACCCAGGCACTGGGCATATCACTACCAGCCACCCTAACCAAACAACTTCAGCGGGACTACACGTTTGAATGGAGAACTGATACTATCACGTACTTGGGGATTACATACACGAGAGCCCACCCCGCTCTGTTCGCTGCAAACTATGTGGCGGTATGGAACAACTGCCGTAACTTACTTAAAAAATGGTCACCACTATACCTGTCTTGGACGGAAAGGGTCATAGCGATCAAAATGTCAATCCTACCTAGACTACTCTACCTGTTTCGTAACCTACCACTAGAACTCCCCAGATCCTTTTTTTAAAACGGTCCAATCAGATATAAACCAATTTGTGTGGAAAGGGGGCAAACCCAGAGTGACACAAGCCTTGCTAAATGCACCTAGACGAGAGGGGGGACTGGCGCTGCCTAACATACACACGTATTATTGTGCAACTATCATAGCCACTGCCCTCCCACATTTCCTCCAAACACCACCCCCACAGTGGGTACAACTAGAACGAGAGCTGGTGGCCCCACACGCTTTAGCCAACGTAGTATGGATACCAACAAAAATCTAGACCACAATGGCCCCTAGCGCCTCACTCGATTGAGCTACTTCTAAGGCTCTGGGACAAACACGCGACACAACTTAGCGGCCACAATGGCTTATCACTGGCAACACCGATCATGTCCTTCACATATTGCATTCCCACATTCCACGCCACGCCATGGCACATCCGGGGTATCACTCACCTGACACACCTTTACGAACAGGTCAAACTGCTCAGCTTTGAAGAGCTGCAAACCCGGCATTCACTGCCTCCTACATCATACTACTCCTATATCCAGTTACGATCATTTTTGACCAAACACTACTGTAGAGATGCGGTGCCCAACCTACTGCCCGTAATTCCAAATGTATGGGAACAGATGCTTATTAAGGGATTGCTCCCCACTACGTGTAAACCGATCTCCGTGTGTTACAGACTACTGTCACGCCACCTGCCCTTTGCTGCCTCAAAAATAGCACTACTGTGGGAATCAGACCTGAACTGCTCCCTCTTGAGCAAAGATTGGGAACGCATATTCCGATTGCTTCAACTCCTGATCAAATCATCCACACACCTAGAACAACTTTACAAAACAATTTATAGATGGTACATGGCTATAAATGCACAAAATTTTTCACAATTTTTTTCCTAACACTCCCAATAGGTGCTGGCGCTGCAATGGGGCTGAGGGCACTGTCTTGCATGTCTGGTGGACGTGCCCCCACATCCAGACCTTCTGGGCGGGGTCCATAAGCTTGCCCAAGCAGCAACTAGTTGCGTTATTCCCTTCGAGCCCCGGCAGATGTTGATAACTGACCTCCCGAGAAGACTGCCCAGGGCCACACAAAAACTCCTGCTGCATATCATTTTAACAGCGGAACGCTTAATCGCACAACATTGGAAACAAACAGCCACCCCCAGTATACAACGAGTCACTGCAGATTTAGATACACAATGCTCGTTTGAAACGGGCTTAAAAACACTGTTCCCACCAGCGAACACCGACCCAAGCAGCATGGGACATGTGGAACTCATGGAGATCGGGCGATAAATGAAAGTAAATGTAACCTACCAATAATACTGTATATAGAATACATAAGTGTGAACGCACCTCGCAATTAGGTTAGAAGCAGCGGTTAGAAGTGAGGAACTAGAAAGCAAAGATTAGGGCCATCCTGTTAGATCCCATATGGGAATGTGTCGTAGGTACAACCAGAACACTTTGTCCCATGAAAGTTGTAGTAATCTGTTTGTGTTGAATCAGTGCAGTGTACACTATTTAAATACTCATTGCCAACTGTATTCGAGTTGTTAATGTGCATGGATGAAGTCTGTTTACCTTTCCCCCCCTGCCTTCCCTCTTCTTTTCTGTACCCTTAACCACATAAAAAGAAAAATTGTCAAATTAAAAAAAAAGTCAAATTGAAACAACTTTCACTATGTTTTCCAATATTTGCCAGTATTTGGGATCTTGACTTACAGGATGGGATAAGTCCTTTGTGTAAATTATATAGCTTATAAATTCAATGGCACAAGTGAACAAAAACTTTTTTGAGACCTGAGTGGGGATTATAAATTACAACAGGAAATGTTATAAGGCGCTTCAATAAATGGTTAGCAGAACTTCTGAAGTACATGTTCTCCTCTAAATAATAATGGTCTCACAGACCCAAAAGAATACAAATAAACCAATCTGTAAAGTGTGCACAGTGCTATAAACATCCACCAAACATAGTGGTACATGAGGTGTGTCCAGAAAAATTGCAGCCATTATTACTATAACGAGAATTGTTTGAGCAACATTGATGTAATCTGGCAGCCGAGGAGAATGGACTGGAATACGTGGCCGTCACATTCAAATTGACTGAGAAGAGCAATGAATCTGCATCAAATTTTGCGTTAAGCTTGGACATTCCTGTGCAGATGATTTAAAAGCTTTCAGGGAAGATGCAATGAGTACAGCACAAATAAAAGTGTGGCACAAATGCTTCAAATATGGTCGAGAATCTGTTGAAAGATTTGGCACCCAGCGACTTCTGGCTCTTCTTAAAACTAAACTCACCTTTAAAAGGGAAGAGAAAAGATTCAGGTAAGTACGATGAGGCAGCTGATGGCGGTTTCAACAAAGCATTTTGCAGAGTGTTTTGAACAGTGGAAGAGATGCTGGGAGAACTTTGTGAGGTCCCAAGGTGCCTACTTTGAATGGTACTGAGGTGTCATTGTCCTATGTACAATGTTTCTTGGATACTTTTCAGACAGACCTTGTATGCTATTAGATAAAAAGGAAAAAAATCCCCTTTAAATCTTCTTGTGCAAATACAAAACATGCCCAGATTCCACATGGTAAGTAGTATATAACATTATACATAAATAACAGGGCAAAAGGAGAGAGAAAAATACATAGATTTAATACTGTAATGTAGATGATTGCACAATTTAGTAGATAGAATCACTCACATGTACTAGAGACATGACTAGGCTCTGTATAATATGTTCCAGGGTTCCCCCTTCATGGGCTTTACATAGAAAAGGACTCTCCAACACTCCAGCCATAAACTGTCCAAAAGCACAATGCATTTCAACCAACAGGTTTTCATCAGGTGAATGTAGTATCTAGTCCCAATAACAACATTTATAGGGTCCATTTGATGAGTCCATCCCTTCCTCCAGGTATACCACCTTATTCTGCCCCATTCAGCCTCATTCAGTGGGATTAATATGACAGTCAAATGTTATAGGTTCTCTCTGTAATGGCACAAGTGAGCAAAAACATTTTCAGACCTGAGTGGAGACAAAAATAGTTAAACTATGTTCATGCTGATGCATATTGATGTATACTGCAGATTATGTTCAATGCAGTGACTGGAGAGATGCTTCACAAGCTGTTTAATAAAACAAGAAAACGCTCATTCTTTTCTCATCTTTGAAAAAAAAAAATACATCCTGTTAATGTTGCTGTATTCTAGGAACTAACAGAATCAACAAAATTAAATACTTAAAACCGTACCAGTAGGTCATGTTTAATATCACATAAATTCGTCTGTCTATGGATGAGAGCTTATGCTGTATAATTTAATATACTTCCTATTCAATCTCAGCCAAAATACACATGACATTCTTTCCGCTCATCACATAAGCAATTCTGGTAGAAGAGCACCAGACAGTACATTACATATTAGACCACACATTTCTGAACAATGGCAACTAATTTATTGATTTTCGAAAGAGGGATTTCCTTGTTCTATACATAGGTTGTGACTGATCCTTATGGTGAGGGTTAAAGTCCTACCTACACTATACTGCAGTTGGAACATCATTCAAAGACAGTCTTACCAGAGTAAAATTTTAAAAGTGCAACATATATCTAATATCTCGAGCATTTTTGAAGCCAGTATGTAAATGTAAATACATATTATTGTATTACTTATGTTGTTGTTTAATGCAGTGTATTGCTACATTTTAGTTTGATATTTTACAACCAACATACAATGATTAAAGGAGCTTTCACACAACCATAACAACTACGGCTAGTTGTAGGAGTTATAGTAAAAGATTCTGCAGGAATTGGTCCACTCCCAGTACCTACATCCCAGCCCCTCACAGAAAAAGTACAGGGATATTTACTAAAGTGAGAATTCAAGTCCAGAGTAGCTGACATGAAAGTATATCTGACTTGGAGACAGAGGGACAATGTTGTGTATTCAATAGAATTTTGTATTCCTAATAGAGATGTCCCGAATAGTTCGCTGACGAATAGTTCCTGGCGAACATAGCTTGTTCGCATTCGCCTCGGCGGGCGAACATATGCGATGTTCCGTCCGCCCCCTATTCGTCATCATTGAGTAAACTTTGACCCTGTACCTCACAGTCAGCAGACACATTCCAGCCAATCAGCAGCAGACCCTCCCTCCCAGACCCTCCCACCTCCTGGACAGCATCCATTTTAGATTCATTTGGAAGCTGCATTCTTAGTGAGAGGAGGGACAGTGTAGCTGCTGCTGATTTAATAGGGAAATCGATAGCTAGGCTAGTGTATTCAGTGTCCACTACAGTCCTGAAAGACTCATCTGATCTCTGCTGTAAGGACAGCACCCCAAAAAGCCCTTTTTAGGGCTAGAACATCAGTCTGCTTTTTTTTTTCCTGTGTAATCTAATTGCAGTTGCCTGCCTGCCAGCGTGTGTGTCAGGCTCACAGCATATACTGTGCCCACTTGCCCAGTGACACCACTCATATCTGGTGTCACAATAGCTTGCATTTAAAAAAAAAAAAACTTTTTTGACTGTGAAATAATAGCAGTCAGTTTCCTTCACACGTGTGCATTTCAGGGCTTGCCAGGGCACAGTGTCACACCAGTGCAACTCATATCTGGTGTAACAGTAGTGTACATTAAAAAAAACTAGAAATTTGACTGTGAAATGATAGCAGTCAGTTTCCTTCACACGTGTGGGTTTCAGGGCCTGCCAGGGCACAGTGTCACACCAGTGCAACTCATATCTGGTGTAACAGTAGTGTACATTTAAAAAAAAAATACAGGGGGCTTGTTGTCACCTTTCGGGGACCCTTGGTGTTGTACGTGGCTGGGTGGAGGAAGAGACCTTCAATGACATCAGTGAGGACAAGGAACGGGACATGGCTAGCTTGGTATCTAACCTTGTGCAAATGGGGAGTTTGCGGTTGTGCAAATGGACTGTTTGCGGTTGTTTGCGGTGCGTTAAACAGGGAGTTTGGTCTGTCACTGTGAAGCGGGCGTAACCCTTACACTACCTGATAGATACAACATCATACCTGATGTTTTTAAAGCACGTTATTCCAAACAATTTAGGAATGTTAGGTGAGTTATGCCCTTTATGGATTAAAACCAGACTCTGCATCAACTATAGATAAACACAAAAATAATTCAGCGCTAGTAATCACAAAATTAGTCAAGGTAGGCAGCAACCCAAATGAAGGAAAACCCCTCGGGTCCTTCGGTGGATAGATACAAAAAGATATGGAAGGGCTGCGCCAAATAAGGGTAGATGATCCAGTATTGCTAGGGTGCCAATAAGTAATTTTCCATGGGAGTTTTGCCATGGATCCCCCTCCGGCATGCCACAGTCCAGGTGTTAGTCCCCTTGAAACAACTTTTCCATCACTATTGTGGCCAGAAAGAGTCCCTGTTTGGGTTTAAGTCTATGGCCGTTCGCCCGGTTCGCCCATTCGCGAACATTTGCGGAAATTCGCGTTCGCCATTTGCGATCGGAAAATGTTATGTTCGCGACATCTCTAATTCCTAACACTACAGTAGTCCTTTAACTTTAAAATTTGAAAATATATTCTCGGAAGCCGGAGACTGCTCCTGAAAAAAATAGCACAGAGCAATGAATAGTACATTAAATATAATGGAGCTGTCTGGAAATGTTGAATGATGTGGTTTTACCCTATTCCGAGGTTGTGACTACCCTTATCTCTAGCTATGGCTTTACTAAATATTATCCCTTATACTGTCTAAACTGCAGAAAGTCCTTTGTACACTAAAATTGAATAATCTAATTGCAGTGTAAATCCTCTGAGAAACACAATCAGGCTTTTAAATGCATATTGATGTAATAACGTAAATATACCCTTCAAAACTATCTTCAAAGCCTATTGATTATAATCAAATCCGGGTGTACTTATATAGGATATTGTGAATCCAGACTACACCCAATTGTACTAGAATATGAGCAACTGACATTTAATGTGGATAAGTGCAAGATAATGCATCTTGGACGTAAAAACCCAAGGCCAGAGTATAGAATATTTGATGCCCTACTAACCTCAACATATGAGGAAATGGATTTAGGGGTAATTATTTCAGATGACGTAAAGGTAGGCAGACAATGTAATAGAGCAGCAGGAAATGCTAGCAGAATGCTTGGTTGTATAGGGAGAGGTATTAGCAGTAGAAAGAGGGAAGTGCTCATGCCATTGTACAGAACACTGGTGAGACCTCACTTGGAGTATTGTACGCAGTACTGGAGACCATATCTTCAGAAGGATATTGATACTTTGGAAAGAGTTCAGAGAAGGGCTACTAAACTGGTTCATGGATTGCAGGATAAAACTTACCAGGAAAGGTTAAAGGATCTTAACATGTATATCTTGAAGGAAAGACGAAACAGGGGGGATATGATAGAAACATTTAAATACATAAAGGGAATCAACACAGTAAAGGAGGAGACTATATTTAAAAGAAGAAAGACTACCACAACAAGAGGACATAGTCTTAAATTAGAGGGGCAAAGGTTTAAAAATAATATCAGGAAGTATTACTTTACTGAGAGGGTAGTGGACACATGGAATAGCCTTCCAGCTGAAATGATAGAGGTTAACACAGTAAGGGAGTTTAAGCATGCGTAGGATAGGCATAAGGCTATCCTAGACTTAAGATAAAGTCAGGGACTAATGAAAGTATTTAGAAAAGTAGGCAGACTAGATGTGTCGAATGGTTCTTATCTGCCATCACATTCTATGTTTCTATGTTTCTAATATCCTTAAAGGAACATTGTAGCATTACGAATTACAAAAGTGCAATCCTAAATCGTTTTTTTTTTTTTGTATTTCGAACTAAATACTGGAATAAAGTATTATTTTCCTATTTTTCCAGCACAACGATTAAGTCCCTGCATCTGCTCAATCCGCATCCTCATAGAGTATTGGAGACAAAAAGCACATGCGCAGCAAGCTTTGTACGCCTCCAATGAAAATAAGATTAGCTATGAAAAACACGTTCTCACACGTGAAGCGCCTCCGGTGGCTGTTAGGAAGACATCCACTAGTGACTAGAGATATTGCAGTGTTAGAACTAAAGGATCTCTGCACCCAGACCACTTCATTGAGATAATGTGTTCTGGATGCCGTTTAGTGGTCCTGCAAGAGACATTAAAAGTTGCCCCAACATATCATGATTAATTAATTCCATTTACCTAAATGTGGTAAGCCGAAACACAAATATAACTATCCTGCTTTTGCGTTTCCACATTAAAATACATTTGATTTTTCCATTTGTAGGTAGAGTTTATTTGACCACTACATTTTTCTGTGCAGCCTATACAGTTTATTTATTGTGTTATTAAAAAGTGTCTATTAATCAACAGTTTCATAATTTGACTCTTTTTAAAGTAAACATTGAGATTGTCTTTGAAATTTGCATAAACATTGCATAGTTGATAATGTATTTTATCTATGCATACTTATCTCAAGTGGTTTTGATTTCCATCTGTAACACATTCTGTTCCCTGGCAGAGGGCTTTCCAATGCTTAGTTATGCAGATCATTACCATTCCATCATATTTCACATGTGGACTCCCGGGATTTGGACAGTTGTATGCAGTAATTACACATATGTACAGTAAATGCTGTAGAGGGCCTTTTAGTACTACAATGTAAGAATATCTTTTACTGTTTATTAACTAATAGGATTAAATTGCACATGTGAGCAGACAACATCGGTAACTCCTAAATAGATAAAATTGTAGCAGCGATACACATAAAAGACAAACTGAATGAACAAAGACCAATGTTCTCAAGTGAATGTATCTGGTAAATATGAACTAGGTAATACTTGCTTAGATGGTTTGAAAGGTAAAAAGTCAGCCACAGGGGGGCGGGGCCAGGTCGCCAAGCAAGATGGTCGCATGTTGGACCAGCTCCTGACATTTACAACGAAATAAGCATGAAAACCAGACTTTTGGCATGAAGAGCCGGCCTGTTGCGGTGGACCTTATCGGGTGGAGAGCACCGGACCCAGGGTGAGGCTGGCCTGCCTGGTTTCAGTCCCCTGGAGGAAGAATCCTCACTGGCGCAAACGAGGCCTACTCCGGCGGTGAGTGGGGCAGACGGCCGCTGCCCCACTATCCTGCCCATCGGCGCTCAGCCAAGGCCAGACCCGTCCGGTACTGGCCCCGTTCCCCCCCCCTCTGGACCGGGGGGGTTATCCCGGCCCGCAATGGAGGAAATTACTGCCGTCCACCGGCCCACCACCCAGCCTACAGTGCACCACGCACGTCGACACCAAAATGGTGGCAATGCGACCAATACCGCGCAACACAGCTATGCCTGCCCGCAGGCAGAAACAACAGCTCGCTGAGCATAGCCCCTACCTGTGAATCACAAGCCTGAACACAAGTGATGACCCATCTTGGAAGTCCCTGCCTACCTACTCACGGTGGAGGCTTGGCTGCCGCGAATGCCTCCCTGGGCCTTAAGACCAGCTTGTACAGGATCCCCATTGAAGGCCACGAGGAACCAGCAACATGGTACCCAGAACACACAGCCCTGAGGGGCTTCTAATCGCCGGCGGAGGGCATGAACGCACCACACAGCGGATCTGCTTGCGGGGATACCCCAGAGATATCAGGCTGCCAGACCAGATGACCCATCATGCAGGGCACCGGTGGACTTTGTCAGAAACCTTGGCTTACCTGGCGGACTGTATGTTTTATACTATGTTGCCACCTATTTGTTTTAACCCTTATCTGCCATGATAGGCATATGCTTCTTGAGACACTCATTATTTTGCTGCCGTCTAAAAAGATCTCTACAATTCTTATGTGATTAGCTAATGATGTGCTAACATCTAAACTCACTCAGCAGATTGTGTTTATAGCAGTGCCTGGCATGAACAGAGTTAATATTGCATAAATAGTCAGTCTAGGGAGCCTACCCATCCTCTCTGTTTCCATTTCCTCCTCTAAATCCTGTGTACTACTCAAACTGTCTAACAAATCACACTACGCTCTGCACCTTTTCTACCAGATTAGACTTGCATCCTCTAATACAAAAATGTGCTGTCTAACTGGATGCCATGACTAAGATTCACTCTATATCCTTCAGCTACTGTTACTACACGTCTGTGCAATTCATTTTGGACAGCCAGCATGTACCCAACCTGTTTTATCATTTACTGTATAAAAAAAAAAAAAAAAAACATGTGCACACCTGCTAATGCTTAACAACTGTCCGAACTCTTGTATGTTTCTATTACTTAAGAATGCTGTTGTGGCATTACAGTCATGCGATTGTTATACATGCACATCAAAAATAAAGAATAAAAAAAAAAAAAAAAGGTCAGCCATTTGAGGAAGTTCTCACTACGTAGGAGTATATTATTCATCTAAGCACCTTTGACCGATGAAAGAATATATTATATAGTTACATAGCTGAAGAGACTTGCGTTGATCAAGTTCAGACTTCCTCACAAATGTTTTTGCTGTTGATCCAAAAGAAGGCAAAAAACCCAGTCTGAAACGCTTTCAATTTTTGTAACAAACTAGGAAAAAATTCCTTCTTGACCTCAAAATAGCAGTTAGATATCTCCTTGAATCAAGCAGCTATTACACCATTAACTAAACATTATATCCCTGTATGTTTTATTGATGCAAGTAGTTATCCAATTGATGTTTAAACATCCGTATGGACTCTGATAAAACTACCTCTTCAGACAGAATTCCACATCCTTATAGTTCTTACTGTAAAAAAAAAAAACTTTTCTTTGCCTTAGATTAAATCTTGTTTCTTCCAGCCTAAATGCGTGACTTTGTGTCCTATGTATAGCCCTATTTATGAATAGATTTCCAGATAATGGTTTGTACTGGTCCTCAGGGCCAGCATCAGAAATTTTGGGGCCCTTAACACTGTTAAAGGTCTAGGCCCCCGGGGGCCTGCCTCCAAGCCCACCTTCAAATCCGGCCCTAGGGCCCGCCTCAAAATCCCGCTCACAGGAATACACACACACAGACACAAACACACGCACTGATACAAAAAGGACACAGATACACATACACACAAAGATACACACATACTGACACACATACATACTAACAGACACTTATTGAAACATACATACATACACACATACAGGCATACATACTGACACCACATAGTGAAACAGATACACAGACATATACAGACACACAGACATGCATAGTGACACACAGACACATACTACCATACATACAGACACACATGAATAAGGACATACATATTCACACACATACATACTGACATACATACATACATAAATACTGACATACATACATACCCATACATACATACATACTGACACATACATACACATACTGGCATACATACACACACATACATACATACATAAATACACACTGGCATACATACACATACATACATGCATACATACATACATACATACTGGCATACATACACATACATACATACATACCTACTGACTCACATACATACATACATATATACATACATACACACAGATACATACATACACACATACTTACATACACACACACATACATACATACACATGCAGACATACCTACACATACTGACATTAATACATACATACACATACTGACATACATACATACATACATACACACACATACATACTGACATACATGCACACAGCTCATTTTTCCAGCCACCCCCCTGTTTCTTACTTTTTCTTTGCAGGAGAGTGGCTGGGGCTGATGGGAGTCGGCTGTCTCTTCCCTCCTCGCAGCCTGTCTCTCTTCCCTCCCACGTGGAGGGAGCTGGGAGAAGGAGACCGGTTGTCAATTCCTTCCAGCACTACTTGCGGCTACATTTTTTTTTTTAAAGGGGCCCAGTCGCGCTATTACACAGCCGCAGCGCTGACCGGGCCCCTGAAGATATAGGGCCCATCGGGTGGCCCTAAATGCTTGGACCACCTGATGGGCCTTATCAGTGTGCGGGCCCCGGTGCAGCTGCTCCGGCGGCAGTTCCTCTGCTACACATAAGGGCCCGGGCCCCCGAGGGCCGCCGGGCCAGTGACACCAGTCATGGTTATCACCCCCTGATTGCTGCCCTGCTGGCCCCGAATTTATTTGTATAATGTTATCATATCCCCTCTGAGGCGCCGTTTTTCCAAACTAAAGAGATTTTAATGTATAACCTATCTTCATAACTACAGTGCTTCATTCCTTTGATCAATTTTGTTGCTTGTCTCTTCACTGTGTTCTAGTGCTGTGATATCCTTCTTTAGAACAGGTGCCCAACATGGCACAGCATATTCAAGGTGTGGTCTTACCAGCGATTTATAAAGAGGCAAAATTATATTTTCATCCCGAGAATTTATGCCCCTATTTATACATGACAAAACCTTACTGAGATTTTGCAGATTATTTTTTTTAAGTATGACTTCAGATAAGTATAAATAGTTAGAATATCTAACATGTCATGTACACATCTTGTTCACATCATAATCTAGATTGAATGGTACCCCGAATTCTAGAATCTGCTATGTAACTAAGGAATATGTTCAGTACATTACAAAATGAGAAAAAAAACTAAGAAAAACAGTGTTGTCTTGATAATCTAGGGCAATACTGCCATGTAGTTGGAACAACTATAGATTGATAATTGATTTATTAAAATGGTGACAGATGGTACACACATTCAGAAATGCTGTTCACCAAGGGACTGTGGGTAAAGAAATACCATAAAGGGAATTCTATACATGGAGACCTTATAGCTGAACAAACCAGCTGAGCAGTTGTTGTTTTTTAAATGTGTGTACTAAGACAATGGTAGAGAAATTCTAAATGTCCATAGGAGGCAGATTGGTGCACTGACAGAATTGCTAATCCAGACACACTATGAAGTGAAAAACACAGTTCAATAACAATGATGGAAAACCTTAGCTGGTAAAGAATTATGTAAAATCTCCTGTGATTTTGTTCACAAGATTTTATCCCTTTCAATGCCAAAATAGTAATAAATATATTAATAAATATATTCATTATATAAACAGTCAACTTGCTTCCCTCGTGAAGCTCTCCTAGGACAATTCAGATCCACAATCCAATATGTCATGCTATAGAACCGAGCTTTACTCATCGCGTGCTTTAAACATTGCCCAGAAATATGCATATAGCCACATTATGCATTTCATGACTCACACATACAGTGATACATAACGCACGATCATAGTCTAACATGGATTACTGAATTCTAGTAGAGAGAGAATGCTCAATTAGAATTTCAGTGCTTGCTCATATGCCACAATTGATCTCTGACTTAGCTCATACTTGTTATAGAGGTTATGTATGCTCGAGTTAGATCATTGTTCCTGTTCCCTGCTGGTTTTATGACATAATGTACATGAAGTAATGAATTACAATAGGAAATCCTTTTCATCTGTGAAACACAGAAAAACACTACAGACAACATCAACTGCAAACACTTGCAGATACTGAAGGCACATTATCTTTCATGTTAATTTTCTTTAATATAGTGGTATATTTTTGCATACTTTTACATACTGGCAACTTTATTCCTCATTCACTCCTTACTGTCAAACAACCTCAGTATGTTATGCATGCAGATATAAAATGCCTGGTTTCAAAATACCGGAGACAGACCCATCTGACAATTCAATAGTTTGATTTAGCCAGGGCAAATTTGTAGTGATGTGTGCAGTAAAGCAGGAGACATGTTTGTAGAATGTAAGCTTGTAACTTGGGTTTTGTTCCAATTACTCCTTGTCTTAAAAGACTGAGGTTTTGATGTTGATGTTTTTTTTAACATGTATCAATGCTTGCATACAGAGATGTAGTCTGCCAAAAGAAATAGTTTATTTTATCAAACAAAACTACTGTTAGGATGTATTGAATAAATGTAACATGTTCAGGTATTTATTTATGTTTTACAAATAAGTACTTAATTTTAGAGTTAGTCCAATAATTTTTTTTTATTTTTTACAAATGTATATACATTAAGTACTTTACTTTAAAGTGTGTCTACACATGAGAACATGTTATTTTGACCAGATTTAAAATTAGAGTATATCTTTTGGGGTTATTCACTGAGGAATGCATTTTGGTCAACAGTAAAAACATTGGTTTGATTAGCTCTCCTGAACTAAGCCCTTCAGTGCCAGGTAAGATCATTGGCTGAGAGTGTCAGCTGATAAGACCTGCACTGTCAGACTTGCCTTAGGCAGGAAACTTCCAGCTCTTTGAGAAGACTTAGTGTAGCAAACGATTTATACCAGGTAAGAAGTCAAGTAATTCTGAAACAGTTAAAGGGACACTCCAGGCACCCAGACCACTTCTGCCCATTGGAGTGGTCTGGGTGCCAACTCCCACTACTCTTAACCCTGCAAGTGTAATTATTGCAGTTTTTTATAAACTGCAATTATTACATTGCAGGGTTAACTCCACCTCTAGTGGCTGTCTATTAGACAGCCACTAGAGGGCACTTCCTGATTCATAGCAAATATTTTCTTTGCTAGAGCGTCGCTGGACGTCCTCACACTGTGTGAGGACCTCCAGCGTCGCTCATTTCCCCATAGGAAAGCATTGAAATCCTTTTTCAATGCTTTCCTATAGGGAGCGCTAATGCGCATGTGCGGCATTGCCATGCATGCGCATTAGGTCTCCTTGGCCGGTGGATAGGATCAGTCTCGCCCACCAGCCGACGGAGACAGAAGGAGGAGCGGCGCGGAGGAGGAGACAGCGACGAGGGACATCGTCGCTGCCTCAGGTAAGTGACTGAAGGGGTTTTCACCCCTTCAGCAACTGGGGATTGGGGGGTGGGAGGGAGAGGGAACCTTCAGTGCCAGGAATTGGATTGTTTTCCTTTAAACAACTTGCATTTTGGGGAGGGAGGTGCCAGAACACTCAAGGTACCATAACTACAGCAGCAGCATGATGTAGTTGTTATGGTGCTTGGTGTGTTCCTTTAAGCAGTTCTTACATTAATTAACATGAGATAAACTTGTTAAGACAACATATTAAGACAACTAAGACATTCACAGCCACAGGAAGATCAAAACTGATTTATTCAGTTAAAACAAATATGTTTATTTAAAAGAAAACTAAAATAAGTACCACACTCAAAAGACAAACATGTTTCTACATACTGAAACACTAAGCTTTGTGCAAAAAGCAGTTTTTCCCAGGATTTAAAACACTGCAATACAATAATTATCTAGAAGCCTCAAAATAAATTAAATAAACAAAATGACAAAACATAAATCAATTAGATAAAACAAAAACTCGAATAAAATGGGTCAAGAGAAATATCAGAGTGGATCATAATAAACAAATACCTTGGTGTTACATAATAGAATCTAGTCCTACTTTGCATATACAGGAATTAGACAATGTTATAACTCAGCTGTTTTGCCCAGCACAACCGCTAATTGAACTAGGCAGCCACCTAGGGAGCACCGTTCTTCGGAGCACAATGTCTGGGCGACCGTCAGGAGGGGACACACAGAGGTCCTGGGGGTGGGGAAAAAAAGATGTACAAAGGAGTAGGGGAAGAACGAGACACACAAATGAACTGGGGAAGGAAGAGACACAAACAATTAGCAGTTTTTGTTTTGGGTGGGGGTGCAAGTAGTCTTTCCTAGGGCACAAAATCTTGCATTGACCCTGTCTACATTAAAATGACAAATAATTGATAATATACCCAAATGCCTCTCATCTTCAGCACAAAACTCTAAAAACAGGGTTAGTTACTGAAATGTGAATTGTCTGCAATTCAACTTGAATTAAAAATGTATACCAGAATACTGAAAACATAATTGCATTTGTTTTTGGCCTGAAGTTTTAATTTTCAACAGTTAAATTCCATGTTTTTACATTATCTGCTCAATTTCCTTTTTTCCCCCCATATTGTCAATTAGTTGAACCACAACTGTGACCATATATAATGAGGAAGGACTTGGCCAAGCTGATTGGAGATTCATGTAGCTGTGAATTATTTGTAACATCTTACGGCTGATCAGGCATTAAAGTCCATCATTTTGCCTATGGTAATATTCTTTACATGTTTTAGTGTGCACTGGTCCTGCTTAATATGGCTTAGTGTTACTTTATAAGGAAACGTTATGTGTATATTTATCTGTATTTATCTGTTTCTCCCTTTCTGCTAATTGCAATGATCAATAAAATTGACATGGTTATTCAGTAAACTCTAAATCGGAGAATTTTTCTAGATCAGTATTTTTGCCTTAGTTTTTCAAATTGAATTTCAGTCTCGAAAATTTGCCATTTAGTGAATAACTCTGCTAAGTGTCTGTGAGCAAAATGCAATATAAGCACTCACTGGAAATCCTATGTTTTCCTATGTGTTCTATAGTGACTGAAACATGACTATAACAAAACAATTGACTATCTACCTATGCATTTACTATGCTGAACCTTGGCCTTTGCTGACATTTTCTTCACCCCAGCATAAGCGGATTTGCTTTGCCACAAAACCTGAGGCTAAACAGGATATTATCTCTCTTTGTCTGGAGGATTCTCCAATTTAAGAATTGAGTTTAGGTTTTCATGACATCTGTCACACAGAATCACAACACCGAGTGCATTGAATTACAAGTAGTAAATAAAGTGAACGAATGCAACAAACCAGACTTGCCCGTGATATAAGAGTGGTTAACCCTTTAATAAATGGTTTGAGTTGTATTCTTAGCTATGTTGAAGACTACCTGGAACATTTATGTTATATACATTGTTATACATATGTGATTATTAAAATACATATAGAGCAAGCTAATGAAAAGCACCATTATAACTTAATAATACACAATTGCACGTGTAAAAGGCCTGTTCTGCTGTCAAGGCTACCTTGCAAGAAGAAGGTCCTCACCTAAGGGCTCTTTAAATGATGATAATGAGGGAAAACTTGCCAACATTTTGGGGGATTTAAATTAAATGGCAGATCTATAGTGCCTTTATATTATCTCCCTCTCCCATATGGGAGACCTGTGTCCCATAGGGCAGTTTCTTTATAAACTCCCTCCCCCCCTGCATACACATGCACACGGTTTCAAATCAGAGAAGGTAGATAACACGCTTTGGAAAGGATGGGTGGTATGTTTTAAGTTTAGGATGCCATTAAATATTCCTGGAATTCTATGTTGATGCACAGCTTGTAACCAATACCATATTAAATGGTGCTTTAACTCACAGTTACAAAAACATCATATTTGGGACGGCGAAATGAACACAGCTTTATTTAAGCAAACAGCTTTCAAACTACTTAAACTAACCTCCTGCTGCCACTCCATAAGGTTAACAAGCAATTATTGACAAGAAATATCAATGAACTCCACAGTACTGCAGTACCTGACACGCAGGCTTTAAACCCCCAATCTTAGACAAGAAGCTCATTCTGAAACTCTTTTGAAATGCGCTCACCAGGATAGCATTCAAAATCTTTGTCAATGAGAGAAAGCAAAGCAGAAGAAACAAGATAGCTAAAGGTGATAAGGAAAGGGGGAAATATGGACAATAATGGCTTTACCTTTGACAGATTTTTTTTATTTTTTTTTTAAATGGTAAATCCATTTTGCAATAAAAGGTATAAATGTGTGAGCGCTCCAACTCACTCTATGCACACCCCAGTTACGAAAAAATAATACAACTCTCAATTACAGAAGATCAGTGTTTTCAAATATAAACTGTTATATTTACCTCATATATATGAATAGTATATATAATAATTCAAAACGAATAACTCATATGGCAGTATAGACTTGTATAAAATTGTACAGTGAATAATTTATTGAATTATAAAACATATGCACGTGTCATGGTTGATGATATATTTCCTACCTGTTCTATGTTAAATTTTGTATATATTATGTATTAATATTGTTTTTGTATTTTATTGTACCATAATGTATCAATGCAATGTTGTGTGGACCCAGGACATACTTGAAAATGAGAGAAATCTCAATGTATCTTTCCTGGTAAAATATTTTATAAATAAATAAATAATATGTACTGTGTATCTAATCTGCAATAAAAAATTATAAACATTGAATAATAAATGTATATATACTGTCATATGAGTTATTCATTTTGAATTATTATATATACTTGTTGCGGTTACCGGCCCGCCGAGCCTCACGGCCGTGCCCGACCGGCACGGCCACGCCGACAACACGAGCTTACCTGCTCGTCGGCGAGCCGGGAACCGCTCCTTCCGTTCTTCCGGGCATCACGCCCGAATCAAACATGGCGCCGACCACGTGGTCGCGCCTAAGAGTAGCTCCGCCCCCGAAAATTATACTAACGTGTGCGTGACGTCACGACGTCAACGCACACGCACGTTTTGGGGTCAGAGGTCGCCCTCTGACCAATCATAGCCTAGAGAGGGGTATTTAAACCCCTAGCTTTCCCCATTACTTTGCCATGTCGTGGTTTCAGTTTCCTGGTTTCCTGAAAGTGCTAATTCTGTGTTTCTGATTTCCTGGTATCCTGATCCTTGGCGTTTCCCTGGTTATTCTGATCTCTGGTTTCCCTGACTTGGCTTGTTTAATCGGTATTGAGTATTTTCTGGCTTCCTTGACCTCGGCTTTCCCTTTGACCATTCTCTGTCTCTAGCGTATTAGTCCGGCCATTCTAAGGTCCGGTTTACGCTCTATCCTATTATTTTCCTTTTCTTACTTATGTATATGTTTACATAGTTTCTGCGTGCTGGACCACATTACTAGTCGTGACATTACGACATGGCCATGGATCCTGCAGAACTATGCAAGCATATGATCGCATGTGAGAGTAGGGTGGAGGATATGGACCACAGGTTAGACCAATTTGCCCAGGCATTTCAGACCTTGCTCCAGAGGACTGCCTATTTAGAGGTCCCTCCGGTACCACCTGTGGTTCCGCCACCTGTAGTGGTTCCCGTACCACATAAACCACCGTCCATAACCTTGTCACCGCCCCCTCGCTATGGAGGTGATTCTAAGGAATTCAGAGGTTTTTTAAACCAAATTGAATACCACTTTGAGGCCTCCCCAGGTTCATTCCCAACAGATAGATCAAAAATAGGCTATCTGATGAACCAATTAACTGGAAAAGCTTTGACCTGGGCTAACCCCTTATGGGAAAGTGGTGACGCAGTAGCCCGTGATTACAATACTTTTCTTACGGCCTTTAAGGCTACGTTTGAACCTAAAGGCAGGGAGAAGAACGCTGCCAAAGCCCTTATGAGAATCAAGCAAGGCAGTCGTTCTGTAGCCGATTATGCAATAGAGTTCAGGACATTAGCGTCTGAGGTTGATTGGACCAATAGTGGTCTGGTGGCTGCTTTCTCTGAGGGTCTAGCTGAGAGTATACAAGATGAGACTGCAGCTAGAGACCTTCCGGTTAATCTTAATGAGTTTATTGCATACATGATAGACATTGATAACCGGCTTAGAGAGAGAGAGAAAAACAAACAACGTAACAGACGTTCTAATTTGTCCATAGCCCCTCGTTTCTCTAACCCAGTGGTGAGTAGCCAAACGCCTCTTCCAGAACCTGAACCCATGCAATTGGGTAGTGCTAAACTCACTGAGGCAGAGAGACAACACAGACGTAACGAGGGGTTATGTATGTATTGTGGCAAGAAGGGACATCTAAGATCGTCATGCCCGGTTCGGCCGGAAAACTTGCACACCTAAGGCACGTACGGGGACCGACCTTAGGTGTGATGTATATGTCCCCTAAATTGACTAAGAACCGTTTCCTTGTCAAAGTAACCTTATCTTTCAAGAACACTACTGTTCAGTGTGAGGCTATGATTGACTCTGGGGCAGCGGAGAATTTCCTAGACAAAGAATTCTCTGCAAAACATCTCCTGCCCTTAAGACATAAAGAGAAACCGATAGCAGTCGAGGCCATTGATGGAAGGCCTCTTACCCAGCCTTTCATCACACACGAAACTCTGCCAATCACTGTTTCAGTGGGTATTCTCCACTCTGAAGAAATGACCTTTCAAATCATATCTTCACCTACAGTTCCGATAATACTCGGTTTCCCTTGGCTCCTGAAACACAATCCACGTTTGGATTGGATTGAAGGAGAGATTGTGAGTTGGGGTGAGAGATGCAAAGGTGTTTGCTTTAAGCAAATCCCACAACCTATTGGTACCATTAATGTTCCTGTTGCACCTCCCTTGACCACACAAATTCCACCGCAGTATATGGATTTGAAAGAGGTATTTAACAAGGTCCAGTCAGAAGGGTTACCTCCTCATAGACCTTATGACTGCACCATAAACTTATTACCAGGGACTATGCCTCCCAAGGGAGGAGTCTATGCCTTGTCCCCACAGGAAAATCTTTGTTTGGAGGAATATATTAAAGATGCTCTCAGAAAGGGTCATATCCGTAGGTCCTCCTCACCAGCCGGGGCTGGATTCTTCTTTGTCTCTAAAAAAGAAGGAGACCTACGCCCTTGTATTGATTATAGGGGTTTGAATAGGATTACCATAAAAAATGCCTACCCTATTCCCCTTATATCAGAGCTGTTTGACAGATTGAGGGGAGCTCGAGTCTTTACCAAGCTCGATCTCCGAAGCGCATACAATCTAGTCAGGATTAAGGACGGTCACGAATGGATGACCGCATTTAACACCAGAATGGGACATTACGAATACCTGGTTATGCCGTTTGGATTATGTAACGCTCCAGCGGTATTCCAGGATTTTATTAACGATGTCCTAAGAGAGTACCTTCACATGTTCGTTCTAGTGTACTTGGACGACATTCTCATCTATTCCCCAGACCTAGAGACACATCACGAACATGTGAGAATTGTACTGAAAACCCTGTTACAGAACGGCCTTTACTGTAAACTGGAAAAATGCCAGTTTGACCAAACGGAGATACAATTCCTTGGATACGTTATATCTCCGTCTGGTTTCCAGATGGATCCCCGTAAACTGGAGGCAGTCTTACAGTGGCCATTACCCAAGGGCCTTAAAGCCACTCAACGCTTTATAGGTTTTGCGAATTACTACCGCAAATTCATAAAGGGTTTTTCCTCCGTGATTTCCCCTATAACCAATTTAACCAAAAAAGGAGCAAATTGTACATCTTGGCCCAAAGAAGCAAGAGAGGCATTTGAATTGTTAAAATCTTTATTTTCCTCAGCACCTGTCCTGACCCATCCTGATCCAACCAAACCATTTATCCTAGAGGTGGATGCATCAGAGACAGGAGTTGGAGCCATTCTGTCTCAAAGAGAAAGTCCTGATACACCTTTACATCCTTGTGGATTTTACTCTCGCAAACTCACACCTGCAGAGAAGAATTATGACATAGGGAATAGGGAACTTTTGGCCATTGTACTTGCCCTTAAGGAATGGAGGCATCTCTTAGAAGGTTCCAAAGAGCCACTTTTGATCTTTACGGATCATAAGAATTTGGCTTATATCGGGGACGCTAAGAGACTGTCCTCTCGTCAGGCTAGATGGTCATTGTTCCTCTCCCGATTCAATTTCATAATTACGTACAGGCCTGGTACTAAAAACACCAAGGCAGATGCACTTTCTAGGCAGTTTGAGACAGATGAAGCTCCGGAACAGGTGATATATCCTATTATACCTCCTGAATGCCTCATTGCCACTACAGTTACCGAAGTGTCTTCTCCACTCTTCTGTGCCATAATAGCGGATCAAACTCAGGCACCTGTGGGAAAACCTCCGGACAAACTGTATGTGTCACCTCAGTTTAGAAAGAAGGTACTAGATTTGTTCCATGACAACCTCACAGCAGGCCATCCTGGAGTTCACAAAACCCTCTCTGCCATCTCCCGGAGGTTTTGGTGGCCTGCTCTTAGAAATGATATCAAAGAATATGTTGGGGCATGTCAAATATGTGCCGTTTCTAAAGTTCCTCCTAGATCGCCTCCTGGACTCTTACAACCACTGCCCATACCCAGTGCTCCTTGGACCCACTTAGCCATGGATTTCATTGTGGATCTACCCAGTTCAAATGGGTTTAATACAGTCCTTATGGTTATCGATAGGTTCACAAAGATGGCACATTTTGTCCCCCTTAAAAAATTACCATCTGCTCAAGATCTAGTTCAAATATTCTTGAGAGAGATCTTTCGGTTGCACGGTGTACCTAAAAGCATAGTATCTGACAGAGGTACCCAGTTTGTTTCTAGGTTTTGGCGTTCCTTTTGTATGCAATTAGGCATTGAACTCTCCTTTTCGTCGGCATATCACCCTCAAACTAATGGAGCAGCAGAGAGGGCGAATCAGTCTCTAGAAGCCTATTTACGTTGCTTTATAAATGCCAATCAATCTAACTGGTATGAGCTCTTACCCATGGCTGAGTTCGCCAGGAACAACGCCACTCATGAATCTTCTAATCACAGTCCATTCTTTGTAAATCAGGGTTATCACCCCGCTGTTTTTCCTTCTGAATTCTCAGACACGGAAATTCCTGCCTTGAACACCCGTTTGGAATCAATTCATGACACCTGGGATTCCGTCCATTCAGCTCTGCAGAAAGCTTCATTACGAGCAAAGGCCCAAGCTGACAAAAAACGGGGCGCTAATCCTGTATATCTTCCAGGTGACAGGGTGTGGCTCTCCACAAAACATATCAAGCTTAAGGTCCCGTCCATGAAATTTGCCCCTCGGTACATAGGTCCCTTTCGAGTTACCCAACGTATTAATCCAGTGACCTATTCTTTGGCACTTCCGGCTCATATGAGAATTGCAAATACTTTCCATGTGTCTCTGCTCAAGCCCCTTACTTGCAATCGCTACACCAGGTTAGCCACTCCTCCTCCGCCCTTGGTGGTGGGTGATCAAGAAGAATACGAAGTCCATTCTATCATGGACTCCAAATTATCCAGAGGTGTCTTGTCCTATCTCGTTGACTGGAAGGGTTATGGTCCCGAGGAACGTTGTTGGGTTCCTGCTGACCGGGTCCATGCGCCCCGTCTTATCCGGTCGTTTCACAACCGTTTTCCTCTTAAGCCGGGTCCTTCCCGCCCGGTGCGCGGTCTTCGAGTGGGGGGTACTGTTGCGGTTACCGGCCCGCCGAGCCTCACGGCCGTGCCCGACCGGCACGGCCACGCCGACAACACGAGCTTACCTGCTCGTCGGCGAGCCGGGAACCGCTCCTTCCGTTCTTCCGGGCATCACGCCCGAATCAAACATGGCGCCGACCACGTGGTCGCGCCTAAGAGTAGCTCCGCCCCCGAAAATTATACTAACGTGTGCGTGACGTCACGACGTCAACGCACACGCACGTTTTGGGGTCAGAGGTCGCCCTCTGACCAATCATAGCCTAGAGAGGGGTATTTAAACCCCTAGCTTTCCCCATTACTTTGCCATGTCGTGGTTTCAGTTTCCTGGTTTCCTGGAAGTGCTAATTCTGTGTTTCTGATTTCCTGGTATCCTGATCCTTGGCGTTTCCCTGGTTATTCTGATCTCTGGTTTCCCTGACTTGGCTTGTTTAATCGGTATTGAGTATTTTCTGGCTTCCTTGACCTCGGCTTTCCCTTTGACCATTCTCTGTCTCTAGCGTATTAGTCCGGCCATTCTAAGGTCCGGTTTACGCTCTATCCTATTATTTTCCTTTTCTTACTTATGTATATGTTTACATAGTTTCTGCGTGCTGGACCACATTACTAGTCGTGACAATACTATTCATATGAGGTAAATATAACTTTGTTTATATTTGGAAACACTGATCTTTTGTAATTGAGAGTTGTATTATTTTTTCGTAGCTGGGGTGTGCATAGAGTGAGTTGGAGCGCTCACACATTTATACCTTTTATTTCTATATATCTATTAGTCGCTCAGATTTGTTGTGAAGCAGCCCACTATTATTGATTTTTGTTTCATTATGTTTTTATTCCTTGAGATTCAGTAACCTATTGTTTATATTTTTAGTTTAAATCCATGTTGCACAAATATTTGCAAACACCAAAATCATAACATTTACGTATACTTTACCAGTTAACGTAATTTAAATACACTCAGAATGCAGTCAAGACATTCTATCACATCCTACATATATTATTTTGTCATTATTATCGCTATCATGGGAATAAGTAAAGATATACCTCAGGTACTCATATTACTTTAAGGTATCATCGTACCCTATATCTACAATCCTACAGCTCATCCCTTGGGTGGTTAGAAATACATGTGACTATATATATATATATATATATATATATATATATATATATATATACGTACCTTCTTGCTGTACATTCCTGACAAAATAATGTTCTGACTTATAATTACACATCTATATACATATTTTTCATATGTGCTACTGTTGGGATGTTGTCCGGTTCAGTGTTTCTGGATCTAATTGACTGCGGTTGCACCAATACGTGTAGCTCGGAGAAGGAATATTTTACTTAGTGTGGTGCTGAAGTTTGTCCTTTTCTTGTTTATTATGTTTATTAGTTTTTCAAGGTTAGAATGATACATCAGTGCATGATACATAAGTGCATGATAGTATCAACATCAAATGGTTTACAACAAATTTGAGCATAAGCCAAAAGTGACAGTCAAAGATACAATGCGCTTATCGGTAGTGTAGAGAGGATTCACCAGTACTATAGACAAGGCACTACTTAATATTATAGCTAGCTTTCCCCAATCAGGATTCAACATGTACACTTAATAAAGCACTGTTAAACAGTATGAGATATAATATGTACATTCATAGACATTCCGTCAAGTGTTGTGCCGTAGATGCCCCTGCCACCGAACAGGAATAAGTGAAGCACTGTTAGTGCGAACTCTATTAGTAATTTAAACTAAGAAGAAACAAAAAAGAAAAGGGGGGGGGGTGAGCACATTTCAGAGAGTTCACACTTTCTGGGCTAGTATACCGTATATTAACCTTGTATACACCTATATTATTTGGACTCCCAAGGAGCCAATCTGTTGGTGTGCTGAACAGTGTATTTCATTGAACAGTGTAGTCTGCCAACACCCGCCTATGATGAGAAGTGCGGGCTAGCTAAAGTGAGTGTTGTACAAACGATGCGGCAACACGTGTTGGTCCTACTGAATCTAGGCCGCCCCCCCTTTAACCGGTGGTGGTTGGTGGTGGGGTTGCGACTGCCTTGTTGGCAAAAGTGGCCCATGGGGACCACACCTGGATAAATGTTGTGGAGTGGCATGTCATGGAGTACCTGATTTTCTCCATTGATCTCATGCGTTCAACCCTGGTGAACCATTCTCCAAGTGGAGGCGATGTAGGCTGTTTCCAATATTTGGGTATGAGTGCTTTAGCTGTGTTCAGTAAATAGTATTCTAAGGAGTATTTGTATCTGTTCCTGGGTTTGGGTGATAAATGGATGTCAGGATCGGGACAGGGATCCAACACGCAGAGTACAAACAGTAGCCAGATACGTATACCGGACCTTAGAATGGCCGGACTAACGTAAGTAGTACAGTATAGAATGGTCAAAGACACGCCGAGGTCGAGGGTAACAGAAGACAGGTAAGCGAGAGACAAGCCGAATCAAG
Source organism: Pelobates fuscus (assembly GCF_036172605.1). NCBI lineage: Eukaryota > Metazoa > Chordata > Amphibia > Anura > Pelobatidae > Pelobates > Pelobates fuscus. Next base: position 326,952,989 of record NC_086317.1, on the reverse strand, counting down.
GGTAACAGAGATAAGCAGAGTAAGGTAAACAAGCCGGGTCAAAACCAAAAGGGATAATAGAATACACAAGCACTGAGTGACTAGAACAAGCTAGAACCACGACAGGGCAATGAGCTAATGAAAGAAGCTCTGTTAAATACCCTGTTCAGAGCAGTAACCACGCCTCCGAGGCGTCCTGATTGGTCCTGCAGCAATTGAGTGACAGGTCGTTCCGGAGGAGTTTCCTGATGACAACTTCCTGCCTAGATGCTGTAAAAGGCAGTCACTCCCTCGCGGCCGGCCTAGCATGACCGGATAGACCGTGGGAAAGGGAGCCATCAGGCCGTCTGGATGGAGGAACAGCTAAGTCTCTACCTCTTTCGGAGGTAGAGACCGCAGGTACCCTGACAGTACCCCCCCTCTCAGATACGCCCACCGGGTGGAATACACCAGGGCGAGAAGGGAATCGAGAGTGAAACGCCCTGCGGAGACGGGGAGCATGCACCTCCTCCTGAGGTACCCAACTTCTCTCCTCAGGACCATAACCCTTCCAATCGACCAGATATTGCAGTTTCCCCCGGGAGATTCGAGAATCAACGATGGAATTGACCTCATACTCCTCCTGACCCTCCACCTGAACTGAGCGGGGAGGGGCAATCGTGGAGGAGAACCTGTTACATATTAATGGTTTTAGCAAGGAAACATGAAATGAATTAGGAATGCGTAAAGCATTAGGCAACGCTAAACGATACGCAACTGGGTTAATTTGAGACAGTACCCTGTAAGGTCCAATATATCGAGGAGCAAACTTCATGGACGGCACTTTTAACCGAATGTTTCTAGTACTTAACCATACTCTATCGCCTGGAACAAACACCGGTGCTGCCCTTCTACGTTTGTCAGCGTGTTTTTTAACCAGCGTAGAATTGTGCAAAAGAATTTGTCGAGTTTGGTCCCACAACTCTCTTAAATTGGCAACATGAACATCCACCGATGGTATCCCTTGAGAAGAAGACTCCGAAGGAAGGATGGAAGGATGAAAGCCATAATTCAAGAAAAAAGGGCAAGAATGCGTAGAATCACAAATGAGATTGTTATGTGCAAACTCCGCCCAAGGAATCAAACCGACCCAATCGTCCTGGTGTTCTGAAACGAAACAACGTAAATATTGTTCAACTTTTTGGTTAGTGCGTTCAGCAGCTCCATTGGACTGAGGATGATAGGCAGAGGAGAAATTCAAATTGATGCCTAGTTGGGAGCAGAATGATCTCCAAAAACGGGAAACAAATTGGGAGCCTCTGTCAGAGACAATTTGGGAAGGTATCCCATGCAAACGGAAAATCTCCCTGGCGAATATCTCCGCTAATTCGGGCGAAGATGGGAGTTTAGGTAGGGGAATGAAGTGAGCCATTTTAGTAAATCTGTCTACCACAGTGAGGATGACAGTCTGCTTTTTAGAGATAGGCAAATCAACAATGAAGTCCATTGCCAGGCAGGACCAAGGCTTTTCAGGAACCTCTAAAGGGTGCAGAAATCCGCATGGAAGCGAATGGGGTAGCTTGGTCTTGGTACAAACTTCACATGCCCCAATGAATTCTTTAATATCCTTGCGTAAGTCAGGCCACCAAAAATCTTTAGAGACCAGCGCATAAGTCTTGCGGATGCCAGGATGCCCAGCCACCTTGCTGTTATGGAGACAGCGTAGCACCTCCAGTTGGAGAGCGGCAGGAACGAAGTGTCGATCCCCAGGAGTCTGTTTGGGTGCCAAATGCTGAAACTTCATGATCTCAGAAAGCAATGGAGAGTGAATCCTGAGATTCGTGTTCGCGATGATATTCCCCTTAGGAACTATGGAGGACAGAAGTGGTTCAGTTATAGTGGATGGTTCATATTGACGAGACAAAGCATCGGCTTTAGAGTTCTTAGAACCAGGTCTATACGTAAGTACATAATTAAAGTGAGTGAGGAACAAAGCCCAGCGAGCCTGCCTGGCGGACAAGCGCTTAGCCTCCCCAATATAAGACAAGTTCTTATGATCCGTTAGGATAGTAACAGGGTGTAGTGTCCCTTCCAGTAAATGTCTCCACTCCTTTAAAGCCTTAATGACCGCTAACAGTTCCCTCTCCCCGATGTCATATCTGCTCTCAGGCCCAGAAATTTTTTTAGAGAAGAAACCACAGGGGTGTAACGGTTTATCCACCCCTAACCTTTGAGACAGAACAGCCCCAACTCCTGTCTCAGAAGCATCGACCTCGAGCAAGAAAGGCAGAGTCGTATCAGGATGAACTAGAATGGGAGCTGAGGCAACAAGTTCCTTGAGAGTCTTAAAAGCACCAAGAGCTTCCTCAGACCAGAACTTAGTATCAGCCCCTTGTTTGGTCATATTGGTAATAGGCGCAATGATAGAGGAGTAACCCTATAGTAGTTGGAAAAAACAATAAACCTTTGGATAGCCTTGAGTCCTTTGGGCAAAGGCCAGTCTAAAATAGATTGGAGTTTACCAGGATCCATTTTAAAACCTTCCCCAGAAATCACGTACCCAAGAAAGTCTACCTGAGACTGATCAAAACTGCACTTTTCCAATTTGCAGTATAGACCATGTTGCAGAAGTTTGTGTAACACCTTTCTGACCTGTCTATGGTGAGTCTCAATCTCCTTAGAGTGTATTAGTATGTCGTCCAGGTAAACAATAACACAATCATGCTGAAACTCCCTAAGTACCTCATTAATCAACTCTTGAAATACTGCAGGAGCATTGCATAGTCCAAATGGCATAACAGTGTATTCGTAATGGCCATACCGAGTATTGAATGCCGTCATCCACTCGTGACCTTGCTGGATTCTCACCAAATTGTAAGCCCCTCTGAGATCTAACTTGGTGAAGATTTTGGAGCCCTTAAGACGATCAAATAACTCGGTAATCAGTGGGATAGGATAGGCATTTCTGACCATTATTTTATTCAAGCCTCGGTAATCGATACAAGGTCTCAGCGTGCCATCCTTCTTCTTAATGAAAAAGAACCCCGCCCCGGCCGGAGAAGAAGACCTCCTGATGAATCCCTTTTCTAAATTCTCCTGAATATACTCCTCTAGAACCGAGTTTTCCTGAACAGACAAAGGATATACATGGCCCCTCGGAGGCATAGTCCCGGGTAGAAGCTTAATTTTACAGTCAAATGACCTGTGTGGCGGCAAAGAATCGGCATTCTTCTTGTCAAACACTGCCCTTAAGTCTAGGTAAAGGTCTGGTATTTGTCTTTCTGTGGACTGAGTAGGATTCTCCTGTATGTTAATATTAGCTAATGGAGAAACCTTGCACAAACACCGATCCTGGCAGCCCTGGCCCCACGAGAGTATCTCCCCTAACTCCCAATCAATAATAGGGTTATGTTCTTTCAACCATGGGTACCCCAGAACTATGGGAACGGAAGGAGACGAAATGAGCAGAAGAGATAAATTCTCCACGTGTAGGATACCAACATTTAACTCAATGGGTATGGTCTCACGAAAGATAACAGGGTCTAGTAGTGGTCTACCATCTATGGCCTCAACGGCCAAGGGTGTCTCCCTTAGCTGGGATGGGAAATTGTTTTTACTAGCAAAGGCTTGGTCGATAAAATTCTCAGCAGCACCGGAATCTATCAAAGCCATAGCCCTTACTACTTCCCTCCCGCAAGTTAAGGAAACTGGTAGCAGAAGCCTGTGATCTTTATAATTAGGAGTAGAGGACAAAATAGAAACACCCAAGGCCTGTCCTCTAGAGAGACTTAGGTGCGAGCGTTTCCCAGGCGGTTAGAACAGTTCGAGAGTAAATGACCCTTAGCTCCACAATACATACACAAACCCTCTCTTCTCCTGTACTGTCTTTCCTCCTCAGAGAGGCGGGTATACCCTATCTGCATAGGTTTAGGAAGCAAAGATACCGTGGAGTCAGGACTTGGAAAAGCGGGGGCTAACCTAAAAGAAGGTCTCCGGTTCCTCTCTCGAGTGTTCTGTCTCTCTCTTAAACGTTCATCTATACGAGAGATGAACGAAATTAAATCATCTAAATTCTCAGGGAGTTCTCTGGTAGCAACCTCATCAAGGATTACTTCAGATAAGCCATTCAAAAATACATCCATATACGCCTGCTCATTCCACTTGACCTCTGACACCAGAGACCTGAACTCTAGTGCATAATCCACCAGTGTTCGGTTCTCCTGTCTCAGACGCAACAGTAATCTGGCTGCATTAACCTTTCTACCTGGAGGGTCAAATGTACTTCTAAAAGCAGCTACAAAGGCGTTATAGTTATAAACTAATGGGTTATCGTTCTCCCATAATGGGTTGGCCCATCTCAGAGCTTTCTCAATAAGTAGGGTGATAATAAATCCTACCTTTGCCCTATCTGTAGGATAAGAGTGAGGTTGCAATTCAAAATGGATACTAATTTGGTTTAAGAAACCACGGCACTTCTCAGGAGCCCCACCATAGCGTACTGGGGGGGTAATGCAAGAAGAAGCACCCACTGTGGCTACCTCTAGACCTGAACCGACAGGAGAAACAGGGGTATTACGTATCTCCTCTGGTGGGTTATTGGCACGAGATAATAGAGCCTGTAGCGCAAGCGCCATCTGATCCATTCTGTGATCCATGGCTTCAAACCTAGGATCAGGAGAGGCAAGCTGACTGTTTGTACTCGCAGGATCCATTGGCCCTGTCGTAATGTCAGGATCGGGACAGGGATCCAACACGCAGAGTACAAACAGTAGCCAGATACGTATACCGGACCTTAGAATGGCCGGACTAACGTAAGTAGTACAGTATAGAATGGTCAAAGACACGCCGAGGTCGAGGGTAACAGAAGACAGGTAAGCGAGAGACAAGCCGAATCAAGGGTAACAGAGATAAGCAGAGTAAGGTAAACAAGCCGGGTCAAAACCAAAAGGGATAATAGAATACACAAGCACTGAGTGACTAGAACAAGCTAGAACCACGACAGGGCAATGAGCTAATGAAAGAAGCTCTGTTAAATACCCTGTTCAGAGCAGTAACCACGCCTCCGAGGCGTCCTGATTGGTCCTGCAGCAATTGAGTGACAGGTCGTTCCGGAGGAGTTTCCTGATGACAACTTCCTGCCTAGATGCTGTAAAAGGCAGTCACTCCCTCGCGGCCGGCCTAGCATGACCGGATAGACCGTGGGAAAGGGAGCCATCAGGCCGTCTGGATGGAGGAACAGCTAAGTCTCTACCTCTTTCGGAGGTAGAGACCGCAGGTACCCTGACAATGGAGGAATAACTCCTCAAAGGTGTGGGGCTTGGGTATGTCTGCTAGTTCACTGATGAACTGTTTGTATGTGCCTGCATCCTTCCACACCTCCAGCATCTGTCAGATGCCTGAGGGAACATGGAGCGTAGGGCCATAGGAGTCTTGTACCATTGAGTTAAAAGTTTGTAGTTAATTTCAACAGATGATATGTCTAGCGTACCGAGATGTGTCACTGAGGGTAACAAAGCGGTATTGAGCTCTGTTTCCCATGCCTTAGTAAAGGCAGGTGGGGTGGAGCAGAGCTGTTCCTGTATGTGCGAGTAAATCATAGAGAGGGTCCTGTTGTTCTTGGGGGTAGGGGGGGGGGGTGGTGAGTGCAGTTTTCAAAAGGGGTGCAGGCAACCAAAGTTTCTGATTTGGTCTGGGAGTTAGCAAACAGAGTTAATTGGTGGTAGTGGAATAGAGAGGTTGCGTTGGTGTTCGGGCAAAGGTCTGCTATACTTTTAATTGTCTTATTAGATATGATGTCTTTCAGTGTTGCACAAGGGAGGTAGGATGGATTCAGACAACTGATTTCCGACATCCCTGATGGAAAGGCTGGAGAGAATTGGTTAAATTGAATTTTCTAGCAAATTTCCTCCAAGTGTATAGAAGGGGGCTGACGGTGGGGTGGGGAGTCGGCATAGCGTGGAGACAGAGGCTTATATCACAGGTAGCTAGTGGAAATCCTATAGAACTTTATTCTAGGTCCTTCCAATGTGCCTGATTGTCTTTGTGACACCATGACAGGATCCTAGTCAGTTGTGTGTGTGGACAAGTAGTAATTGAACAGGTCGGATAGTCCCAGATCCCCCTTAAGTTTTGTTTGTGCCATTAGATGGAACGCCAACCTTGGCTGTCTGCCAAACCAGAAAAATTCAGTGAAAAGTCTCCTTATTGTGGCAAAGAAAGTGGGTGGTACTGATATGTGGAGAGTTTGGTATATGTAAAGTAACCCGGGAGAGCATTAATTTTGAGAATATTTACCCTACCCATCCACGAGAATTGTGGCTTGTTCCATTTGTGTATATCATTCGTGAGTGAGTGTAGCAGAGATATGTAGTTGTTTTTAAAAAGATCTTTTACATTATGTGTAATGTTAATTCCTAAGTATTTAAGGCCAATTTCAGCTTATTGAGTAAGTTCGTCCAAATTGACAAAGGGTGTATCTCACTCTTTTCGTAGTTGACTTTAAAGTTGGACAGGGAATAGTAAAGGGATAGTTCCGAGAGTAATTTTGGTAGGGACTCGCTGGGAGCAGTGACGGTGAACATATGGCAAAACCTTATATTGAGGTACCCATGACTCTTGTGATGTGTTGATTAGTCCTGATAGCATTAAGGAAGGGTTCTAACGTAAGGATGAAAAGTAGGGGTGAGAGAGGGCAGCCCTGTTGTGTGCCGTTTTTAATGTGTAGTGCATCTGATAAGGTGCCGTTAATTTGGACTCGTGCTTGTGGGCCAGTGTATGATGTCCATACCCAAGACAGCTAGTGATCCCCAAAGCCCATAACTTGCATAGGGTCGGAGAAGTGACCAGTCCAACCTATAAAATGCTTTTTCAGCGTCTATACTTATTAGTAATGTCAGGGTACGATGAGTAGTTGCTTTGTGTATGAGGTTTACAATTTTTATGGTGTTGTCTGTGGCCTCCCTGTCGGGGACAAAACCCGCCTGATCAGGGTAATTGTCACTTCAAGGGCCCTGGGACCAAATTTAACACCAAAAGGAACAGAATTGAAGGCTTTTAACAAATGGGAATAATGAAGAAAAAAGAGGCATGGAACAGCGCTATCCAAACTGATCACAACGGGGAGGGGGAGGCTGCACACCTGAAAGGAAGGGAAATCCTCAAAACCCTTCAAACGTTGTGTTTTAATCGAAATAAAAGTATACACAACATGTTTCGCCACAAAGGGCTTCTTCAAGTGTACATGTTGATGTACAATGTGTATGATGTACACTTGAAGAAGCCCTTTGTGGCGAAACATGTTGTGTTTTAATCTAAATAAAAGTATTTTTTAGGACTATTTTAAATACTTTTATATTTATCCTTGTTTTTTTTTGTTTTTTTTTAAATTCTTTATTTTTGATTCGACACGGAATGCGGCATAGTGATATACAGTGGCTCACGCAGGGGCCAATTACCAATAATTTTTACAGGTTATGTAACAATAGACAGGTGTTTTTCAGCTTATGTGACAGTAATATTTTGCCGTTCTGTGTCGTCTTTAACTAAGGAGGGCATTCTTAGCCCTATTAAAGAATAAAAAAGAAACATAACAGAACAATAACATACAATAAAATAAAATAAAGTATTTTACATTGTAAAAGTACAATACATGGTTCAGGACACTGTCCACCAATTCACGGTGGTAAAATACAATCTGTTTTATCTAGATCAGGTCAGGCTCTAACATCTTTGTGTTAAGTCGGCACTAAGGGTGGCCCGCTGAAATACAGCGGCCCACACAGAGGCCGATCACCGATAATTGTCGTTTGGCATACAATAAATACGAGGTGTTTTTACGAGTTATATGGCATTGTTATTTTGCCTTCCTGTGTTGTTTGTAACCACGGTGGGCATGTCTAGCCCGTACATAAAGTAAAGAGAAGAAAGAATACTGCAATGCAACACGATAATATCGTGGGTCTTTAGCGTCTTTGGTAGGGGCGCTGAGTTTTGCGTAAATAGTTGTTATTAAGCCCTTTTGTACAGCTTCGGCGTTACAGAGCTGTTCATAGAACGTCATTGGGGTGTGCGCTACTTTTTTAACCTCTGGGGTTTTGGCGAAGTCTCGTAATTGCATATGGCGGATATCCTTGTTTTTTTACCTGGCATATCCTACACATCTGAAGCTTTTATACCATCCAAAGAATCCATGGTGGGGATCGTACCACCCAGGCGCTTTACGCAGAGCGGTTTGTATGCTCTCTAAATTGTAAGTACATCTCTTATTTTATCCAGCACTTTTTTAATATAGAGAGCACTATGGGCCTTCTCTTGTGTTTTTATTTCATATATTCAATCTATAACAGTGAAAAATGTTTTGTTTTTAAATGTCAAGCTTAAGCTATTGTGACACCAGATATGAGTTGTGGCACTGGGCAAGTGGGCACAGTATCCACTGTGAGCCTGACACAGAAGCTGGCAGACAGCTAACTACTCTTTAATCTATTACAGTGAAAAGCATTGTTTCTTTTTAAATGTAAAGCTTAAGCTATTGTGACACCAGATATGAGTGGTGGCACTGGGCAAGTGGGCACAGTCTCCACTGTGAGCCTGACACAGAAGCTGGCAGGCAGGCAACTGCAATTACATTACACAGGAAAAAACGCAGACTGATGTTCTATCCCTAAAAAGGGCTTTTTGGGGTTCTGTTCTTACAGCAGAGATCAGATGAGTCCTTCAGGACTGTAGTGGACACTGAATACCGTAGCCTTGCTATCAATTTCCCTATCTAATGAGCAGCAGCTACACTTTCCCTCCTCTATCTAAGAATGCAGCTTCAAAATGAATCTAAAATGGATGCTGTACAGGAGGTGGGAGGGTCTGGAAGGGAGGGTCTGCTGCTAATTTGCTGGAATGTGTCTGCTGACCGTGAGGCACAGGGTCAATGTTTGCTCAATGATGACGAATAGGGGGCGAATCGAACCGCGCATGTGTTCGCCCGCCGTGGCGAACGCGAACACGCTATGTTCGCCAGGAACTACCGTATTTTTCGCTCCATAAGACGCACTTTTTTTCCCCTCAAAAGTGAGGGGAAATGTCTGTGCGTCTTATGGAGCGAATATGAAGCTTTACTTACCTGTCTTGCAGCGTTGGCCGGCAGCACAGGGCGCACCACGGTAGTGGAACTTGAATTTCATGTTCCGGTTTCTGGCGGGACTGAAAGGAATTGTGCACAAGCTGAGTGCGCACTTCCTTTCAGTCCCGCCGGAAACCGGAACATGAAATTCAAGTTCCAGTACCGCGGTGCGCCCTGTGCTGCCGGCCAACGCTGCAAGACAGGTAAGTAATTATGGGACAAGGGGAGGGGGACAGTAAGGGGGGGGGGATGAAGTCTATGGGGGGGGATGAAGTCTATGGGGGGGGATGAAGTCTATGGGGGGGATGAAGTCTATGGGGGGGGATGAAGTCTATGGGGGGGATGAAGTCTATGGGGGGGGATGAAGTCTATGGGGGGGGGTGAAGTCTATGGGGGGGGATGAAGTCTATGGGGGGTATGAAGTCTATGTGGGGGGATGAAGTCTATGGGGGGGATGAAGTCTATGGGGGGGGATGAAGTCTATGGGGGGAATGAAGTCTATGGGGGGGATGAAGTCTATGGGGAGGGGGTGGATGAAGACTATGGGGAGGGGGGGGAGATAAGGTCTATGGGGAGGGGGTGGATGAAGACTATGGGGATGGGGGGATGAAGACTATGGGGAGGGGGTGGATGAAGACTATGGGGAGGGGGTGGATGAAGACTATGGGGATGGGGGGATGAAGACTATGGGGAGGGGGTGGATGAAGACTATGGGGAGGGGGTGGATGAAGTCTATGGGGAGGGGATGGATGAAGTCTATGGGGAGGGGGTGGATGAAGTCTATGGGGAGGGGGTGGATGAAGTCTATGGGGAGGGGGTGGGTGAAGACTATGGGGAGAGAGGAGAAGACTATAGGAGGGGGGGACACTATGGGACAGGGGAGAAAAAAATATTCTGTACAAACTGTCCCATAGTAAGAAACACTATGGGACAGTTTGTTCAGAATATTTTTTTTCTGGGTTTCTTCCTCTAAAAACTAGGTGCGTCTTATGGTGAGGTGCGTCTTATGGAGCGAAAAATACGGTATTCGCCAGCGAACAGTTCGGTACATCACTAATTAATGCTGATTGTTATTGAATTCAATATACAATATATTCCGTAGTACACATGATACAGTGTTTGATATGGCAATTCTTCCCTGAAAAGGGATGGCAAAAGGTCTTACTGAGTGTCATATGATTACAGGCTGTACAGCAGGGGCATTAATAACACTCAGGATTCTGAGTTACTTATCTAATGGACAAGTATTGAATGTGGAAAGCAAGTTACCTAGTTACATAGCTGAAAAGAGACTTGCGTCCATCAAGTTCAGCCTTCCTCACATTTATTTTTGCTGTTGATCCAAAAGAAGGCAAAAAAGTACCAAATAGTAATGTTAGACCCCCACTTACAGCTAATACGTGGAGGGTATGGGAAACATACCTGGATGTTTAGTGTCTATCTGTAGCATGCATTGTCACTGATGACCCTGATCATCTAGTGAGATGCAGTAGTGTACATTTGCAGGAAGACAGCTCATCTAAATGTAGTATCATCTATTCTGGTTTGCTGACCGAATCGGCTTTTGACTTTAGTCAATGCTTATTAGATAATGGTATTACAGTTGCCTCTCTGGTGGAATCAAGATTTCATTGCTTTAATCTGTTGAAGGCAATATCATTTTTGAGCATTGAGAATTGTGATATAGGCTATTATTTCTTCAGATTAGGAGGGTAAAAATTGGATGTGTGTAGATCACATTATGACGTATTGGTTTAAATAAAAGATTGTATTAAATTTTATGATTTAAAAGAAAGATTTGTAAATCCAAAAATTTTATTGTATGGTCACTGTGTTTGTAAGACAGTCTCAGTTAGGGTGGTTGTTCAGGTGTTCCAGCATAGTGACCAATTCTCGTTTTTCATCAGTCCATAGAAGTAAAATATCATCTCTTGTTAGCCAGAATGTTCAAACAGCAATTGGAAAGTATATAATTATTCTCATAGACATACATAAACGCATTTGTGTACATGGTGGCAATTGCTGCCCCCATAGAAGTGCCAGTTAATTGCATGTAGAAATTGTCTTCAAACCTAAAGTTTAATTTCAAAGGAAGTAAAAACATTTCAAGGATGAATTCATCTGGGTAACTTACTATATCAGTAGCATCGGTAAGGATCTAATGCATAGCCTCAACACCATCATCATGTGGAATTATTGTGTAGAGGCTATTAATATCAATAGTGATCAAGAAAACCTTTGAATCGAAAATCTCTTGAAGTTTCTGGGTGACATCTTTGGAGGCATTCACACAAGTTGGTAATGCTTAGACTGGTTTCTTGAAAACAGTGATCAACGGACTCAAAAAGACACTCATTGGCTGATGCTACTCTCTGAGTAACGGTCATCCTCTTGTGCTGCCACTTTTTGTATTACTTGGTATAAGCTCCCAGTGGAGTCCCAGATATGGCTCTAAAACTATTACACACTTGGTTACAATAAGGGGGGTGCTCGATGTAAGAGAGCTTGTTGGATGCCCGAGACAGAAACAGACTCACTCAATGTAAAATCAGTTGTACCTGCCATGGATGCCACTTGATTCTTTGGGGGGCATGCACTTCTAGTGGTTTAGCAGACTCCCCTGAAAGCAATTGGTAAACTCTGTGTTCAGAGCAGACATTAAGGCCATGATCAATTTTCTGAATTGAAAGCACCTTTATATGCTTTGAGATCCTCCGACATTTTTAAAAATTAACTCATCACATTAAGTGGTTTTTAATTCAGGTGTATGCTTTACTTCATAGTCTGAAATTTTAGCTCTCAGAATCTTCAATTTCCTTGTGACTTCCTCAATGACAGCCAGAATGCAATCAACAGGACATTCATTTATTTATAATAGCAATCCACTTGTATCTCACCCCGGGGTTATTGCCGCCAATAGTTAGAAACATTCTTAATCCTAAATCCCCTAGGAATTTTTTTTCATCCTATAGTAGTCAGACAAATAGATGTCATGAAATGTGATTTACCTTTGCTTAAGTTATATCAATTGTTCCATAAGGTATTTAGGGCCTGCAGTTTGGGGAAATAGATGGTATATAATTGTTGACATAGAATCTGTTCCAGCTGTAGGGTTTATGCATGGTCCAATCTAAATGTCCATGCTTTGTGATCCGCAGTATCTGTTTCCCTTTCACAGTCACAACTATTTCTATTCCGTGACTACTGTTTGTTAGATTCCCAGTAATGAGTGTTTCTTTGATTTGTGAAATGTTTTCACTTGAGGTGTGGTTTATTTCTAGCATATACCCCAAACCTCTTTTTGATGTTACTTTGACATTATTTTCACCTTATGCTCTTTATTTCCACCCCATATATTTGTTATTTTTTAATAATGTGCCATCCTGATGAAAAGTCCCTGTCGTGACTGAAAGGTCAATTTAACAGCATTTGTAAGTGGTGGAGTTAGGGGTAGAGTGGGGTTAGGGTTAGAATAAGGGATCAGACTTGGGTAGAGTTAAGGTAAGCTAGGGGTTAATACTGGGTATGAGTTAACACTGTTTTATGGTTAAAGATAGTTTAGTGTTGAGGTTAAGGGTAAGATTAGGGTAGAGATATGGTTAGAGTTAGCGTTAGCATTGAGTAAGGGGTATGGTTGTTATAGCGTTAGTGTAGGGGCTGGTATAGGATTAGCATTAACTATCAAAATTTAAGTTAGGTACTAAACACATTTACCATTTTTATAATTTTATTCACACGTAATGTTGTGTTGGGCATGCATTTAAGATGTTAAACTAAAGCCCTTTCTGTCCTTTACAAATATGTGTATACTATGTCTATGGGCACTTGAAAAGAAACACTTAAATTATGGTGGAACAAACCTTTAGCTCAAATTCAAGGTTTAGTTTGCATCCATCCTATCGGGGTAAAAACCTCCATTTTAGGAGCTAATAGTCTGGGTACCGATATTGTTCATTTAACATACAAACTATACATAAATAGCTGAGTCAAGAAGCAAGTCAATGTCAAGTATAGTAGAGGTACACAGAATCGATAAATTAGCTAAGGTCAGGGATACAGAAAGCGAACTAGTCAACACAAGCCAAGATCAATAAACCAAATCAGAAAACACTCTCTCAGTTAACCACAATAATAATAGTAACCACAATAGGGCAAAGGTCAAGTAGCAAGTGGAAACTTTTATAGCCCTATGTGGATTATGATTGGTCTGTGTCATATTTTCAAAGCCAAAGAAAATGTGCACACTTACAGAAATGATGCAGGGGTCCTATACATTGAAGGAGAGCAGAAGTGAGCAGGGTCTGAAGGAACTCTAGAATGTCACGAGACACAAGTACTTTTCCACCTCGCATCATAAACATCAGCAGATGGACATGGGCTGGAAGGCGGAAGGCCGCACCAGTCTGACCAGTATTTGTGACACTAGTGCTTTTTCGCTGGTTGCACAGTTGGTGTCTTACAAATATTGAGTAGCAGCCTGAACCAAAAAGATTTCCATAGCATTTTGTAGTGCCATGTAATGCCCACTGGTGTATGCACTGGTTGATATTTGTTTAATCTTGCTCCAGCATTCAGAATAATGGCTACCAACTAGATACTCAGAGGATAACACATGGTGCCTATGCTTATAATGCAGGGACCATGTCTACCTCTATGTATAATGGACATCCAGTAAAGGGAAGTATCATTGGTCAGCTTTACCAATTCTAAGCTTATTTCTTATTTATTGAGTGTGCCTTTCAGCAATGCTAGAGCAGTGGCCACTAAACAAGAAACTCAAACATTCAAACTTTGTGTGCTTATTATATATTGTTGGAAAATAATTCTAATTCCGCACAGGTCAAGTTTGCTGTCCTGTAATCAAGTAAGCCTATCTTTAAACTGGACTTGTTACCAGCACTAAAACTACTACTGCTTCAGATCGTCAAATGCAAGAAATGTAGCAATTCACAAAAAACTCTGTGCACATCTATATGACAGTCACAGAGTACTACACTACTAAAAGGCATTTGTATACAGGTGGTCCTCATTTTGCGACCTACCTGTTTTACGACGACTAGTACTTACGACCAGCTCTCTCGTGGGGTGGTAAGTGCGAGCCGTCGTAGGAATTAGAGGGATTCCCTGCTCTGCTGCATTCCCCGAACATAGACGAACCCAATAGAGCAGGGAATCCCTCTAATCCATGGGTCCTCAAACTCTGGCCCCCCAGATGTTGCTGAACTACAACTCCCATGATTCTCTGGCTATCTATGTAATTCAAAGAATCATGGGAGTTGTAGTTCAGCAACATCTGGGGGACCGGAGTTTGAGGACCCATGCTAATCTATGTTCTGGGAAATTTCCCCGAGCATACATTAGAGGGATTCCCTGCTCTTGTGTGTTCGTCTATGTTCGGGGAAATGTCCCTGAACAAAGACATGCGCACCAGAGCAGGGAATCCCTTAAATCTATGTTCGGGGAAATTTCCACGAACATAGATTAGAGGGATCCCCTGCTCTGTTGCATTCATCTATGTTCAGGGACATTTCTCAGAACATGAAAGAATGCAGCAGAGCAGGGAATCAGTTAACTCTTCGCTTACCAACCAATTTGTTCTACGACCGGGTCGTATGATCGGAACCCAGTCAGTAAGTGAGGAGTACCTATATTAGCCCAAAAAAAAACAGTTCCCTGTCTTAAGATATTGCTGTTGTCAAAGCTGGCTATGAATGCAGTCACAGTTGTTTAAACGGATTCTATAGTCTTTTCCTGACACTATAATGCCCTGAGGGTGCCCCCACCCTCAGGGTGCCCCTCCCATGGTTAAAACCCCTTCAGTTGCTTACCTTAATCCAGTGCCGGGCTCCCTCGGTGCTGGTGACCTCTCCTCCCCCGCCGACGTCGGCTCCCCTGTCCGACGTCAGCAGAGCCGAATGCGCATACACGGCAAGTGCCGCGCACGCATTCAAAGTGTCCATAGGAAAGCATTTCTCAATGCTGTCCTATGGACGCTCTGCACGATGGAGGTGAAAAGTGCCTCCAGCGTCGCAGATGCGCCTCTAGTGGCTGCCCGGAAGACAGCCACTAAAGGCTGGATTAACCCCAAATATAAACATAGCAGTTTCTCTGAAACTGCTATATTTACATCTGAAGGGTTAAAACCTGAGGGACCTGGCACCCAGACCACTTCATTGAGCTGAAGTGGTCTGGGTGACTATAGTGTCCCTTTAAATAAAATACCTCTAATTTCAGCAAAGGTCAAGTTTGCTGTCCTGTGATCAAGTAAGTGTATCTTTAAACTGTATTTGTTACCAGCACTAAAACTACTACTGTTTCAGACAGTAAAATACAAGAAATGTAGCAATTCACAAAAACTCTGTGTTCATCTATATGACAGTCACACAGTACTACACTATTAAAAGGCATTTGTATATTCCCCCCAAAAAACAGTTCCATGTCTTTTTTTCACCGACCTTTGAACTAAAATTCCAAATCATGTATATGCAACTCATATGCTCAATGAGGATCGTAGGAGTTGCATTTAATCAACATTTACACATTGCTTTCAACTGGTCTTTCAGCAATATCAGTAACAGGGATCACTAATCAACTCTTATTATAGGATCTTCACAAAGCTCATAATGCAACTACCATTAGTTGATATAAAAAGCAAGTGGTAAAAAAAAATAGGTTTTCCTTGTTGCATCTTTTTTCTCCACTTCTGAACCCAATGTGCCAATTCGAATTGTGGGAAATGTCAGAAAGAAGATGTATAGGCACAAGTTATATATAATGAGATCTTTCAAATGGTACTTTCCAATGCAACACATTTTACTCCTTCAACTTGTCAACGCATCAACCAAGCTTTTCTGGCAACATATTAAACAAAACTCAAATCACAAATATTTCAGCATGCCAGCAATTGTGATGGTCTAAGCATGGCTTAGTGTTTTTAGGATTTCTGTGTAATATATTGTAAATTTACATCCCATACAGAATAATATAAGTCTATTATCTTTTGTAAGAAAATAAATTGGTAGGTATAAAGAAGGAAACATTTATATAAAGTGCAAGATATTGCTGTTGTCAAAGCAGACTACTAATGCAGCCACAGTTGTTTAAAGAGATTCTACTGTGTAAGAAATGCAGATATGTATTCCTAACACTATAGTACCCTCTGGTGGTCAAGGGGTTAAAAAACCATTAGTCACTTACCTGATTCCAGCACTGATGTCCCTCGGCGCTGGGTCCATGCTCCACCTCTTCCGACTTCATCCAACGGAATATAGCTAAATTGCGGTGAGTGTTGCGGGATTATTAGGCCATATGGGGATTTTACTGATGTTGGGTGTCCTCATGCAGAACGTGAGCACGTCCAGCGTCAGTTAGGCAACCTAAAATCGATAAACCACTAGTGACTGTCTGATTGACATCCACTAGAGGCAGTCTTAGTCCTGCAATGTATTTATTTCAGTTTCTCAAAAACTGCAATGATTTACATTGCAAGACTAAGTGGTACTGGGATACTGTACCCAGACCACTTCAATGAGGTGAAGTGGTCTGGGTGACAATAGTGTCCCTTTAATAAATATCTACAAATGATGGAATTGCATCATTAACTGTTCAGACCTGCTGGGTTCTAGCATTAACTGAAAACAGCACAAATGTAACTAATCATGCCAATGAGATGTGTGATAATACAATTCTCTCTGTAAAAAAATGACATGAAAAAAATGATCTAAAGAACATTTACTTACAAAACTGTGGACTGTAAAATTTTTCAATCCAAATTTGTAAAGTCTTTGCTAATGTATCTGTGGTGGAAAAATTCACTAAAATTTGGGCATTTGTTTTCAGATGAATGTGAAGTCATTAAACTTTTATGTGATTTGTTCATTCGAAGGAAGTTGTAACATGGACGAAATGATCAAATAATGAATTGAACGTAAACAAAATATTGTCTATGCATTTTTTTCATTAATTAATACTGCATCCCAAGAAGCGGATCTTTGCAAAATATGATTCTACCCCGACCACTGCACCCCAAGCAGCGATATCAACATCAGGAGGTCTTTCCCCCAAATATCCCAGAAAGTGACAGAGCTACTTTAATAGACCATTATCAAGAAATAATATGAAAGGAATCTATCACAATAATATTTAATCTCTTTTATCCAGATCTATATGGAGATAACAATTTAGCGTATTGTGAGATCATTAATCTTACCCTTAACGGTTAACCCCTGTCTTATGGACAGCATTATTTGATTGATGTACCATAATTCTGAGCCTCAGTACATATGTACAGCTATGAATGAATGCATTGCCTGTAACTAGAAAACGTCCCCTCATTTTTACACAACTACAGAACAAAATCTGTCACACGCATACATTTATGTTTACATTTCTGATACATCATTCTCGTGATTGAAAATCCTGATAGCTTCTCTTTCAAGTACATGTTTTGAGTTAACCCATACCTATATCATAACAATTTGGACCTAGATCTCTTTAGAATGACAAGCTAGTTGTTGGGAAGCTGTATATCCATTTTTCCTTCTGTTTCTGCAAGTAATAATGGCAAACAGCATCTTCTTTTTTCACCCTATTTATTTATTTTGTGTGTGTGTGTGTGTGTGTGTGTGTATCATTATGTATGTATTTGTACCTTTTCTTCATTACATTTTTACTTCATTGTCTATCATGTGACCTGGTCCTTAAAAACCCACCACAAAATAAATAAATAAGTAAATAAATGGGCTTTGCCATTATTCCACTTGAAACAAGTTTCCATATTACTATTAAACAAATTTTAACAGTCTCTTTCTATAACTATGTCTGTTTGTTGCACGTAAAAATGTTGTTTTTTGTTTTCTAAAACATAAACAGATGTCAAGTAATACATCAATTCGCAAATAAAATAAACAATGTGCATAGGTCAGTAGAAGATGTATAAAAAAGATAAGACCAACTACTGGAAAAAAAATATTAAAAAAATACAAATATAGCATATCAGCAACTTTATGAAAATGCTAGATTAATGGATTATGTTTTTCTTGTTTACATGTATACATGTCCAGAGTTGTAAACAGATGACTTTGTATGACACAACAGTCCTCTTCAATATACCATTGGTTTGTTGGTGAAACAGCAATTTTAATGGCATTACTTGTTAAAATGCTGAATAAGGAACTGCTGTCTGATTAGTCATATAAGCAAAAACCGCATGTTACCTTTAATGAGGGTGCCATCTGCCTGACAGACATGAAAGGTTGTCATTATGCCAAAACTGTCCAGCCAGTAGGGGTACAGAGTCTTATCAAGACAAGCCAGGGACATTGAATGCATTGTTTTCTTGAAAACAATGTTCTGTAAGATATTCCCTCACTTATTAAATGGAATTCATGGAAGCCCCTCATGAATGATTCAGTGCATTAGAAATTCTGATTGAAGCACAGTTTTGATGAGAGTATATACAATACAGAGCATAGGTTATGGAGTGCTCAATTATGTGCTCCCTTCATAGGCACAGAACACACGTGCTTTGCCATGCAGGACTTGGTGTATACTTAAAGGAAATTCAATTTTCTTCTATATATTTTGCCAGGCAAATTGCTAGCATATGCAAAGCTCAAACGTTACTTTGAAGCATTTTTTGACATTTTGGGCTTTTCAGTTATGCCATCAAAATGTCATCTCAGACTAATTAGTATGGCGTTTAAAGGTTTGATGTTGACAGATTTAGTCATATTGAAGGTTAAGGGGAAACCTAGAAACAAGTATATATATTTTTAGACTTGTGCATGGCGAGAAAATTTGGCTCAGCCAAACCATTTATCCTAAAAATAAAAAACATTTTCAGGACACTGACATTTTGGTCATATGTCGGTTCAGATCAGCAGAATTTCAGTATATAAAAAAAACTGATTTGTGAAATAAACCAGATGAACCAAAAGGGAATGAAAATTGTTCATTCAGTTTATTGCAAAATATATACAGTATATATTATGTACATATTTTTCAGTACACTGATAGGAACATTTTCCTGCCATTTGGTTCGCAGTTCATGTGACAAAGGATGAGTAGTAAGAACAATCTACATTTTTATATGTATATATTATATATTTATTAAATATGTAATTATAAATATAGATTACTGTTTATCCTTTTTTTTTTTGTTTTTATTGGACACTTCTCGCAAGTCTTGGGGATTTATTTACGGATGAACACGTTTTCATCCGAATTGCAGGTATTTTGTCCATTCGGCCGAAAGATTAATTGCCAAATAGAAATTACAATGAATGAAACAAGGACCAAATTGCTTCTTGGTCAAAATTTCATCTGTGTTATTCATTCTTTGTTTGTTTTAGTTTATTACAAGGAGGACGCTATTGGCTCAGGAAGAACTGTGCTCCTGCTGCTTCTTAAATTCCCCTCCTCCTTACCCTATGGGAATCAATATGACCCATATTTGTAGAAAGTAGGTTAAATCCTCACTCCTGCCTTGACCTACTGTGCCACAATAGGGGCTTGTCTACTAAACAGCGAGTAGCAAGTGGCTGTTCACTGTCATAAGAAAAGACTAGCAATAGGTACACATTCCCCATGCTTGCATGGTGGGACACCTATTTAAATAATTTACCTGGGGGTTCATAGTGGGCCCCATTCATCCACCAATGCCCCACAAGTGAAAGCTATTAAACTAAACGGGCAACCTTGTGTCCCCCTCCAGCCCCACCATGGCTACTGGTGGGGACTCCTAAATAAAGTGAATAGGGCACAAAGTTTTCCTCCAGCTCACACACATTGGTGGTGGGTGGTAGCCCTAATTAATAAAATAGGGTTAAACATATTGTCCCCAACAGTTCTCATGCAGAAATGACGTAATTTTGGCGCCAATCTTCAACTTTTAAGCCATTTTACTTGCCTATAAAAGGTGAATAGCCAGGATCAGTTGTTTACACATGATAAAGCCTGCTTTGGCGAAACGCGTTGTGTTTTTATAAGAATCCAATAAAAGTATTTTGCACACTTATTTTTATTTGTTGCTGTTTTATCCTGGCTGATTTTTTATCATTTTAAAGATCCAGTACTACAAAAGAAATCCCTGGTGGGGATTATTCCACCTACGCCTGGTTCATAGAGCAGTGTGGCTGCTCTGAACACTGTAAGTACGTTTCATTTTACCTTTTACTGCTATTTTTTTATACGGTAAACACTATGGGCCCTCTCTTGTGATTTTATTTTCATAAGACCTGCACTGCAAGCATCGCTAGAAGGATATCCTACATGTGGGGAGTTTAAATACCACTGTATGCTGTTTTACTCAGAGCTGGTTATAGCTCTCCCAATTGTAGGTTGGCACTCTTAGGACCTCGGTGTTGTCTTTAGTTGCAGTTAACCTACGTTATTGCACCATTGGGTTTTTCCCCCTTTTATTTATTTTATATGCTGACGCTTATCTGGAATGCTGTAAGAAGTCTTGAGGATACACCTTCAAGTGTCCAGCTATATCCTACATGTGGGGAGTGTTAAAAACCACTGTATGCTGTTTTACCTAGAGCTGGGCATAGCTCTTAAATTGTGAGTTGGCACTTCTCTACTTCTATCTACAGTTTTGCACTATTGGTCTCTATTTTTGCTTTTGTATTTCATATTTACCACTGAGGATTCAAAGCAAGAACTGAAGAATATACACTCCAGGTCTTCGCTGTACTTTAAGAGACTCTTTATATTATTTTTGTTTATTATCTCTCATTGTCCTACTTAGCGCACACTGTATTTGTTGCATCTTGTTCTCTCCATTCTTTGAAGGGTTTGAGGGTTACCCTTCCCCTCAGGTGTGCAGCTCTATTCTCCCCTGTGATCAGTACTGTAGCGCTGTTCCTCTCCTATTTTTTTTTTACTATCTCGCGAAACTCGTTAGAGCATTGCCATGGTAACCCGCGGCAATGCTCTGATTGGTCAGTTCTTGCGAGACACATGGTCTGCAGCTCTGCACATTGCAAAGCTGCAAACCGGTGTCTGTGATGGCTGGCCGAGCAGACAGGAAGGGCCTCGCAAACGGCGGCAAGCCGCCGAGCCCCCTCCTGGTGTCGGATCCTCGGTCAATGACCGAGGACTCGACACAGTCTGCCCTAAGGCAGTTTAGGCAGCCGCGAGGCCCCAGCCAGCGCAAGGCCTTAGGCGGCTGCCTAATCCACCTAATTAGAGAGCCGTCTCTGTTGGTGGTGGTCCTTCCTTTTTCAGAAAAAAAAGAAACAACTTTTACATCGCTATTTAATTTGACTGTTCTTTTAAGGATTTACTCATTAAACAGTACTTAGAGGAAAGTTCAGGAACAATTTATGCTTTATTTGAACTAAATCTCCAATCTTTTTTTTAGAATATTTACATTTTCATTTTGCAAATCGGTTCTCATCTCATCATCAATAACTGTTAAGCAAACAAATCCATGTGTTTTCATCCATAATAAACACCTAGTTTCAGTACAAAACATGTAGAAATACTGACTAGAATATCTTCATATACTGCACACATCCCACCATTTCCAATGTGGTTTCCAAGGTTAACAATGAGGTACAAAACTGTAAGGTTACATTCTATTCTATTCTGGAATTCTGTGTCTAGACCCGGCTACATATTTGACCATGATTCTTCTTGTTTTTTTAATCTTCCATACCATAGCATAAACTTAATTCAGGGCCTTTTGCCCATATGAGAGCAGTCTGTATGTGGGCTACACTTGGTTGGGTGGCCAGTAAAGCACACCAGGCTGAGTGCCACATTTAGGCATGACTTGATTCTATTTTGGGCATACCCACTTCCTTACCCTACTGGTCTGAATTTTGTTATTAATTGTAGAGTATGCTTTACAATGTTGCCTGCAAAAGAGCTGTAAATGGGTTGATATCCATTCAGTATTGTCTTGTGACTGCATTACGTTTCTCCTTGCCTTTTATTGTTCCATGAATAAAAATCATACCTTTGCAACATTTGAAAGTGGTAGATGGTCTAAGTCTAAGTTTAGTGTAAAAATAATAATATTAGAAATGTGACCTCTACAAAGCCTAGTCTGTAATCAAAAGTTGCTTATCAAATCGGCAGAAATTAAATTGTGCTTAGGAAAAAAATAATCTATTTTATTCATATGCGGTACAGAAACTTGCTCTGGGCACACGTTTTAGTTTAATTTTCAGATATTTAATCTCCTGATGAGATATAGCCAGAGGAGTTTGGGCAAGCCTAGCACACACTTCCCTTCCCCCTCTAAATACACACGAAACAGAGCAGCCTGTAGAAGCATTCAGTGCTGCATTACTGTAGAGTGATTCTATATTCCTAGCCTTCGGAAACAAGTAGAATATTGATTCATCTTTTCTATGTATTACAAATGAGTTAAACTGTACACTATTATTGTATTTTCAAATGCAAAATGAGAAGTCCTGCGCTTAAGCAGCAAGGACTACAACACACATCAGCCCCAATATATAGTAAAAACCAAAGAAAAGAAAAACGTTACCTGCGCTTTCTCCTTAATCCCTATGTATATTTAGACAAATGGAGGTCATTTAGTTGCTCCAATGGCAATTGGAGGGA
This sequence comes from Pelobates fuscus, assembly GCF_036172605.1. Lineage (NCBI taxonomy): Eukaryota > Metazoa > Chordata > Amphibia > Anura > Pelobatidae > Pelobates > Pelobates fuscus. The sequence goes on along the minus strand of NC_086317.1, from coordinate 326,930,335 downwards.
ATGCCCGCCTGCCAACGTCAAGGCAGACTCCCCTAAGCGGGTCCTAACACTGACCCTTCAGCCTGCTTCCTTGAGCTTCTGGCAAAGATATCTCTAATGAGACAGAAAGGGGTATTTTTTATATACACCCCTATACTTATTAACCCTTAATAGGGAACACATGGGATGGGTAGCAGCATTGTAACCAGGCTGTGTGATACAAAGTAAATACAAATGCAAAAAGAGAAGTCCTGCGCTTAAGCAGCAAGGACTACAACACACATCAGCCCCAATATATAGTAAAAACCAAAGAAAAGAAAAACGTTACCTGCGCTTTCTCCTTAATCCCTATGTATATTTAGACAAATGGAGGTCATTTAGTTGCTCCAATGGCCATTGGAGGGAATGCCCGCCTGCCAACGTCAAGGCAGACCCCCCTAAGCGGGTCCTAACACTGACCCTTCAGCCTGCTTCCTTGAGCTTCTGGCAAAGATATCTCTAATGAGACAGAAAGGGGTATTTTTTATATACACCCCTATACTTATTAACCCTTAATAGGGAACACATGGGATGGGTAGCAGCATTGTAACCAGGCTGTGTGATACAAAGTAAATACAAATGCAAAAAGAGAAGTCCTGCGCTCAGTGGTGTATCTTGGTTTTGTGCTGCCCTAGGCAGGACAAAACTCAGACACCCCCCGTGCACGCGCCACCCCCACCCAACCCTTCCCCCCTGCCCCGCCTTCTAAATACACACATATTCACTGACAGATACGCATACACTAGCTAACAGACAAACACAGTCAGACACACACAGTCGGACACACACACACTAACAAACACACACAGTCGGACACACACACTAACAAACACACACAGTCGGACACACACACTAACAAACACACACAGTCGGGCACAGACACTAAGAAGAGCACCTGAGGAAGACCACATTTAGTTGGTTGAAACGCGTTGTGTGTGCAATATTGCTTTTTTATTACTTATCTTTTAACTATCTGTTAAAATAAATTACTATCCTGATACTCCTGGCTCCTGGCTTCTGGCTCCTGACTCCTGACTCCAAACTTGATGATCATTGGGACCTAAGGGGAACTGGCCTGAGGATTCCAGCAAATGTGCATGTCCCATTTAAGTGACATGAAAGCTGTATAAGTCCTGAGCCTACTTCTAAACGGCTCAAAAAAGTGTGAGTGATTCCATCTCAAATTTTCACTTTTAAGTGTATATATTATACAGGTTGCACTATGTTCTTCTCTGTATTTATATTTTTTATATAGGGATTTTCCATTTGTCAAACCCTATCATTGTGTACTAAGGAGGAGATACCTTTTTGCTATACCCCAGGTAATCACTCCTGTTTGGTGTGTGTGTGCGCTCAAACTTTTTTGGTTGTACATGTTTCTTTAAGTATATTTAGTGGTGATATACTTGGTTTTGGCTGCACCATCCACCGATTTGACCCTTTAGCGCCACTTCTATACTATTCTCTGTTACAGACACTAACAGACACACACAGTGAGACACACACTAACAAACACACACAGTCGGACACACTAACAAACACACACAGTCGGACACACACTAACAAACACACACAGTCGGACACACACACACTAACAGACACACACAGTGAGACACACACTAACAAACACACACAGTCGGACACACACACTAACAGACACACACTGTCGGACACACAGTCAGACACACACACTAACAGACACACACACACACTAACACACACAGTCACAGACACACACTAACAGACACACACACACACACACACACTAACAGACATACACTAGCAGACACACACACACACTAACAGACACACACACACACAGTCAGAGACACACACACACACACTCACATTAACACTTTTTTTTTTTTATTATTTACTCCCCCCCCCCAGCCTCTTTACCTTTGGGAATGCTGGGGGTGGGGGGGTTCTCCCATTCCCTGGTGGTCCAGTGGCTGCAGGGCGGCACTGGCGGGCAGGCTGGGCGGCCGGCGAGGGAGCTCTTCCCCTGAGCTCTCTGCTCAGCTCCCTCGCGCGCCGCCCGCAGAGTGAGGCTGGGAGGCGGAGCCGGAATATGACGTCATATTCCGGCTCCCAGCCTCACTCTGCGGGCGGCGCGCGAGGGAGCTGAGCAGAGAGCTCAGGGGAAGAGCTCCCTCGCCGGCCGCCCAGCAACCAGCAACCAGCCCAGCATGTCTGTTAGCCGCAAGGCTAACAAGACATTTGCCTTGGGCATTTGGGGGCGGCGTTTTTTGCCGCCCCCTGGAAAATGCCGCCCAAGGCAAATGCCTTGTTTGCCTCGCGGCTAATACGCCCCTGCCTGCGCTTAAGCAGCAAGGACTACAACACACATCAGCCCCAATATATAGTAAAAACCAAAGAAAAGAAAAACGTTACCTGCGCTTTCTCCTTAATCCCTATGTATATTTAGACAAATGGAGGTCATTTAGTTGCTCCAATGGCCATTGGAGGGAATGCCCGCCTGCCACGTATCACACAGCCTGGTTACAATGCTGCTACCCATCCCATGTGTTCCCTATTAAGGGTTAATAAGTATAGGGGTGTATATAAAAAATACCCCTTTCTGTCTCATTAGAGATATCTTTGCCAGAAGCTCAAGGAAGCAGGCTGAAGGGTCAGTGTTAGGACCCGCTTAGGGGGGCCTGCCTTGACATTGGCAGGCGGGCATTCCCTCCAATGGCCATTGGAGCAACTAAATGACCTCCATTTGTCTAAATATACATAGGGATTAAGGAGAAAGCGCAGGTAACGTTTTTCTTTTCTTTGGTTTTTACTATATATTGGGGCTGATGTGTGTTGTAGTCCTTGCTGCTTAAGCGCAGGACTTCTCTTTTTGCATTTGTATTTACTTTGTATCACACAGCCTGGTTACAATGCTGCTACCCATCCCATGTGTTCCCTATTAAGGGTTAATAAGTATAGGGGTGTATATAAAAAATACCCCTTTCTGTCTCATTAGAGATATCTTTGCCAGAAGCTCAAGGAAGCAGGCTGAAGGGTCAGTGTTAGGACCCGCTTAGGGGGGTCTGCCTTGACGTTGGCAGGCGGGCATTCCCTCCAATGGCCATTGGAGCAACTAAATGACCTCCGTTTGACTAAATATACATAGGGATTAAGGAGAAAGCGCAGGTAACGTTTTTCTTTTCTTTGGTTTTTACTATATATTGGGGCTGATGTGTGTTGTAGTCCTTGCTGCTTAAGCGCAGGACTTCTCTTTTTGCATTTGTATTTACTTTGTATCACACAGCCTGGTTACAATGCTGCTACCCATCCCATGTGTTCCCTATTAAGGGTTAATAAGTATAGGGGTGTATATAAAAAATACCCCTTTCTGTCTCATTAGAGATATCTTTGCCAGAAGCTCAAGGAAGCAGGCTGAAGGGTCAGTGTTAGGACCCGCTTAGGGGGGTCTGCCTTGACGTTGGCAGGCGGGCATTCCCTCCAATGGCCATTGGAGCAACTAAATGACCTTCATTTGTCTAAATATACATAGGGAATAAGGAGAAAGCGCAGGTAACGTTTTTCTTTTCTTTGGTTTTTACTATATGTTGGGGCTGATGTGTGTTGTAGTCCTTGCTGCTTAAGCGCAGGACTTCTCTTTTTGCATTTGTATTTACTTTGTATCACACAGCCTGGTTACAATGCTGCTACCCATCCCATGTGTTTCCTATTAAGGGTTAATAAGTATAGGGGTGTATATAAAAAATACCCCTTTCTGTCTCATTAGAGATATCTTTGCCAGAAGCTCAAGGAAGCAGGCTGAAGGGTCAGTGTTAGGACCCGCTTATTGGGGTCTGCCTTGACGTTGGCAGGCGGGCATTCCCTCCAATGGCCATTGGAGCAACTAAATGACCTCCATTTGTCTAAATATACATAGGGATTAAGGAGAAAGCGCAGGTAACGTTTTTCTTTTCTATTATTGTATTTTCACAACCATGAACATTTGTGGCCATACTATGTATGGCTACTATGGCTAGTTTGTTTAGCCAGCAGTCTATCTATATTACCTACCTCCTGCATCAGGATCAACATGGCACTAGACTAGATCATCAAACCTGGCCTAAATATTCAGTCTAATACCAATTATATACTTGATGTTCAGCAGAATAATTTCTCTTTGCTTTTGCTTTTTTTCATGCTTTTTGATATTAATGAGGACAAAAAGGGTGATAGGGAAAACTGCAACAGAATAAGCAAAATTTGTAATTCTATGTCAGATAGGAAAACTAAAATACACGTGTGAAGCTGAAATGGCTTGGAGACAAAACCAGAGAGAGAAAAGAAAAAAACAAAAAATCAATACTAATTTCCACAATGCAACCTTAAAGATGATGCAGCGACAGCGTTTCAACTAATTTAACAATTCAAAATATCAGCAACCCTTTACTCCCAACAGTTAGTATACCTGTTCTATAATTTGTTTTGCATTGCTTTAACTTAGCTCACAAACCACACTTGCCTTTCTCTCAGCTGATTTTCATAATACAAACACAGTTACATAGTTACATAGGCTGAAAAGAGATTTGTTTCCATCAAGTTCAGTCTTCCTCACATCTGTTGTTGCTGTTGATCCAAAAGAAGGCAACAAACCCAGTTTGAAGCACTTCCAATTTTGCAACAAACTAGAAAAAATATTCGCTCTTGGCCCCAGAATTGCAGTCAGATTTATCCTTGGATCAAGAAGCTATTACACTACAGTTGAAAAATTATATAATTGAATATTATGCTTTTGCAAGTATTCATCTAGTTGCTGTTTAAAAATCTGTACAAATTCTAATAGAACTACTTTAGCAGGCAGATAATTCCACATGCTTATTGTTCTTTCAATAAAAAAAACTTTTCTTCTTTCTTCCAGTCTAAACACATGACCTTGTGTCCCATGTATAGTCCTGTTTGTGAATAGATGTCCACACAATGGTTTGTATTGGCCCCAAATACATTTGTATATTGTTATCATATCCCCTCTGAGGCAATATATTTCTAAACTAAAGAGGTTTAAATTTGTTAACCTTTCTTCATAGCTAAAATGTTCCATTCATTTTATTAATTTTGTAACCCACCGCTGCACTTTTTCTAGTGCCATAACATCCTTCTTCAGAACAGAAAATGCATATGTCTTTCTGCAGGAAACTCTTGTATGTCAAACTTCATGACTGCATTCTAGCAGCAAGGTAAGAGGAAGGAAGTGGGCACTCTGAGCACAACAAAGATTCCTTCAAGATAAAATTATGTGTATCAGTTGAAATCAGTTTGAAAGAAGACAACTCAAAAGTAGGCAGTAGCTGCAAATTGTAATTGGTGCAAGACTCATCCAGCTTGACATATCATAATAAGCCTTGCATTTTACTGACGTTATATCAATTACTGGTAACTGTATCGTATTTTACAATATTTTAACCATATTTTTCTTACTGGGTTAATGTATCGTCAACATTTTCCTGTCTTAATGGGCCATCTTTATAAAGATATAACAAGCAAAGTGTGATGGAGACATCAGTAAATAAATTACAATGGTTTATAAAATAAATAATGCTTAAAGAGATTCTCCAGTGCCAGGAAACATATTTGTTTTAGGAAAACTGCAATAATTACACTTGCAGGATTAAGGGTAGTGGGAGTTGGCACCTAGACCACTCCAATGGGCAGAAGTGGTCTGGGTGCCTGGAGTATCCCTTTAATACCTTCTATTTCTTTTATTTAATCAATCTTTTTTTTTTTATTGAGACATCTAGCAAACAAAACATTGTGATACAGAAATGATATTGTGAGGCTTTAACAGGTAGAAGGTAGGTACTTCAAGCATGACAGATCATGCTATAGCTATACTGTTGAGTGTTATCTAGCAGCATTGCAGCCTCATTTTATTTTAATGTAAAGTAGATAAAGTAGTTGTGGGTACTACACAAGAAAATAGCAAAGACATTTAAGGAAATAATCCTGGTCATATAATACTAATTTAGCGAGCAAACTAGGCAACTTGTCAAAACGTATAAATGTGAGCAAAATAGTTGCCTGGAAAGACAGCAGTTTGCCAATGTGAAATATGGAGAAAATATGCATGCCTAATACAAGCTTATATATCTACAGCATCATGGAGGTCAACCTAAGAGGCTCATACATTATAGGATAAACGATGTTCAGAGTAGGGCAATGTGTGTGTGAATGGGACTAATAATGGAGGGGAATCAGAAAAGCACAAAACATGTATTACAACAAGAAATATAAAGTTAAATTGACTATGGGCTATCCGGTCTAACCCTGCATTATAATACTTGTGGGTAGGGTAAGTGGCCGGAGCAGTTTGTGTTGTTCAGCCTATACCCTTTCTGGAGGCATGAAATATGGACCCGAAGTAAATGACACGAGGTAGCCTCAGCTGATCACTGTTGTGCTGTGAAGTCAGCCAGTTGGAATTGACAACTGTCCCTAAGACCCCAGGAGGAAATGCAAGGCCAGAAGCGACCCCCAGAAGTGCTCACTGTTCTCTCGGGCTTTATAGCCATTGTCGGACAAAAGACCTCCCAAATACTTGCCACCTCAGGTATGTTGGATGTCTCACCGCTCTGATAGGCCTCATCTGACCTGCTCTAGGAACTACTCCCGAGCTGCTATTTTTAAAAGCTGATGGCTACAGCAGCAATCTCTGTGTTCTGGCTCGCCTGTAAGCATTGCCAAAGCTCTGCACACAGGTGGTCAAAGTGGACAGGGATCCACTTAGAGGTTGTGCCTGTGTGGCTGTGTGGTCATCTCAGTGCCTTTAGCTGCCATTTCAGGTAATGATGCACGTGTCTTTATGCTCTAACACAGGGGCCCTCTAGTGTGGAGCCAATCGAGGGGCAATGCTGTAGAGGACCGTTATGACCACTCTGGTCCACAGAGGGGAAGAGGACAGGACTTAAAGGACAGGAGATTGACTGCATCACCTGACTCGCATCAGCTATCAGGTCGTAATGGTGAAAACTGAGGTGCCGTAGCCTGGACTCCAAACCATAACTAATCAAAGGCACACAGAGTTCGTTATAGGAGCACCTTAGTTTATTAGAGATAGTATAATCGCCAAGCTCGGGATTATTACACGTAATTCAATGAAAAAGCTCAGGAGCTCAGCTTGTCAACGTCCAGCTAGCTCAGCCGCTTGGTCTTACTCCAGTATCTTCTATTTCTTAATAAACTTGGTCCATTGCATTTACAAAATAAATTAATGTTTTGTTTGTTTGTTAAAAAATATTATTTCCTAAGCATAACCAAGACACAAAAATAACTGATCATGTACATTGTCATTTTACACATAAATAATTAGGGATGCACCGAAATTTCAGCTACTGAAATTTTTGGCTGCAAATAGGTCAAATCTGCCGAAAATTACACCAGGGATGCACAATTCCTAGCGACAGCCCCCCAACCCGGCACTGCCTCACTAACAGCCCCCCAACCCAGCACTGCCTCACTGACAGCCCCCCAACCTGACACAGCCTCACTGACAGCCCCCCAACCCGGCCCTGCTCCCCAATGACAACCCCAGCACTGCCACCATTGACAGGCCCCATGACACAGATCACGGGTGGTAAAGCTCCTGTGCTGTGACCTACCCAGGCACTGTCACCAGTCACCCCCTCCATCAGTCACTCTGTCACCCACTCCCTCAGTCACTCTGTCACCAGTCACCTCCTCAGTCACTGTTACCAGTCTTCCCCTCCCTCCCTCTGACACCAGTCACCCCGTCACTCTGTCACCAGTCACTCCCTCCCTCAGTCACTCTGTCACCAGTCACCCCCTACCTCACTCTGTAATAAAAAGTCTAATATTGATAAAATTATAGAAAAAAATCAATTTTGCAATCATTTGAAGAAAAAAGTCATTTTCGGTTTCAGCTTCGGTTTTCGGCCAAGGGCATCTTGAATTTTCAGTTTCGGACCAGAATTTTCATTTCAGTGCATCCCTATAAATAATTATTACAGAACATGTAGATTATAACAGTCTAACCTGTTCTATGTTAAATGTTGTATATATTGTGTATTAATATTGTTTTTGTATTTTATTGTACCCTAATGTATCAATGCAATGTTTTATGGACCCAGGACATACTTGAAAATGAGAGAAATCTCAATGTATCCTTCCTGGTAAAATATTTTATAAATAAATAAATAAATGTGATTAGCCACATGAGCATGTCGTAACGCACATACAGTGCTGCAAAACATCATGGTTGTATTTAAATTCATTTTTAGCACTCATAGCTTTAGATTTGTATCTGTCCAGGTACATGAAGTAAAGGGCAATCATTTATAACAGAGAACAATGATCCCACATCTTCAGGCTGAGCATTGTGTTAGCAACATACAGGTTTGAGTCCATTCTGTGTGAAAACATGAGGAAATGGCAAAATAAATAATGTTGTGAGCAATACTGCAGCAATAAATGGTCGCTCTATCAGCATGGGTTCTGAAGATTTATGGGGAGCTATGTCAAATCAAGCTATACCAATCTACTTTGAAATAGTGTTAGAGGTTTAGGTCCATTGGTGTAGCTGATTTTTAGACCAAATGCCCATTTTTGCAAGCACGCACGCAAGAACCGATTAATTACTTATCAATCAATACAAATGACACCGCTCCTTGCTGATATTTACTTAAGGAGTTCTAGTTTTTTAGACCAATTCAATAAATTAACTAACCTTTCCTATGAAATGGAGCTTTACGTCTTTCAAGACGAGTATGCGTTCAAGGTAAATTATTGAGAGGTTCCTCTGCTATAATTTATAAATTGACTGAATAGTGCACATATTGGAATCCCTTTGGGAACAACGTCAAATCAACAGAGTCATAAAATGGAGCTTGGTGTATCATAAATATACTACTAGTGACATAAGGTTCAAATTTAGTATATGGCCCTGATAGAGTTTGTGAAAAGTTTAATACATGGTTAAATTACAGCCTTAGATTTAAGCCTGGTGTCCGCTTACAACTGGAACATATGTTTTGCGGATGGTTTGGAAAAAGGGAGATTATACAATGTTATCCTGGGATGTAAAGGACTTATTGGAGGAGTATGATGTGTCGATCCAACTGTAAACCAAATATACACATACACACATTAAAATCATCTACCTTACACTAAGAAAGGCTTTTTGTTGTTGTATTAAAGAGAATGAATAAGATTAAGTTGTTGTCCATTTGTGATATTATATCTCGCTCTGTTTTTTATTTGATTGCAAATACATATGGTCTTCTAAAGGCAAAAGGGTAAACCGTATATGAACCACTCACTCGCTGTGTCTAAAGCGATACTGGCCACTCTTCATTTTTGTCCCACTGAAGCCAAAATTATTATCTGAGGTTTCTTTATCTCTCATGAAAAGGGAGCTTGTCAGCATCTCGAATGTGGACAGCCCTTAAGGGTGAGAGCAGTCTGATATGGAAATGCTAAAGATTCTTTCTGTAATGGCACAAGACACAAGCTAAAACTAGACTAGACGAGGCGAGGCCTGAGCCAGGACCACAGAAGACCAAGATATTTGAGTTTTTGTCCCATTCTATAATGAGTAATGTATTCTGCTCTGATCTGGGTTACTAACTAATAAAAGATTTTGAGAAATAATCATGTTTATCATGCTTTCCCAAAGTAAAGAATCAAAAATGCTATGTATGCAATAAATTTAAAATTCCTTCAAAAAAGTGATAATATTCCTGTGATCCAAATTCCAGTGATAGGAATTCCAGAGATCCTATGGAAGAAAACATAGTTATTTCTGTTGTTGAAATATAGTTTTTTCTGTTCTTGATGGTGGACCCTGAAATGCTGCCGTGGACCCTCATTCATATCAGCAGTTTCCATTATTTCATGTGTTTTTGCATTTAAATACTTTTTTGATTTCAAACAGTTCTAGATAGTTTAACCGTGGTCACTCTAGTAGGTAAAAGTACAAAAGAGTATTACTACTAGTTGTATCACCTAAGGGATATAAGAAAATACATACTATTGTACAAAATTGGCACCGTTAGACTATACTGTATAGTCTAGTGGTAGCTGTTGTGATTAAGTCCCTATGTTTTGGATGAAAAGCATCAGATGTGGCTGCTTGACTGATCTTAAATAAATAGGCTCATAGGAGCCTTAAAATGATTTTACCACACTGTGCCTGGATCTTTCAAATTTGTATATAGACACCACTAGACTGTACCCACATATATAAATCAACCCATAATAATGCTTTTTTCTTATTATTATTATTTATATAGCGCCAACAAATTCTGCAGCGCAGTGGGTGGACTTAAAACACGTAATTGGAACCAGACGAGTTGGACGCACAGGAACAGAGGGGTTGAGGGCCCTGCTACATCTGTCTTATCATTTGTACCTGTTCAGAGCTTCACCTTTTATGTTTCAGCATAGGAAACTATTCACACACACCCTTACTATGCAGGGTGCATGTTATGTGTTGTGGGTGTTTGCATATCGGTAACATTTTACATAGCTTACAGTGTGCCCAGAGTGTGCCTCTCTTACTAAATATTTTTTTATATACTCGATCAACCTTCCTATATCGCACTTGTTTGTTCAATTTTGGCAGAAGTTTTTGTTTCATATGATGAAAAAAAAATTTCACCATGTTACCTGATGATATGGTAATTGCATACTTTTTCAAAATTAATTTAACATATATATGGACTAGTAACCTTTAAGACTCTTGAGAAAACCATGAAGATGGCAAACTCCAAACTAGCATCTATTCTGCTCAGACGGGCTTACGTCCAATCTTGCATTGATTCAAATGCTTCCCTACAAGCTGCATTTGATGCCGCCGTTGCAGCAGAAGTGCCTCTAGTGGCTGTCAGGAAGACAACCACTAAAGGCGAGAGTAACCCTTAAATCAAAACATTGCTGTATCTACTAACTAGCAATGTTTTAGACTGCAGGTCTGAAATGACAGGGCCACTGCACCCCGACCACTTCATTGAGATTAAGTGGTCTATGTGCCTTGATTAAGGGGCCTATGTGCCTTTAACAATGTATGAGCCACAGTTATATATGTCAAACAAATAATGGGTCTGCTCTTTAACAATGGATGAGCCGCAGTTATATATGTCAAACAAATAATGGGTCTGCTTTTTATCTGCATGGATTTTATTGCAATTTTTGGGAAATTGTATTTAATTTTAAAAGATAATATATATGGTTTCACTAAATGAAATCCATCCTACGTATACTTTGTAATCACTGCTCATGCAAGATCAGTAAACACAGAGTAAAATAGCCAAAATGAGAAAAAGCAACAATTACGATTTTCAGCATGTAACAATGAAATGCTAAAATTGAACTACGGTAATAGCAGTCTGTCACGTCACATCTGTGGGGATGCTAAATTTACTCTAAGTACCAAGAACACAAATTAAAAGCATTATTAATCACAAAATGTTCTTGAAAAGCAGCTTCTTTGGTTGTCTGAAATGTATCTTTAATGTCCTAAGTATCCAAATTGAAATGTAAAATGGTAATAAATTGCACTAAAATAAATTATGCTCGCCTAATTCAGCAACAGCGTACACAAATGCAAAAAAAAAAAAAAAATTACGGATAGAATATTTGATGTTGTTATACAATTAAAACGTGTTTCTTTTTCTTTTTCTTTTTTTTATTCTACAAATTTATTTCTATATTTTAAAAGTATTCAGAACACAATGCTACATAATGATACGAGGAAAAAGTAAACAATTTATCTGATCATTTCTAAAATACAAATACCAATTACGGTATTGATTGATTTTCAGGAAAAAATGGCTTTGGAGAAACATGATGTGACTCTAAAGTGAAGGTGACAAAATGAAATGCTAGTCAAATGTATTTGTTTCTATCTGTAATGTTACAAGGTCACTAAAACCCTCTAAATATTTTAGGACAGTTCAACGTATAGTTTAATTTTTTTTAGAAACATTTGAAATATGTACATGAAAAATAATAAAATAATGTGACCTATCTATTATTTTTTATTGCAGAATAAGGGAGGCTATTAGTTCATTCTCATGTGTAATTTTTTTGGTCACTGATCATGATGTGAATTCAAGTTGTATGCTATATATTTGAAAGCAGTGAGCAACCAATCAGAATTCCATCTATTCGTATCTGCTTGGTCTGATGCTTTCATTACCGGCATCTTACAAAATGCTGTGCTTCATGTTGTACTAAAATACATAACGAGGAGTCTCTTACGTTGATGGATTGGCATATATATCGGGCTGCTGAATTATCAGAATTAAAACAGGTTAATTGTTGACCTAATACAAAAGTTTGTCTACTTTCTAGTGATATAGTCTAGGAGAGCCCAGTAATCATCTTATCAGCTAAACTAATAAGTATTTTTACATTTTCAAAACTTTCACGTCTTTAGCAAAAATAAAATTTAAGGAGCACTAGGTCCAAACCTGACATACTTTTCTCCTAAAATCAAGGCTCATTAAGCCTGAATAGAATGAATTATAAGCTTTTAGTTTAGCTAATATGATGATTTTAATGAAACAATATAAGACAAGAGTTTGAGCATTTATTTAATGGCTTGAAAATAATTTATTTTTCATTTTTAATAAAAAATAACCAGAACAGTAAAAAAAAAAAAAATTTTATTCAAGACTCGTTATTTCAGAATTCTACAGGCGCTGTCTCCCCGCACGTTATTTCAGTTGTTTACAAAAGAATAACAAAATGCAGATATTACAAACCTCTTGAACAGTCTGTATTCTGCGTGGCAAGTATTCAATAATATGCTGAAAACATTCCTTAGGGATTCTGGTCCAAGTTGATATACTAGCATCAGACAGTTGCTATCAGGTTTGTCAGTTTGTAGGCTGACTTCTGAGCATGTATTAGTAAGAGAGTGCACACAAGACAAAAAAACAGACCTCTACAGAGAATTGGTGCAACTAAGTGGATAACCACTCCCTCTAGTGGTCCAAGAAGTAAATCACAAAAAAATACCTATCAGAGCACACTCAAGTAAACAGCAATTTATCTATTATTTCATATTATCATAAGGAATATATATGTGTAAACAGGAGAAAACAACTGAAAAAAACATATAACAGATGTAAAAATATGTAATAAAAAAAAGGAAAAAGGAAAAGAGGAAAAAAACACTATCCCAATGTAACGGATCCACTGGCACCCCGACTGGGTACCTCCGTTGAAAGATGCTCCTAGCGCTTCCAGAGGACTCCAAGCACTCCACCAGACACCATAAGCACCGCAGGCTGCAGCTATCTCCCTTCAGAACGAAGCAGGAACAAGCTCTTACAAGAGCTCAGTGATTATAGCAAGGGAATATGCCTAGCATAGCAATCCCTTGTAGCAGATTCCCCCAATAAGACACAGGACTTGTCAGGATCGGGACAGGGATCCAACACGCAGAGTACAAAGAGTGGAAAGGTACGTATACCGGGCCTTAGAATGGCCGGACTAACGTACCGAGAGTAATAGAGAATAGTCAGAGACAAGCCGAGGTCGAGGGAACGGGAAGACAGATAAGCGAGAGACAAGCCGGGTCAAGGGATAACAGAGAAGCAGGGTAGTACAACAAGCCGAGTCAAAACCAAATAGAGCAAACTAGAATACCAGAGCACTGAGTGACTAGACAAGCTAGAACCACGACAGGGCAATGAGCAGAAGTGAGAAGTAAGCTTAAATACCCTGGCTCTGGATGGTAATCACGCCTCTGACAAGTACCGATTGGATATCGGACACTTGAGTGACAGGTCGCTCGTGATAGCGTCATGACGTCACGTATTGAGCGTCCCGCTAGAAAAGGACGTGGATTCCTCGCGGCCGGTGTTTAAGTGACTGGATGAACCGCGAGGAACGAAGGAAACAACTCGCCTGGACGGGCAAACCACCAAGTCTCTACCTCCCTTAGAGGTAGAGACCTCAGGTACCCTGACAGTACCCCCCCTCTCAGATACGCCCACCGGGCGGAAGGAACCGGGGCGAGATGGGAAGCGGAGGTGAAATGCTCTGCGAAGACGAGAAGCATGAACATCCTCCTGAGGTACCCAACTCCTCTCCTCAGGACCATATCCCCTCCAGTTGACCAGATATTGCAATTTTCTCCTTGAAATTCTGGAATCAATGATGGAGCTGACCTCGTACTCCTCCCGACCCTCCACCTGAACAGGACGAGGCGAGGAGACCTTAGAGGAGAATTTGTTGCAAATAAGAGGTTTCAACAAGGAGACATGAAAAGAGTTAGGAATGCGTAAGGCAGGTGGCAGAGCAAGGCGATACGCAACCGGGTTGATACGAGTGAGAACCCTGTAAGGACCTATGTAGCGAGGAGCAAATTTCATAGATGGAACTTTTAGGCGAATATTCTTAGTACTCAACCATACCCTATCCCCCGGAACAAAAACAGGAGCCGCTCTTCTATGCTTGTCAGCGTGTTTCTTGAACAACGAAGAACTATGTAACAGAATTTGCCGAGTCTGATCCCATAATTTCTTCAGGTTGGCGACATGATCATCAACCAACGGTATCCCCTGAGAAGAGGAAACCGAAGGAAAAATCGAAGGATGAAAGCCATAGTTCATGAAGAAAGGGCTAGAGCGAGTTGAATCACAAACAAGGTTATTGTGTGCGAACTCCGCCCAAGGAATCAGACCGACCCAATCGTCCTGGTGTTCGGAAACAAAGCAACGCAGATACTGTTCGATCTTTTGATTAGTACGTTCAGCAGCTCCGTTAGACTGAGGGTGATAGGCAGAGGAGAAGTTCAATTTGATACCCATTTGAGAACAAAAGGATCTCCAGAAACGTGAGACAAATTGAGAACCTCTGTCAGAAACAATCTCCGAAGGAATCCCATGTAGGCGAAAAACCTCTCTCGCAAAAATCTCCGCCAATTCAGGAGAAGTCGGAAGTTTAGGTAATGGCACGAAATGGGCCATCTTAGTAAATCTATCCACCACCGTGAGAATAACAGTCTGTCTCTTGGAAGCAGGTAAATCAACGATAAAGTCTATGGACAAACAGGACCAAGGTTTCTCAGGAATGTCCAAGGGGTGTAACAGGCCACATGGAGAAGCATGAGGTAGTTTAGTCTTGGCACAAGTCTCACAAGCTGCGACGAACTCCTCAATATCTTTTCGAAGTGAAGACCACCAGAAATCCTTGGATATCAGAGAGTATGTCTTGCGAATACCAGGATGACCAGCTATTTTACTTTCGTGAAAACATTGTAAGAGCTCCAGTTGAAGTTCAGGAGGAACAAAGTTTCTTCCCTCAGGAGTGTCTCCGGGAGCTAGATGTTGTGACTTCAGGATCTGGTCAAGTAGCGGAGAATGAATTTTAAGACTGGTATTAGCAATAATATTGCATTTGGGTACAATGGAGGACACAAGTGGTTCAACTGAAGCAGAAGGCTCAAATTGGCGAGATAGCGCATCGGCTTTAGAATTCTTTGAGCCAGGTCTGTAAGTCAGAACGTAATTGAAATGAGTGAGAAACAACGACCAACGAGCCTGCCTGGAGGACAAACGCTTGGCCTCTCCGATATAAGACAAATTTTTGTGGTCTGTTAGAATGGTAACAGGATGTAAAGTACCTTCCAATAAATGTCTCCACTCTTTCAAAGCCTTGATAACCGCTAGTAATTCTCTGTCACCAATGTCATATCTGCTCTCAGTGCCGGACAATTTTTTAGAGAAAAATCCACATGGATGTAATGGTTTATCAACACCCAACCTTTGAGATAGGACAGCACCTAAACCAGTCTCTGATGCGTCTACCTCAAGTAGAAAAGGCAGGGAAGTGTCGGGGTGAACTAAAATTGGAGCGGAAGCGAAAAGCTCCTTGAGAGTTTTGAACGCAAGAAGAGCTTCAGTAGTCCAATTCTTAGTATCAGCCCCCTGTTTGGTCATATTAGTGATAGGTGCGATAATCGAAGAATAGCCCTTAATAAAGCGCCTATAATAATTAGAAAAACCAATAAATCTCTGTACGGCTTTAAGGCCTTTGGGTAAAGGCCACTCTAGAATGGACTGGAGTTTATCCGGATCCATCTTAAATCCCTCCCCAGAGATCACATAGCCGAGAAAGGTTACCTGGGTTTGATCAAAGCTACATCTCTCCAACTTGCAGTACAAGCCATGCTGAAGAAGCTTGTGCAAAACCCTCCTGACTTGCTTGTGATGAGTCTCAATCTCACTAGAATGTATAAGTATATCATCTAGGTATACAATGACGCAATCTTGCTGAAATTCCCTAAGAACCTCATTTATCAGATCTTGGAATACAGCTGGTGCATTGCATAACCCAAAAGGCATAACCGTATATTCATAGTGGCCATAGCGAGTATTGAATGCCGTCATCCACTCATGTCCCTGCTGGATTCTCACCAAGTTATATGCCCCTCTGAGGTCTAACTTGGTGAAAATTGTAGAGCCCTTCAAACGATCGAAGAGTTCGGTGATCAAGGGAATCGGGTAGGCATTTTTAATGGTTATCTTATTTAAGCCTCGATAATCAATACAAGGTCTCAAAGAACCATCCTTCTTTTTAACAAAAAAAAATCCAGCCCCGGCAGGGGAGGAGGACCTCCTGATGAATCCCTTGTCTAAATTCTCGTGAATATACTCCTCTAGAACTGAGTTCTCTTTCGTAGATAATGGGTATACATGACCTCTGGGGGGCATGGTACCAGGAAGTAGGTTAATTTTGCAATCAAAGGACCTGTGTGGGGGTAAGGTATCGGCTTTCTTCTTGTCAAATACTGCCTTTAAATCTAGATACTGAGGCGGAATTTGTGTCTCTGTAGGATTGTCAGAGTTAGCCGATGTGTTGGTTAATCCGAGAGGTAAGACCTTCCGCAAGCATCTTTCTTGACAATTCTGTCCCCACGAAACTATCTCCCCTGACTCCCAATTAATAATAGGGTTGTGTCTCTTCAACCAGGAGTACCCCAGGACTATGGGAATAGACGGAGAAGAAATGAGCAGTAAGGATATGTCCTCTTTATGTAGGATGCCAACAGTCAAGTTAATCGGTATGGTCTCATGGAAAATAACAGGCTCAAGTAACGGTCTACCATCGATGGCCTCAACAGCCAGTGGTGTCTCTTTTAACTGGGATGGAATAGCATGCTTGGCAGCAAAACCCTGATCTATAAAGCTCTCAGCAGCTCCAGAATCGATTAATGCCATAGTCTTAACTACTCCCTTTTCCCACTTTAAAGAGATGGGTAACAGAAGCCTGAGCTCTTTGTAGTTGTGAATAGAGGACAAAGTAGAAACACCCAAGGCCTGTCCTCTAGAGAAACTTAGGTGCGAGCGTTTCCCGAACGATTGGGACAATTTAGGCGTAAATGACCTCTGACTCCACAATACATACATAAACCCTCCCTTCTCCTGTACTGTCTTTCACTCTCTGTGAGGTGAGTACTGCCTATCTGCATAGGTTCAGGAATACGTAAGTCCTCGAACTCAGATTTTTGAAAGGTAGGCGCTAGTTTAAAGGAGGGTCTACGGGTCCTATCTCGAGTGTTCTGCCTCTCTCTTAAGCGTTCATCAATACGAGATATAAAAGAAATTAAATCCTCCAAACTCTCAGGAAGTTCTCTAGTAGCGACCTCGTCAAGAATTACATCTGATAACCCATTCAGAAACACATCTATATAAGCCTGTTCATTCCACTTAACTTCTGCCGCCAAGGACCTGAACTCTAGTGCATAATCCACAAGTGTTCGATTGTCCTGTCTAAGGCGCAACAGTAATCTAGCTGCATTGACCTTTCTACCAGGAGGGTCAAAAGTTCTTCTAAACGCAGCTACAAAGGCATTATAATTATAGACTAGTGGATTACTAGTACGAGACAAAAGTGCCTGTAGTGCCAAAGCCATCTGATCCATCCTATGCTCCATGGCGTCAAACCTGGGATCAGAAGAACCAAGCTGACTGTTAGTACCTGCAGGATCCATTGGCCCTGTCGTAATGTCAGGATCGGGACAGGGATCCAACACGCAGAGTACAAAGAGTGGAAAGGTACGTATACCGGGCCTTAGAATGGCCGGACTAACGTACCGAGAGTAATAGAGAATAGTCAGAGACAAGCCGAGGTCGAGGGAACGGGAAGACAGATAAGCGAGAGACAAGCCGGGTCAAGGGATAACAGAGAAGCAGGGTAGTACAACAAGCCGAGTCAAAACCAAATAGAGCAAACTAGAATACCAGAGCACTGAGTGACTAGACAAGCTAGAACCACGACAGGGCAATGAGCAGAAGTGAGAAGTAAGCTTAAATACCCTGGCTCTGGATGGTAATCACGCCTCTGACAAGTACCGATTGGATATCGGACACTTGAGTGACAGGTCGCTCGTGATAGCGTCATGACGTCACGTATTGAGCGTCCCGCTAGAAAAGGACGTGGATTCCTCGCGGCCGGTGTTTAAGTGACTGGATGAACCGCGAGGAACGAAGGAAACAACTCGCCTGGACGGGCAAACCACCAAGTCTCTACCTCCCTTAGAGGTAGAGACCTCAGGTACCCTGACAGGACTCAAGTTGAGGGTAAAACAGGAACTGAGGACTGGGACACCCAGTCTGGCTTTTATTACAAACAAGTACATACAGGACACTCCCAGGGGGAGGATGAAATTAACCAATCACAGGGATGTACCTCCCACACATTTCCTCCCCTTAGATTAACAGTTAAACCAATTATTACATACAATAAAAATACAGTTTTTACACACACACTGTAACTTTAAAACCATACATTCAATTTCAATAAAAGTTGCATATTCAGACTCAGCATACATCAAACATAAACACTTCCAAAAATCAGCCAAATCCCTCCAGTGGATCAAAAGTTAGCAGGAAGTCCTTTATGACCGACCGCAAGCACAATTTCCTGCCCAAAACAGTTCCATAGATTTGGGCTGTGCGGTCGGTCAATTTCATGCGAAAAAAACGACTAAGTCCCATTTCGAACGGGACTTAGTCTCTGGAGCTGCAAGTTCCGTATGGGAGAAGGTAAGGGTCAGCGGTGTTCGGCAGAATGTGTAGCCGATTTTAGTTCCACAGAATCTTTAGCATACACCGCTGACCGCATTCGAGGAAACCAAGATGGCCGCCGCCACGTGCAATTAACCGGCAGTAACCTCACAGCCTGGGAGGTAAATTGCCTGCACACTTTAGCTTCTGGGTGGTCCGCCTGTGTGGTACTTGGTTCAGTAAGCCCTATTTACTGAACCAAGTGGGGGAAAGCCAGGAACAAGTTATTTTACCGGTCTGGGGACATAGTCTTAAAGGGGCATTGTTCACCAAAGTCACAATATGTCCCCAGACGGTTCTTAAAGGGCCATACACACCAATAAAAGTCCATACGTTTTCAGGGGCCATAGTCTTAAAGGGTATTGTTACCCAAAGTCTCAATAGGTCCCCAGACAGTTCTTAAAGGGCCAGCAGTCGCACGATAAAATACAATATGCCCCAAATATGTCCAGGGGCCATAGTCGCAGGGCAGGAGGCTAGCAACCAGGCTTCTCCAGTTCACAGTGGCGAAGTGTCAGGGTACCTGAGGCCTCTACCTCTAAGGGAGGTAGAGACTTGGTGGTTTGTCCGTCCAGGCGAGCTGTTTCCTTCGTTCCTCGCGGTTCATCCAGTCACTTAAACACCGGCCGCGAGGAATCCACGTCCTTTTCTAGCGGGACGCTCAATACGTGACGTCATGACGCTATCACGAGCGACCTGTCACTCAAGTGTCCGATATCCAATCGGTACTTGTCAGAGGCGTGATTACCATCCAGAGTCAGGGTATTTAAGCTTACTTCTCACTTCAGCTCATTGCCCTGTCGTGGTTCTAGCTTGTCTAGTCACTCAGTGCTCTGGTATTCTAGTTTGCTCTATTGGTTTTGACTCGGCTCGTTGTACTACCCTGCTTATCTCTGTTATCCCTTGACCCGGCTTGTCTCTCGCTTATCTGTCTTCTCGTTCCCTCGACCTCGGCTTGTCTCTGACTATTCTCTATTACTCTCGGTACGTTAGTCCGGCCATTCTAAGGCCCGGTATACGTACCTTTCCACTCTTTGTACTCTGCGTGTTGGATCCTTGTCCCGATCCTGACATTACGACAGGGCCAATGGATCCTGCAGGTACAAACAGTCAGCTTGGTTCTTCTGATCCCAGGTTTGACGCCATGGAGCATAGGATGGATCAGATGGCTCTAGCACTACAGGCATTTTTGTCTCGTGCTAGTAACCCACCTGAGGAGACACGTACTCCTTCTATTTCTCCTGCAGTCTCAGGTCTAGAGGTAGCCACTGTAGGTGCTTCTTCCCGTATTACCCCACCAGTACGTTATGGCGGGTCACCGGAGAAGTGTCGTGGCTTTCTGAACCAGATTAGCATTCATTTCGAATTACAACCCCGCTCTTATCCTACAGATAGAGCGAAGGTTGGATTTGTTATTACTTTACTCATTGAGAAAGCTCTGAGATGGGCCAATCCTTTATGGGAGAATGATAATCCACTAGTCTATAATTATAATGCCTTTGTAGCTGCGTTTAGAAGAACTTTTGACCCTCCTGGTAGAAAGGTCAATGCAGCTAGATTACTGTTGCGCCTTAGACAGGACAATCGAACACTTGTGGATTATGCACTAGAGTTCAGGTCCTTGGCGGCAGAGGTTAAGTGGAACGAACAGGCTTATATAGATGTGTTTCTGAATGGGTTATCAGATGTAATTCTCGACGAGGTCGCTACTAGAGAACTCCCTGAGAATTTGGAGGATTTAATTTCTTTTATATCTCGTATTGATGAACGCTTAAGAGAGAGGCAGAACACTCGAGATAGGACCCGTAGACCCTCCTTTAAACTAGCACCTACCTTTCAAAATTCTGAGTTTGAGGACTTACGTATTCCTGAACCTATGCAGATAGGCAGTACTCATCTCACAGAGAGGGAGAGACAGTACAGGAGAAGGGAGGGTTTATGTATGTATTGTGGAGTCAGAGGTCATTTACGCCTAAATTGTCCCAATCGTTCGGGAAACGCTCGCACCTAAGTTTCTCTAGAGGACAGGCCTTGGGTGTTTCTACTTTGTCCTCTATTCACAACTACAAAGAGCTCAGGCTTCTGTTACCCGTTTCTTTAAAGTGGGAGAAGGGAGTAGTTAAGACTATGGCACTAATCGATTCTGGAGCTGCTGAGAGCTTTATAGATCAGGGTTTTGCTGCCAAGCATGCTATTCCATCCCAGTTAAAAGAGACACCACTGGCTGTTGAGGCCATCGATGGTAGACCGTTACTTGAGCCTGTTATTTTCCATGAGACCATACCGATTAACTTAACTGTTGGCATCCTACATAGAGAGGACATATCCTTACTGCTCATTTCTTCTCCGTCTATTCCCATAGTCCTGGGGTACTCCTGGTTGAGGAGACATAACCCTATTATTAATTGGGAGTCAGGGGAGATAGTTTCGTGGGGACAGAATTGTCAAGAAAAATGCTTGCGGAAGGTCTCACCTCTCGGATTAACCAACACATCGGCTAACTCTGACAATCCTACAGAGACACAAATTCCGTCTCAGTATCTAGATTTAAAGGCAGTATTTGACAAAAAGAAAGCCGATACCTTACCCCCACACAGGTCCTTTGATTGCAAAATTAACCTACTCCCTGGTACCATGCCCCCCAGAGGTCATGTATACCCATTATCTACGAAAGAGAACTCAGTTCTAGAGGAGTATATTCACGAAAATTTAGACAAGGGATTCATTAGGAGGTCCTCCTCTCCTGCCGGGGCTGGATTTTTTTTTGTTAAAAAGAAGGATGGTTCTTTGAGACCTTGTATTGATTATCGAGGCCTAAATAAGATAACCATTAAAAATGCCTACCCGATTCCCTTGATCACCGAACTCTTCGATCGTTTGAAGGGCTCTACAATTTTCACCAAGTTAGACCTCAGAGGGGCATATAACTTGGTGAGAATCCAGCAGGGACATGAGTGGATGACGGCATTCAATACTCGCTATGGCCACTATGAATATACGGTTATGCCTTTTGGGTTATGCAATGCACCAGCTGTATTCCAAGATCTGATAAATGAGGTTCTTAGGGAATTTCAGCAAGATTGCGTCATTGTATACCTAGATGATATACTTATACATTCTAGTGAGATTGAGACTCATCACAAGCAAGTCAGGAGGGTTTTGCACAAGCTTCTCCAGCATGGCTTGTACTGCAAGTTGGAGAAATGTAGCTTTGATCAAACCCAGGTAACCTTTCTCGGCTATGTGATCTCTGGGGAGGGATTTAAGATGGATCCGGATAAACTCCAGTCCATTCTAGAGTGGCCTTTACCCAAAGGTCTTAAAGCCGTACAGAGATTTATTGGTTTTTCTAATTATTATAGGCGCTTTATTAAGGGCTATTCTTCCATTATCGCACCTATCACTAATATGACCAAACAGGGGGCTGATACTAAGAATTGGACTACTGAAGCTCTTCTTGCGTTCAAAACTCTCAAGGAGCTTTTCGCTTCCGCCCCAATTTTAGTTCACCCCGACACTTCCCTGCCTTTTCTACTTGAGGTAGACGCATCAGAGACTGGTTTAGGTGCTGTCCTATCTCAAAGGTTGGGTGTTGATAAACCATTACATCCATGTGGATTTTTCTCTAAAAAATTGTCCGGTACTGAGAGCAGATATGACATTGGTGACAGAGAATTACTAGCGGTTATCAAGGCTTTGAAAGAGTGGAGACATTTATTGGAAGGTACTTTACATCCTGTTACCATTCTAACAGACCACAAAAATTTGTCTTATATCGGAGAGGCCAAGCGTTTGTCCTCCAGGCAGGCTCGTTGGTCGTTGTTTCTTACCCATTTCAATTACGTTCTGACTTACAGACCTGGTTCAAAGAATTCTAAAGCCGATGCGCTATCTCGCCAATTTGAGCCTTCTGCTTCAGTTGAACCACTTTTGTCCTCCATTGTACCCAAATGCAATATTATTGCTAATACCAGTCTTAAAATTCATTCTCCGCTACTTGACCAGATCTTGAACTCACAACATCTAGCTCCCGGAGACACCCCTGAGGGAAGAAACTTTGTTCCTCCTGAACTTCAACTGGAGCTCTTACAATGTTTTCACGAAAGTAAAATAGCTGGTCATCCTGGTATTCGCAAGACATACTCTCTGATATCCAAGGATTTCTGGTGGCCTTCACTTCGAAAAGATATTGAGGAGTTCGTCGCAGCTTGTGAGACTTGTGCCAAGACTAAACTACCTCATGCATCTCCATGTGGCCTGTTGCACCCCTTGGACATTCCTGAGAAACCTTGGTCCTGTTTGTCCATAGACTTTATCGTTGATTTACCTGCTTCCAAGAGACAGACTGTTATTCTCACGGTGGTGGATAGATTTACTAAGATGGCCCATTTCGTGCCATTACCTAAACTTCCGACTTCTCCTGAATTGGCGGAGATTTTTGCGAGAGAGGTTTTTCGCCTACATGGGATTCCTTCGGAGATTGTTTCTGATAGAGGTTCTCAATTTGTCTCACGTTTCTGGAGATCCTTTTGTTCTCAAATGGGTATCAAATTGAACTTCTCCTCTGCCTATCACCCTCAGTCTAACGGAGCTGCTGAACGTACCAATCAAAAGATCGAACAGTATCTGCGTTGCTTTGTTTCCGAACACCAGGACGATTGGGTCGGTCTGATTCCTTGGGCGGAGTTCGCACACAATAACCTTGTTTGTGATTCAACTCGCTCTAGCCCTTTCTTCATGAACTATGGCTTTCATCCTTCGATTTTTCCTTCGGTTTCCTCTTCTCAGGGGATACCGTCGGTTGATGATCATGTCGCCAACCTGAAGAAATTATGGGATCAGACTCGGCAAATTCTGTTACATAGTTCTTCGTTGTTCAAGAAACACGCTGACAAGCATAGAAGAGCGGCTCCTGTTTTTGTTCCTGGGGATAGGGTATGGTTGAGTACTAAGAATATTCGCCTAAAAGTTCCATCTATGAAATTTGCTCCTCGCTACATAGGTCCTTACAGGGTTCTCACTCGTATCAATCCGGTTGCGTATCGCCTTGCTCTGCCACCTGCCTTACGCATTCCTAATTCTTTTCATGTCTCCTTGTTGAAACCTCTTATTTGCAACAAATTCTCCTCTAAGGTCTCCTCGCCTCGTCCTGTTCAGGTGGAGGGTCGGGAGGAGTACGAGGTCAGCTCCATCATTGATTCCAGAATTTCAAGGGGAAAATTGCAATATCTGGTCAACTGGAGGGGATATGGTCCTGAGGAGAGGAGTTGGGTACCTCAGGAGGACGTTCATGCTTCTCGCCTTCGCAGAGCATTTCACCTCCGCTTCCCATCTCGCCCCGGTTCCTTCCGCCCGGTGGGCGTATCTGAGAGGGGGGGTACTGTCAGGGTACCTGAGGCCTCTACCTCTAAGGGAGGTAGAGACTTGGTGGTTTGTCCGTCCAGGCGAGCTGTTTCCTTCGTTCCTCGCGGTTCATCCAGTCACTTAAACACCGGCCGCGAGGAATCCACGTCCTTTTCTAGCGGGACGCTCAATACGTGACGTCATGACGCTATCACGAGCGACCTGTCACTCAAGTGTCCGATATCCAATCGGTACTTGTCAGAGGCGTGATTACCATCCAGAGTCAGGGTATTTAAGCTTACTTCTCACTTCAGCTCATTGCCCTGTCGTGGTTCTAGCTTGTCTAGTCACTCAGTGCTCTGGTATTCTAGTTTGCTCTATTGGTTTTGACTCGGCTCGTTGTACTACCCTGCTTATCTCTGTTATCCCTTGACCCGGCTTGTCTCTCGCTTATCTGTCTTCTCGTTCCCTCGACCTCGGCTTGTCTCTGACTATTCTCTATTACTCTCGGTACGTTAGTCCGGCCATTCTAAGGCCCGGTATACGTACCTTTCCACTCTTTGTACTCTGCGTGTTGGATCCTTGTCCCGATCCTGACACGAAGTTGGTTTCGCCACAATTCTCCCCTTTTCCAATTAGACTAACAGGGTATCTGACCTCCTGCCGGTCAGTGCCCTGGTTAGTCCAGCAACCCACCCACAATAAACCGTTACTACACCTGGGTGAGGGAGAATCTTGTCCAGGTTCAGGTGCCTCACCACGGCTGTGTGGGGGACTGGTAGGCTGCCTTGGTAGGTTGCTGAGGGGGCAGAGACCAGCGGTACTCTGTCCTGTTGCCAGCACTACCACGGGAGTAGTCTGGTTGGAGCCTGGTTGCTGGAGACGGACTGTCTCCCCTTTAAATACGCCGCTCTGCTGCTGGAGACCGACTGTCTCCCCTTGAGTTACACCGCTCTGCCGCTGGAGACCGACTGTCTCCCCTTGAGTTACACAGCTCTGCTGCTGGAGACCGACTGTCTCCCCTTTAGTTACACAGCTCTGCTGCTGGAGACAGACTGTCTCCCCTTTGGCTAAACAGCCCTGTTGTGGGGGGGCAGGACCGACCGTCCCTACCCCCTGTGCTGGAAGTGCAGAGACCACGGTCCCATCTGCACAGGTGTGGGGCTTACAGTCTCCCCCTGGTACATTAAGCTGCCGCTGGGGAGAGGTGGTAACCAGCTCCTCTCCCATTAGAACACTCTGCCACTGGGGAATGGAGACTGGGCTCTCTATTACCTGTACATTAATGATCCGCCCGCTGGGGAGAGGTGGTAACAATCTCCTCTCCCATACATACTTTCCGCCTTTGTGGAGGGAGACCGACTGTCTCTCCTCCCAATACAGTGCCCTGCTGCTGGGGAAAGGAGACTGGGCTCCCTATTCCCTGCACATCAATGATCCGCTGCTGGGGAGAGGTGGTAGCAAGCTCCTCTCCCATACATACTTTCCGCCTTTGTGGAGGGAGACTGACTGTCTCTCCTCCCAATACATTGTCCTGCTGCTGGGGGGGGAGGTCGATGCTCTCCACTTTCTGTAACTCCAGCTCTAGTTGGGGATCTGGGCCGGTTGCCCAGCATCCCTGTAGGGCCGGTGGAGAGATCTCGGTCCCATCTCCACCTGCCTGCAGGGGGTCCTCCCAGGACCAGTCTATGAGGTCCTCTACCTCGGGTACCTCTGGTTGCTGTTAGGGAGGGAGACCGGTTGTCTCTTCCTCCAATAACCCATTCTGCCGCTGAGGAGTGAGACCGACTGTCTCCCCTCCCTGTAAAACATACTGCCGCTGGGATCTGGGCCGGGTGCCCAGCATCCCTGTAGGGCCGGTAGAGAGACCTCGGTCCCATCTCCACCGGCCACTTCGGTTTCTTCCTCGTCCCACTCTACCTGTGGCTGGAGTTTCTCCCAACGTGCCCACTGGCCTTCCCTCAACGCCCTGTGTTGTAGGTTCCGGGTCACCATGTCCCACACGAACCGCACGTATTTCTCCTCTGGATTGGGTCCGTAAAACTTCAGGCGCAACCCTACCATCGTGCCAAACTCTAGTACGGAGTAGCTATACGCCATGCTTGCTGTAGCCACTGCTGGTTCCATTATGTTGCTGAAGATAGGGACGCTGCACAACTCCACACGTTACCGGTGTCTCTGAGCTGCTTCTCCTCGCACTAGGACGCCATCCCACCGCTTGCCACCAATGTAACGGATCCACTGGCACCCCGACTGGGTACCTCCGTTGAAAGATGCTCCTAGCGCTTCCAGAGGACTCCAAGCACTCCACCAGACACCATAAGCACCGCAGGCTGCAGCTATCTCCCTTCAGAACGAAGCAGGAACAAGCTCTTACAAGAGCTCAGTGATTATAGCAAGGGAATATGCCTAGCATAGCAATCCCTTGTAGCAGATTCCCCCAATAAGACACAGGACTCAAGTTGAGGGTAAAACAGGAACTGAGGACTGGGACACCCAGTCTGGCTTTTATTACAAACAAGTACATACAGGACACTCCCAGGGGGAGGATGAAATTAACCAATCACAGGGATGTACCTCCCACACATTTCCTCCCCTTAGATTAACAGTTAAACCAATTATTACATACAATAAAAATACAGTTTTTACACACACACTGTAACTTTAAAACCATACATTCAATTTCAATAAAAGTTGCATATTCAGACTCAGCATACATCAAACATAAACACTTCCAAAAATCAGCCAAATCCCTCCAGTGGATCAAAAGTTAGCTGGAAGTCCTTTATGACCGACCGCAAGCACAATTTCATGCCCAAAACAGTTCCATAGATTTGGGCTGTGCGGTCGGTCAATTTCATGCGAAAAAAACGACTAAGTCCCATTTCGAACGGGACTTAGTCTCTGGAGCTGCAAGTTCCGTATGGGAGAAGGTAAGGGTCAGCGGTGTTCGGCAGAATGTGTAGCCGATTTTAGTTCCACAGAATCTTTAGCATACACCGCTGACCGCATTCGAGGAAACCAAGATGGCCGCCGCCACGTGCAATTAACCGGCAGTAACCTCACAGCCTGGGAGGTAAATTGCCTGCACACTTTAGCTTCTGGGTGGTCCGCCTGTGTGGTACTTGGTTCAGTAAACCCTATTTACTGAACCAAGTGGGGGAAAGCCAGGAACAAGTTATTTTACCGGTCTGGGGACATAGTCTTAAAGGGGCGTTGTTCACCAAAGTCACAATATGTCCCCAGACGGTTCTTAAAGGGCCATACACACCAATAAAAGTCCATACGTTTTCAGGGGCCATAGTCTTAAAGGGTATTGTTACCCAAAGTCTCAATAGGTCCCCAGACAGTTCTTAAAGGGCCAGCAGTCGCACGATAAAATACAATATGCCCCAAATATGTCCAGGGGCCATAGTCGCAGGGCAGGAGGCTAGCAACCAGGCTTCTCCAGTTCACAGTGGCGAAGTTGGTTTCGCCACACCCAATTCAGTACATTATCTAGACGGTTCTATTAGGATTCCGATAATATGATATTAATATATCACCAATATATGTCAACCCACATGGACATGTCAATGTATACACCACAAAGCATTTTTGGCAATTCATAAGGTCCCAAACAGGGTACTTTTTTGTACAAGTTCTAGCGTGAAAGTAGGCATCAGGTAGGTTTGAATTGCATTGTTGCAATTGATGTAGTGATACACCCAAACATTCCTTTGATATTGGACAACTAGGTGGTAAAGCTGCACTAATCAGAGTGTCCTTGAGATTCTTAAATATTTTAAAGCACATCAGAGGTTGAGCAAATCCATCAATGTTGGCTCCAAATTCAAAGTGTACCATACTTCAATATGATGTTACACTTATGTTTTGAGAGAGTGTGAAAGGTGGTCGCACAGGGTGACTTCTCTGACTTACATTAGAAATAGGGTGTAGGAGATGTTTGTGACAAACGCTCCTTCCCACGTATGTTTGCCACAGACTCCTGGAGGAGTGTAGAAGCCAGCTTCCTGCCCTACCGACTATTGTCCAGATCTGGGACACTGTTTGGTAGTTACTCTGCTCAGCCACTATTAACAGCTTTCCCTGGGTGCCCATGGTTCGGCACTTTACCTTTATGAGAAAGGAACTGAACGCTGGCTCTCTGGTGGCCGTTCGCATGAACCAAACCCACGAATAGTCCCAGCAGTACTTGGCTGCAACCGCTATGGAACTAAATTCGGCATGAGGACTTCGTGGGTTCCCGGTCACCTCAGCGGGACTTAGCCGCAAATGTTATGGAACTGTTTTCGGCATGAGGTGACCATGCGGTTCCCAGACAACTTGGTTTGCGGTTTTGAACCACTTTTGAAATCCACCAGGAGAACGCTTTTTGGAGGGAAGGTGCCTGAGACTAAGGGGACAAACGGTACCTAATAGCCAGGTCGAGCACCCCATACTGAGGTCGCAGGAGCTCCCGAAAGTTGACCGTCAAAAGCACCAAACGCCCTGGAACTATTTTGAGCACAGGACCACGTGTGTGGCCGGACAGAACTTTAACACAGTGGTGTTTTCCCTACATCAGGGTTATATAACAATGTATTTTTGGGGGGTTATTTTATGTTTTTATTATGTTTTGGGGTATTTTTGTGTTTTATAGTTTTATGTTTGCCTTTCTGTCCCTGGGAGATAATTAGCTTACCAGTCTTTATCTCCCAGGCCCAGAGATTCCTGGGAGAGGCTTGTGGTGAAGACAATGGAGACCCCCTGCTGGGGTCTGTGTATAAAAAGGCTTTGTGTGGATGCATTAAACCTGTTGAACTCACAGAACTATGTGTTGTTTAGTTACTGGGTGGGAAAGGGCTATAATCACTGCTTAGCACCTTGTTCCAGCTCATGGAGGATTTGGCGGGGAAAGTCCATGTAAGGACTAGAGCTCCCAAGACTGTGTGTCATCTGAATAGAGCTAGTCCCCTATCCTGTTCCTATCCTGTTCAAGCCACGGCTACTGGGGCAGAAGCACTGAAGTTTTTTTTGCTTTTTCAGATAGGAAGTGGTCCTTGGCGGAGGTACCTAGCCGGGATACAGGGAGCTCCGCTACAATGCTCCCTGTTCCAGCCTGCTCACCTTGTTTAGATAATCCATCAAAGCATCATCTGGTTAGCCCTAGGCCTTAAAGTTGTTTTATTTCACTTATTTTTTTTTTCTACATTTTTTTAATTTTTTCACTGCTTTTTTTTCTTCATTGTTTTAATTTTTTTCATTGCTGGTTAGCAATATTTATTGCTATTTAAAACAACTTTTGATATTTTGTGTTTCTATTTGTATTACAAGAAATATGTTTTGTAACTCGAGGATATACACATTTGTTATATCCTGCTGATTTACATTATGTATTTATGAAATATTTTAGTATTATACAAAATGTAAATAATCATATTCTAAAAGTTATGATACATAAACATTTGCTATATCAATATATCAATACATATTAAAAGCTGTAGTTTTTTGTACTGTAACTGTCCAAAGTCATTCACTCCTTTGAACTGCAGCTCAATATTCACATTACATAATTATATATTTTCAGCATGCACATGGCCTCAAAGTACTAGCTACTGTTATCATATAATGCAGAAGAGCAACATGTAATCCAGGGATGGCAATGATTTCTATTTTTATAAATAAAATGGTGCAAGGCGTTTTTCGTTGATAAACAGGTGTCAAACATTTTACAATGCATCTTTGTATTTCACCAAGCTACAAGTTAAATGGAAACATACTTTTCCACAGCACTTGGTTCTTAAAGTATTGAAACCAAATGAGTGGGTACTGCCATCTGGTGGAAAGTCATGAAATGTTTTTTTTTTTCTGCACAGTCAATTAAATAAAATTCATTGTATTCAATTATTGAAATGTTACTTTTAAAATGGCAAGTTCAAAGCTTGTGTGCCATTATAACAACCCTAAAAAGTTGCTAAAGTTGTAAGAACATTACTACATCACCAGTTATAAGGAAAGCCACTGAAGTGACTGGGGTGCACTATTAAATGAGCACTATAGGGTCAGGAACACAAACATGTATTCCTGACCCTATAGGGTTAAAACCACCATCTAGCCACCCTGGTCCCCTCATGCCTCCCTAAATATAAATATTTAGATATAAAATCTTACTTGTATTCAAGTTTGCAGCTGCCAATGTTGTCCCTGTTTCCTTTAGACCTGCCCACTGTCTGCTGACATCATCAGACATGGTGGCCTGATCCAATCACAATGCTTCCCCATAGGATTGGCTGAGACTGACAAAGAGGCCGATCAGTGGCATATCCAGCATGATTCAAACACAGCCCTGGCCAATCAGCATCTGCTCATAGAGATGAATTGAATCAATGAATCTCTATGAGGAAAGTTCAGTGTGTGCATGCAGAGGGAGGAGACACTGAATGTTTGGATGCATTTTAGGCAGCCGTGACCCAGGATCTCTAACAGCTATCTGAGGAGTGGCCAGTTAAGTTATCTCTGAAAAGACAGTGTTTACAGCAAAAAGTCTGAAGGTAATTATTCTACACACCAGAACAAAGTCAATAAGCTATAATTGTTCTGGTGACTATAGTGTCCCTTTAACCCCTTAAGGACACATGACATGTGTGACATGTCATGATTTCCTTTTATTCCAGAAGTTTGGTCTTTAAGGGGTTAAACTATATCAATAGTGTGATGATGCAGAGAGGGATTCCCCTATCTCTCACTGAAACCAGAAAGTTCAGTAGTCCCAAAATGTCTGTAATCAAGTTGCTGATCAGTAAAAGTATTGGGTTTCACGAGTGGTGTCATATGGTAAACTGATTGTGTGTTTCTATTTATTTTGGTCATAGTCTTGCTGTTGTTTGAACCAGATTATTTCCTGCATATATGCTTCACTAGCAATAAGCTTTGACATTGCAGTGACCACACTTACTCATTTTGAACATATTTGAAACCAAAGATGCTGTGGTTTGCAAGTGACATCACATCTAGTCAGGCTTTGCAAGGTTAAGAAAGAGTAACAGTCTCCTTCTTCATAAAGGCATGGATAGCACCATAACTGGAACCAAATAACCCACTAAACCACATTACTCAAACACTAAGTATACAATAACATTACTCAGATGTAATGTACTTTACTCAGATGAAACTTGTCATTTTAGCAATGCCATTTTAACCCCTTAAGGACCAATCTTCTGGAATAAAATTGAATCATGACATGTCACACACGTCATGTGTCCTTAAGGGGTTAATGGATGCCCATTCAATTGAGTAGCTAGTTCACATAGAACTTTGGGAGAGTCTAAATTCCCACATTACATAACGTTACCTAAACACTTGATAAATACTGGAAACTCTGAAAATAATTGGACAATACATGCATCAATATATACATTTCAATTAGCAGAAAACCATTTGGGAGGAACCATTTGGGTTATAGCTCTAGAGTTCCCCCTCTGCATTTTAATCCTTGTCCCATATGCTATTCTCTTTTAATGGTTCTACAATTTTTAACTTTTGTGTGCTATTCGTGTAAAAAACAACTCTTGCTGTGAATTTGTCTCTTTTTGGTCTAATTATTGTTGCTTCTATTTAATGTCTATAGGTCCCTTGTGGTTACTTACTTCTCACGTGAATTTTTGGTTCCATAGATAACCTTTGTAGTAATTCTTCATCTATACCCCCTTGGAAGGTTTTCCTTTCTCATAGTTTGTCTTCCTTGTATATTTATCTCTATGTTTTTGATTACCCTCTCCCTTTGTTTATTTTTCCATTTATTTCCATTAATTTGTGTCACTTTTCTTTCACTTTGCCCATGTGCCCTTTGTAACTACTTTCTTTAGTGCTACAGTTCTGAAACGTTGATGCTACACAAATAAAATTTGCTACATTTTTTTCACTAATTAAGACCTCTGAGTGCCCACTTCTGTTTGCTGAAATATTTGGATATATATTGGTTCCAATGTGGCGCACCAAGGCATTACAACATTCATTTTGAAAAGAAACTTGATAACAGTGAGTGCCCTCATCCTTGTATTGTTTATATATTGTTATATATATTGTTTATATATATAACAATATATATAAATCTCTTGAACACAGAATGTCTTCCCCACAATAACAAACATATTTTTTCTTACAAATATGGGAATAACCAACCCAAAAAAAGTATACAGTTTTATTACAAAATTCATTATTTTTCTGTTATGCACAATAGAAAAAAATGTACATAACTTTGGAATTTTTAGAAAAGCAGTTTGACATGTCTTTTAAAAAAAATATTACTAAATATTACTAAACATGTATTAGAGCACATATGTGTTAAAGAATCAAGTAGAATAATAATACACAAACAGATTATTATTTTGCGTGAATGTTCTCAATTCTTTATATAAAAAAATTAAAAAGCACACAGGTTCTTTTAGAATTTCAGTATCAAATAGTGCATTAAGTTAATAGAAGAAAAAAAGATAATGCATGTTTTTAGAATTACCCATAGTAAATTTAAACACTACACCATACCCACCTTTTGTTGGTTCTGTTTGCATACATTTGGAACTACTTAAACATATACAACTTTATTACAATTAATAAATCAAGGGGTGACGCTTGCTCCAGGAGTCTGATTTTTGGCACAGTCATAATTTTACTTAATACATATGTGAAGGTAGTTTTTGGGATCTCTTCAAAATGTTAACCCATTTGTATAAACTTTGTGTATTTCTGACTTGAGTTGCTACACATTTGCAACCGTTAAAGGCTTGCAGGTAACAAGCAGCCTGTTTTTTAGGAGCATTATTTACTATACTCACTGTGTTTTATTGTATACTGGTCTTTGAGGAAGTCCCCTGGTGCATGAAACGCGTAAGACCAATCCTTTTTATATTTTTTATAACCAATAAACCTAATTTTTACCTATCTACCTGTCGGAGTCCTGCATGGTTCCTGATAACGGGTGATATTTGAAACTAAGAGGGAGACACTAGCCCCCCAAAACATCGGGGGAGGCACCA
Source organism: Pelobates fuscus (assembly GCF_036172605.1). Lineage (NCBI taxonomy): Eukaryota > Metazoa > Chordata > Amphibia > Anura > Pelobatidae > Pelobates > Pelobates fuscus. The sequence continues at coordinate 326,896,911 of NC_086317.1, read as the reverse complement.
ATAGAGCGCATATACTTTCAACATCCTGTGAGTGCAATCTATAGCAGGAAATACTACATTTCTAAAACTGTATAATGCTATGTTTTATTTGATTTGATTTTAGATTCATCAGCTGAATCCCACACATATTGTAATTCTTGGCTTGTTCAGATGTAACACTACTTGGGAGGTGTTCAGTGGGAAGCTGTTTTTCTGTTTACTGATGAGTATTTATTTTTGTTGTGTTTGTTTTTTCCTATTTTTTTGTTTGTCTGTATTTTGGGGCTTCTTTGAATATGTCTGTCTTTTTAAATTGTATGTCATTGTCAATACTTAAAAAGACAATTTACCCTTCCTATCTCAGAAGCAGAAACTCAGAGCATGCAAGATGAAAATGATCTTGTAAAGGAAGTAACAAATATGAAAGAGTGCTTAAAAAACACAAGGAAGTAGGATACAGCAGTGAGAACAGCATGGTAACTTTAAATGCATCCATGCTTTTAAATAACATTTAAAGGTAGACAATATTTGTTCTATTATAGGCACATAATTATATAAAATATAGTATCTGTGATGGGAAAACCTTTGTTTATAATGAATTATAACTAGAAAACACTGTACACATTGCAAGCATGTATATGAGTGCTAACAAGAATGGGTTACTGCTACAGCTTAAATATGATTTTTGTAATGATGTCTTGCAAGAGGTGTTATGTGATCTGACATAAATAAATGTTTGATAAAAAAATAAAAATAAAAAAATAAAACATTTTAACATGAAGTTCAGATATTGATCTTCACTGCAGTGTAAATATACTGTATGGATTTACCATTATTTGCATACAGGTAGTGTTTGAATTAAGTAAATAAGTAATTATAGAATCCTAGAAATCACAAGAATTCACAATTTACTCTTATCTTGGTTTTTCTTGAGTTTCGAATATTTTTTAGTGATCAGTGAAATTTTCTAACCTACTTTAAAAATACATCACATGGGGAAATAAAAATTAGATACAACCTATGGGTTTTGTTTTTTTTTCTCTTTCTTTGCCAGAAACACATTCACATATCTCTGTTTTTGAACAGACAAAGGAAATACAGTACGTTTAGGCAAAACATCTATACAATGATTGCAACAAATATTTATATTTCTGAAACAGAATCTATAATTATAATACAATAGAGTAAGAGGAGTAGACAGCATAAGGTACTGTATGTCTCCTAGCACCTTATGAATTAGGAAATCAGCTTCTGTTGCTTTATAGCATCAGTGCATTATATTCTATATACGTTATGCAACTTAATTTATGAAAAGTGCCATTTTGCATGTCATAACTGAAGCTTCTCATGATGGTCTTTCTTCCTTGGGTGAGCAAGAACCAGTAAAACAGAGTTAGTATTGCGTGGTCCTATTATGCACTTCGCTGCTTTCTTATTGTACAATAGTGAGGTACATGGATATAGTATTTGGAGTTTTTTCATGTTAAACAAGTAGCACCATAAATTGGAAAATTTTATGTCATTATGTCCTTCTCATGCAGACTTGGCAACGGCTGACGTGTGTGCGGAGATCTCCAGCCTTGAGGGTGGAAGGGGTCGGTTTTCTGAAAATAAATAAAACAATTAAATAAAAAATGTGTATATATATATATATATATTAAGCTTCATTCTTAAAACTGCCACCAGCATTTGTACAAATATCCACAGCATATATTTAAACATCCATCTATTTTTCTGTGTCAAAGTTAATATTTCAGAACATTTTGTCTCCCAAATAAAGGATAAAACAATAATTTAAAAAATAAAAGTGCATTTTTTATGTATCCTGAACAATCTCTATAATTTTTGGTTGTATTCTTTTTTCAGCTATCATCTATGCATCCCATGATATATATATATATATATATGTTGTATAGTGAAAGGGTTTAAATTATTTTGCTCATAGCCTGTGTGTTTCTAAATCACATATTTTAGCATACAGTGGAGACATTTTTTTTTATGTTTCAATCCAATCCTCATCTCTCTTCAGTAAGTGGAAATACAAAATGCCATACATTTCTAATGTATTCATTATTAATTTCTACTGTTATTTATAGAGTGGCAAGTAAACCGGAGCCAGAATTAAACAAGGCTTCAGTTTTCATACAAGTGTCTCTTTCATCTTGTACAAAAGAGCAGATATTAATCAGTATATTTTTAGGAATTCAGATTTGCATACCCAATGGGCTGTCTATAATCATGGAAGCAAAAGTAAAATACAGAAAAATATAACTTACTTGAACATTTCATTTCTTTCTATAGTTGCAAGCCAGAAGCTGTATGTGTTGGCATAGTAATTGCAGGTACCTCGCCCATGGCACTCAATGAATGGGACACTGCGGAACTCTTCCAGGCATGACCCTGGAGAAGCCAAAGCCTGTCCAGAACCTTCGGCCCCAGCACTGGTTTGCTAAAGCAATAATGAAACACAATGTATGAGAATAAAAACTAGGAAAAAAATTAAATTGCAAAGCATTTCTATACATTTCACTTATAGGTGCAAAGAAATAGCAGATACACATAGTAGGGAGACTACATATAAAAAACAAACAATAATCAATGAAGGTGTTTCCTTTAATCCAAAATCACAATATGAGACACAGTGAATATCAATCAATTCAGTCCAAAAAGTAAAAAAGAAGAAAACAATGTCTATACATTCCAATAGTATTAGTGGTCACTCTTAGTTTCCCTTATTTCTTCCACAGGAGATACAACCTATCCTGAAATTGGGTAACCAAATAAAATAGATTTTTTTAAAAAACCAAAAAAACTTAAAAGCCAATGGACCACTCAAAAAACTATCTAATAATATTTTGCAAATGCTATTGAGATAACAGTTATATGCCTGATAATATTTGTTTCAAGCAATTGTATCTGTAAAATCAACATCACCAGCCAGAGAAGCCATAATCATTGATGGGATGCATAGGGTTGAGACTACTGGAATCTCAGGATCTTAATAATATTGTATTCATTTTAAACATTTGTTGGGGAAGAATGGAAACCTAAGTGGAAATAGCAAGGAGTCTGAAGGAGTACGGGGTGAAGTGGCTGAGGAACAGATGCCACGTTTCCCTTATTAATAAAAATGATAACCAACGAGCAGTGAATATCCTATTCTTTAATTTGGCCACTTATCTGTAGTTACATTATTGTCCTTACAAGATGATATCTTCAGCCCTTTATCCAAAACGTGATGCACTTTTACAGTCTAGCATAGTTATTTTTTGCAAACCAGCTGCAGTTTCATTCACACCACTGCAGTGCAAGCTTTAAACTCCACCAAGGGTGGCTTTGTGTCAACACCCAGCAATTGTCCAAGTTAAAGGGACACTATAGTCACCTGAACAACTTTAGCTTAATGAAGCAGTTTTGGTGTATAGAACATGCCCCTGCAGCATTACTGCTCAATCCTCTGCCATTTAGGAGTTAAATCCCTTTGTTTATAAACCCTAGTCACACCTCCCTGCATGTGACTTGCACAGCCTTCCATGTAAAGAGAGCCCTATTTAGGCTTTCTTTATTGCAAGTTCTGTTTAATTAATATTTTATTATCCCCTGCTATGTTAATAGCTTGCTAGACCCTGCAAGAGCCTCCTGTATGTGATTAAAGTTCAATTTAGAGATTGAGATACAATTATTTAAGGTAAATTACATCTGTTTGAAAGTGAAACCAGTTTTTTTTTCATGCAGGCTCTGTCAATCATAGCCAGGGGAGGTGTGGCTAGGGCTGCATAAACAGAAACAAAGTGATTTAACTCCTAAATGACAGTGAATTGAGCAGTGAAATTGCAGGGGAATGATCTATACACTAAAACTGCTTTATTTAGCTAAAGTAATTTAGGTGACTATAGTGTTCCTTTAACAAGCCTTCAGGTGACTTTTGTGTAAATCGAATTGCTTTCATAATACTTGGATGTTAACACTGCTCTTTATGGAGAATTTCCTAATTCACACCAACTCAAATCAATGCATAGCAGTGACAGTAACACATCTCTTCAAATAATGTTTATTAATAAACATATTTAAACTTGGAAACAAATTAAATAATTATATTAAATGCACATACAACATAATATATATATATATACATAAACAAAATACAATATTTCACAATAAACAGGTCTTTTTAAATAGTATTTGTATGTATTTCCTTAAATATAAATAAATATAAATACAAGTAACTCTTATCTGTTACATAATTGCGTTAATACGTAGCAATTAAAAATAATTATAAATGGAATATCTATGAAAAAAAAAATGTTTATATATATGAACAAAAATAAACCAAATTTAAAAAAGCAAACAATAAAACTGGGGAAGGAAAGTGGAGGGGGTTGGGCATCCACCATAAATGGTTGGTTTTAAGCTTAATGCTAAATGTACTGTAATCTGCATGACTTACATATTGGCTTTGAATAGTAAAACAAAGTAAAATACGTCACATAGCTATGCAGATTAACAACATGAACATTAACTTTCCACATGAGAAAAACTTTCAAAGCCATTGTTAACATCTATTTCCCATATTTCCCTATAGTAAGCAAGATTGTCTGAGAAGGCTACCTCATGGCCAATTCATAACTTTTATTCTCCAGAATAGCATTGAGAACATCTTTAATTTATGGAATAACAGGTTACTTCCAGTGTCTGGGGACAACTGTAGTGGCAGCAATAAGAATATGTCCAATAATGATCTTATCTAATTTTTCAAGTGAACCTTGAATTTTTCAACAAGATTAATTCTGAGGTTAATACTGAGATGTTAGGATTCAATTTTTTAATTAATTTATAAATGTATTTCCAATATTGTGTTAACTTTGGACAAAACCAGAGACTATGTAGAAGGGCCTACCAAGCCTTCAGCATATATCAGAAAAATGTGTGTTCATTTTGTTCATTCTATATGGCGCCAAATACCATCTGTATATTATTGTAAGGTTGTTTTTCCATTATTATTTTTAAAGTAGGAACAAAACCTAGCCATTCCCACAGGTCGTACCGGCCCCTAGATCTTTCTCCCAAGCAAGCATAAAATCTGCTTTTGGCTTGGGCCTAGGCATCAAGTAATAATAACATTGTTTTATAGTGCCACTTCTACTAGGATTATATATATATATATGTCTTTTCCAAATCAGTTTGCTTTATTTCTTTAAAATTTGGATCTAAATAGGAATGAAACAAATTTATTTCAATTCACAAATTATTAATTAATATTCTGGCTGTGTATTATCAGTTGGGCCAAAAATCAATTTACATTTTTCAAAAGATATCAAAGAATTGCTTTGAAAGAAAGCATCTACATTTTGAATTAAATATAAATGCCAATGTTCCAAATCAATTTGAGGAAAATCATATTTTAGAAAAGATAAGGCCACCCAGAGGAAAGTGGTAGTGCATAAATAGACTGACATAGGACAATAGGAAGTTAATATATGTTAACAGCAAATGTAAATACTTACCATTACAAATGAATACCCAATCCAAAGTGATATCCAACCTTCTGGACATTGTGGAATCTGAATAGTTTGGCTGTGAACAGCCATCACCATTGCAGGTGCTTCGCAAACAGAACATCTAAAAAACAGAAACCATATAATTAATCTCATATGTTACACTTATAGATAAGCATATGCAGGGTGTAACAGCCAAAATAACACCAATATCCTTTCAGTTTATTAAATGTTATAAATATCAGAGAACATATCAGTCAGTCAGACTCGGGTTTGCCATTAGGGCTGCAGTGTTATGGTGCTTGGCCTGTTCCTTTAGTGTGAAACACTGAGGATAAATGGAATGTCTTCAAACAAATATTAGAAAAGTACATTTTGCAGTGTGTACCATTAGACAATAACTTAAAAAAGAAACACATTTAAAAAACATAGTCTAGTGGGAAAGTAAACCAAGAGATTAAAAATAAGAAAAGGGCATTTAAAGCATTTAACTCAGACATAGTTAATTTAGACCAGGAAAAGGCGTGATTTTTCAAAATAACTATTTTTCCTCAGTAGATATTAAGGAGGATCCTATATTGTTTGCAGATGACACAAAGCTCTGTATCGTAATACAAAGTGAACAGGATATTGCTTTGCTGCAGAGGGATTTAGATAGATTGGGGGATTGGGTATTCAAATGGCAGAGGAAATTTAATGTAGAAAAATGCAAAGTTATGCACTTCAGGGTAAAGAATGCACAAGCAACTTATACCCTTAACCCCTTCACGACGAGTGTCCGTCACTCAGCGGAATGCGTTAAAATTGTGCAGAAGTGCCGGCGATCTTGGGGTTAACACCGAGTCAGGGGCAGACCAGCAGCAGCAAATCCCGATATCCCAGCCCATGTGATCGCTGTGACAGCCAGTCACAGCGGTCACAATGCTGCGGGGATATCTGATCCACCTCCCTCCACCTCGTGTGGGTTTGTGAAGTGGAGAGAGATGGATCGGTGCTACATTGTGTCCCAGAAGAATAGATAAGTTTTAAAAAAAAGTCCCTAATCCCTTTCCCCTTTATTAAAAAATAACCCTTTCCCTGCTGCTTGATCACTGCTAGCAGTGATCAATTTACAGGTCACAGTACTTTACTGTGATCTATTTTTTTTTTTTACTTTCAAGGGTTAAATTTTAGGTTTTTTTGTAACCCTAAGGACTTACATTTTATTATTTGATTTTATTAATTTGTGATTTAGTTATTTTGGTGGGTGGAATTTAGTGGGAATTAGGGAATAAAAAAAATAAATAAATTATTTTTAGTTAGAGTTTTGTTAGCTGTGTTAGCTGTATTAACAATGTTTAGAAAGTATAGCGCAGAGGAGGCTTATGCCCTGTTAGCGGCCGACTCGGAGGCGACTGACACTGCCTCAGAGAGTGACGCAGGGAGTGATGCAGGGGACGCAGGGGACGCAGGGGACAGGGACTATGTGCCCGATACTGCAGGACCATCAGGGGAAATCGACGATTCCCCTAATGCTGAACATGGCGCAGATGACTGGGTACCCCCTAATAATTTTTCCCCAGACATCCCAGTGTTTACAGCCAATCCTGGCATACAGGCTGACCTGTCTGCCTATAGTGCGCTGGATGTTATGCAGCTGTTCTTGGGGGATGAGATTTTTGGGGAGATAGTCACCCAGACTAATCTCTATGCGGAGCAATATCTCGCACGCAATCCAGTCTCTCTTATCTCAAGGAAAGAGAGATGGAACCCAACCAGTGTGCCAGAATTTAAACAATTCTGGGCACTGACCATGTTAATGGGGCTAATTAAAAAGCCCACAATTAGGATGTATTGGTCTAAACATCCTATTTGCAATACCCCCATTTTTGCCAAGACAATGACGAGGGAAAGATATGAAGACATACTGCGATTTATGCACTTTAGTGACAATAACAAGTGCCCCCCAAAAGGTGATCCACAGTATGATCTTCTTTATAAAATATGCCCTTTAATTGCCCACTTTAACAGTAAATTTGCCACTATATATACCCCCAATAAAAACATTTCCATTAACGAGTCCCTCATAAGGGAAGACTGGGGTTTAGACAATATATCCCATCCAAAAGATCTCGGTATGGGATCAAATTTTATAAACTGTGTGAAAGTGGCAGTGGCTACGTATACACCTTCCGTGTATACGAAGGAAGGGATAGCCACCTTGATCCCCCAGGTTGCCCAGATATAGTAGGAACAAGTGGGAAAATTGTCTGTGACTTAATAATGCCACTACTTAATAAAGGTTATCATCTATACATCGATAACTTTTATAATAGCATCCCACTGTTAAAAATGTTGTACTGCTTCGAGACTGTGGCCTGTGGCACTATTCGGAAGAGTCGCACAGGTTTCCCAAAGGCTCTAGCAAACAAAAAAATTGAAAGTGGTGAAACAGCAGCTCTCTGCCAGAATGAACTGCTGGCACTCAAGTACAGGGATAAAAAGGCTGTTTTCATCTTAACCACCATCCATGGTGAAAACACTCGGAGGGTCGCAGTTCTTGGCAGAGACAAATATAAACGGGTGCCAGTCTGCATACGGCAATATAATCAGCATATGGGGGGCGTTGACCTGTCCGATCAACTGATGCAGCCGTATTTGATCATGAGAAAGACCAGGGCATGGTATAAAAAAGTGGGCATATACCTGATGCAGATGGCAATCCACAATGCCTTTGTCATTTTTAAAAAGGCAAATGCTGGGCTGAAAATCACTTTTCTTTCATTCCACTTTGAGCTCATTTCTGGGCTGCTAGAATGCCACACAAGGAGACCATCAGTGGAGCCTAGCAGAAGAATGGAGGCAGGTCACTTCTGCTTTAAGATTCCACCAATCCCTAAAAAACAAAACCCCCAGAAAAGGCTCAGGTTGTGTTACAAGAGGGGCGTAAGAACTGAGGCCAGCTATTACTGCCCTGATTGCCCCTCTCAGCCCGGCCTATGTATTGGCCACTGTTTTAAACATTTTCACACCCAGGCCGAATAAGTAGACCGGTTTTGGGGTGTGATTTTTAGTCATCTGTCTGATTGGTTACCGAATCTTGGCTTTGTCTACCATTTATCCTGTCTTCTCTGATCCTTGACCTCGGCTTGTCCTATCGTTGTTCCATTTCTCTTTACTCCTTTGACCTCGGCTTGTACCTTGACAATTCTCTGCTTGTATAGCCCGGCCATTCTAAGGACCGGTATTACAAGTTTATCTCTCTGTGTTCTCTCTCTTTGTGGTCTGTCTGTGTTTTGGTTTCGGAATCCATGACAGCTTTGCCCGGGACGCAGATGACTGGGTACTACCCCCGGATAAGTTTACCCCAACTATCCCCCCCCCCATTCACAGCAAATAGTATGCACTTGTTCATAATTTGAATTGATGAGCTGCTTATACTTAAAATTATATGTGGCCTTTGAGAGGTAATTTGCAGTCCTGAGCTGCTAAAATGAGACTTTGGCCCAGCATCCACTTTTGAAAAATATGGAAGTGGTGTGTCTCCAATGTGCCCCTTCAACATCCACATAACCATGAAAAAGGTACCCATGTGGGTATCATTGCACTAAGATGACATAGCTGAGCAACATATTAGGTGTTATACTGCCATAGCACACATAAGGATAGCAAAATATACAGTAACATCTCCAAGTGTGTGTCAAAAAGGCAGAAAAAATGCTAATTGCAACTAGACTTGGTACAAACTAACAAAAAAATGATCCTACACTAAGGTTTAGAATATACCTTTTGAAATACCCTGGGGTGTCTACTTTAAGAAATGATAGGCCTTTGTGGGGTAGTTTGAATTTAAAACCTGCTAAGATGCTTGGAAATTGCACATAGGCCCAGCGTCAAAATTCAAAGTTCGGTAAAAACTGATATGGCTTGGTCTCCTATATGGCACTGTAGCTTCATGAAATAGTGCCAAAGATATACAATGGGGGTGTCATTTTACTCAGAAGACGTAGCTGAGCATAATTTGGGGGGTTTGAACTTAGTGGCACATGTGAAATATACAAAATGCCCAGTAACAATGCAATCCATATGTAAAAAACGCCCAAAATTATTTTTTACCACATACTTTGGCATCTATTGGTGAAAGAATGGGGGCATGTTAAGACACGATATGCACCTTATGAGATACCCTGGAGTATCTACTTTTTCAAATGGTAGGCCTTTGTGTTTTTTTTGAACAGCCAAACTGTTATAATACCCCAAATGGAAGCATAGGCTCATTAAATCTGTCTCTCAAAATTCTACTGTGAGTACTGAAGAGGACAGGTCTCCTATATGGCACTGTAGCTTCACGAAATAGTGCCAAAGATATACAATGGGGGTGTCATTTTACTCAGAAGACTTAGCTGAGCATAACTTGGGGTGTTTGAACTTAGTGGCACATGTGAAATATACAAAATGCCCAGCAAAAATGCAATCCATACGTAAAAAACACACAAAATTATTTTTTACCACATACTTTGGCATCTATTGGTGAAAAATTGAGGGCATGTTAAGGCACAATATGCACCTTATGATATACCCTGGAGTGTCTACTTTTACAAATGGTAGGCCTTTGTGTTTTGGTTTTTTTGAACAGTCAAACTGTTGTAATACCCCAAATGGAAGCATAGGCTAATTAAATCTGTCTCTCAAAATTCTACTGTGAATACTGAAAAGGACAGGTCTCCTATATGGCACTGTAGCTTCACAAAATAGTGCCAAAGAAATACAATGGGGGTGTCATTTTACTCAGAAGATTTAGCTGAACATAATTTGGGGGGTTTGAACTTAGTGGCACATGTGAAATATACAAAATGCCCAGCAAAAAGGAAATCCATATGTAAAAAACGCACAAAATTATTTTTTACCAGATACTTTGGCATCTATTGGTGAAGAAATGGGGGCATGTTAAGGCACAATATGCACCTTATGAGATACCCTGGAGTGTCTACTTTTACAAATGGTAGGCCTTTGTGGGTTTTTTTTTAACAGTCAAACTGTTATAATACCCCAAATGGAAGCATAGGCTGATTAAATCCGTCTCTATAAATTCTACTGTGAATACTGAAAAGGACAGGTCTCCTATATGGCACTGTAGCTTCACGAAATAGTGCCAAAGACATACGATGGGGGTGTAATTTTACTCAGCAGATGTAACTGAACACAAAATAAAACTTTGTACGGGAATAGCACACACCAACTTTACAAAATACACATGAGAATTTCTTTGTTATAAGTTTGTATGCCAAAAACCAAACAAAAACACAATTTTACTCCAATATTTAGCAGAGGTTGGCGGTGAAATGGCTACGTAGAAAGTGTCAAAACAACCTTAGGTAAATAGCCTGTGATGTCTACTTTATATAAATAAATACTTTTGTGTGGCAATTTTGTTTTCTTTTATGGCTATTAAGCTTACAAGACAAACATACAAAATTCTAAAATTGCTCCACGTTAAATGTTTATTTCACTCCTTGTGCTTTGTGACCTGTAACTACCACAAAAAACTGAAAATCCCAGACACATTATATATTCTGTAAATCAGAACACCTAAATGAATTTATTTTCAATTACTTTTCTTAACCTGCACTAATTATGTACACATTATTATAGCAAAAACTGTAAAAAAAACACACAAAAATTCATTTATTTTGCATTTTTCTGTATTTTTTTTATAATAAATAAGCATTTATATATATATATATATATATATATATATATATACACACACACACATATATATATATATATATATATATATATATGTGTGTGTGTTACATCAAATTAAAGTCCTTTCTGTCCTTTAAAAAACGGTATATAATATGCGTCGGTGCAATAAATTAGTCAAATGCAAATTGCAGTTGAACGCAAACAGCAAAAAATTCAAAAAATGCTGTTGTCATTAAGTGAAAGACAAGCTTCTGAAGCTCTGTCCTTAAGTGGTTAATGGAAGCGAATCAGGGATAACAACACAGCAAAAGGAATTGGGAATTGTTATAGACAACAAATTAGGCAGCAATATGCAATGTCAATTGGCAGTTGCTAAGGCCAGTAAGGTATTGTCATCTATAAAAAGGGGCATTCATTCTCGGGATGAAAATATAATGTTGTTGCTTTATAAATCAATGATGAGACCACACATTGAATGTGCTGTGCAAATTTGGGCACCTGTTCTAAAGAAGGATACTATGGCACTAGAAAAAAGTGCAGAGGTGGACTAAAAAAATAAAAAAAATAAATGGAACATTTTTTTATTTTTTTTATGAAGAAAGATTAATAATTTCAAAATATACAAGTTTGAAAAAACGGCACCTCAGAAGGGATATGATAGCATTATACAAATATATCTGGGGCCAATACAAGTCTTTATCTGGAAATCTATTCATAAACAGCACTATACATAGGACATAAATTCACATATTTAGATTGGAATATAGCAGATTTAGTCTGAGGCAAAGGAAAGAGTTTTTACAATAAGAACAAAAAGGATGTGGAATTATCTGCCTGGAGAGGTTTTAGCAGATTCTGTACAGTTGTTTAAATAGCAATTGGATGATTACTTGCAAAAACACAATATTCAGGGATATCATTTTTAAATTGTAGCGTAAAAGCTTATTGATCCAAGGAGAGATCTGACTGCCATTCTGGGGTAAAAAATGATTTTTTTCCCCTAGTTTCTTGCAAAACTGGAAGCACTTCAAACTGTTTTTTTTTTTTTTTTTTTTGCCATCTTTTGAATCAACAGCATACTACTTTGTAACTGTGACAATAACCTTTAGATTTCATATAGATTATCATTTGAAAACCAATCTCCATACAGGGGGCCAGTAAACCAGTTTTGCGGTCTTCGAGGAGCATTGCAAGCTGGCTTAATTTTGTTGCAAGTATTTTATTCTGAATTAACTAGTTTGTGATATAGCTACTTGCTAAATCCTGCCTAAGCCCTACAGTAAAGGAAAATATAGTACAGCAAATGCTGATACCAATCATTGATTATGGGGATGTGGTACATGCACCTTCACCGCAAACCCACCTTAATAAGTGTAATACATTGTATAACTCGTTCTGCTGATTTGTGCTACAATGTAATTACATCATTGTGACATGCTGAAAGAACTAAACTTGTTGTCGCTGGAATCCAGATGCACCCTTCATCTTTCCAGCCTTGTGTTTAAGATCTTTTCTGGGAAGCTCCCACCCTACCTGAGCTGAATACTCTCCCCGGCTGTTCCCACCTCCTATAACCTCCAATCTAGTTCCAGCACTTTATTAAGTCTATCTCAATACAAAAAGAAAGCAGCCGGATCCTCCTCCTCCTACAGAGAACTGCAATTATGGAACGACCTGCTGCACGCTTTCAAATCTAAAATCCTTTAAGAAATCCCTCTCCACATATCTCAAAACAGAATGCACCTGTCATTGTTGATTATATATTTCCTACCTGTTCTATGTTAAATTTTGTATATATTGTGTATTAATATTGTTTTTTGTATTTTATTATTTATTTATAAAATATTTTACCAGGAAAGATACATTGAGATTTCTCTAGTTTTCAAGTATGGCCTGGGTCCACAAAACATTGCATTGTTACATTATGATACAATAAAATACAAAAACAATATGAATACACAATATATACAAAATTTAACATAGAACAGGTAGGAAATATATAATCAACCATAACAGGTGCATTCTGTTTACCTGCATTATTGTACCCTGTTGTAACAATGCAGTGTTTGTGGACCCAGGACATACTTGAAAATTAGAGAAATTTCCATCCTGTTAAAATATTTTATAAATAAAATAAATAAATAAATATATTAGAAGCAGTCCTACATGTTACCACTGCTTAGCCAGGGATAAATGATCTATCTGTTGGAATTTATTATTGCTTGTGCAAGGCTCCATTTTTGCAAACGGTAACACCAGGATTACAACATTGTGTCACTACAACTTAATTAGAATGATATACCTCTATACTTTCAGGGTCAAAAGTGTAAATTGTAAGTGTATTCTATTACAATATATTGATCATTTTCACAGCGCTGTAAAGAAGATCTCAATTTGTTTTGTCAAGACATGTCTACTTTAGACAAATACTGATGAAAAAATAGGAGGTAAATGCCTTTAACTTCTTCATGAAAGGGTAATGCTCTTATATATTCAGTATTTGCATCAATGCAATGTAATAAGAACCTGAAATGATCAAATCATTAGAAGTCAAGATCAATGTAAAAACTCTGTTTAAGAGAAGTGCAGGACAAAATCTAATTTTGTCACACACACATTATTCAGTAAAAGAGAACTGGTAGGAATTGACTAAAGGAAATTAACATTTTATGGTAAAATAGTCAACCGGGAGAAAAATTCTAGAGCTCAAAAATAATATGTTTCATGTAATTTGTCATTACATTTTGGTATTCAAATAAATGTTGAACTGAACCTAAAAAATCTTGAAGGGTATCTCTTTTCTGATTTTGCTTCATGTATATGTGAGCATTTTATCACACGTTAAGTGAGTTTTCTGTAAATCACACTGAGATTGTTTCCATGTATGGTAGTAAAATGGGTGAAAACGATAGTTGGATAGGTAATGGTAAACAGGAGAATTAACAGGATTCAAAACTTTTTAAAAAGCAGCATTGATCACATAGAGAGGTGCGCATTAACATGTTTGAAGTAAGGGCAGCCTGCTGGGACACGACTAACGTATTATGGAAGATTTTTACATTGTGGAACATTATTCCTTTAACGTAATTTTTTTTTAAAAAACCAAGAAGACGATATGTGATTTTAACAATGAATGCTTCTCATAAAATTGCACAACTTACCTGCTGATAAAAGGTTCAATTGCATCGCCTGTGACAGGAGCCATGCTCATAGGCATCGGTTCGGGCGTAGACAACCAGTAGGAATAATCATTTCTTGATGCAAAGTTGCATACATTGTTAATATTGCAAAACAGGAAAGGCATAGTGCTAAATTTACGCATACAACTTCCGGCAGCGCCTAAAAGAATGAATTGTAATTGAACATGAAAAATAAGAAAATAGAACAGCAGTTAAGTAATAAAAATACTAAATGCATTACCTCTCCAAATAGAGTGTATTCCTTGTAATGCAATTTACTAGTAGTTTAGGGAGTGATTAATGATTAATGTGCATCTCGATAGTAAATGTGCAAAATTACTGAAGTTTAGTTCTCATTATTCAAGTGGAATTTTACACAAACAGTGTATTGCCATCACGTACTATGTAATATGCAGTATAATGTTTTGTAAGTCAACTACTTGTTGTCAGTTATCCCCATTCTATGATTGTAATATGCTGCTTAATATGTTGGCTCTATAAAAATAATAATAATAGTTATAATAATAACTTTTACTACAGTAGAAAAAAATCAGAGTAATTCACTTAATTCACAGCAAGGTTTGAGAAGTTTTGCAATGTAATGTACTGTATATGTAATGTTGATACAGAGTAACTTTAAGCTTTATTCCTTACCCAAATCCTGGCCATGTGCTCTTTCATTTCCTTGTACATAGAGCAGTGAGTAACCAGTATACACTGGTTGTGTTCCAGTAGGACATGGAGGTTCATCAACTGATTGACTGTGTCGTGTAACAAGGAAGCCATGAGCCATGGATGGTGTCCCAGGTAATCCAACTGGGCCAGGCAAACCTTCAGAACCCGGTGGGCCAGGATATCCTCTTGGACCTTTAAAAATAAAAAAAATAAAAAAATATTGTATATAAGTTATGTAATATATGCCTTCACATGCATGGATATTTCAATCACGTGCCAAAATAAAATATTTAATTC
This sequence comes from Pelobates fuscus, assembly GCF_036172605.1. Classification (NCBI taxonomy): domain Eukaryota; kingdom Metazoa; phylum Chordata; class Amphibia; order Anura; family Pelobatidae; genus Pelobates; species Pelobates fuscus. The sequence goes on along the minus strand of NC_086317.1, from coordinate 326,881,598 downwards.
AATGCTTGTGAAGTAAATAGCCATGACAGCATGACAGAAAATAGTGGTACAAAATCAAATATTTTCTCTCAACCAATAAAAACAGTGTTGGTTAAAATATTTGTAGATCTGTCAGGTATATAGTTTATTCACCACAAGGATTACCCTGTAAATTGTGAATTGTTGGAAATTTAAAGAGAATACAAACTGAATTTTACATTTTATGGCAAAATAGTTGAACTGGAAATATTAAAAGATTAAACCTGTAGTTAGGCATACTCCCTCTACAAATTTAACAAAAAAATATTTTTACGGCACTTTTTCTCCCAGTGCCATAAGTAAGTAATAGGACTTTTTTGTCTGCACATTTTAAAGTGGCCTTTATTGTAGCCAGCCTAAGACACACCTTTGCAATAATCATGCTGTCTAATCAGCATCTTGATATGCCACACCTGTGAGGTGGATGGATTATCTCGGCAAAGGAGAAGTGCTCACTAACACAGATTTAGACAGATTTATGAACAATATTTGAGAGTAATAGGCCTTTTGTGTACATAGAAAAAGTCTTAGATCTTTGAGTTCAGCTCATGAAAAATGGGGGCAAAAACAAAAGTGTTGCATTTATAATTTTGTTCAGTGTATATGTATATATATATATATATATATATATATATATATATATATATATATATATATATATATATATATATATAAAAGATGAGTGCACTCTGGGGTATGTAGTAAGTACAAATGTATGCTTTTATTCTGCATCATAAATCATTGTTTCAGTCCTACTGGACTTTTCTCATGGTCTTGAGAAAAGTCCAGTAGGACTGAAACGTTGATGATTTTTTGTGCTGTATAAAAGCATATATTTGTACATACTACAGACCCCAGAGTGCACTCATCTTTTATCCTATGTCCTATGTAATGGCTGTAGTTGGCACCGGGGCACACTAATGACCAGGGAACTTGAGTGCTGAGATCATGGAAATATGTGTGTGTGTGTGTATATATATATATATATATATACACTAGTGTTTGTAGAGATTTAATTCACATTTTCAAGTTGTTACTAGACTACCTGTAAATATAGCTGCATGGTAAACTCACCAGCTGGTCCAGTTGGCCCAATTTCACCTTTGTGACCTGGTATGCCATCTGTACCAGATACCCCATGTGGTCCAGGCAATCCAGCTTCTCCTTTTATTCCTAGGCAAAACAAAAATAAGGAAAATAATTAAATATATTGCTTATTATAGATATACTGCACATTATGTAGCTATAATCTCACCTTGATCTCCTTTTGGACCAAGGAATCCAGGAAGCCCTTTTGGTCCAGCAGGGCCCTGGGGTCCAGGATTACCAGGTTCCCCTTTAAAGACTTGGAATGCACCAACAGGACCTGGTGGGCCTTGTATACCTAAAAAATAAAACATAGTATGCCATTCTAACATTTGTTAAATGGTGTTCTAAAATATATGAGATGTTCAGCCTACTAACAATTTCCAAAATTGGACTTATGTAGAAAATTATTAGGTAATCAAAGAATATTATCAAAAAATGTATGCAGTGCTGTCATGCCATGTCAGGATTGTAATTATAATGATTTTTCAATGTAAGTACCATAATCCCCACAACTCACTAAGATAGTCATGGTGTAATGAAGCTGTGTGTGTAACCCCCCGAGTTAGCGTAAAACCCTTTAATCAAAGTAGCACTTTAGATTAATCATTTCTGTTTCTTTGTTTGTTTCAGGGAAGTTAACACAGAATTATATTACTGAATTAGGACTTGTATATAGAGATAGCAGAGGGGTATAGCTGATAATCTACAGAAAGAAAAACAATACAATAGTATAATACTGTAAATGAGCAATAAGATTGCGCCAATATCAATATAACTCACAAGATGTAGATGGTGAGATTGCCTTAGGGTGCCTCCCCTTAGATGTTTTGGGGGGTATATCTAGAACTCCCTCCCAGCTGGTTGGTGAAGTAGCCACAATATGGAAGTCCCGACTCAGGAAGTGTTAAATAATCTTCTTTATTGTATGAGAATTGAGAATAAAAAACAAATATGGCCCTACATGTTTTATCTAACAAAAGACTTCCTCAGGGACCCAGCAATAAAAAAAACAATTTGTATATATAAAATATCCTAACAAAAAGACAAAATAGCAGCATAACTCTTTCCTCTCCAGTCCTTCCTTATATGTGGCTGTTATCTCTTCCCATTGGTTCCATGCTGTTCATCTGTTTCAGAGGATTCCTCAGTTGATTTTCGTGGGTACTATGCACGTATAATGTCACTTTCAGTATGTCACTTCCAGTTTGTACTTCTAGGTGACGTGTGCGTTTCAACTGGCGGCCATAATGCGTTCCACCTTCGGAGATGTATATTATCAGTCTTATGTGGTTGAATCCTTAGTGAATTGTAAAGAAGCCTGAAAAGCTCAAAATTGATACATATAAACATACATCCAACACATTTGCTAATTGCGATAATAGTATATTATAAAAGATATAAACCAGAGACCAGAAATAAAAACAAAACAACAAAAGGCACAAAAGCAGGCAACCATGTGGTAGCTCCTCTCATGTTGTATGTTCAATATGTTCTGATCTAATGTTTATTACACTAGGAGGTATCACCACATTATTATCTTAATCAATATAAAGCATACAGACAAAGTATGTATGTCCTCAGAAACTTAACCCCTCACATCGATAAATATAGTGAACATCCTCAGGAAAATTTTTTTAAAGTTATTTAAATATATATATATATATATATATATATATAAATTTGTAAAAAAAGTGGCTCTTAAGGTAAATAATATTTTTAAAGAAAACACTCTATATCTATATCTGCGTTAAGACCACCTGGATCCAGGGAGCCCAATTAATGTCCTCTCTATTGCCTCCTCTCAATGTGGTGGAATGTGTTCTATTCCAAAAAAGGAGAATGATGTGCTATATTTATTACAATGTCCATGTTATTATTTTATTATTATTATTGCAATTTATATAGCGCCAACAGATTCCGTAGCGCTTTACAATATTATGAGAGGGGATTTAACTATAAATAGGACAATTACAAATAAACTTACAGGAACAATAGGTTGAACAGGACCCTGCTCGATCGAGCTTACATTCTATAGGAGGTGGGGTGTAAAACACATTAGGACAGGAATTTGCAATCAAATAAGGTGGACTGCCCTTTAGGAGAGGGCAAGAGACAGGTATGTGAGGTATTGGTTAGTCTTGGAGGCCATAAGCTTTCCTAAAGAGATGGGTTTTAAGGCACTTCTTAAAAGATGCAAGACTAGGGGAGAGTCTGATGGCGGTAGGCAGGCTATTCCATAGGAAGGGAGCCGCCCGCGAGAAGTCCTGCAAGCGCGAGTTGGCCGTACGAGTGCGGACAACGGACAGGAGGTGGTCACGGGCAGAGTGGAGAGACCGAGAAGGGACATACCTATGGATCTGTGAGGAGATATAAGAGGGGCTAGAGTTGTTCAGTGCTTTATAGGTGTGAGTTAGTACCTTGAATTGACTCCTATAGCATACAGGAAGCCAATGTAAGGACTGGCAGAGGGGTGAGGTGTGAGAGAAACGACTAGAGAGGAAAATCAGTCTAGCAGCAGCATTCATTACGGACTGTAGGGGTGCAGTATGGCTTTTGGGAAGACCAATCAGGAGAGGGTTACAGTAATCCATGCGGGAAATTACTAGAGCATGGACAAGCTCCTTGGCAGTATCTGGTGCAAGAAAGGGGCGGATGCGGGCTATGTTTTTAAGATGGAATCTACAGGATTTGGCAACATGCTGGATGTGAGGCTCAAAGGTGAGACCAGAGTCAAGTATGATGCCAAGACAGCGCGCTTGCAAGGATGGACTGATGTTGGTACCACAATCTTGAAGGGAGAGCGAAAGAGGAGGATCAGTATTAGGAGGAGGAAAGACAAGGAGCTCAGTTTTTGAGAGATTGAGTTTCAGAAAGCAGGAGGACATCCAGTCAGAGATGGAAGAAAGGCAAGCAGTGACACGTTGCAGGACAGCAGGGGAGAGGTCCGGGGAGGAGAGATATAGCTGGGTGTCATCAGCGTACAGGTGGTAGTGGAATCCAAAAGAGGTAATAAGTTTGCCAAGAGAGGCAGTATAAAGAGAAAATAGAAGGGGACCAAGGACTGAGCCTTGGGGGACTCCAACCGAGACAGGGCGAGGGGAGGAGGTATCATTAGAAAAGGAGACACCGAATGAGCGTTGGGAGAGATAAGAGGAAAACCACGAGAGGACAGAGTCACAGAGACCAAGTGATTGAAGAGTTTGAAGAAGGAGAGCATGATCAACGGTGTCAAAGGCCGCTGAGAGGTCAAGAAGAATTAGTATGGAGTAGTGGCCTTTGGATTTAGCTGTGATTAGGTCGTTAGTGACTTTGATAAGGGCAGTCTCTGTAGAGTGGAGAGGGCGGAAGCCAGATTGAAGGGGGTCAAGGAGAGAGTTGGAGTTGAGGAAATGAGACACACGGGTAAAGACAAGTCTTTCCAGAAGCTTTGAGGAAAAAGGGAGCAGGGATATGGGACGGTAGTTAGAAAGGGTGGATGGGTCGAGGGATGTTTTTTTTAGTATAGGTACTACAGTGGCATGGTTAAGGTCAGCAGGGATGATGCCAGAAGAGAGCGAGCAGTTGAAGATGTGTGTTAGAGAAGGCACGAGACAAGTGGAGAGAGATCTGATAAGGTGAGATGGGACAGGATCGAGCGGGCAAGTGGTGGGGCGAGAGGAGCAAAGAAGAGCAGCCACCTCTTGGTCAGTAGCTGGGGAGAATATCTGAAGGGTAGGATAGGCATGATTTATGTGTGATTGAGAAACAGAAAGGCAAGGAGGGGAGAACAATGTGGCAAACAATAAGTGGGCAAGACAAAAATAAAACTAAACGTGAGGATCCTGGAACATCTTGGAAACATCTGAAAGAAGGCCACTAACCACACAGTCCCTGTGCACTGCAATTCATGTTCACAGTTCAGTTGGAAATAATTCTCCTTTTTTGGAATAGAACACATTCCACCACATTGGAGAGGGGGCAATAGAGAGGACAGACTCACACGGCGGGAGACCTTCTGGATCCATCAATTGGGCTCCCTGGATCCAGGTGGTCTCAACGCAGATATAGATATAGTGTGTTTTCTTTAAAAATATTATTTACATTAAGCGAAACTTTAAAAAAATATATATATATATTTTGTAAATATCTTTTTTTTTTTTTTACAATTCCTGAGGAGGTTCACTATATTCATCGATGTGAGGGGTTTAGTTTCTGAGGACATACTTTGTCTGTATGCGTTATATTGATTAGGATAATCATGTGGTGATACCTTCTAGTGTTATAAAACATTAAATCAGAACATATTAAAATACACCATTTAAGTATATATATTAGGATTCTCATAAGTCCCCATATTTTTTATTCTTTTTATTTTTAATAGTTTATTTTTTTATCTCTGAAAGAAGAGATTAATTATTAATTACATGTTTTTTCTGTAATGTTTTCTTCCCTCTTTGTGCACATGAGAGGTGCTGCCACATGGTTGCCTGCTTTTGTGCCCTTTGTTTTGTTTTTCTTTCTGGTCTCTGGTTTATATCTTTTATAATATACTATTATCTCAATTAGCAAATGTGTTGGATGTATGTTAATATGTATCAATTTTGAGCCACTCAGGCTTCCCTACAATCACTAAGGATTCAACCACATAAGACTGAAAATATACATCACCGAAGGTGGAACGCATAATGGCCACCAACTGGAACGCACACGTCACCCGGAAGTACAAACTGGAAGTGACGTCATACGGGCATAGTACCTGCGAAAATCAACTGAAAACTCCTCTGAAACAGCTGAACAGCGTGGAAGATCCCCCCCTGGACCACCAATGGGAAGAGATAACAGCCACATATAAGGAAGTACTGGAGAGGGAAGGGTTATGCTGCTATTTTGTCCGTTTGTTAGGATATTTTATATATACAATTTATTTTTTTTTTATTATTGCTGGGTCCCAGAGGAAGTCTTTTGTTAGACGAAACATGTAGGACCATATTTGTTTTTTATTCTCAATTCTCATACAATAAAGCAGATTATTTTTATCACTTCCTGAGACGGGACTTCCATATTGTGGCTACTACACCAACCAGCTGGGAGAGAGTTCTGGATATACCCCCCAAAACATCTAAAGGGAGGCACCCTAAGGCGATCTTACCATCTACATCTTGTGAGTTATATTGATATTGGTGCAGTCTTATTGCTCATTTACAGTATTATACTATTGTATTGTTTTTCTTTCTGTAGACTATCAGCTATACTCCTATTATTATAGGAATGCACCTATTATATCTCTATATACATTCTATTTATACAGGAAAAGGTCTGAAATGTCCCAAGAGGAAGCTGTCATATCACTACGATAAGTTATTTCCTTTGTACAATTTATTTCTAGAGATGTGAGCTTATACACACTTTGTTTTGCTGCTACATACTGAATTAGGACTTGTTTTAAACTAACAGAGTGATTTATTAAACATCTGGAAAAAATGCAGTGAAAACGGAATTCCAGCCAGAATGGCAACTATAGAAATATTCATACTTACAAATGCCAAATCTGGTCAAAATTTTGCACAAATCAGCAAGATGCATTCAGTGTCCTGATTAAATCTATGCTTTCGCAGCTGAAACTTATACAAAGTATAGATTTCGGAACATTCATAAAGCACAGATTTTAAAACAGTTGATGCCAAATGCATCCAGTAGAATGCACATTTGCAAATTATCATTCACTTGCATTTTGCAAGTGCAAAATAACTTTAAGTTCTATTTGCCCACTAGCAAAACTAACAAACTAACAAACTAACAAACTAACAAACTAACAAACTAACAAACTAACAAACTAACAAACTAACAAACTAACAAACTAACAAACTAACAAACTAACAAACTAACAAACTAACAAACTAACAAACTAACACGGGGCAGCTGACCAGCACTTGTATATAAAAAAAAAAGCCTATGGATTTATATATAACCTTCATAAGGGTGGTTATACAGCTATGCCAAGGTTTGGGCATATCTACTAAACATTAAACAGCTAGTGGCTGCATGGGGAGGGAATAATAATGTGGGGGTTCTAGTAACCACCCATGCCCTACCCATGGACATCAGGTGTGGGACTTTAAATTAAATAATGGGGTGGACATAATTAAATGAACGCATAAGGAGCAGGTGGGGGTGCTAATTATAATACAATAGGGTATTACGTCCCCCCCATTTAAAAAATATCCCTCATACAGTGACTACAGTTGGGGAAGGGGGAGATATTCATAAGCCCCCTTAATTTTTCTAATTTAATGGACCAACCCAGGGAAGGGGGTGGGGCAGTGACCTGATCAACCCCCATTATTTAACTTAAAGTGTCCCATCTGATGTCACTGGTGGGAGCATAGGGGGACTAGATCCCCTCCAGGGATTAGTAGGGGCTGGGCTGCAGGAGATGTTTCGCCTGGCCGAAATCAGTGTAATTTTGCACTTTAAATGGCCCCATATGGAGCTGGATGGTTTTTGCCCCATTCAGACCTTAGTTAATAACCCTGAAATTGTCATTTTGTGCAAGTACCAGAATCATGTTGTTGTAAAATGCAAATATATATTTGCCAGACAGCTTCTGAAAGAAGCTACAACAGCATGAGACTGGCAGCTCATTAGCCTTGTTTTAGAACAGTAACATCAGTGTGACATCCATGTGAACATTTCGAGTGGAGAAGCATAATGCTGTTAAGGGTTACAAATAGTTAAAGGAGACAAATAGTTAAAGGAACACTATAGTGTCAGCAATACAAACATGAATTCCTGACAATATAGCGTTGAAGTGACTGTTTAGGTGACCGGGTCTCTCTGTGCAGTAAAAAAGGTGATTTTACTCATCTTTTCTCCCATGCCATGCAGGTCGCATGGTTCCGCCTGCATGGCTGAGATAATCAATATTGATTATGTCAGCCAATCCAATGCTTTTTCCGTATCAAAATGCCACTCTGCGCCAATATAGCATCTCCTCATAGAGACACATTGAATCAATGCACCTCTACGGGAAACGTTCGGGGTCTCCATGGCCTAGGAAGTACCTCTAGTGGCCATCTGAGTGCCAACTCTGAAAAAGCAATGTTTAAACTGCTAACACCGCAGGGACAAGCTATAGACACCAGAAGTGCTAAACTAAGCTGCAGTGGTTCGGGTAATTATAGTGTCCCTTTGAAAGTTGTATGTAAGGTTAATAAAACTTAAAAATCCTGTTGAGAAAAGCTATGTTCAGAACTTTCTTATATTAATCACCTACCTTTTGGTCCTTGTAGACCCCTATCACCACTTTCTCCTTTCTCTCCTAGAGGCCCAAGTGCACCTTTAAAACCTACAATTGTGATAAGAAATACAAAACAATGGGTCATTTGGTTGGTTTGAATGTTTACAGCATGCAGGATATTTTCTGTAATTTTCACATAATGAAGACAAGAGCTTTCAACTAATAAAATGACATAAAATGTGCAGTAGTGTTAGATATAGAAGTATTTCTCATTTTTGTATCTTCTAAAAATAATTAGCAAATGGTTATTTCAGCCAAACACCTAAATAAACAACAACCTTTTATTTAGCACATACAGGGGCAAAACCAGGAACCTGTGTGCTTCGGTGCAAAATTCAAAGAAAGAGCCCAGTGTTGCCCCTCCTCATGTTTCCTTAAGCAAAGACCTGAGTGGGTTGTGTGTGGTGGCTGTGTGTGATTGTGCTAGGGTTGGCTGAGTGTGATGGTGTGTGGGACTTGGATGAGTGTGATTGTGGTGGTTGGCTGAGTGTGATATAATGTGAAAATACAATTCAGCATTTTTTTTAGCATTGCTTCTTTGCCCTATAGCTTGCAGGGTTGTTTTTTTATCGGTTCTCCACAGTTCCCTGGTAGGTGCGTAAATCACTTTTGTTTTGAAATAACTTTGAATTCATGACAGTTTTCACTTTAAAAATTATTTTATTTGTATCACTAAAACCACACATGAGTAATATTTCCAATATAGCAAATTATAAAAAGAAACAAAAATATATATTTTACCTGGGAACCCTGGAATTCCTGGAGAGCCTGCATCACCCTTTTGACCTGTTATACCTGGAAACCCTGCATCTCCCTAAAATACAAGTGACACCTGAGTATACAGTAACTGTTCATGGTTATAATATAAAAGAATTTCTAAAACACATAAAGCTTAATTTTCAAACACCCATTTAGCCATTACAAAAAAACTTTTGAGTAGATAAAAAAAAAACGAAGTATGCATGTATGATCACAGATGATGCCGAACTAATTATAGAGGAACTCAGATATTGACCATCAAGAATATATAGCATCCAGACAGAAAGCAGATCTTCACCTCACCAGACACACCATTTACGTCCATATTAAAATAATTTCAAACTATAAGCTCTTAATTAAATCCCAGATCACGAAAGCCATACAAACCTAAATGAGTACAGTACAGTACACCACCCCTATTAGGCAATATTGATGGAAGAAGAGTACTATAAACATTAGAATGGCAGAATAATGTTTCCATCCCTACATGCAACCCAGAACACTGCTACTAAAACAACTTCTAGAAATGTGTTATATGTTGAAGAATTAAGAAAATACCTTCCACGTACTTTTATTTAAAACCCGGATTTGTTTAACCTGTCATTAACTGTTTACTCTGATAAACAGACACATCTCACCGGAAGTCCTTGCAATCCTTTGTCTCCTTTGATTCCTTGAAAACCAGAAACTCCAGGCAACCCCCTGTCTCCTTTTTCTCCTTTATGTCCATCTTGGCCTGGTACACCTTGCACACCTGGTGGTCCTGGAGAACCTGTTGAATAAATGGCAAATTTGTATAAGACAAAATGACTACACATTGCATACAAAAGAATAAAGCTCATAAAATGTTATAGTTTGGATTTTTTTGTGTGTGTGCATTATTCTTCTGCCATCGCAAAACTAGTTTATTTCATGCCTTATTATGCCTGCATTTATTACAAGCTATTTTTTCCCTATAGAATTGCATATGAAAATACATTTCAACACATTCATGTAACGGGCAGCAGTCCCATGTTTTGAGCCCAAAGAGTCATGATGGAATAAGAATTATACATAATATAACTGTTAAAGAAAATATATGTTAAACCAAACCACCCTGATGCAGAAAAAGTAATAGGTGCAGCATCCAAGCAGACACACTCTACATGGGTTTGCACAAGGAAAATATACACAAAGTGGAAAGAGGAATCCTCACACAATTGTTGGAAATTATTTCAATTGTGTGTTATGATCATTGCCTGTATGTATCCTAAACTGTTAATGATATCGTTTTTAGTACTGCTGGACAACTATTTGTTCAGTTATGCCTTGCTGTGATTAGATTCACCTACATTGGTATTTCCCACTTGATACATTTATTATGGTATTTGTTTTTGTTTTTTTGCACATACAAAAAAAAAATGAAATAATTCTTATATAGTTGTTATTACCTGGAAATCCTGGCTGACCATGTGGTCCTCTTTCACCTTTAGGTCCTTCCATAGCTATTCCTTGAGGACCAGGGAATCCCGGTGGCCCTTGATTGCCTTGACTTCCGGGAAATCCTTGATCACCTTTGATTCCAGGAGCACCGGGGCTGCCAGGCAAGCCAGGAAAACCAATGTCACCTTTAATTCCTTTAAGAAACAAAATGTAATTCAAGATATTAATATTATCTAGAACAATAAACTCTGTTTGTCGGTCAATATATAATCTGTCATCAAGGTGTTACATGACTAATGAAAGATGTTCACATATATGACTGAAGAGAAATTAAATGCATCCATTAGAAGATGTGTAGCAATTTGAAGCGACAATCTCAGCACCAGAACCTCCACAGCTTAATGCAATAGTTCAAAAATACTGTCCCTGCAGTCTGACAATTGTAAATATTGCCTTTCCTTGAAATCTGGTTATTATTTTTCAAGGTAATATTCTACTACCAATATGGACCAACCACTTTGGATATTGGAAGCATTTGTAATGCTTGAATCAAACTAGAATTTTTGGTCTAATGCTTTTATGGTAGACTATTTATAGCCATGCATTCCAGACTGTAAAATACTTTTTCAGAATTTGGATAAGGATCTTTACAGTGCTGACAAAGATAGTAATGATAATGTACCATAACATATTGCTCCTAGAATATCATTAGGTGAGTCATAGAACAGTTAATTAAACTATATGTGGCATGTGAATAATATTCATTGTGCAGTCATTATCACCCTGCCAATATGAGCTTGCCTTACCAAAATCAACACACTGATTTACTAGAACCCAAAGCTGTAAAATTGTGTTGTGGCACAGTTACCCCAAATAAGTATTATGCTAAATGCCATAATATGCCAGTTAGTAACAACATATCTGACTCTGTGAGAGTACAACACAGGAAAGCATTGAAAATACAGCAGACCAAAAATGTAAACCCTTTTCTAACATAAGTGTCAAGCCTAATGAGACCAGGTATATGGCACTGGCAGATCCAAGGGGAGGGGGGGCAACAGTGCCTTGCTCTCCCCTGCCAGCCCTGCTGTGTGCTTTCAAGGACCAGAGGGGGGATCAGTGATCTCCCTCACCAGTCCGCAGGCACTTTGCTGGTATCCGGCAAGGGAGGGAGAGAGTACCTGGGAGCTCAGCCTCAGATCCTCCTCTTGCAAGCACAGAGCATTGCCGCGGTTACCACAGCAAGGTTCCGGTTTTCGCAAGAGTAAACTCTAGCCTCAGGAGCTGCAAGCTAGAGTTCACTCTCACCACTAGAACCACCGGGGATTCTCCACCAGAGCACCATGGATTGCAGGAGATATCCCTCCTCCCTCAGCAAAGGTAAAAAGGGTAAAAAAGGCCCCCCGATACACACACACTGCTCCTCTCTAGTTACACACATTACCCCCCATTATACACACACACTGTCCCCAATACACACACACACACAAACACACTGCTCCCCAATACACACACACACACTGCCCCAATATCAACACACACACTGTCCCCAATACACACACACACTGCCCCCAATACACACACACACTGCTCCCCAATACACACACACACCCTCCCTAAACACACACACACACACACTGCCCCAATACACACACACACAGCCCCAATACACACACACTGCTCCAATATACACACACACTGCCCCAATACACACACACACTCCCTAAACACATACTGCTTCCAATACACACACACACACTGCCCCAATACACACACTGCCCCAATACACACACACACTGCCCCAATACACACACACTGCTCCCCAATACACATACAAACTGCTCCAAAACACACACACACACACACACACACACACACACACACACACTGTTCCCCAATACACACACAACACTGTCCCCTAATACTCACACACACACACAGTGCTCCCAATACACATACACACTGCACCCCTCACACACTTTGTCCCCAATAAACACCCACACTGCCCTAATACACACAGAGCACTGCCCCAATACATACACAAAAATACTAGCCCCAATACACACACACCCTCCCTAAACACACAAACACACACACTGCCCAATACACAAATACACACACACACACTGCACACACTGCCCCCACACACACAAACACACACTGCTCTGCAATACACACACCCACACACAAACTGCACCCCAATAAACACACACACTGCCCCAATACACACACAGCACTGCCCCCAATACACACACTGCACCCCCATACACACACACATTGCCTCCTCACACACACAATGCACCCCTATACACACACACACACTGAATTCCACACACACTGCACCCCTCACACAGACACTACTGCCCATATTCCCTACTACTGTCCCTATTCCCTGGGAGGGCACCATGGCACTACTGGCACCATAACTACTACAGAGGGCAGTAGTGGTTATTGTCCCTGAATTGCTTCTTTAAATAATCTATCAATGCCTCTCCTGAGATTAGGTTCTGTATCTGCCCCGGTATATGGTCTACTGAGGTAAACAGTACCAATCCAATTGACTGTTTTAATGCTGTTGTTTCCCATGTGGTACTGATATAAAAAGTAAAATGTTTCTGCGAGACCCCAGCATGTATTTAGAGTAAGACAATCAACTACAGCAAATAACCTCCATTCTTTCATTGGCTGAGGAGATGGCATTTTAGTCCTTAAAAGGCCATAGAAAATGTGTTAACAAGGCTAGAGTTTCCCCAGTCTTTGGGTCCTGAAATGGAATTAACCCCAGGATGGGATAATCTTTGAATATTTTAGGAGGGCCAGCAGTTGCACAGTGTAACGGATCGGCGGGCACCCCGACTGGGTACCTCCATTGAAGGATGCTCCTAGCGCTTCCTGAGGGCTCCAAGCACTCTAGCAGACACCACAACTACCGAACCGGAGAAGCATACGAATGCTCTCAACCATATGAATGCTGTAAACCGCTGAACAGGAAAAGCATACAATCAGCTTACACGCCTGGCAATCAGCATACAATCCAATTCCCCCAATGACGAGACAACACTTTGTTTGAGGATCAAGCAGAACTGACTGTACTGGCACATACAGCCTCTTTTATTCACAATCCACAAACATAGTACTGCCCAGAGGGTTTGGAAATACAACCAATCAAGCCGTACAATACACACAGACACTCCCACACAAAATCCTCCCCTCTGCCTGTGATATGATTACTGAACACAATGGTTAATATAATTATCAAAGGCAGAGAAATACAGTTTTTACAAAATATTAATAACTTCCCAAATATACATGCCATTCACATAAAACATACATTTTCATAATCAGCATGCTTGAAATATACACATACTCAAAAACCAGGGCAATCGGTTCAGGGGTTAAAAAGTTAAGGGAAAGTCCTATTTGACCGACCGGAAGCACATTTTCATGCCCAAAAGAGTTTTATAGATTTGGGCTGTGCGGTCGGTCAATTTCACACAGAAAAATGTCTAAGTCCCATTCGAATGCACGAACGGGGCCGTTCGTGCAAATAGCCCACTCTAACAGTGCGTTTGAATTGTCAAACGCACTTCTATTCCAGTCGAAGCGTCGAAGTTCCTAAAAAGGCAAAGGTCAGCGGTGTTTGTGCAAATGTGTAGCCGATTTTAGTTCCCTAGATTCAGTGGCACACACCGCTGACCGCGTTTGACTAAATTAAAATGCCCGCCGCCACGTGTTCGGTTTTCAAATGGCGGCCACTTCGACTGCATCCGAAGTGCCAATTTAAAAGTACAAATCCTTTCTCTGGGAGTTAAAGGGCCAGCAGCAGCACAACACAAATCCATTTTGCCCAAATCATGTCTTTAACCCCTTAAGGACCAAACTTCTGGAATAAAAGAGAATCATGTGTCCTTAATGGGTTAAAGGGTAATACATCCCAGGGGCCATAGTCACATGGCAGGAGGCTGGCAAGCAGTCCTCTCCAGGCGCAAGTGACAGGGCTGGTTCCGCCACACACAGTTTGTTGACCCATAAAGATATGTATTGGTCGGGAAATGCCCAGTCTCCTACTCATAATTGGTTAACCTCAGAAGGGTTGACCCCAAGTATATTACTTCATAGGGGTTAATCCTAGAAGAGAATAATCCCTAAATTTGTCACCCAGGGGATTTCTAAAACCCTAGCTCATAACCTGACACAATTAACAGAAAATAAAAAAACAATAACTTCCCAGTCACAAAAACAGACGGAAGCAGCCTGAAGCAAAACTTGCCTATTCACAGAACCTTGACTATTTTGTTTCCAGGAGAACAAGCCAACCAAACACGGTGGAACACGGTGTTCCATTTGACTGAATAACTGTCTTTTTTACTTCTTCGCTAGGTTAATGTAATTGTATTGGGCTTTTTGTCCATTTTGATAGTCAAAGCAAAGAGATTGAAGAACAAAGATCTTCCATAAAGACTTTGGCAGATCATTTATTTTAAAGGTTATTAGTTACAAATTAGTTACTAATGAATAAACAATGCAACATTTGAGCTTTTCGTAGCCTTTCTTGTTCAGCATTCTAAAAATTATTAATTACAACATACCTATAGAGAAATTAACCCGTATATATAGTAAGTAGCATATAAAAAATATGACAACCTAACATAAACTCGTCAGGAAGGATAAGCCCCTCTTACAATCAAACCAGTTCTGGTGGTCTCATTGCTTAAATCATAATGTGTTTCAGACATAAAAATTACTATTAAAGGCACTATTTATTGAAAATAAAGAGTATTTCATCGCGATTGTGTTTTACCTTTCTCTCCATGTTCCCCTGGATATCCTTGAAGACCTTTTCCAGGTAAACCTTACAATTAAAAAATGAAAACAGGATAATTAGAACAATTTGAAAATCTAACTGGTATTATAAAATACTTTTTGTCAAGGCTATTCAAGCAGAAACGTTGGGTTGTTTTTGGTGTCCCGCTGTCACAGTAACAAGGAAAAAACACTTTAGGCACACCAGTTTTCCTCGTTTGTTTATTTCCCTTACTATTATTTTTTCATTTTGTTTGACATGTATCCTATATAGTGATTCTGTATACTGATACTTACTTTTGTATATATATATATTAACTATACTGATGAATTCATTGCTTTTATCTGTGATTTGTATATAAGTGTGTAAATATATAAAATGTAGGTGTGCAGTTGGTTTGTATATATTACTGATTTAGGATTAGGCCACCCAGGGGAGGCACTTTTTCCACTTTTTGCATTCTGCACAGAGAGTAACACATGCTATAAATCACTGGATGCCCCAACCTGTACTCACTAGAGCTAATATAGACCCGGTTTAATAATGTCAGATATGATTATAAACTTATTAAATATTTTCAGATAAACCTTTAAAATAATTAATTATTATTTTTAAAAAATATCTACATTTTGTAATATTTTCATATATTGTTGTATATATATATATATATATATTATATATAATATATATATATATATATATATATATATATATATATATATATACATACAACAATATAGGAAAATATTACAAAATGTATATATTTTAATTTTTTTAATATTTAGAAAAATGTATATTTTAAAAGTTTATCCAAAATAATAAATATTCAGTTGAGGCCAAAGTCTCTTAATGAGAATATGCACATTATTTACAATGTGGTAGACACACACTGGGGCACGTGTGTAGGATGGTAATTACATTTGCACTCGCTAGTGTCTGAAAATAAAAGTGTAAGTGTATCTTAATGGAGTCCACTGGGAATTTAATATGATAAAATAAGAAGCATACTGTTCCAGTCCCATACACTTGCTGTAATAACTAGTAAATAAACAAATAAACAATGGCTGACATACCTTGATCGCCCTTATCACCAGGTGACCCTGGAATACCATCTTGCCCAGCTTCACCCTTTTCACCTATGGAGCCAGCAGGGCCTTGAACACCAATTTCACCTGTGACAGTTTTTATAGTTACAGCTAAATATGTATCATGTATTTAAACTGGTTATTCCTTGTAAATAAAAGTTATGTGAGTAATGTGAAAGAATTTACAATTTTGCTACAGTCCTGATATCCTGCGATATTCTTCAATACAACATTTGAATATCAATGAAATAAAAAATCTTAAAAAAATTACAGCTGCAAAATGCTTTTTTTTATATCTGCTCAACGTTCAATCCAAGGTTATTTTAGGTGTAGTGTTATTCTGATATTTGAATCAGCACTAGCAGCCAGCAGGCAAATTAAAAAAAAAAAAAAAAAAAACCTTGACAGCCTAAAGGTTAATTATGTGGTGGCTGACAGTGATCTGTTCACCCCACATTATTTTTTTAGTCTCCCACCCGATGTTCACTAGTGGGGAAATGGGGGAGGGAAGTATGTCCCCTCTTTTATTTAACAGACACCATTCCATGAAATTGGTCTTTTCTAGTGACTGGCTGCCCAGTGTTAGCCAGTTAGTAGATGTCCCCCGGCCTGCCTTGTATCAGATGGGGCATAGGGAAGGTATTAAACTTCACTTATAGCAATATGGGGGTATTATTGGCACCCAAAGGCTTTTTACTTTAATTTTTTTTTTAAATGATTAATGTGTTACCCAGCTACCACATATTTTTTTTTTAAAGCATCCAACAGACTTCAGTCCGGCTGAAATCTGGACCAAAATCAGACCCATTTAGAGCCTGAATTATGAAATGCGGACATTTTTAAACCGCATGAACACTGTTGGGATTTTGCAGTCCAAATGGCCCTGTATGCATCTGGACGGTTTTGTCCCATTCAGTACAGGCCATTTGAACTTTAGTGAATAACTCTACTAGTCTCATTTTGTGTATCATTTAAACCACAGACACTTGTTTTCCAATGCCAAATGTTTGCACGTCATGTAACACGATATGGTCAGAAGCACATTCCTGACCCTATAGTGTTAAAATCCCTATTTAGCAACCCTGTCCCTCCATTTCCTCCTTACATATAGTAAAAACTCACCCCATTTCTAGCGCGGCGTGGGTCTGCTGACACTGGCTCTTACGCCGGTATGCCACCTTGGCTGACATAATCAGAATTCCCATAGGAAAGCATTGAATTGGCTGAGATCATCAATTCTGATGATCTTATGCAAGAAATTGGGCCAGAACCAGCGCCCTGGCCAAACAGCATCTCCTCATAGAGATGCATTAAATCAATGCATCTCTATGGGGAAAGTTCGGCGTCTCCATGCTTACCGTGCGCACTGCCCCAGGAGCAACTCTAGTAGCTGTCTGAGAAGAGGCTGTCCTAGGCTGTAATGTAAGCATTGCCTTTTCTCTGAAAAGGCAGTGTTTACAGCAAAAAGCTTGCAGGGACTGACTATACTCACCAGAACATCTACAACAAGCTGTAATTGTTCTGGTAACTATAGTGTCCCTTTAAGACAAATACCCTCTGGAAACATTTTGATTGACTAGTTAATCAATTCAAAATATTAACCACCATAATCAAATTATGCAGCAAATGACAATCCCTACCTTTTTGTCCTCTGGAACCTGGAATTCCATCTAACCCTGGATGTCCTTTGATGCCCTTTTCTCCTGGAAGTCCAGGACTGCCTAGAGAGGAAATTAATGAGCAGATGTCACCTTTTAGATGAAAATAGATATCTTCATAAAATCAGTTTTGAGGAACCCTAAGCAATAGAACTTGCCTGGGAAACCTGGAGAGCCTGGAGATCCTTTAGAGCCAGTTGTGCCTGGAAATCCTGGAAGGCCTATGTCTCCTTTTTCACCCCTGTCACCTGTCAAACCTAGAGATCCCTCTTTTCCAGGCTCGCCCTGTGGACAGACAATACACAAAAAAATGTGACATAGTAATACTAGTGGAGAAGACTCCACATTCAGATAAATAAAAATGAGATATTGAAATGTATAAAAATATGGGAAATAGGTCAAATAAACTGATGATAAATGTAAAAAATATACTATACATTGCATCTAACATATTATTCAAGATGTAAACTACATCAAGATGTAAACTATATATTTTGTTAGATGCATGTGTAAATTGTGAAATATATATTTTTCTGTAAACTCATAATGCTTACCTTGAGATTCCTTGGACAATACTGCAATAATGTTAATCTATATAGAGCTTGGTTGCTTCATCTAAGTGTTGCTTCTAAGTGTGTGTGTGGTTGGAGATATTCTGGAGAGTTTTACAGAAGCTTCAACTGTCTAAGAGTTGTGCTAAGAGTTCTTTTTTACTGTTACAGGTAAGATTCATCTGTAGGAAAAGGTTACTGACTGCACAAGGTAAGATTCATCTGTAGGAAAAGGTTACTGACTGCACAAGGTTTGATTTCCTGTTGGTAATTATAAGGCATTTAATTGGATTAGGTAGCTACTTGCTATTGATTGCTATTTAAATTAGCTATTGTTTGCTAATAAGCAGAGGCCTACCCAGGTTTTAAACTTTCCTAGTGGGAGGTGATTTGAGGAGTATATAAGGGCTGTTGTCATTAGCTTGGCTAATAGAGCTTGGTTGCTTCATCTAAGTGTTGCTTCTAAGTGTGTGTGTGGTTGGAGATATTCTGGAGAGTTTTACAGAAGCTTCAACTGTCTAAGAGTTGTGCTAAGAGTTCTTTTTTACTGTTATAGGTAAGATTCATCTGTAGGAAAAGGTTACTGACTGCACAAGGTTTGATTTCCTGTTGGTAATTATAAGGCATTTAATTGGATTAGGTAGCTACTTGCTATTGATTGCTATTTAAATTAGCTATTGTTTGCTAATAAGCAGAGGCCTACCCAGGTGTTAAACTTTCCTAGTGGGAGGTGATTTGAGGAGTATATAAGGGCTGTTGTCATTAGCTTGGCTAATAGAGCTTGGTTGCTTCATCTAAGTGTTGCTTCTAAGTGTGTGTGTGGTTGGAGATATTCTGGAGAGTTTTACAGAAGCTTCAACTGTCTAAGAGTTGTGCTAAGAGTTCTTTTTTACTGTTACAGGTAAGATTCATCTGTAGGAAAAGGTTACTGACTGCACAAGGTTTGATTTCCTGTTGGTAATTATAAGGCATTTAATTGGATTAGGTAGCTACTTGCTATTGATTGCTATTTAAATTAGCTATTGTTTGCTAATAAGCAGAGGCCTACCCAGGTTTTAAACTTTCCTAGTGGGAGGTGATTTGAGGAGTATATAAGGGCTGTTGTCATTAGCTTGGCTAATAGAGCTTGGTTGCTTCATCTAAGTGTTGCTTCTAAGTGTGTGTGTGGTTGGAGATATTCTGGAGAGTGTTGCTTCTAAGTATCTGTGGTTGGAGATATTCTGGAGAGTGTTGCTTCTAAGTGTCTGTGGTCGGAGATATTCTGGAGATAAACTGGAGGTAATCCGAGGTATTCAGGAGGATAAATAAAAAGTTAAGGTTTGTTTGATTTAAATTATTCACCTCATTGGAATGGCAGACTTAGTTCATTGTAATAGTTGCTTTGCATTTGTTTCACGTTCCACTTTTTGGAGGTTTGGTTGTTGTCTAATCTGTAGACAGTTCTCTATTTTGCGGCAGGAGATTGTATTTTTGAAGTCTGAGATTTGTAAATTATCTGGTAAACAAACTCAGGCTGGAACTGCTGCAAAACCACTGCCGCAGAGACATACTAGGAATTGCAGATGGATTACTGTAGGATCTGGTAGACTTGGAGTTGTGGATAAAAGGCATATTGCACAGTCTGTTGCTCTACATAATTCATTTTCTGCACTTTCAGAGTGTAGTGGTGTCGTGGAGAGAGGCACTGAGGCTACAGGTGTTGTGCAGAGAGGCACTGAGGCTAGTGGTGTTGTGCAGAGAGGCACTGAGGCTAGTGGTGTTGTGCAGAGAGGCACTGAGGCTAGTGGTGTTATGCAGAGAGGCACTGAGGCTAGTGGTGTTGTGCAGAGAGGCACTGAGGCTAGTGGTGTTGTGCAGAGAGGCACTGAGGCTAGTGGTGTTGTGCAGAGAGGCACTGAGGCTAGTGGTGTTGTGCAGAGAGGCACTGAGGCTAGTGGTGTTGTGCAGAGAGGCACTGAGGCTAGTGGTGTTGTGCAGAGAGGCACTGAGGCTAGTGGTGTTGTGAAGAGAGGCACTGAGGCTAGTGGTGTTGTGAAGAGAGGCACTGAGGCTAGTGGTGTTGTGAAGAGAGGCACTGAGGCTAGTGGTGTTGTGAAGAGAGGCATTGAGGCTAGTGGTGTTGTGCAGAGAGGCACTGAGGCTAGTGGTGTTGTGCAGAGAGGCTTGAAGACTATGGTGAGGCCGAATAGAAAGCAGTTGTTGGTGGGGGATTCCATCATAAGAGGTGTGGAGATGGACAATGGTGGTCTTGTGAGGTGTCTTCCCGGAGCTACTGCTCACAGAGACAGGAGACGTATCTGTAATATTGTTAAGCAAGCAAAGCAGGAAGGGGAATTGGATGTACTTGTCCATTTAGGGACAAATGACTTGGCTTGCAATGAGGTTTCAGAGGTTAAGGAAGTTTTGAGTGTTTTTGCCAATGATATACGGCAGGTTGCTTCCACATTGTCATTCTCTGAAGTTCTGCCTGTGCATAACACTCAGAATGACAGGCGGATGCGTATTAGGGACTTTAACTTGTGGCTTGGTGAATGGTGTCGGGAGCAAGGATTTGGCTTTATTGCTCATGGTAGCTCTGTTTGGAATGGAAATAAACTGTACAAAAAAGATGGTTTGCATCTTTCTCAAAAGGGAACAAATGTTCTCAGTGAGCAGTTCAGAGGTTTTGCTAGGATGTATTTAAACTAGGAGGGGGGGGCAAAAGGGTGATAAAACATCAATCCAATTGTCCCCCAAAACAAGGACAGAAGGTGCCTGTAGCAAGTGTGTTAAAAAATGCTAAGCTTAGAGTCATGTCTACAAATGCTCGCAGTTTAGGGAATAAGATCCATGAACTTGTGGCAATAATGGCAACTGATAGTGTAGATTTAGTCGCTGTTACTGAGACATGGTATAATGAGAAAAATGACTGGGACATAGCAATACCAGGGTACTCTTTATATAGAAAAGACAGGGAAGGCAAGAAAGGGGGAGGGGTGGCCCTGTATGTAAAGAATAGCATAAAATCTAGCCTAATAAAGGTTAGTGAGGCGAACATAGAGTCAGTTTGGGTTACGTTAGAATTTGGTAATCACACAGTAACTCGTGTAGGTGTGATTTATAGGCCCCCAGGACAAATTGAAGAGTTAGATAATCTACTAGTTGAAGAAATAGCTAAAATGACAATGAAGGGGGAAGTTATCATCATGGGTGACTTTAATCTTCCTGATGTAAATTGGAAAACAAAAATAGCTACTTGTGCCAGGAGCACACATATTCTAAACTCCCTACTGGGATTGTCTCTAAAACAAGTCGTTGAGGAGCCAACTCGTAAAGAGGCCATACTAGATTTAGTGTTAACAAATGGAGATTTGGTATCAGATATTACTGTAGGTGAAAGTTTAGGATCCAGTGATCATCAGTCAGTGTGGTTTAATATAAGAACAGTGACTGAGTCACACCACACAAAAACAAAAGTTTTAGACTTTAGAAAAACAGACTTTTCCAAAATTAGAATATGTGTAAAGGAGTCATTATCAGACTGGAGCAATTTAAATGGAGTCCAAAAGAAATGGGATTATTTAAAAGTTGCACTACTGAAGGCAACAGAAAATTGCATTAGGCTTGTCAGTAAAAGCAAAAAATTCAAGAAACCACTGTGGTACTCCACAGATGTAGCCAAAATAGTAAAAAACAAAAAGTTAGCCTTTAGTAATTATAAAAAAACCCAGAGTGAGGAAGACAGAATGACCTATAAGATTAGGCAGAAAGAGGCTAAGCAAGTTATAAGAGCTTCCAAATCACACACAGAAGAGAAAATAGCACAGTCAGTAAAAAAGGGGGACAAAACCTTTTTTAGATACATAAATGAGAAAAGAAAAGTAAAACAAGGATTAGTTAGATTAAAAACAAAAGAAGGAAGGTATGTAGATGAGGATAAAGGTCTAGCTGACTGCCTCAATGAATATTTTTGTTCGGTATTTACAGATGAAAATGAAGGAAAGGGACCTCAGTTAAGAAAAAGGATAAATGAGTCATTTATTACACGTGAGTTTACAGAGGAAGAGGTTCTATTTCATCTGTCAAAAGTAAAGACAAATAAGTCAATGGGACCTGATGGAATACACCCAAAGCTATTAAAAGAGCTTAGTGGTGTACTAGCAAAACCATTAACAGATTTATTTAACCAATCATTGATAACAGGAGTATTCCCAGAAGATTGGAAGTTAGCGAATGTTGTGCCCATTCACAAGAAAGGTAATAGGGAGGAGTCGGGCAACTATAGGCCAGTAAGCCTAACTTCAGTAGTGGGGAAAGTGATGGAAACCATGTTAAAGGATAGGATTGTTGAACATCTAAAAACACATGGATTTCAAGATCAGAGACAACATGGGTTTACTTCAGGGAGATCATGCCAAACTAATCTTATTGATTTTTTTGATTGGGTAACTAAAATTATAGATCAGGGTGGTGCAGTAGACATTGCTTACCTCGATTTCAGTAAGGCTTTTGACACTGTTGCACATAGAAGGCTTATCAACAAACTACAATCTTTGAGTTTGGATTCCAATATTGTTGAATGGGTAAGGCAGTGGCTGAGTGACAGGCAACAGAGGGTTGTAGTCAATGGAGTATATTCGAAGCTTGGGCTTGTCACCAGTGGGGTACCTCAGGGATCTGTACTTGGACCCATTCTCTTTAATATTTTTATTAGTGATATTGCAGAAGGTCTTGATGGTAAGGTGTGTCTTTTTGCGGATGATACTAAGATATGTAACAGGGTTGATGTTCCAGGAGGGATAAGCCAAATGGAAAATGATTTAGGTAAACTAGAAAAATGGTCAGAGTTGTGGCAACTGACATTTAATGTG
Organism: Pelobates fuscus; assembly: GCF_036172605.1. NCBI lineage: Eukaryota > Metazoa > Chordata > Amphibia > Anura > Pelobatidae > Pelobates > Pelobates fuscus. Next base: position 326,858,086 of record NC_086317.1, on the reverse strand, counting down.
GATAAGTGCAAGATAATGCATCTTGGACGTAAAAACCCAAGGGCAGAGTACAGAATATTTGATAGAGTCCTAACCTCAACATCTGAGGAAAGGGATTTAGGGGTGATTATTTCTGATGACTTAAAGGTAGGCAGACAATGTAATAGAGCAGCAGGAAATGCTAGCAGAATGCTTGGTTGTATAGGGAGAGGTATTAGCAGTAGAAAGAGGGAAGTGCTCATGCCATTGTACAGAACACTGGTGAGACCTCACTTGGAGTACTGTACACAGTACTGGAGACCCTATCTTCAGAAGGATATTGATACCTTAGAGAGAGTTCAAAGAAGGGCTACTAAACTGGTTCATGGATTGCAGGATAAAACTTACCAGGAAAGGTTAAAGGATCTTAGCATGTATAGCATGGAGGAAAGACGAGACAGGGGGGATATGATAGAAACATTTAAATACATAAAGGGAATCAACACAGTAAAGGAGGAGACTATATTTAAAAGAAGAAAAACTACCACAACAAGAGGACATAGTCTTAAATTAGAGGGACAAAGGTTTAAAAATAATATCAGGAAGTATTACTTTACTGAGAGGGTAGTGGATGCATGGAATAGCCTTCCAGCTGAAGTGGTAGAGGTTAACACAGTAAAGGAGTTTAAGCATGCGTGGGATAGGCATAAGGCTATCCTAACTATAAGATAAGGCCAGGGACTAATGAAAGTATTTAGAAAACTGGGCAGACTAGATGGGCCGAATGGTTCTTATCTGCCGTCACATTCTATGTTTCTATGTTTCTATGTTTCTATGTTTCTATGTTTCTATGTTTCTATGTTTCTATCTAAGGGTCATTAATCATTTTAAAAAATCATGACCAACAGTCTAAAAGGTAATATATGTTTAGCATTTAGGACTGGACAGACTGTCAAAATGTAAAACTCTAATTTCAATTCAGTTAGCTGTACCATATTTACCTTGAAACCTGGAGGCCCTGGAAAGCCAACACCTGGACGACCTTCTTCGCCTTTCCCACCCTTGTCACCTCTAACTCCCTCTGAGCCTTTCAGTCCTGCGGTACCTTGAATACCTTGTTCACCTTTTTGTCCAGTTGGACCTGCAAGTATTTAAAAGGAAAACACAAACTAATGATGTGCATAACACTGATACATTCATTAGGGAGAAATAATGTCATCTCAGTGGTTCGAATCCATATTAAACCAGAAGACCAGAAGCTGAATGTGTGGCTAGGGCTGCATAAACAAAGTTATTTAACTAAAAAATGGTTGAGAATTTAGCAGCTAGACTGCAGGGATATAATCTATACACCAAAACCACTTCACTATGACAAAGTTATGTGCGTACTTTCATAAAAATTAATTCTCCTTAGGGTGTCCCTCTATTTCAGCCCCTTTACTAAGACTGATATTTCTGAAGGGGAGCTGGGGGATGAGAATTATGATGTTTCTGTCTCCTCTGCTCCTCTACCAGTATTATCATCAACAACAGAAGCAATTAAACTACAAAGATGAATTAAAGTGTAACTCCCACTTATCTTGGACAGGATGGCACACATATATCCCTGAGATAAACCGGACATAGTCAAACTATACATAAATACATATTACCATTGACTATCAATGGGACAAAGCATCAAACAATAGTGATGTCGCGAACATAAAATTTTCGGTTCGCAAACGGCGAACGCGAACTTCCGCAAATGTTTGCGAACGGGCGAACCGGGCGAACCGCCATAGACTTCAATGGGCAGGCCCACAGGGACTCTTTCTGGCCACAATAGTGATGGAAAAGTTGATCAAGGGGACTAACACCTGGACTGTGGCATGCCGGAGTGGGATCCATGGCAAAACTCCCATGGAAAATTACATAGTTGATGCAGAGTCTGGTTTTAATCCATAAAGGGCATAAATCACCTAACATTCCTAAATTGTTTGGAATAAAGTGCTTTAAAACATCAGGTATGATGTTGTATCGATCAGGTAGTGTAAGGGTTACGCCCGCTTCACAGTGACAGACCAAACTCCCCGTTTAACGCACCGCAAACAACCGCAAACAGTCCATTTGCACAAGCGCAAACTCGCCCTTTTGCACAAGGTTGGATAGCAAGCTAGCCATGTCCCGTTCCTTGTCCTCACTGATGTCATTGAAGGTCTCTTCCTCCACCACGTACAAAACCAAGGGTCCCCGAAAGGTGACAAGCCCCCTGGGACGCCTGCTATGTTTGGTCTTCCACCTCCTCAAAGCCACCTTCCTCCTCTGACTCATCTTCTTCAGACTTCTCTCTCTGCATTGCCTCTCTCTGCGTTATTATAAGGTGTGTTAAGTAGTACTATTCTTATCAGTTTAATCCCTGTTACGTCCCCTATCAGGGGACGTGTATATGGCATCGATTGTAGGAACCAGGAGATGGAAAAAGATGCTTGGTCCTCCTACTTCAAATTTGGGGCACATTTCGCGTGCAATCTAATGTGCCACCAGATAGGTGTGTTAAGTAGTACTATTCTTATCAGTTTAATCCCAATGTCCCGACGACTAGTGTGGTCCAGCATGCAGAAACTATGTAAACATATACATAGGCAAGAAAAGGAAAATAAAAGGACAGAGCATAAACAGGACCTTAGAATGGCCGGACTAATACGCTAGAGACAGAGAATGGTCAAAGGGAAAGCTGAGGTCAAGGAAGCCAGAAAATACACAATACCGTTTACACAAGCCAAGTCAGGGAAACCAGAATTCAGAATAACCAGGGAAAAGCCAAGATCAGGATACCAGGAAATCAGATTCACAATGATAAAGCACTCTCAGGAAACCAGGAACAGGAAACCACGACAGGGCAAGGTACTGGGGTGAGCAAGGGATTTAAATATCACGTGGCGGGCCGGCAGCCGCGACACCCTGTTACGCCCCCCTCATCAGGCCTTTTTTAGTCGAATGTATCGCCCACTGTCAGTCCCTTCGGGATCCATCCCTCATTCATCTTAATAAAGATGAGGTAATCTAGACTTTTTTGACCTAGGCGACTTCTCTTCTCAGTGACAATACCTCCTGCTGCACTGAAGGTCCTTTCTGACAGGACACTTGAAGCAGGCAGGCCAGAAGTTCTATCGCAAATTGGGATAGCTCAGGCCACAGGTCAAGCCTGCACACCCAGTAGTCAAGGGGTTCATCGCTCCTCAGAGTGTCGATATCTGCAGTTAAGGCGAGGTCTGCTACCTGTCGGTCGAGTCATTCTCTGAGGGTGGACCCCAAAGGGCTGTGGCGATGCGTAGGACTTAAAAAGCTCCACATGTCCTCCATCAACAACACGTTTGTAAAGCGTCCTGTCCTTGCCGGCGTGGTCGTGGGAGGAGGAGGATTACTTTCACCTCTTCCTCTGTTAGATTCCCATTGTGCTGTGACATCACCCTTATACGCTGTGTAAAGCATACTTTTTAATTGATTTTGGAACTGCTGCATCCTTTCTGACTTGCCGTAATTCGGTAACATTTCAGGCACTTTCTGCTTATACTGGGGGTCTAGTAGCGTGGACACCCAGAACAGGTCATCTCCTTCAGCCTTTTTATACGAGGGTCCCTCAACAGGCACGACAGCATGAAAGACCCCATTTGCACAAAGTTGGATGCCGAGCTACTCATGTCCTGTTCCTCGTCCTCAGTGATCTCACTGAAGGTATGTTCTTCCCCACAGCCACGTACAACACCACGGGTACCAGATAGGTGACAACGAGTACCCTCTGACTCCTCTTCCTCACAATCATCTTCCAGCGTTGCCGCAGGTCCAGCAAGCGATGCTGATAAGGCTGTTTCTGGCGGTGATGGTGACCACAACTCTTCCTCTTCACGCTCATCTATGGGCTGATCCAGCACTCTTCGCAGGGCACGCTCCATGAAGAAAACAAATGGTATGATGTTGCTGATGGTGCCTTCGGTGCGACTAACTAGGTTTGTCACCTCCTCAAAAGGACGCATGAGCCTACAGGCATTGCGCATGAGCGTCCAGTAACGTGGCAAAAAAATTCCCAGCTCCGCAGAGGCTGCCCTAGCACCCCGGTCATACAAATACTCGTTAACTGCTTTTTCTTGTTGGAGCAGGCGGTCGAACATTAGGAGTGTTGAATTCCAACGTGTCGGGCTATCGCAAATCAAGCGCCTCACTGGCATGTTTTTTCGCCACTGAATATCTGAAAAGTGCGCCATGGCCGTGTAGGAACGCCTGAAATGGCCACACAGCTTCCTCGCCTGCTTCAGGATGTCCTGTAAGCCTAGGTACTTATGCACAAAGCGCTGTACGATCAGATTACACTCATGTGCCATGCACGGCACATGTGTCAACTTGCCCAAATGCAATTCCGCCAACAAATGTCTTCCGTTGTCACAAACCCCTTTGCCGATCTCTGTCAGATGCCGGGCAAGGGGGTGACTTTGTGACATTGGCTTCTTACGTTCAAACATGTCCTTGACAGACACCTGACTGTGGGCAGATGAGCAGGAACTGCTCAAGGCGAGAGACGGAGTGGCGGATAGTTGAGAGGGGGCAAGGAGGACAGCAGTGGTTGACATGGCTGAAGATGCTGGACCAGGAGGAGGATGGCGGCTTTGAGTTTGTGTGCTGCTTGTACTCATGTGTTGATCCCATAGGCGTTTGTGATGTGAGATCATGTGCCTACGCAAAGCAGTTGTACCTAGGTGGGTGTTGGACTTCCCACTACTCAGTTTCTTTTGGCACAGGTTGCAAATGGCATCGCTGTTGTCAGAGGCAGTAACACAAAAAAAATGCCACACTGCTGAGCTCTGCAATGACGGCATTCTGGTGGTGGCAACGGCATGCGTTGATTGGCGTGCTGTCTAGGTGACCCCCGGTGCCGATGCATGCTGTCTGACTGTGCCACTAGCTCCTTGCGACGACCTCCCCCTGCTTCCAACTCGTCTCCTCCTCCTCCTCTCTGTCTCCCCATCTGAACTTTCCCCCTGTTCTTCTTCTCTTCTAGCGGGCACCCACGTGACATCCACGGACGCATCGTCATCATCAACCGCTTCACTTGTATCTGACAACTCAGCAAAGGAAGCAGCAGCGGGTACAACATCATCATCATCACACTGTACGTCCATGTGTGTAATGCTGCCTGACTGAGACATATCCCTGTTATCTACATCCTCTGGCAATAATACTTACGCATCACTCATTTCTACCAACTGATGTGTAAATAACTCCTCTGACATACCAAGTGAAGCGGCTGTGGTGCTAGCGGCAGGCGGGCGAGTGGTAACTTGAGAGGTGCCCGAAGCTAAGCTGGAGGAGGATGGTGCGTCAAGGTTCCAGGCGGAAGCTGTAGAAGATTGGGTGTCCTGTGTTAGCCAGTCAACTATGTCCTCAGAACTTTTCGAGTTCAGGGTACGTGGCCTCTGAACACTGGGCATTATTCTAGGGCCAAAGGGAATCACAGCACCACGACCACGACGGCCCCTGTGGGGTGGCCTGCCTCTGCCTGTCATTTTTTTTTCGATTAGTGGTACTATGCATGCAAGCTACTGTGACAACAGATATGAGTGGCACTGTGCAGTGGCAGAAGTTGGCAGAAAAGGCCTGACACACACGCTTGCAGACAACTAACTGCTATTCAATCTATTACAGTAAATATTTATTTATTTTTAAATGTACACTACTGTTACACCAGATATGAGTTGCACTGGTGTGATACTGTGCCCTGGCAGGCCCTGAAACGCACACGTGTGAAGGAAACTGACTGCTATTATATTACAGTCCAAAAAGTTTTTTTTTGTTAAATGCAAGCTATTGTGACACCAGATATGAGTGGTGGCACTGGGCAAGTGGGCACAGTATACGCTGTGAGCCTGACACACACGCTGGCAGACAACTAACTGCTATTCAATCTATTACAGTCAAAAAAAGTTACTTTTTTTAATGTACACTACTGTTACACCAGATATGAGTTGCACTGGTGTGACACTGTGCCCTGGCAGGCCCTGAAACGCACACGTGTAAAGGAAACTGACTGCTATTATATTACAGTCCAAAAAGTGTTTTTTTTTGTTAAATGCAAGCTATTGTGACACCAGATATGAGTGGTGGCACTGGGCAAGTGGGCACAGTATACGCTGTGAGCCTGACATACACGCTGGCAGACAACTAACTTCTATTCAATCTATTACAGTAAAAATTGTATTTTTTTTTTTTTTAAATGTACACTACTGTTACACTAGATATGAGTTGCACTGGTGTGACACTGTGCCCTGGCAGGCCCTGAAACACACACGTGTGAAGGAAACTGACTGCTATTATATTACAGTCCAAAAAGTTTTTTTTTTTGTTAAATGCAAGCTATTGTGACACCAGATATGAGTGGTGGCACTGGGCAAGTGGGCACAGTATACGCTGTGAGCCTGACACACACGCTGGCAGACAACTAACTGCTATTCAATCTATTACAGTAAAAATTTTATTTATTTTTTTAAATGTACACTACTGTTACACTAGATATGAGTTGCACTGGTGTGACACTGTGCCCTGGCAGGCCCTGAAACGCACACGTGTGAGGGAAACTGACTGCTATTATATTAAAGTCCAAAAAGTTTTTATTTTGTTAAATGCAAGCTATTGTGACACCAGATATGAGTGGTGGCACTGGGCAAGTGGGCACAGTATACGCTGTGAGCCTGACACACACGCTGGCAGACAACTTACTGCTATTCAATCTATTACAGTAAAAATTGTATTTTTTTTTTTAAATGTACACTACTGTTACACTAGATATGAGTTGCACTGGTGTGACACTGTGCCCTGGCAGGCCCTGAAACACACATGTGTGAAGGAAACTGACTGCTATTATATTACAGTCCAAAAAGGTTTTTTTGTTAAATGCAAGCTATTGTGACACCAGATATGAGTGGTGGCACTGGGCAAGTGGGCACAGTATACGCTGTGAGCCTGACACACACGCTGGCAGACAACTAACTGCTATTCAATCTATTACAGTCAAAATTGTATTTTTTTTTAAATGTACACTACTGTTACACCAGATATGAGTTGCACTGGTGGGACACTGTGCAATGGCAGGCCCTGAAACGCACACTCGTGAAGGAAACTGACTGCTATTATATTACAGTCAAAAAAGTTTTGTTTTTTCTAAATGCAAGCTATTGTGACACCAGTGAGTGAGTGGTGGCACTGGGCAGGCCCTGAAACGCACACTCGTGAAGGAAACTGACTGCTATTATATTACAGTAAAAAAGTGTTGTTTTTTTTAAATGCAAGCTATTGTGACACCAGTGAGTGAGTGGTGGCACTGGGCAGGCCCCGAAACGCACACTCGTGAAGGAAACTGACTGCTATTATATTACAGTCAAAAAAGTTTAGTTTTTTTTAAATGCAAGCTATTGTGACACCAGTGAGTGAGTGGTGGCACTGGGCAAGTGGGCACAGTATATGCTGTGAGCCTGACACACAGGCTGGCAGGCAGGCAACTGCAATTACATTACACAGAAAAAAAAGCAGACTGATGTTCTAGCTCTAAAAAGGGCTTTTTGGGGTGCTGTCCTTACAGCAGAGATCAGATGAGTCCTTCAGGATTGTAGTGGACACTGAATACACTAGCCTAGCTATCAATTTCCCTATCAAATCAGCAGCAGCTACACTGTCCCTCCTCTCACTAAGAATGCAGCTTCACAATGAATGTAAAATGGATGCTGTCCAGGAGGTGGGAGGGTCTGGGAGGGAGGGTCTGCTGTTGATTGGCTAGAATGTGTCTGCTGTCTGTGAGGTACAGGGTCAAAGTTTACTCAATGATGACGAATAGGGGGCGGACCGAACAGTGCATATGTTCGCCATCCGTGGCGAACACGAACAAGCGATGTTCGCCAGGAACTATTCGCCTGCGAACCATTCGGGACATCACTATCAAACAATGACAAAATCATCTTCATCTATATGTCTTGTACTTTTTGTAACTTCTGATTTGTGACACATTTATTTTTTCATGTGCATGTTTTCGGTGGTAATATAGTACAGTATACTTACTATTTACTAAGGCAAAAAATGAGCAGTATGATATTCTCTGTTAGGCTTCCCCATAAACAGAAATGTATTATGAATTATGCTTAGGAGACCTCCTGGTGGAATAGAGTAATTTGAACTCAATGAGTCATGGTTTATCACATTAAATAGCTGACAATAGATGTATCTCCTGGGGATAGTTTTCTGGAATTATGATTAGTATTTAATGAACAACCTGCACTGATCAGTAATCAGACATGCATCCATATTTACTGTAATATTTTAATGTTACATTTTTAAATGTATTATTTCATCTTAAAATATGTATTACATACAAATGCCACTGTTATAATATGAAGCACAGAGCTTCCATAAAAAGTACTCTCCTTTAACCCTTGAGGCCACCGAAAATAAAGGAATATTTATGAAGTTGCCACGGTTTCACAGACATGCACAATGTATCAGAGGTAAATTAATTCAATTTCACAATATTATTTTAATAAGGATCATAAACAAGGTCAAGTCCAAAATCCTGAAATAAACTACACTTCTCAGGATCCTGTGGACTATCGATTTGCTCCTGACTATGCACAATGTTCTAATATATATATATATATATGTATATGTATATATACATATTAGAACATTGTGCATAGTCACAAGGAAAATATATACTTGAAGCAAAAAGGTGTACTCTTTTCAGTGTGTTTTATTCAAATAAACTTTGTGTCGTGATCAGGACACAAAGTTTATTTGGATAAAACACGTTGAAAAGACCGCTGAGTGCACCTCTTTGCTTCAGGTTTATATATGGATGCAGGTTGCACCGAGGCAAGTTCTACATTACTTATAATTAAGGGGTGAGTGCCAAGTTTCTCTTTTTGTATATATATATATTATATCTACTTAATATATATATGCTTAAAAGTGTCTTCAATTTGTATGGCAGCTTTCTCACAATTTGAAAATTGTATTTAGGTTCATAATTAGCTTTATACAGGATGGGCCAAAATTCAAAGTAGGACTTGACAGGTAAAACACGTATTTGTTAGTAGTTACATTTTTTTGTTGCAGGTACATATTATAACTTGGTCTTGGGAGATTCATTGTGGGTAATTTCACGAAGCAACCATGAGTGAAATTAGTGGAATTTTATTTTGAAAACTTAGACAACTGTTCGGCGAGCCAATAATTTCCCAGACTAATTGGCTGTCATGTTAACACGACCTTTCAGCTCCTGTTTAAGTTCTATGGGGAAATCTGAAGGAGCTGGAGTACATGAACAAACAGAGTACACTTGAGCAGCTCAAGGAGAATATCCCTGCAGAACTGTGAGCACTAGAGCCTCAAGAATGAACTAATGTTGTAAACAATGCAATCAATAGGCCCTTACTTTGTGAGGTGGCAAATGGAACTCATTTAAAAGATGTAATCTTCTGTACCTAGTCAAGCAAATCTCCAAACATTAAGCATTCATCGTATATAATATTGGTTCATTAATAGAAAAAAAAGTTATTAACTCCTCAAACCATACTCTGAAGTTTGGCCCACCCTTTATGTAGCAGCAATTTTATACCGAGTTAAGTAAATAGTAAAAGCGGTAATATTACCTGGCAATCCCATTTCTCCCATTGATCCCTTAAGACCTGGTGATCCTGGAGAACCTGGTTGTCCATGAAATCCCTTTTCACCTTTTGGGCCTGTGTTCATGTAAATATGGGAACCAAAGATTAATGGTAATAAACATTTTGTGTAGACCTTTTGCTCAGTATTGCAAAATGTTTGTACCTGGCTTTCCTGGCATTCCCGATTCTCCAGGCACTCCTGGCATTCCAGGGCTCCCCAGGTCACCCTGGGCCCCTTTATCTCCTTCTAATCCAAATAATCCTAAGGAAAGAAAGAAAAGGGGTACACAATTAAAAATACTGTACACAAAGAACAAAACAGTGCATTACAATAATGCAATAATAATAAGGTACAAACAAGACTAATGCAATGTATTTTGCAGAAAATATATACTATATATATATATTTTCAGTTTTCAGATCACTTGGCCCATATTAAAACTGAAAAATAACATTGCAAGTAAATAAATAAAATGTATGCACAAGACTATTTCCTAAAGGGATGGTTGAAAACTTCATTAATTTATTCATGTTACTGAATGCCACAAAGATCCAATTCAATTCTAAATGTAATGTTTATGGTCTTGGGCAATAAGTTGGTACTACAACTTACATTTTTTTATTTTTCTCTATTGATTATTTATTCATTTTCAATATTAACATTCTTCAAATCTATTTTGCTGATACAGATTTTATAGGTCAGAACTATTTTCAGTGTTCAACAGATTTCATAGGTCAGGACTGTATTCACTGTTCAAGTTATTTGGCTTTTATAAGGTATACATGACAGGTTGTCACGACTGCTAGTGTGGTCCAACACGCAGAAACTATGTAAACCTATACATAGAAATAAGAAAGGAAATAAAAGGACAGAACGTAAACAGGACCTTAGAATTGCCGGACTACGTTAGAGACAGGGAATGGTCAAAGGGAAAGCCGAGGTCAAGAAAGCCAGAAATACACAATACCATTTAAACAAGCCAAGTCAGGGGAACCAGAAATCGGAATAACCAGGAAAAGCCAAGATCAGATTACCAGAATATCAATATCACAAGGAAAAATGCACTCTCAGGAACCAGGAACAGGAAACCACGACAGGGCAAGGTACTGGGGTGAATTAGGGATTTAAATATCCCTCTCTAGGCTCTGATTGGTCAGAGGGTGACCTCTGACCCCAGAACGTGTGCGTGCATTGACATTGTGACGTCACGCGCGTACATCTTAGGGGGGCGGAGCCATTGATGGACGCGACCGCATGGTCAGCGCCATCTTGGATTTCTCGGAGCAGCGTGGAGGAGCGGTTCCTGGCTCGCTGCTGAGCAGGTAAGCTCAGCAAGTTGGTGCGGTCGTGCCAGTCGGGCACGGACGCACATGGCGGCGAGCCGGGAGCCGCGACACAGGTACAAACCACTTAGTAAGTGTTATTGATCATACTCATATTAATATTCATTTTGGCACATTGAGTGAAAAAACAGGTATATGGGTTGTTTGAAAATTAATTTTCTTGATACCATTTCCAGTATAGAGATATTGTTTCAACCTGATATCAGCACATATACATGTTCGTATCTGATCAGAAATCCATCAATGGGATCTGGTCTGTATTGGGTGACTGCTATCAATTTGATAAACATTCACTTTTCTGATAGTAATGCTGCCAAAGTTAGATTGAAAACTTGACTTGCAGAATTAAATTTCACATATTTCTGAGCCTGAAAGACCATGATTGTGAGGCTTGCTATGAACAAAATTAAGTTTTACTCACTTTTTCTCTCCCCGCAATGCCCCAGTGCACCAATCCATTGCTTCCCCATAGAAAAGCATCTTGAAGCTAGTGCACATTCACAGCAAATTGCCAGCATCTCTTGGGGGAGAGTTCTAGGGGAAATGTTCAGTGTCTCCGTGCAGGGCATGGAGATGCTGAACGTAAGTCACGCAATCTTCGCAGAAACAAACCCAGGAAGCACCATAGTGGCTGTTAGAGTGACAGCCATTAGATGTGACATTAATCAGCAGTGTAAACAATGCCTTTTTTAAGAAAATGCAGCTTTTACACTGCTAAGGCTGCAGATACAGTCTCTGTGGTCTAGAATTAAAAGAACACTGTAGTGTTAGGAATACAAAATTGTGTTCTTAACACTATAATAGCCCTCATAATCTGGATTTTAAAAGGAGACTACTAAGTTATTATTATTATTATTATTGGGGGGGCGTGGCTTGGACGTCGACCGAGATGGCAGCATAAGCACTGAGCTCCGCTCCACCGGTTCTCCAAAAGCCCTAACTAAAGCAAAATCTCAGCACTCATGGGACGAAACCGTAGGGGTGACCCCCCTGGGACCCCCAGACACTCACAGTCCAGCCAATCTCACGGTCCGATGGACGACTTCCTACAAGCACCGACCGATATGCACGACGAGGCCGAAGGCCTCAACATGGCGGCACAGCCCTCAGGGCGTGAAAGCACCCCTGCACCTACATTGGAAGGCATCGGAGATGAACTCCGCACGATTTCAGCAGCAATGGCCACAATGGCCACGAAAGCAGACCTCCTGGTCCTGACCACCACGATCCAGGACGCCATGCGGGCGGAACTAGCCGGCCTCCGGACGGAGGTGACGGCGCAGGGCACCCGACTACAAGCCCTGGAACACTCCCACGAGGCCCAAACGCACAGGATTGCGGCAGCCGACACTGCCATAGCGAGACAGGGCGACCTCCTGCTCCAAATGAGGAGATCAGTCGAAGACCTCGACAACCGCGGCCGCAGATGCAATATTAGGATCCGCGGTATGCCCGAGGCAGAAGGCGAGGAAGACATAGAAGGCACCCTAACAGACTATTCCATCTGATCCTACCTGGCGACACCCTACCACCGCTCAGATATGAAAGGGCACACAGGGCTCTGCGCCCTCGATCTCTGGAGGAAGGCCCCAGAGACATAATCTGCTGCATCCACTCTTTTGCCACGAAAGACGCCATCATGAAGGCAGCTAGAGCCCGGCCCACATGGGACTATCATGGTGCGCAAATCTCGCTGTTCAATGACCTGTCTCCGACCACCCTGGACGCTAGAAGGGCTTTGCGGCCTATCACCTCCCTGCTAAGAGACCGCAATATACCGTACAGATGGGGCTTCCCATTCTCTTTATCGGCAAGACACCGGAATGGCTGGGTAACGCTCCGCGGGCCGGACGAGGCCCCCAGCTTTCTAGAAGAACTGGAGCTCCCTCCCACACCTATACCGAACTGGATCCTGGGGCCGGGAATGAGACCACAACGTATGCCCCGCCGACAGAGAAACCACTCACCACCGGGACCTGCCCATCACCGTCGCGGAGCACATGCGGCCCAGAACTGAGGACCGACTTCGTGGACCCACCGATTCATTAACGCAGAGACGTTCCCGACATTAAGGTACTGTCCCCCCCTTGCCGAACCGGCCGGGACCTGACCGCTGGCCCGTTCACACATGGCATACCTACCGAACGTAGTGGACTGGGCTCGTGCCCCCCCCTAATGATGCTCTACCTGACTACCATGTTTATTGCCATTTGCAAATCCCGTTTTCTCCCCCCCCCCCTTCCCGCCTCGCCCGCTCTCTCCTACACGCGGGGCCTCCTCCACAGATGCTTACTAAGGGGCCCCTAACCGGACCTTTTTTTTTGGGGTGGGGGAAAGGGTGGGGCAAGCTGGGCTGATCAACCCCCCCTCCGACCTGGAGGCATCGAGCTGGACCCTAAATTTGACACGCGGCCCAGCACTATGAGATGGGGCCCTCTGACTCACACACCGGGACTGTAACTGTATTCCACATCTCAGAATTCGTTTCTTGGACATGATAAGTATCATTGCTTTCCTTTACAAATGTGGTTATTTACAATTAGTATGTTAACACAAGCTGATGTTTGCCAACTTTAAGTACACCACGCATTAACTGAAATGTTAGCACCATGTTAAATTAAGCTCTGAATTGCAAACGGGGGGTGGGGGCCGGGAGGTTGGGGGAGGCCGGACCAGCTATGTATGCCTCTATTATAGATGGGAAAGTAATGTAACGAAGAAAGGAAATCCGGGAGACGCACAACAGGGAATGGGACTCTGCGGGGGGGGGGGGGGGGGGGGGGAGGGGAAGCGGGCCTAGAGAAGAGAACTACCGCAACAACCACGATGCGGATGTTAGATCACACCACTACCACCACCTATTTACGATAACCCCCACTCGCGGTGCTATGAGCATCATAACCACGTATACCTCTGAGACCTACGAGAAGATGAGGCTGCCCCCACATACTATATTCGTATACCCAGTGGAACCTTCCACCCTCGAGGGCACTCTGCATGGGACGTAGGAGGGGGGGGAGGAACAAGCTACCATAACCTACTTAGGCTCCACTGCACCTCATGCGCTGGCCCGCCGGGACGTATAGGGCGGGGCGGAGAGGGTAGGGGGGACAGGACGAATCACTTACAACCAGATAGGGAAACTAGTCAGAAATGAACGGTGGTTGACACGACCAATGGAGGGTGCTGAGGGCCTTATATATGTCAACTGTTATTACTGTTAATTGACTTATTTTCACTTGTATATGTTGCTGGACTGGACACCTCCGGGTGCTCCCACATCTCCCATGATCATCAACACGCGGGCTAGGACCCGGCTGGAGCGGGTACTATTGACCCATACCTGATTACACATTTAGATACGCTTCACCATTTTCGGTTTCGACCCCAGTCATTGCTCTACATAATCACTTGCGCATATATCTCGACGGAGCCACAGGCACACTCACCCACCGATCTGGTTATCGGGGTGACGCCTGGTCACTCGCGCCGAGGCGTAAGTGTTACTCCTTCTCGAAGGAGACTCCAGGATAGTATTAACGTCTATCCACCGGGGATACTTCCCCACAGGGGGGCCCCCTTTGCCCACCCCTATTTTAACTTCCCAATCCACACTCCCTACCTTACACCTACACTCAATCCCACGCACGAAAGGACTGGACGTTGGCACCACAGGGACAAGGTTGAGGACGCGACAGACGATAAACGAGACCGCCTGACACCCACACAACCTCCTACATAACCTCCGACCGGTCGCACGGACACCCATAGGACAGCGCTACACACACACACTCGCGGGGCTGCGCCGTCGGCCGGGTAACTTGTGCCGCCTGAGCGGATCCCCTGAGGTCGGATGCACTTAGCAACGGACGAGACCATGGCGTACCATAGCTCCCCTATAACAGTCATGACGCTCAACTGCAGAGGCCTGAACATGCCAGAACGGCGCTCCCACCTACTGAGGACGCTGAGGCGAAAGCATATATCGATCGCAATGCTCCAAGAAACCCACTTTCGAGACGGCGCGGCGCCCAAGCTCCGCAACGCCTACTATCCGATCAGCTACTGTAACAACCACCCGCTGGCTCGACGGGCAGGAGTAGCGATACTCATAGCTGCCGACGTTGGATTTCAAGAACTAGACAGGATGACAGACGACCAGGGCCGTTTCCTTTTCCTCAAAGGAATGATAGCCGACAGACTATTCACATTCGCCTCTGTCTATGCTCCCAATTCGAAGCAAGCACGATTTCTACGGACAACACTACGTAAACTACACGACTTCTCGGAGGGCGCCCTGATCGTGGGAGGTGATTTTAATGCCCCCCTGGACCCACTTACAGACTCCTCTACGGGACACAGCAGCCTACCGCAGACCCACATTAGATCCATACGGAAGTCTCTGGGAGAACTATCCTTGGTTGACTGCTGGAGAACGTTACATCCCACTAGCAGAGACTACACGCACTACTCGATAATACATAACCGCTACTCCCGAATCGACTATATCCTCATTAAACAGGAAGGCCTATCGAGATTGAGAAAGGCATCCATCGAGCCGGCAACATGGTCTGACCACGGCTCGGTCCAGATAGAACTGGAATCCCCGTTATTCAAGCCGGCGATCCGGTCCTGGCGCCTGAACGAGTCCCTACTCCAAGACCTAGCGGTGCGGACTGAGATCTCTAGGACCTTAGAACACTACTTTGAGGAAAATGGGACTGACGAAACATCCCCGGTGTCCGTATGGGAAGCACATAAGAGTGTCATACGTGGCACCCTTATCGGTATCGCGACCCGCAAAAGAAAGGAAACCACACAGGCAATGTCCGCCCTATACGGCACCATCTCACGCCTCGAGCTCCAACACAAACGCTCCCAACTAGTCGAAACATATGCCGAACTGACAGAAGCCCGACGCAAACTGACAACCCTCCTCACACAACGACACCTACGTTCGCTTCAAAGATCGAAAAAGATCGAAAAACTATACACACGCGAACAAAGGGGGGAAACTCTTAGCACGGCTGCTACGAGGAGAAACAACACGCACACAGGTACGCAAGATTCGCCTGGCCTCGGGTACCACATCACAATTCCCCGAGGACATAGCACGGGAGTTTCGGGAATACTATGCCTCGCTATATAACCTACACCGACCCCAGGACCCACCACAACGACGAGACTTGGAACAACTAGAGCGGACGTACCTACAGGATAATATCCGAACGAGAATCAACCCAGAAGCGGCACTCATGCTGGACGAACTAATTACGACCGACGACCTAGCCGCGGCGCTTAAAGGTACGAAGACGGGAAAGGCCCCGGGACCGGACGGATTCTCTACGGGCTATTACAAACACTTCGCCCAACTATTACTACCGTGGCTAACTAAAGCTATTAACAAAGTGGCGGAGGGGGCACAGTTTGGCATGGAATCCCTAATAGCCACTATTACGGTGATACTTAAGCCTGGGAAAGACCCGGAACAATGCAGCAGCTATCGCCCAATTTCCTTACTGAACGTGGATACGAAGCTCCTAACGAAGGTCCTAGCTACTAGACTCCAAAGGGTACTACCGAACCTTGTCCATGCAGACCAAACGGGATTTATTCCGGACCGGGAGGCACGGGACAGTACGTTACGCCTGTTTTCCATACAACACCACGCACGGAAATACCGGAAACCTCTCCTATTATTATCCACAGACGCGGAAAAGGCGTTTGATCGAGTGGACTGGGCATATATGTTCCGAACTCTCCGGCATATGGGCGTTGGACAGCGGACTATGGCTTGGATCGCGGCCCTATACAGCTCTCCAAGGGCGTCAGTACGGGTCAATGGAGCGCTAACTACTAACTTCAGCATTGCAAACGGCACCAGACAAGGGTGCCCCTTGTCGCCTCTCCTGTTCGCCCTCTCCCTGGAGCCACTCCTACAAGCGATCCGAAACCACCCGGACATACATGGATACTCATGGCAAGGCACGGAACATAAAGTAGCAGAGAGGCAAAATACGCAGCTGTCTGGGCACCATGGCTCGTCTTTCGGACGCGACCGTAAGGGGGATCCGTCGGGGGGGGGCTGGGCCCGGGGGACGGCGCGGCCCTCGCGTACCACCAGCCTTACATTCACACGACCTACAGTGACTCTAATCAGCTGGCAGCGGTAGCCACCACACCCCACGGACCACCCACATCTCCCTGACAAGACGTACACGCAATCACGACTAACTCATGACAACAGAACTGCTCTTAAGGACCGCATACATACGCATGGGACTGTCCAACGGACCCACGCCCATGAACTGCCCACACCCGCACTATGTGACAACCACATGACCATGAGTCTACTAAATATAAGACACCTAACGCACTGACCCAGCAACTACAGATAGACAACCCACGATAGG
This sequence comes from Pelobates fuscus, assembly GCF_036172605.1. NCBI lineage: Eukaryota > Metazoa > Chordata > Amphibia > Anura > Pelobatidae > Pelobates > Pelobates fuscus. The sequence goes on along the minus strand of NC_086317.1, from coordinate 326,840,691 downwards.
TAGGACGGTAGCAACCGGATGAGACTGACTCAGACACACCTCACATCTTGTTCTTCGGGGCGACACGAGACCCACTGATGACCACCTACGAGACTTACACAACCTCGCACTATCTGGCTACCTTAACAGAACTCACACCGGACCATATGGGATCGGAACCGACTCGACTATTGGCGGGGCCCCTTTACACTACTATGCAACCCCGTTAACCCCGCTCTGCTCCCTGTATATTCCCCGACCATACAGTACCAATCCTCTTCAACACCAACAGCAACACAGAACCCATCCGGGTTATACCACACACTGACACACTACACCACACCACACTCTCATACACCCCACTAAGGCACACATGAATCCAAGGCTCAGGTGCCTATAGAACTACCCGCACAGCCCTAGCCCGCAGTTGATTGAACCTGGTAATTCACGTACCTAACAAGAGCTATGATGTGGCGCCTCCCAGGAGGGTACGAGGCATCACCTGACACTTGCGCTCTACTGCTACCTGAGCCTACAACAGTCAATGTTTATACTCTACGATATGTACTGTGCAATGTTATGTTCTTACTATATTAACCCTGTTCTTTATATATTACGCCTTTTCTGCGGGCCTGCGCGCCCAAATTCGCCTACTAATATGTATAACTGTATAATTCAATAAAAACGTGATTAATAAAAAAAAAAAAAAAAAATTATTATTATTATTATGTTATTATTTATATAGCGCCAACAAATTCCGCAGTTATCCAAGGTCATATGTGAAACCCAGAAAGTATGTATACATAACATAACTATCATCATCTGGACTTACACTGAGCTATTAACTGCAGAAACATATTAGGTTGCAATACAGTAAAATGTGAGGAGAACAAAATAAATCAGTTGATGGGAAATTGTACAGGAATTTACCTTGTCTAAAAAATAATTACCCAGTACCCAACTGGACATATGTTTGAATTGATTTAACTGGAGAAATTATCCCTAGAACAAATTGTCCACGTGTAAAGAAAAATTAAATTGGTAGATTATAGTCCAGTATATTGTTAAAATATTGGAAGTTGCAAGGTTTAATAACATTTCTAGGTCAACACTACCTTACTCCAAATATTTAATTCAGAAGTAATTTAAGTAGTTCAGAGATTGATCAACTATCTTGTAAAGAGCATACTTATTAATATGATATGATATGGTCTGACAATACAAAGCACTGCTTTTTATATAAAGAACCCACAAAAACCTACGAGGTGCATGGTACTTCTTTTCAAGTGGGCTATATTTGGTCAATATGTGGTTATCAATATCTCAGGAATACAGATTAGCCAAAACAACACAGATTTAACAAACAAGTAGATGAATAGTGTGTTTTAGTGTCTTGAGATTATCTGCAAAATTACCTCTATCTCCTTTCTCTCCTTTGACACCCTTCATAGCATCCATGTCTAATTCTTTCATAGAACCTGGGGCTCCTGGCAATCCTGCTTCACCCTTTTCACCCTTGTCACCGAAAGAACCAGACTCTCCAGGGAAGCCAGGTACACCAGTGTCACCTAGATACAAATGAATAAAGTGATACATTATTTGAATCAGAAATCAAGTATATATGGCAACTAATAAAACATATGGTAAACCATAAGTAGATTCAATTTAACAAACTTGTAATTTCTTTTTGAAATTATATTTTACATTACTCCTTACATATTTGTGTCATTCTTAAAACATGTGTGTCTAGTAAACTATCAGTATGGCATGAGGGTATTTAATAAGCTTTGCAGCAAAAATAAAAACTCAAGGGGGGAGGGCGGTTCCTGACTAGCAAGCTGGCCAGACGTGTTTTCTGGGAGCTCCTGCCAGCAAAACTTTTAAAGCTACTAAAACAGTAAAAAATTGTGGCAGAAGACTCTAAAACCAGCACAACAGGCACCTCTACCGACGGGGACATTTGCCATTTTATTATGCTTTTGCCATTTTATTCTGCATTCTGGCCTTGCAGCCGGCTGAGATTATGGACCAGATGGCTGGGGGAGGTAGACGATCTCCCACCTGTGGCCAAGCATTTGCAGCCAAAGTAGCCCCGTTACCCCCCTTTGGACTGGTGGGGGCTATTCTGGTGCCCACTGGACACACTAAAAAGCTTCAGAGTTTTTCTCAGATAGTTGTTACTGCCCCCCCTCCCCCTCAAAATATCTATTGTAATCTAATTATATAAAATTCAAAACAAATATATATATATTATTTATTTTATTTATATTTACATTACTATATTTAATTATCAAAACACCTCCCACCTTTTGGCCCTGGTTGCCCTGGATTTCCTGGTGCTCCTGGTTGGCCAACACTTCCTGGAGTTCCCATAACTCCCATCTCTCCTTTTGGACCTAGAAGTGGAGATCATGGAGTTAATTGGTGCATCATGATAAACAGAAAAACCTATAAGAACTATTATGTATTATAATATACAATGATAAAAATATACATATATGCCTAGTATCACCAATAACGAAAAGCTACAAACATCCTCCATTCTTTGGATCCACAAAGAAGGTGTGATAAATCTGCTAATGACGTTTAATGAGGTGGTTCTGTCACCTCAAACTCACCTTTCTCCTATTGTTTCCTCTTCTCTCCCTTATTCAAAATATGTTATTTTTTCATTTCTGATCTATTTCTCTTTAAAACATAAGATATGGATTTCCTGGTTTTATGTACGTTTTCCTACATTTGAAAATATGGACAAAGTGTGGAATATAAGGTATGAACTATTGCCTTTGTTAGTTTGAGAAAGAAAATGGAGCTTGCCTTAAGCCCCACCCTTTCCCAAGATTATCAAGTGTAGGAAAAATACATAAGATAAAGTAGTCCCTAGTTTGACCTATGTTTTAAAAAATAAATAAATCAGAAATTAAGAAAATAACCGATTTTAAAAGAGGAAGAGAAGAGGAAACAATAGGAGAAAGGCAAGTTTGAGTTGACAGAGCCACTTTAAATACAATTTGTATGGACACACACACATGTATCACACAATTCTTCTTATTTCCAAGAAACCATATAGAATTTCTGTGAGAAACAGTACAGTAAAACTTAAGCAAGTCCGGGGGGGGCGGAGCTAACTTCCGGGCTGGATGGACGTGCTATACCCCAGCTCCTGGCACAAACCACCGAAACAAGGGGTAAAACCCCAGAATAATGGCACACATGCTGCCTGGAAGGTGACAGCGACGACGGGCACCCCCGGAGGAACACAGCGAGACCAAAATCCAAACAAACAACCTCCGGGAACCCACACACACAGCATGGGGCCTACCTGCCATGAGGCCGGGGAGAGGCGGCCGCTCTCCGCACCGGCACCTGCGCATACCGACCCCTCTATATACTCACCACCTACCCCCCCCCTTTGGACCGATGGGGGATATCACGGTCCGTGCTGGAGGTCTGGAGCAATCGACCTGCCTAAAGACAAACAGCAAAACAGCAACGCACCTAAGCTCGGAGCACCCAAGATGGCGGCTGAAACGGAGGCACTGCTCACACACAACAGGCTGCACCAAGACACCATGCGAGGCATAGAGGACAGCTTCAACCGCTTTTGGGAACAGTTCTGGGAGAGGCATCTCACAGCCCAGCCCGCACTGACCACCCCACAGATCAATGGTGAGCAGAGCCACGGACGGAGGGAGGTGAGGGGAAAGTCCTTGGGCACAGCGACATTGCCCCCAATTAATCCCAAGCCACAGAGCCCACCCGGGTTGAAGGTCCGACTGGGGAACACCCGACCGCATCAACCACACAAATGGAGACCCAAGCAGCGCAAGCACAAGCACACTGCCAAGCCCTCTATTAATCTCCCACGTGGAGGAAACTCTGCTTGCACCACGCACAGAGTTTGTGGCCGACGGATGCAAGACCTCACACAGACCCGGGGCAAGAAGGTCATTCCCATACACACCCTTGGGCCAGTGGCTCCCAGAAGATCTCGGGCGAGCCCTACAGACACTCGGAGAAACCACCCCAGCAAAGCGGAGAGAGCAGGAGGAAGGCAAAGAGGCCAAGCGTCTGCAATCTCCTCGCAAGCACCAGCATCCTCACAGCCGCGCAGGGGAGTCGGCTGACGAGCCGGCCGTGAATTGCGCTTCAGCCAGTAAGTGAGCATAGCACCCGGACTGGCACCCGGGGGATTCGCACCGACAATGCTGAAGTTGGACTTGCCCCCTATGGGGTCCCCAAAACCGTGAACACCCCCAACATAGCGGACTGTGTCCTAAGGTGACCCATAAGCCTGACATTTCCACTACACTGTCAATCCACGTCTGCTCATCCATGTTTTTCTTACTCTCATCAGCCTATTTCTACATGTTTGTACGTGTGTATGTTTAATGATGCAAGCCTGTTCATTCCATTGTGATCAACAACGTTACTTATTCTAACTTTGCTTGTACCATATACCATGTTTACTTTACTAAGAGTCCTTGATAAAAAGCATAGCACACGCATCTCTTTATAATTGTGCTACACTACCAAGCTTACATTATGCCGTCAATAACACGTTAACTGAATTAGCTATATCTGGCAAGAGGCACAGCAAACGTATTTCCTCATTAATCTCCAGCAATAGTTGTACCCAACCTGTATTACCGTGTTTATATAATATCAAAATGTGACAGTCTTTCCATGGGAATATATAATAAGCGACGCTGACACTTATGTTTTGTTTTATGCAGTTCTGATTCCCATTAATTTGTAAGCTGAAAATTTAACACTGTTATACCTGATGTACTTTGCCTGTTGCATAATTTAGTCCTGAGTAGACGCACTGTGATCCTAGCGGGTTAACCTATACTTAGGCAATCACCTAATAACTAATTTGATCGATGTGCCGCCTAGCACAAGCCTGTTTAACTATGAATATCTCACCGATTGTATCAACCTGTTTGCCTCTTAAAATAGCATAACTAGTATGAGCCTGCTCAACCCTCACTATGTTCTCGATTCATATAAGCCTGTTTTATTATTAGCAACCTTAAAGTTTAACCCTGTTTACCTAGCCTTGTAATAATCGTTTTCGAGCTAACCTGATATCAAATAGATTGCCATCGTTTAACCAAAACTACTTAGCTTAGCATGTTTTACAAAAAAGAAAAATTGTGCAAGATTATCATGCCACTGTTTAATCAATATGTAACTTTAAGTAAACAAACGCTGTTGTGGCGCATGACAATGCTCTGTAATCACCCGCACGACAAAAATAAAGAATTAAAAAAAAAAAAAAAAAAAAAAAAAAAAACTTAAGCAAGTCCTTCGTGAAAATTATTATAGAATATGAAGCAGAATTGGTGTGTGCAATTGTACTGCTCATAGCGTAAACGTACCTTTATTCTACTCTGATTGTAAGGAGAGAAAGACATTTTATTTTGCCACACCATGCTTTCACAATAGGTTTATTAAACAGCACCTCTGGGGGATTACTAGGATGCTTTAAACAGGATTTGACATATAAACTGACCTTCATTAATTTCTGGGACAGTTATTTTATACTTGTTTATTGGCTTTCTCTTCATGACAAACATTTCCAGTCTTTCTCTGATACCATCTTTGTACCAATCATCATGTCGTAAGGTTAAAAAGGTAAACTCTTCAGTATTATGAATAAGTTATTATACATCCACACTGAATGGATAAAACTAGATAACTTTCTAGATACATTGAATTTTATCTGGTTTAATGTCTCATTCTATATGTGTGAATCTTTGACAAATATGGCACAAACTTACCAGGAACACCTTGAATCCCCTCTTTCCCTGGTATGCCTGGTTGGCCACTTTGTCCTGGTGTCCCTGTGGCCCCAGGAAAGCCTGTCTCTCCTTTATCTCCTTTGTGCCCAGGCATATCTAAACCAGGGTAACCAGGAAAACCTCGATCTCCTTTTGCTCCAGCAGATCCTGCAATATAATGTAGATAGGTAGTTATATTTTTAGTTGGATAGGTAGTTAGAGGAAGTTTGATGTCTTTGTCTATGACATTTATATTGTGCTCATATTTTCAGTGTTCTATCTGGATAGCATATTTGAAGTTGAAAATAGAATTTTTGTTTACTCTTGTAAAAGAAGGAATAGCACTTAGAAGTTGGCCAATTAAATTCTAAATTAAATTAAATGAAAATATTAAATATTTGAAATGAAAGGTTTATTTACTAGTGTTTTATTATTTATAAAATGTTTTATTCCTTTAAAGTGAAAAAAAACAAAAACGTTTTATATTTGTTCATAATCCACACGCAAATACATAAATTGGAAAACATGCAATGTGCTCTATATTACTTACCTGTTAGTCCTGGTGGTCCTTGTGGACCTTGCATTCCTTGTTGACCTGGTGGACCCATTCCTGGAATACCAGGGGGTCCTTGCATACCTGGTGCACCTGCAGGTCCTGTATCACCTTATTGTAAAAAGACATTGTGTAAAATAGCTGTACTGCAGCAGTCTTTTTTTAAAACATGGAATGCAAGAGGAAATATGAAACAAACTAAAGGAATACTTGAAAAACTACACATTTAAACAATGATTAATATTTTATAACGACAGGTGTAGAGTATAAATAGACAATAACCATGACTGACACACATACAGAGACGTTGCAATGCAGTTCAGGGTAAGCTTTATGTTTGGGGATGCTGATCATTTGGCAAGCATGAGATATATATGACTTGTGATATAAAAATCCAGAGTGTCTAACTCAGTGGTTCCCTAACTTTTTAGGTTCAAGGCACCCTTAATATTTCAATATTTTTCCAAGGCACCCCAAGTCAAACTTTGTAGGTTGTATATCTGTACAGCGTTGCGGCATTTACTGGCGCTATTGTGTAATGTACAGTGTTGGCATTTGAAGGGGTGCTTGTATATAGTTTTAGTGTTTTAACACAGGGGTGTGTTTGTTTCTCTTAAAGTGAGTGCTCCTAATCTCAGCTTGTTATCTGTATAAAAGACACCTGTCCACAGAATCAATCAATCAATCAATCCATAAATCAGATTCCAAACTCTCCACCTTGGCCAAGACCAAAGAGCTGACCAAGGATGTCAGGGACAAGATTGTAGACCTACACAAGGTTGGAATGGGCTACAAGACATTGCCAAGCAGCTTGATGAGAAGGTGACTACAGTTGGTGCAATTATTCGCAATAGGAAGAAGCACAAAATAATGGTCAGTGTTCCTTGGTCTGGTGCTCCATGCAAGATCTCACCTTGTGGAATTTCAATGATCATGAGAACGGTGAGGAATCAGCCCAGAACTACACGAGGATCTTGTTAATGATCTCAAGGCAGCTGGGACCATAGTCACCAAGAAACAATTGGTAACAGACTATGCTGTGAAGGATTGTAATCCTGCAGCACCTGCAAGGTCCCCCTTGCTCAAGAAAGCACATGTATAGGCCTGTCTGAAGGTGGGCTTACCCTCTGATGGCCATTGGAGGTAACTAAAAACCTCCATTTGTTTAAAAATACATAGGGATGTGGAAAGAGAACAGGTAACTTTTTTTTCTTTGTTTTTTACAATATGTATTTTTGGCTGATGTGTACTATGGTCATTGCTGCCGCCCAGGAGTAATAAGAATTGGAGCGCAGGACTAGTTTCTTTGTACGTGTACAGGCCTGTCTGAAGTTTGCCACTGAACATCTGAATGATTCAGAGGAGAACTGGGTGAAAGTGTTGTGGTCAAATGAGACCAAAATCGAGCTCTTTGGCATCAACTCAACTCGCTGTGCTTTAATGAGGAGGAATGCTGCCTATGACCCCAAGAACACCATCCCCACCATCAAACATGGAGGTGGAAACATTATATTTTGGGGGTGTTTTTCTGCTAAGGGGACAGGACAATTGCACCACATTAAAGGGATGATGGACGGGGCCATGTACCATCAAATCTTGGGTGAGAACCTCCTACCCTCAGACAGGGCATTGAAAATGGGTCGTGGATGAGTATTCCAGCATGAAAATGACCCCAAACCACAGCCAAGGCAACAAAGGAGTGGCTCAAGAAGAAGCACATTAAGGTCCTGGAGTGGCCTAGCCAGTCTCCAGACCTTAATCCCAAAGAAAATTTGTGGAGGGAGCTGAAGGTTCAAGTTGCCAAATGTCAGCCTAGAAACCTTAATGACTTGGAGAACATCTGCAAAGAGGAGTGGGACAAAATCCCTCCGGAGATGTGTGCAATCCTGGTGGTCAACTACAAGAAACGTCTGACCTCTGTGATTGCCAACAAGGGTTTTGCCACCACGAAGTCAAGGGGATCAAATACTTATTTAACTCATTGACATGCAAATTAATTTAGAACTATTTTGACATGCGTTTTTCTTGATTCTTTTGTTATTCTGTCTCTCAGTGTTAAAATACATCTACCATTACAATTATAGACTGATCATTTCTTTGTCAGTGGACACACATTCAAAATCAGCAGGAGTTAAATACTTTTTTCCCTCACTGTACATATGATTTTTTAACACACAGTATATAACTTAATACCCCATAGAGATTAGGCTTTTATTTTCCACTTATTTGTCATGTATTCAAACTCTGAAGCAACATATGAATTCACATCCAAAAACATTGCCAGTGTTCTCTGATAACTTTAAGATGGTGCTTTCTCCCCACCATAAGCAATTTCCAACATAATTCTAAGATTATTCAAGAAGCATGTACTCGAAAGATGGGATATAAGCATTAAACAGAAGTAAATAAGTCTTTAATTGTATTTAAACAGACATTTACCTTTAACTCCTAAATGACCAGGGACACCCGGCAGACCTTGTTCTCCTGGAATACCCGATGCACCTTGATTTCCTTTCTCTCCAGGTAAGCCTGAAGGTCCTGGAGGCCCTGGTAAACCTTTTTGCCCAGGTAGACCAAACCCTGGCTCACCCTAAATGCAATTTGAAAATACAAAACAGATTATTGAGAATAAGGAAATAAACTACATTTGTTGAAGTAGTGGCAATACAGCTGATACTCTAAATATGTATTACTAGTACTATGACTAACACCATTTGCATGTAGTGTTATGTTATTTCTATTGAGAGGATGCAATGCATGGTCGATATCACCATACTGCACATATTTAAATTGGTAGTTATTTACTGGAATGCATAACAGGATCACAGTACTTTGCACATATCTGCTACTTGACCCTAAGTGTAAAGGACTTAAGTCAGCATGGTCACATGCTAACCTTCATAGGTCATAGTAAAAATCAAGCACAAGAATAAAATGTGCTTGATGTTGCAGTATCCTCAATGAAAAGTATGAACTGCGTGACCACAGGCAAGCACATATGACAGGCCACAAAGGTCATAAAATTACCTAGGAAATTCCAAATTCAAAAAGACCACACATCAGAACACATTAGGGTCCAACATAACTGGAATTGAAATGATTGTCTTGTCACAATTAATTGACATTTGATGGCAGGCTATTCACCACAACACACCTCTGGCAAAGCCTGAATCTGAAACGTAAAAATAAAACTCTGAAGTTAAGAAGTACATGTACGTGAACAAAGACACAATGGACAAACATAACCTCTGGTTAGGCACATTAAATACGCAAGGGACTAGACAGACACATAAGCTGCCAGGATATACTAATATGCCCAAACACGCAGATGTATTACCGAGCCTTAGAATGGCCGGACTCAACATATAAAAGGAAAGAACAAAAGACAGGCTGAGGACAAGAATACAGAATACACGAAAGCGTTAAACAAGCCAAAGGTCGAGGAATATAGAAGTCAGAATAGTCAGGAGCCGAGCCAAAGGTCAAGGGATACAGAGATTGGAATGTCAGTAGGATAGCCAAGGTCAAAATACACAAGAAACAATACCAGAAATGCACTCTCGGATAACCAGAACAGAAACCACGACAGTGCATAGAGAAATGGACAAAAAAGGTTTAAATAGCCTAAGGTGCTCCCTGATTGGCTGCAGGGAAGTATATGACAGTGAATGTGTGTGTGACATCACACACACGTTCCAAATGGTTAGGCACTCGAAGGGTTAATATAAAACCTTAAACGATTCTAATGTTTACAGAACCGGCCGCTGTGTAAGAGGAGGAGTTCCTGTCATTTTGGCCTGGAGCGTCGCAGGAGAAGGTAAGCAATAGGCAGCATTCCCATTACCACGTGGGAATGCAGCCACAACGAGATGCGCTCACTGGGTCCCAGTCCGCTCCCGGGCATGAGCGGTCCCGGTGGGTGCCTGGAGACAGGGTAAATATTCGGTGAATGCACGACGTGACAGTACCCGCTCCCCGAAAACCACCCACGGGGAGGGAAGGGGCCGAAACCGGACATGAAAAGTACGCAGCAGCCTAGCAGCATGAACGTCAGAGGCAGGAACCCACAAATGCTCCTCTGGACCATAACCTCTCCAATGAATTAAATACTGCAACACCCCACGCGACCACCTGGAGTACACAATAGATTGGATCCAATACTTGTCCTGACCATCGACAGACACAGGAGAATGATGCAACGTGCGCTTAGAGTAACGATTGCACAACAGAGGTTTGAGCAAGGACACATGAAAAAACATTAGGAATACATAAGGCCGGAGGGAGCGCAAATGGATATGACACAGGATTGAGTTTCCTAGAGATCACATATGGGCCAATGAATCAAAGCCAAAGACAATGCATGCTGTACAAGCTTCCACCTTTCTTGAAGATCATGAAGGTGTTTATCAAGAACCGGTAAAACGGTTTCATGAAATTGAGAATGGATAACAAGGGCATGTCTACCATAAGTAATGACAAAATGGGCTATGCTGTGAGGAGTTGTGTGTAGTGTTGTTACGTGTGAATTCAGCACAAGGAAGAAGGTCATACCAGTTGTCATGGTTGTGTGATATGAAACATCTCAGGAAGCCCTCTATAGATTGATTAACCCTTTCCGTAGCCCCGTTTGTTTGGGGTGATATGATGAGGAAAAAGACAATTAAACCCCTAGTTCAGAACCAAACTGTGTTCTCTATCAGATACGATTTCTTGTGGCAACCCATGTAATCTATATATCTCTTTAATGACGATCTGGGCCAACTCAGTAGAGGTGGGCAGTTTACGGAGTGGAATCAAATGGATAATTTTCGTGAAACGATCTACCAAAGTTAAAATGGTGGTATGTCCTTTAGATGGTGGTAGATCTACAATGAAGTCCATGGCAAGATGGGAGCAACGTTTTTCAGGGACAGGGAATGGCTGTAAGGGGCCACAAGGCAGTTTATGAGGTGTTTTGGTCATAGCACAAACAGTACATGCCTGAATATAATCAGTAACATCCATATGTAAAGAAGGCCATCAAAACTGTCTAGATATGGAGGATAAGGTTTTCCAAATCCTGGCATGGCCAGCTTACTTGTTATCATGATTCAAGGAGAGTATTTCTATTCTCTCCATAGGTGGAACATACAATTTATTGTTGGGTTTACCGTCAGGGACCTGTGTTTGGGCTGCATGTACTTTGTCCATCAAGGAGGAAGACATGGTTAATATAGTAGTAGCTACTATACATTCAGGTGGTATAATAGGAACGATTACTAGATCTTGATCAGAGCCAATTTCGAATTGTGTAGATAAGGCATCTGCCTTAGTGTTATGAGAACCAGGCCTATACGTGATGATAAAATTAAAACGAGAAAGAAACAAGGACCATATAGCTTGTCTAGATAAGAGACATTTTGCCTCACTTGTGTAGGCCAAATTCTTATGGTCAGTAAGGATCATTATGAGTTATTTAGCTCCCTCTACCAGATGTCTCCACTCTATTAATGCTAGGATTACAGCCAACAACTCCCTGTTCCCTAAATCATAATTAACCTATGCATGGGATAACTTTTTGGAGAAGAAATCACAAGGATGAAGTGGAGTGTTTTGAGACTCCCATTGAGAGAGGACAGCTCCTACTCCTGTTTCAGAAGCATCAACCTCTAGCACAAAAGGTTTGGAAGGATCAGGATGCATGAGAATAGGGGCAGTAGAAAAGAGGGTTTTAAGTTGTTCAAAGGCAAACAGGGCTGCAGGAGGCCAGACATGAGTCTCAGCACCTTTACGTGTGAGATTAGCAATGGGAGAAACGACTGAGGAAAATCCTTTAATAAACCTGCGGTCAGGGCCGGCGCGTCCATAAGGCGGCACAGGCGGCCGCCTTAGGGCGCACGGGCTCTGGGAGTGCAAGATTTCAGTGACCGGCAGGAGGGAAGCTCTCCCTCCTGCCAGGCCACCATCTCGGCCCCCGGCGCGGCATGCGGCAGTGCTGTAATCAGGCGCGGCGAGGGAGCCCTAATCTCACCGCTCTGCTCCCTCGCGCGCTGTCTGCTGATGCCGCAGGTGGGCCAGAATATGACGTCATATTCCGGCTCCCGCAGCATCAGCAGACAGCGCGCGAGGGAGCAGAGCAGTGAGGTTAGAGCTCCCTCGCCGCGCCTGATCACAGCACTGCGCACGCCGCGCCGGGGGCCGAGATGGTGGCCTGGCAGGAGGGAGAGCTTCCCTCCTGCCGGTCACTGAAATCTTGCACTCCCAGAGCCCGTGCGCCCTAAGGCGGCCGCCTGTGCCGCCTTATGGACGTGCCGGCCCTGACCGCAGGTTTATTAAAGGATTTTCCTCAGTTGTTTCTCTCATTGCTAATCTCACACGTAAAGGTGCTGAGACTCATGTCTGGCCTCCTGCAGCCCAGCAGCCAAGCAGCCCAGCAGCCCCACTGGACCCCAGGGAATGGTTATCAATCATCCACACCAGCTCTCCATGTAGGGAGGCTGGGTGGAAAAGGTTTATTTCTAAAATAATTAGTGAATGTATGTGATGTGTCTGTGTGTGAGTGTCTGTGTCTGTTTGAGTGTCTGTGTCTGTGAGTGACAGTGTGTGTGTATGTGAGTGACAGAGTGTGTGTCTGTGAGTGACAGTGTGTGTGTCTGTGAGTGACAGAGTGTGTGCCTGTGAGTGAGTGTGTGTGTCTGTGAGTGACAGTGTGTGAGTCTGTGAGTGACAGTGTGTGAGTCTGTGAGTGACAGAGTGTGCGTCTGTGAGTGACAGCGTGTGTGTCTGTGAGTGACAGCGTGTGTGTCTATGAGTGACAGAGTGTGTGTCTGTGAGTGACAGAGTGTGCGTCTGTGAGTGACAGAGTGTGTGCGTCTGAGTGACATCATGCGTCTGTGAGTGACAGCGTGTGTCTGTGAGTGACAGCGTGTGTGTGTGAGTGAGTGCGTCTGTGTGTGTGCATGTGAGTGTATGAGTGTGTCTGTCAGTGTATGATGAGTGTGTTTGTCAGTGTATGAGTGTGTATCTGTCAAATCAGTGAGAGTATGTTTGTCATTGAGTCTGTGTGTGACTATCAGTGTGTCTGTCAATGAGTGTCAATGAGTCTGTGTCTGTCAGTGATGTCTGTGTGTTTGTCATTGAGTGTGTGACTGTCAGTGTGTACAGAGTGTAGCGGAGCGGAGCGCGGTACAGGAGCTTCTGTTTCCTGTACCTGGCCAGACTGACAGGAGGTGCTCACAGACAGAGCACTCCCTGTCAGTTCGGCTGGGTACAGAAAACTGAAGCTCATTTAAGGGATCTATGCAACAATAGAGGTAGGAGGCACACGAGGAAGGGGAGTGTGACCACTAAAGGGGTGTGGGGTGCACCAAGGGACAGGGAGGGAATGGGAGAGAAACACCAAGAGACAGGGAAAAGAGGGGGGAGGGGAGAAGAACACTAAGGGACAGGGAAGGGACCACTAATGGTCGGGGAGGGGAGAGGGGCTGGTTAAGAGGCACATAGTTGAAGATGTTTTTGTGGGGGGGGGGGGGGGAGAGGGGAGAAGGGGGGGGGGAAGAAAAATGCATCTTCGCCTATGTACCTAAAAATCCAAGCACCAGCCCTGCCTGCGGTAGTAATTAGCGAATCCAATAAACCTTTGAATGGCTTTAAGACTCTTAGGTCTGGGCCATTGCAAGACCGCCTCAAGTTTCTTGGGATCCATTTAAAAACCCTTGGCTGAGATAATGTAGCCTAAGAATTGAACCTCTGCTTGATGAAATAAGCATTTCTCCAATTTACAATATAAGCCATTGCATAACAGTGTAGTGAATACCTGAGAGACATGAACACAGTGAGTGGTAATGTCGGGGGAATAAACGAGTATGTCATCCAAATAGACTAGCCAGCCCCCTGTTTTCTCATATATGTATTTGGAAATCTAGCCAACTCCTTAGCTTTGTACCCCTCCCTGTTACAGATGCCTCTTCCCAGGGCCCTATTTAGCCTTGTACTGCAGAGAACACTAGATGCAATTTTTTTACCTAAGTAAGTAGCTCATGAGGCAGACACTAGGCTGGTAGTGTAGGACCTGCCAAAGGTGGGGTACATTGACGTTGTGGCAGGCTTATGCTATGTATGATCATATAATGTAACTAAACCCCATTATTTTTTGCCTGGTTAGGTGTAAAAAAAAACTAAAAAGAAACTAACAATCTGTCAGCACTGAAGTTGCTGTTTAGGGGATAATGGAGTGCGCTGTATTTTCTTTTTTTATTTTATAAATTGGCTCCCAGCAGCACCCTATTTATGCATATTCAGGTAAGTGCAGCCAGACCCCTGTTTTCTCATCCAAATAGACTAGAACACATGAGTGGATATACTCCCTTAAGATGTTTACGTATAAGATCTTGGAAAATCGCAGGAGCATTACACAATCCAAAAGGTATTACAAGATATTCATAATACCCACTCCTTGTGTTAAAAGTGGTTTTCCATATCCTGACCAGATTGTATGCACTCCTAAGGTCTAATTTTGGAAAACACAGTGGCCCCTTTGAGTCTATCAAACAAATTTGTGATGAGGGGAATAGGATAGACGTTTCTTATAGTAATCTTGTTAAGACCTCTATAATCAATGCATAGTCGTAGATCACCCTCTTTCGTGGAAACAAGGAAAAACCCTGCGCCTGCAGGAGAGGAAGATCTACATATGAAACCCTTGGCAAGAGCGTCCTGGATATACTCTTCCATGATTTCACTCTCATGGAGGGACAAAGGATACGTCCGGCCTTTTGGGTGGCATCGTACCTGGCAGGAGGTCTATGGCACAGTCATAAGGTCGGTGTGGGGCAGTGGCATACACACGATCCATGGGGCCATGGTGCAAAAACGGATCCATGGTCCCCCCCGGCGCTTACACTGCGTGGGTCGGGCCGCAACACATGGCGGCAGGCACCTGGTAGCAGGGCTGCGACCCCTGCGACCGCGGTATGTGTGCCAGTGCATGTAGATACACATACACTAAAATGGCCACTATAGGCACCCAGATCACTTCAGCTCAATGAAGTGGTCTGGGTGCCAGGTCCCTCTAGTTTTAACCCTGCAGCAGAAAACATAGCAGTTTCAAAGAAACTGCTATGTTTCACTGAGGGTTAATCCAGCCTCTAGTAGCTGTCTCACTGACAGCCCCTAGAGGCGCTTCCGCGATTCTCATTGTGAAAATCACAGGGAGAAGATGCTGGACGTCCATAGTAAAGCATTGAGTAAAGCTTTCCTATGGGCGGTTTGAATGTGCGCGTGGCTCTTGCCACGCATGCATGTTCGAAGCTGAGAGGCGGATCGGGCAGAGAGACCCCAGCGCCAAGGGCCACATATACACTCACTGACAAACACATATACACTCTCACTAACAAACACACACTCACTAACAGACAAGCATACACACACACACACTCACTAACAGACACACACACTCTAATGAACAGACGCATACACACTAGCTAACAGACACACACATTTGTTGACAGACACACACTCAGTGACAGACATACACTTTCACTGACAAGCACACACCAAACAGACTAAAAACACACACTCAATAACAGACACACACATACAGACACACACATACAGACACACACAAACTAACACACAACTAACACACTCAGTAACAGACACACACACAGTAACACACTCACTGACACACACAGACACATTAACATTAACACACATACACACTCACATTTTTTTTTTATTTAATCCCCCAGTCTCCCTACCGTTGGGAGTGCTGAGGGGATTCCAGCTTTGCCTGAGGTCCAGTGGGGCTGCTGGGCAGCCGGTCACTTTATGGGCGCACAAGGGAGCACTGATCCTCCTGTTTAGCTCCCTCGCATGCTGCTTACTGATGCCAGAGCCGTAGTGATGTCATATTCGGGCTCCGGCATCACTCCCTCGCGTGCCCGCAAAGTGACGCCACTGCCAGCCTCGGGGAGCCCTGATGTGGCCAGCTCATGGGCCCCTCAGGAGAAGAGGCTGTCAAAATGCGGCCATGGCCTAGAGGGGTGGACCCGATCGCAGCTGCGAACCCTGCAACCGCGGTATGTACGCCAGTGGTGTGAGGGTAACGCTTCGGCATTGGTTTTATTAAAGACTTCCTTAACCTTGATATTGTGGGGGAACTACTGTGGATAATGGATCAGCCGTTGGCACGTTAATACGACCTAAAGGTTTGACGGAGAGAAGACATTGATCCTTGCAGCTAGTTCCCCAAGTACAAATTTCACCCTTAGCCCAATCCAAGACCGGATTATGTCGCACCAACCAGGGAAAGCCAAGAATGATAGAACATGAAGGGGTTGAAATGACTTGGAGAGTTATATTCTCTCTCTGTAGCATCCCTATGGACAAGGATAAGGGAAGAGTCTCATGGGTTATAATGGGTGTCTGAAGGGGTCTACCATCTATGGCCTCAATGGCCAAAGGTGTGGCTGTCTCCTTCAGAGGGATAAGAAGGTCGCTAACAAACTTTTTGCCTATGAAGTTCTCAGCGGCTCCAGAATCAACAAGGGCCTTACAAGGAATATTATGAGCACACCAAGATAGAATAACCGAGAGGAGGAACCTGTTGTGAGGCAGGATAGAGGACGATTTCATTACACATAAGGCCGGTCCTCTAACGGTGCTTAGGTGTGGTCTTGTTCCAGACGTATAGGGCAGTTTAAGGGTAAATGTCCCCTTTCACCACAATATAGGCATAAATCCTCAGCCCTACGATATTGTTTCTCAGCTTCCGAGAGCTTCATCACTCCCAGTTGCATGGGTTCGGACTCAACAGCAACTACAGGAGCAGAAGGAGTCATGCGAGGAGCCGGAGAAACAGAGTAATGGACAGTTTGTGTTTTGGTCTTTGCCCTCTCCCTAAGGCAATTATCTATATCCATCATACAGATAATATAATCCTCCAATAAATCTGGTAGGTCTTTTGTGGCTGTTTCATCTAGTAAAGCCTCACAGAGCCCTTCTGAAAATGCTGTTGCCAAGTCACTATTTGTCCAATCTACCTCGGCCGCTAGTCCATAGGATTCTATGGCATAATCCGCAAAGGATCTATTGCCCTGTTTAATCCGCATTAACGCCTTGGCTGCCTTCTTAACTTTCCCAAGAGGTTCAAACGATCTTTTGAATTCAGTAATGAATTCCACGCAGTTGTAAGCTACAGTCCTACCACTCTCCCATAAGGGATTGGCCCATGCTAGGGCTTTACCAGATAGTTGGTTCATCAAATACCCGATCTTTGCCCTATCAGAAGGGAAAGAACCAGGGTATGCTTCAAAGTGGTACTCGATTTGATTTATGAAGCCCATACACTCCTGGGAATCACCACTGAATCTAGGTGGAGGGGATAAGCTTATGGTCGGAGCTTATCCCCCCTTTGACCACTGGTCACTTCCACAGCGGCATGCTGTGGAGCCTGGGAAGTAGGAGGTGTCTCAGACTGGAGGTGAGCAGTGCGAGCCAGCAATGTCTGAAAAACCTGAGCGAACAGATCCATGCGGAGATCATGTACCTCTAGCTTTGCTTCGCAAGACATCACTTGCCTACCTAAGTCTGCAGGGTCCATGGCCCTGTCGTAATGTCAGGATATACTAATATGCTCAAACATGCAGAACTTAAGTATAAAAAAAAGACAACCCTAAGACATATTACCGGGCTTTAGAGCGGCCAGATTTAATGTATAAAAGGAAAAAACACAAGACAGGCTGAGGACAAGAATACAGAATACACTAAACCATTAAACAAGCCAAAGGTTGAGCAATATAGAAGTCAGAATAGTTGGGAGCCGAGCCAAAGGTCAAGGGATACAGAGATCGGAATGTCAGTAGGATAGCCAAGGTCAAAATACACAAGAGACAATACCAGAAATGCACTCTCGGATAACCAGAACAGAAACCACGACAGTGCATAGAGAAATGGACAAAAAAGGTTTAAATAGCCTACAATGCTCCCTGATTGGCTGCAGGGAAGCATGTGACAGTGAACGTGTGCGTGTGACATCACACACACGTTCCAAATGGTTAGGCACTAGAAGGGTTAATATAAAACCTTAAACGATTATAATGTTTACAGAACCGGCCGCTGTGTAAGATGAGGAGTTCCTGTCAGTGAGGCCGGGGGCGTCGCAGGAGTAGGTAAGCGATAGGCGGTATTTCCATTACCACGTGGGAATGCCGCCGCAATGATGCGCGCCCAACGTGACAGAAGCACAGGGAAATTAGAAATGGGTTTAGACCATAAATGGAAGAAAAAAATGGAAGAGGTTTTGATGGAATACATTCTGCCTAACGAAATCAGCCTGTTGACTGAATCCTTCCACAGATTGTTAACTCTGTGTACTTGATGTATGTCAGATTATCATTTTCCAAACACAACTGCCATATTTATAAATCTGAGTAATGCTTCCTACTTATTACATAGCTCTAGACGTATAGCTTCCAAGTTTAGAACAAGAGATACTTAATGAAAAGTTGTTGGCTACTTTAAACTGGACTCAACAATAACAGGAAACCTCTGTATATTAATAAATAAGCAGCACTTATGCAGGAACAAGAAAACCAACAGTTACACTTCTCATTGCCAATGGAAAGTAAATAAGTGAAATAAGTAAGTTACATATTTTAGTTACCTTTTGTCCAATTGTTCCTCGTAAACCAGGAATACCATCTAGACCACGAGAACCAGGAACACCATCGAGACCTTTGGGTCCTGGCATACCCTGGTAACCTGTGAAATTACACAGACAAAAAAAAATTGGTTCAACAGAAATTGGCCACTGGGAGTACTGCTTTGTGTGTCTTTAGATTTTTATAAGAATGATACCATGGATAAGATGAACAGAACTTGTTTTATTATTCTTAATTCTAATGTTTAAATGTAACTAATTAAAGGACAATGTGAATGTGCATTCACCATAGAGAAGTCAATTAAAGGCACCCGATGTAGTGATGAACAATGAGATGCAGTTTAAAAATGGCAATTTATGTGTTTTCAGCCTCCTGCACCAGCTTCAACCCCAAAGTTAAAAAAATGTATATGTTTACATCATTGCATTGTCTACAACTGTTTTAATCTGTGTGAATGCAAGGCATCAATAAAATGTGCCATTTCCTCTTCTTGCTGTTTGTAGCAAGCACAATGCATGGCAATGTCTGTCATAGGCGCTATGAATGCTGCAGACAGATGGCAGCAGCAAAACAGATAAAAAAAAAAAAAGAAAAAAATATGGGCCACACAGAAATAGGACCACTTACCTTTTTCACCCGGGGACCCAGGGTATGACACACCTTGTATACCCTGTTCACCTTTTTCTCCTTGAAAGCCAGGTCTTCCAGGAAGTCCAGAAGACCCTTTTTCACCTAGAAGTGAAGCCAGTCACTGATTAAACATGTTTAGGGAGTACACAGACTTTGCTCAGACCATCAGAGTACACAGTGAGGAGTCTACCTGATATTCTACTAAATAGAGGAATGCTGTGCTTATCTCTCGATACCAGGACTGATAAATGGATTAAACTCTCAATATATTAATATTTTATCTTGTGCATTTTTTCTGGCAGTGATTAAAGGTTTTTACAGTTACACTGTATAGGCCGAGTCTCTACATATTTTCAGCTAACTCATATATATGAATAATCCTAGTTCCTTGTGGAGTTTTGAGCATTTATGCATGCATTTTAATTAATAGGTGCAATCCAGTAAGGGTCCATTGTCACCTGGGATATTTATTTACAAAGAGCACTATTGGATTATGTGTTTCATTTATTAAAGAACGCAAAATAATGCTATGCAAAGACTACACTAGATTAAGGTAATATTATATTATTCCTTTAGTCACCTTAGTGCCTTTTGACTTTTCATATTTAAAATGTTCATACAAGCAAACACAGGGGGTTTATTCTATGTAGTGTGGTACTGTCGTTAAACAGAACAACCTAAAATGCAGATACTGCCATACCTTGTTCTCCTGGAAATCCGGGTGAACCTGCAGTTCCCATTGGTCCTGGTGGTCCAGTCTTTAAAATGACTTTTCCAGGTTCTCCTTTGCTTCCTAGCAACAGTATAAAAAAAAAAAACAATTATTGAACATGTTGACAAATGTGTAACAATGGAGAATATCAAGATGTACTACATGCAAAAATTATCTGTTTGATTTATTTCTTACAGAAATAAGCATCCCAGTAAACATGACTGAATAATTTATCAAATACAATATTATACCGCAGAGTTCGTGAAATGCGTTAATTAATCTACTGCTGTTGTTCCATTTATGTTTTCTCCATTTATGTTTTCAGTGTGGCAATAGAGTGGTGGAACATATGTAGCACTGGGCAGAAGATCCCTGCACTGTGGACACATATTAAAATAATCAAATGACTTGCTCCTTCCTCATAAGTGCTGCTTTAACCCTTCCCAATCCCCGCCACCGATATTATCCTGTTTGTATTGTCGGTGGTCCAAGTTGATATTTTTTTCAACCAACAGTTTTTAAAAATTTTAATACACACATATTAAATAACTGTTAATAATTGTATAGAAGAGTTACCTGGAGAACCTGGAGGACCTGAATATCCAGGTAGCCCTTCCTCTCCTTTGTCTCCAGGTTGACCAATTTGTCCAAATCCTGTAGCTCCTGGGAAGCCTCGTTCACCTGTTGTACCAGGAAATCCTTGGTCTCCAGGAGGTCCACGATCACCTTTAGCCCCAAACACTGCCTAATTTAAGACAATACTCACATATGTTTATCAGGCCATCATTCCTTAAGTCAAGCATAATGAAATGTAATACTGATCACTAAAACTCTAAATTATCTTTTTAGGGTTTGTTTGTTTTTTTAAATAAAAGGTTAGCACACTAATCTAAGAGGATATGCTTAATTTTCATGACATGTTAGAGAAATATAGATACCAGTATTAGAAAAAGGGTCCAGGCACTCCAATGTCTTCAGGCACCTTTATTAAAAAAAAATTTTAATCCATTGGGAGTCGAAACATTGCAGTGTTCAATATGTTCCAAAAAAGATGCCTGAAGACGTGGAGTGCCTGGACCCTTTTTCTAATACTGGTATCTATTATCTTATGGGTTTGTGCTGGCTCTTGGTTCAGCTAAGCACCCTTTCTTAAGTGAATTGAGTGTGGTTCCTTTTCCATTTTGCATGTTAGAGAAATATGGCATGCATATATCTGAAAGACCTAAATAAAATATAAAAATGTATTCGTTTTTGTGGTATTTGTTGTCCATATCATATCGACAATGGCAATAAGTTAGTATGGACAGATAGAACTGTTACTCAAAATGTAAACAGAAGGTAGGATTTTTTTTTTTTTTTAGGTTTTAGTAGTTTACAGTGAATTGGAAGTGGAGGATGGACTTACGCAATATTTGACTCCTTAAATTAAGTTGCGTAAGTTGCTTGGGGGACAGTAGAGAAGGTATGAAACTATATAATAGGAAGTAACAAGATAGAATTATGCTTGTTAACCCCTTCAGGACGGCGGGCGTACTATGCCGTCCTTTGGAACTCGGCTCTAAACGCTGGCGTCCTTCCCACACTCCTGCTCCCTGGCGATCCCCCGCCGGCGATCGTGATGGGGGGACTTACCTGGCATCCAAGGGAGTCCCCCTGCGTCTGATCTGGCCCTCCTGGGCCATGTTATCACGAGGAATAGCCGTCCATAGAAGTGCCAGCAGGGGGAGTGCCTGGAATGACAGGCAGTCCCCCTGCTGCATGAAATAAAGTTAAATAAAGTTTAAACACAGTTTAAAATTAAATAATATACTCTTAGATCATATATAAATATATTATATGTATGATCTAAGTATATATATATATATATACACTTACACATACATACACATACACTGTCTAAGTGTATTTTAATATTTATTTATATATATATATATATATATATATCAAAATTTACATAGAATGATATTAATTAAATATATGTATATATATATAGTTTTATTTATATATATATATATATATATATATATATATATATATGTAAATATATATATATATAAATATACACATAAATATATATATGTATATATCACTATATATATACCTATATATAAATAAATAAATGTAAATATATATATATATATATATATATATACATATATATTTATTTTAATTCTACATATATATTTATGTAATATTTTTACATACTTAAGTCTTTTTATTAATTACAATTTGCAGGACCTGCCTGATAACCCAGGCAGAAAGTCGAGAGACTTTTGCTAGCACTATATATAACCCTGTACCTTTCCAAGACACCCTAAAACCTGTACATGGAGGGTACTGTTTTACTCGGGAGACTTCGCTGAATACAAATATTATTGTTTCAAAACAGTAAAATGCATTACAAACAATATCATCAGTAAAAATGTTTTTTGCATTTTTCACACACAAACGGCCCTTACACTGACGATATAATTGTTGTGGTACGTTTTACGGTTTTGAAACACTAATATTTGTGTTCAGCGAAGTCTCCTGTATAACAGTACCCCTCATGTACAGGTTTTATGGTGTTTTCAAAAGTCACAGAGTCAAATTTAACCCCTTAAGGACACATGACATGTGTGACATGTCATGATTCCCTTTTATTCCAGAAGTTTGGTCCTTAAGGGGTTAAAGCTTGTGTTTCAGTTTTTTCACATTGAAATTTGCCAGATTGTTTACGTTGCCTTTGAGACCATATTGTAGTTCAGAAATGAGAATTACCCCCATGCTGGCACACCATTTGCAAAAGTAGACAACCCAAGGTAATGCAAATGGGGTTTGTCCAGTTTTTTTTTTGTAGCCTCTTAGTCACAAACACTGGCCAAAATTGGCGTTCAAATTAGTTTTTTTTCATTTTTCACACACAAACAAATATTAATGCTAACTTTGGCCAGTGTTTGTGATTAAGTGGCTACTAAAAAAGACTGGACATACCCCATTTGCAATACCTTAGGCTGTCTACTATTGCAAATGGTATGCAATCATGGGGGTAATTCTCATTCCTGGGCTACCATACCGTCTCAAAGTCAACATAACCAATCTGGCGAATGTAAATGTAAAAAAAAACTGAAAAATTAAACATGCTATATTTGCCCCTGTAACTTCCCAAAGCACCGTAAAAAGTTTACATAGGGGGTACAAATATACAAATATGTGCATTTTATTGCAGTAAAAGCTAACAGTATTATAACATTCACAGTTAAAATGTCATGCAGAACTAAAAAAGTAACAAATTGTCTTAATTCCTCACATTTTTTCAATGTTTTATTCATATTAAATTATGGTTCATAGCTAAATATTTGATGTTACAAGAAAGCCCTGTTTCTCCTGAATAAAATTATATATAATACGTGTGGGTGCACTTAATATGAAAGAGGTGAATTACGGTTGAACAGACATATAGTCAAATTCCAAGTTTTGTTTACGTTTTATTTTGATCAAAACGTGTACATTTGGCCCAGTCCTTAATGGGTTAAGGTTAACAAAAACCTGATAGTTAACAAAATCTGATAAATAAATGATAGATCAGAATATGGATAAGTAAAATATCTAATGAAAACAAACTGATAAAAATTACACCAAAGTAATTGCATTGCATGCTATTATTACCTATTGAGAGATGTCTTGGAATTTGACAGACGTTTAGTGAGCACTTTAGTGAGTAAATTAGAATATTTATCTTTCTACCTTATGAAAATAAATGACAGCATAAACAGTACAACATTCAATGAGGTATTTTTTTTAACAACAAACATACCGACACACCCTTTGAACCCGGTGCTCCAGGAGCTCCATCTCTTCCTGGCCTTCCCTCCTTCCCAGGTGTCCCTGGTTGTCCTTGGATTCCAGCATTTCCTTTATCTCCTTTTAATCTTGGTTCAAAAAAGACTTCTCCAGGCTCCCCTTTGGCCCCAGGGCTGCCCCTCAGCCCTGGAAGACCTTGAGATCCCTGGAACATAGAATTATACAATAGCATTACTTTTGTGAATACATAGTGTTAATGTAATAATATCTTGGAAGAGCAACAGTAGGTGGAGAGCCATCTATATGTAGATATCAAGCTAACAAACAGAGCAAGAGTTTAACATGTGCCTTTACAAATTCATACAACTAAAATAACGCAACTTACAGTTAATCCTGGTAACCCATCATATCCATTTAAACCTTTTTCTCCCTTGATTCCAGGCAGGCCAGAGGACCCTAGGATACCATATTTTTACTATATTGTACAAGAATATACAGTAAAATATTGACATATAAAAATGTCAAAAAGATATGTCAATAATATTAAACCTTACCTTTTTCTCCGGGAGGACCCTGGGGACCTGGGGGCCCAGGAAGTGCTGGTGAAATTAAATCACAAGTTGGACATGAATCTCCTTTGTCACCTGAAATATGTATCAAAAGCCTGGTTATAATGGATTGTGAATGATAACAAACCATCAAGTAGAAGGATGAGCTAACAGTGACACAATTCTTTTGTACATATAATTCTATTGTCGTATTATGTTAAACTACATAAATTACAGGACATTATTATTATTATTATTATTATAGCAATTTATATAGCGCCAACAGATTCCGTAGCGCTTTACAATATTATGAGAAGGGATTTAACTATAGATAGGACAATTACAAATAAACTTACAGGAACAATAGGTTGAAGAGGACCCTGCTCAAACGAGCTTACATTCTATAGGAGGTGGGGTGTAAAACACATTAGGACAGGAATTTGCAATCAAATAAGGTGGACTGCCCTTTAGGAGAGGGCAAGAGACAGGTATGTGAGGTAAGGGTTAGTCTTGGAGGCCATAAGCTTTCCTAAAGAGATGGGTTTTAAGGCACTTCTTAAAAGATGCAAGACTAGGGGAGAGTCTGATGGCGGTAGGCAGGCTATTCCATAGGAAGGGAGCCGCCCGCGAGAAGTCCTGCAAGCGCGAGTTGGCCGTACGAGTGCGGACAACGGACAGGAGGTGGTCACGGGCAGAGCGGAGAGACCGAGAAGGGACATACCTATGGATCTGTGAGGAGATATAAGAGGGGCTAGAGTTGTTCAGTGCTTTATAGGTGTGAGTTAGTACCTTGAATTGACTCCTATAGCATACAGGAAGCCAATGTAAGGACTGGCAGAGGGGTGAGGTGTGAGAGAAACGACTAGAGAGGAAAATCAGTCTAGCAGCAGCGTTCATTACGGACTGTAGGGGTGCAGTACGGCTTTTGGGAAGACCAATCAGGAGAGGGTTACAGTAATCCATGCGGGAGATTACCAGAGCATGGACAAGCTCCTTGGTAGTATCTGGTGCAAGAAAGGGGCGGATGCGGGCTATGTTTTTAAGATGGAATCTACAGGATTTGGCAACATGCTGGATGTGAGGCTCAAAGGTGAGACCAGAGTCAAGTATGACGCCAAGACAGCGCGCTTGCAAGGATGGACTGATGTTGGTACCACAAACTTGAAGGGAGAGTGAAAGAGGAGGATCAGTATTAGGAGGAGGAAAGACAAGGAGCTCAGTTTTTGAGAGATTGAGTTTCAGAAAGCGGGAGGACATCCAGTCAGAGATGGAAGAAAGGCAAGCAGTGACACGTTGCAGGACGGCAGGGGAGAGGTCCGGGGAGGAGAGATATAGCTGGGTGTCATCAGCGTACAGGTGGTAGTGGAATCCAAAAGAGGTAATAAGTTTGCCAAGAGAGGCAGTATAAAGAGAAAATAGAAGGGGACCAAGGACGGAGCCTTGGGGAACTCCAACCGAGACAGGGCGAGGGGAGGAGGTATCATTAGAAAAGGAGACACTGAATGAGCGTTGGGAGAGATAAGAGGAAAACCACGAGAGGACAGAGTCACAGAGACCAAGCGATTGAAGAGTTTGAAGAAGGAGAGCATGATCAACGGTGTCAAAGGCCGCTGAGAGGTCAAGAAGAATTAGTATGGAGTAGTGGCCTTTGGATTTAGCTGCGATTAGGTCGTTAGTGACTTTGATAAGGGCAGTCTCTGTAGAGTGGAGAGGGCAGAAGCCAGATTGAAGGGGGTCAAGGAGAGAGTTGGAATTGAGGAAATGAGACACACGGGTAAAGACAAGCCTTTCCAGAAGCTTTGAGGAAAAAGGGAGCAGGGATATGGGACGGTAGTTAGAGAGGGTGGATGAGTCGAGGGATGGTTTTTTTAGTATAGGTACTACAGTGGCATGTTTAAGGTCAGCAGGGACGATGCCAGAAGAGAGCGAGCAGTTGAAGATGTGTGTTAGAGAAGGCATGAGACAAGTGGAGAGAGATCTGATAAGGTGAGATGGGACAGGATCGAACGGGCAAGTGGTGGGGCGAGAGGAGCAAAGAAGAGCAGCCACCTCTTGGTCAGTAGCTGGGGAGAATGTCTGAAGGGTAGGAAATGCATGATCTATGTGTGATTGAGAAACAGAAAGGCAAGGAGGGGAGAATTCTTTCCTTAGCTGTTCAATCTTGTCAGTGAAGTAACATGCAAAGTTATCAGAAGTAAGGTTAGTTTTGGGGGTGGCCACAGCAGGGCGAAGAAGAGAATTAAAGGTGTCAAAGAGACGCCTGGGGTTGCGGGAACATGAACTAATGAGAGAGGAAAAATAGGACTGTTTGGCAAGGGCAAGGGCTGCACTGTATGAAGACAATATGAATCTATAATGGAGAAAGTCTGATTGGGTACGAGACTTCCTCCATGAGCGTTCAGCACAACGGGAGCATCTTTGCAGGTAGCGCATCATCCACATGAACAGGGCTGGATTAAGAGCACACTGGGCCTGGTGCTGACAATTATGATGGGCCTAATTACGGAATTTTATCAACCAAAAACACTAAATCAGTCATACCTCCCAAGCGTCATGTATCTGATGGAGATGGTGCTGGAGGTAAACTCATAGGATGCAGCTATAAGAAAACACATACTCTATGCTAATCTCTCTCTAATTTATGCTTTCATCTTTCAAGTAAATCCATAACCCCTAACAGCAGTGTCCAGTGAAGCAGGAAGTCAATGGGCGGGGTAAAAGGGTGGGCCACTGGTGCGAATCAGGTGACCAGACCTGCCAAAAGGGGAGAACATGCCCAAAAAGGGGGCATGTCTGTCCAAAGAATTTGAAGGACAGCCTGGCATGAATGCATGTCAGGCTGCCCGCCAATCCTGCAGGCTGTCCAACTAAGGGCATACTATGCAGGCAGCACCCTGAGCTTGACTTAAATGCATCTAATGATGCGCTCACTCCATGCTTTCTAAGCCTGTCCCCTAGCACTCACTGGTCCACTTCTCTCCTTACCTTCTTACTAGCAGGCAGAAGTTCCTGGTATATAGTCTGGGACAGAGAGAATGTGTATGTAGTAAGTGTAAAAGGAAGGGGACATGCCACAGTGTTAGAGAGACCTACGTCTGCATTACCTAAACTAATTTTATTGTCAGCCAGTCCACACAAGTTTTGTTCCCATACATCCCTCTTAAGCTTCCAAACTTAAAAGGACACTATAGTCACCAGAACAACTACAGCTTATTGTATTTGTTCTGGTAAGTAGAATCATTCCATTCATGCCTTTTGCAATAAACACTGTCTTTTCAGAGAAAATAAGTCCACTGGCCACTCCTTAGATGGCTGCTAGAGGTGCTTCCTGTGGCAGTACTGCCTAGTGTGCAGCACTGCCATTCAGTGTCTCCACCCTCTGCATGCAGACACTGACCTTTCCTCATAGAGATGCATTGATTCAATTTATCTTTATGAGGAGATGCTGATTGGCCAGGGCTATGTTGAGCTTGTGCTGGCTCTGCCCCTGATCTACCTAGTTGACAGTATCAGCCAATCCTATGGGGAAGTATTGTAATTTGCTCAGACCACCACTTCTGATGATGTCAGCAGACAGTCAGTTCAGATGCAGACCCAGCAGCATATTTTACTATTCTTAGGGAGCCAAGAATGGGCCAGGGTGGTTGTTTTAACATAATAGGGTCAGAAATACATGATTGTGTTCCTGACCCTATAGTGCTCCTTTAAGCAAGAGTATGTGAAGAGTAGTTAGGGTTGCCACCTTTCTTGAAAAAAAAATACCAGCCTTAATCATTTGTATAATCACAAGGAGTGACATCAGAGAAAATTCTGTAAAATCACCAACAAACTACACAGTTTGATTCTGCTGTAGAGATGGATTGCTCCCAGTGTCTCAGTCTCGCAAGTCACCCAGTGTATCACAGTGTCAGTGTCCCCATGACAGAGAGAATGTGTATGTAGTAAGTGTAAAAGGAAGGGGACATGCCACAGTGTTAGAGAGACCTACGTCTGCATTACCTAAACTAATTTTATTGTCAGCCAGTCCACACAAGTTTTGTTCCCATACATCCCTCTTAAGCTTCCAAACTTAAAAGGACACTATAGTCACCAGAACAACTACAGCTTATTGTATTTGTTCTGGTAAGTAGAATCATTCCATTCATGCCTTTTGCAATAAACACTGTCTTTTCAGAGAAAATAAGTCCACTGGCCACTCCTTAGATGGCTGCTAGAGGTGCTTCCTGTGGCAGTACTGCCTAGTGTGCAGCACTGCCATTCAGTGTCTCCACCCTCTGCATGCAGACACTGACCTTTCCTCATAGAGATGCATTGATTCAATTTATCTTTATGAGGAGATGCTGATTGGCCAGGGCTATGTTGAGCTTGTGCTGGCTCTGCCCCTGATCTACCTAGTTGACAGTATCAGCCAATCCTATGGGGAAGTATTGTAATTTGCTCAGACCACCACTTCTGATGATGTCAGCAGACAGTCAGTTCAGATGCAGACCCAGCAGCATATTTTACTATTCTTAGGGAGCCAAGAATGGGTCAGGGTGGTTGTTTTAACATAATAGGGTCAGAAATACATGATTGTGTTCCTGACCCTATAGTGCTCCTTTAAGCAAGAGTATGTGAAGAGTAGTTAGGGTTGCCACCTTTCTTGAAAAAAAAAACACCAGCCTTAATCATTTGTATAATCACAAGGAGTGACATCAGAGAAAATTCTGTAAAATCACCAACAAACTACACAGTTTGATTCTGCTGTAGAGATGGATTGCTCCCAGTGTCTCAGTCTCGCAAGTCACCCAGTGTATCACAGTGTCAGTGTCCCCATGTCACCCAGTCTCCCAGTGTCCCCATGTCTCAGTGTGTCCCCATGTCACTAGGATACTGGGGACACAGTGAGACATGGGGACACTGAGAGACCCGGGGACACTGGGAGACATGGGGACACTGGGAGACATGGGGACACTGGGAGACATGGGGACACTGGGAGACATGGGAACACTGGGAGACATGGGGACACTGGGAGACATGGGGACACTGATACATTTAGGGAAACTGGGAGAAATGGGGATACTGAGACACTAGGGACACAGAGACATGGGAACACAGGGGGCACTGGGAGACTAGGGGACACTGGGAGACTAGGGGACACTGGGAGACTAGGGGACACTGGGAGACAGACACTTGGGGATACTGGGAGACATGGGGGCAGTATTGGACATAGACATGGGGACACTGGGACATATAGGGACACTGGGAGACATGGGGACATAGGCACACTGAGACACTAGGAACACAGACACTGGGAGACATGGGGAAACTGAAACATTTGGGGACACTAAGACACTAGGGACAGAGACATGGGAACACAGACACTGGGAGACTAGGGGACACTGGCTGGGAGACAGACACTTGGGGACACTGGGAGACATGAGGACAGTTGTGGACATAGACATGGGGACACTGGGACATATAGGGACACTGGGACATATAGGGACACTGGGACATATGGGGACACTAGGCACACAGAGACATGGGGACACCGAGACACTAGCGACACTGGATGGGGGACATGGGGACACTGGGAGAAATGGGGACATAGTGTCTCTGTGTCCCAATGTCTCAGTGTCTCCCAATGTCCCTATGTCTCACAGCATCCCCATGTGTCTCAGCATCCCCATGTGTCCCAGTGTCCCCTAGTGTCTCAGTGCCCCCATGTTTTCCAGTGTCCCCAAGTGTCTCAGTGTTTCCAGGTCTCCCAGTGTCTGTGTCCCCATGTGTCCTAGTGTCTCAGTGTGTCCTAGTGTCTGTGTCCCCATGTGTCCCCTAGTGTCTGTGTCCCCTAGTGTCTCAGTGTCCACATGTGTCTCAGTGTCCCCATGTGTCCCTGCTGCCTTTCCCCTCATCCCTCACTTACCTGAGCTGTAGCGCTGCTGTCTGGACAGCTGTGTTGCTGCTCCCCCACGGATCAGTGAGTAGTAGAGAGAGGCAGGGATATGCTGTAATTTCCTATCCCTGCCTCTCTCCACACACAGTGACCCCTACTGGCCGGTGCTGGTATTGCAGTGTAATCTCCATTTATTCTGAGAAAAATACCTGAATTTGTATTGCCGATATGACTGCAACACTGGCATGGCCAGGCAGCCTCAAATACTGGCTGTGCCAGTAAAATACCAGTCAGGTGGCAAACCTAAGAGTAGTGTGTGTAAAAAAAAAAAAAAAAAAAAAAAACCTTTTTTTTTTTTTTTTTAAATGGGCCTATTCCATGGGCCTGGGCCTGGAGCTGCAGCTCCATCAGCCCCTATGTTAATCCGGCCCTGCACATGAAGATATCGTAAGATGCCAAAAATCAATCATAAACACTACGATTTGTATTATTTATAGTTCATATATTTGGAAAGTACTGTTTAAGAATATTTATATCTACAAGTAAGGAATTTATGCCAGTTGACAATGTCTACATTCTTGATCTAAAGGTTGCTGTTCTATAGTAAGAATATTGTATTGCATTAGGTGTGGACACGTCACCAACATTTTCAATGAAATGCATAATTACATGTGTATTCTTTACAGATATCCCGTTTTCTTTGGAAAATCTTTTAATACACAGATTCTGATTCAACTAAATGATAACAAATTTGCAAAACGTATCTTTCATTGACAATCAGTGCATAGTCATTTAGAAAATAATGACATGATGATTACATAGTAAGACATACAATGAGTAAAGAAAGTTACTAAATCTTTGAATACAAAATCTAATCTTTGAATTACTGCTGTGTATATGTTACCTTTCTGACCCCTTTCTCCTTGGAAACCTTGTTGCCCATCCCTTCCAGATGCACCTTTCTCACCAGGTTGTCCAGGTGCACATTCAATGCTTGTATCTAGGATGTTCAATAAAAGACTTTCAGTATGAAAGACAGCTGCAACACGTGCCTATTAGCGAAGCTAACACATACAATAACCAATGCATCTGGCTTAACATCTGTCTCTCATGTGAAATAAAGAAGCAATGTAAAAAGCAAACAAACACTAAAAGAATGTTATCATCACAGTAAATGGTATGGTGTCATGTGATATCCTGACATAATGCTCATCATCCAATAAGAATGATTTCTGAACGTTGATATGCGAATCGCATTACTGCTTCGATTTACATTATTATTATTATTGCCATTTATATAGCTCCAACAGATTCCGTAGTGCTTTACAATATTATAGGAGGGGTGATTAGGACAATTACAAGAAAACTTACAGGAACGATAGGTTGAAACGAGCTTACAGTCTATAGGAGGTGGGGGTATAAAACACATTAGGACAGGAAATAGCAATCAAATAAGGTGGGAGTGAAGCAGAGCTGGAGGAGAGAGTGAAATGCTCTCCTGTAGGAGAGAACAAGAGGCAGGTATAGATGTAGACATTACTCTAGGAGGCCATAAGCTTTCCTATAGTCTTAAATGATTGAAGACTAGGGGAGAGTCTGATGGTGGTAGGCAGGCTATTCCATAGCTATTCTGCATTAAAGTAGTTTGAGACATTTCAGACATCACACTCAGAGAAATACAGAGCAAATATGATTATCCGTTTCCTAACAATGTGTGTAATGATCAAATATTTTAAATTCAATAAAAATATTGCAATAACAATTGTTGCAATGAATTGCATAGGGGATCTAATGATCTCAATGATAAGGGAAAAAAATATTATATGTTATTCTTATAGTGCCAATTGACGCTCAAAATCAACATGTTAGTCTCATGATTTTGTTGAACAGTCTCTCAAAGAGTAACAAGAAACTGACTAGGGTGTGAGGGCCTGATATTTCTCATTTCCCAAAAATGAGTACCTGTGTCTGATTAGTATCTGATGGAATAAGGAGGAATGTGATAATTTAAAATGTGATGTGATATTTGATATTTGATACAACATTTAAGGAGCACATACAAAGAAACGGTGGTGAATGGTGGAGCTGGGACATGACTAATTAATAGTGCTAATTCCATGTGGAAGGAGCTGAGATCGCCACTGGAGGCAATTTTGGAGTTAAACGAGAACAGTTTAACCTCTTAAGGTAAGTGTGAGTCCAGGGGCCTCCTGGCACTATAACAACTTAATTTATATGAAGTTATCTCTTTAATACAATATTAGGGTAGTAAAGAAAAGTCACCAGTAGGTAAAAGCAAGAAATCCTTTATTTAATTTGCATTAAAAATACAGTCTTTTTTATTTTTATTTTTTAAATATGGATAAAATAAACAAATAATATTTTGCAAACAAAAACAAGTGTATAAATATATAAATGTGGTAAGCAAAAATATTTTGTATAGGCAATTGGTTAATTTAGCTTTAAAATGCCATATGCCTAGGCAAATTCCTTTTGACTAACTAGTATCTGCAGGTGTCAGATTTATTTTTTCTTTCTGATTTCAAAACCATTTGCCTCTTGCTTATCAATAACCGCTTTGGAAACCCTAAAAGAAAGTGTCCCCTCCTCATAAATAAGCAATCAGAATCCCCTGCATTGTGGCTCTTACTTGCCAATAAATACCCCAGTTGTTCCAGGAAAGTGGCTCCTGCTTGTCAATAAACACACAGGCTCTACAGGAAAATAGTCCCTGCTCACCAATACACATCCAAGTATCCCAGTAAAGTGGACACTGTTAGGTGCCAAGAATAATGTCCACCTAGAATCCTTCAAGGAATGTGGCCAATATGCTCCCTGGCACTCCTGGAATGTGGCCCCTGCATGTCTACAGGCTCCACGGCAACCCCTGGGATCGTGGCCTCTGCTCATCAATTGGCTACCAGGCACCCCAAGAAATTGACCCTGCTAGTCAATAGATTCCCAGACAACCACAGGAAAGTGGCCCTGCTCACCAAAACATGCTCAATTACCCTGGGAAAATGGACCCTGCTAACTAATAGGCATCCTGGCAGTGGCACCCCTGGTAAATTCAAATGGTATTGCCTGAATACTAGTTAGCTAAAAGCTTTTGCCTAGGCAAATTGTGTTTTAAAGGTCAAATAACTATTTGCCTGAAATTACTATTTGCCTAATTGCCTACCACATATGTGTGTGTATGTAGAGGAATATGTTAAAAATATAATTTCGAGGTGATTAATCAGTAAATCAAGAGTATAATGCAATTAGGGAAATGCAGCTCCAGGTATATGTATTGATTTTATGTGACTTATTTTCTTTATTCTCTTTTTCTTTTAGTTATGTTATTTGTAAGGGATTTATCTTTACATTTTGTTACTTACAGTAATGATGTTTTTGCCATCCAATTTGTCATTTCACTCTACATGACATTTTCCTAACGTTCTTGGTTGTTTATGATTAACCCATATAGGTGAGACACGTAATACAATGACTGCACTTACCTACCTTGAGATGTTTTAAATGGAAAATAAATAAATGATTGACTGATTTTACCTTCCAGATTTTACCTACCATTTTCTTAAAAGGACACTATAGGCACCCAAACCATTATATCTCATTGAAGTGGTCTAGGTGCAACATCCCAGTTCAGCGAAACTGCAATGTTTATATTACAATGTTAAGACTGCCTCTTTTACACTTTTGTATGAGGACGTCCAGCATCTACTAAATCACCATAGGAAAGAATTTTGTCAATGCTTTCCTATGGGGAAGGCCTAATGCGGCGTGTGCAGCACTCGCTGCATAATTGCATTAGGTTCCCCCATCAGCTGATGTCGGTGGAGGAGGAGCCTAACCCAGTACCGAGTGAACTCCGCTCTGCAATCAGGTATGTGTTTAAAGGGTTATTTAACCTTTAATGGCTGGGGTAAATGGGGGAGTAGGTGCTGTGGAGGCAGAGGGACATTTTGATGTTCTGAATATAGTTTTATGTTCCTAACACTATAGTGTTCCTTTAATAACATAATATATCTGAGCACCGCAAGGTCAGGGATATATTTTGGTTGGATTTCATAACGCAATCGGTAGCCAGTAATGCTACTTAGCCCCTCTTTTAAACACCCAAATTGCAGAAAGAATATTCTACACTTTAACACGTGTGTTACATCATATCTTGACATTTTTCATTTTTTCTGTTCACATGTTAGCAGCATCAAACACCATTCAATTATAAAAAAAAACAAAAACCAGAAACCCACAAACTGTTTATTTAGTAAACATTTAACAATAAAAATAATAATTTGGCATTCCTACACATACACAGACCATTTAAAAAAAATATATAAAAAATAATTTTTACTTATATAGCCATGGAGTGTACACCGTTATAATGTAGTAGTAGATGTAGTGATAATGGATAATACTGAACAGCTTCACCTAGGGCGTTCCTGACAGCAGCAAAATGATTGTTGGGCATTCTCTATGTTTTAACATGACACTGTTTGTTTTACACACATTCTTATCTAGGGGACAACACATAGCTGGTTAGAGATATATAAATAAATGTTACCTATTTCTTACCTATTATTCCAGGAGGACCAGGATAACCAGGAGGACCAGGAAGACCATCTTTACCTTTTGGTCCCTGAAGAGATAATCCTGGTCTACCGCTTTCACCCTTTTCACCTCTTTCACCAGGAAAACCAGGGTCCCCGGCAGGTCCAGCAATACTCACACCTACAATTAAAATTTAGTAACTCTTAAGTATATCTATTTAAAAAATGTTGTGATATTTATGGTAATGATAATGGAGAATTGTATCAGGCAATAATGTAGTAGACAAATAATGTGCAATGTTGTTATGTAATCCATAGATATAAGAAAAATATTCAAACCATTTGCATTTATACAATAATGTCTGAACTGCAGTGTTCATAAAATCTGAATAGGGCTAACCCCTGCCCACTGCCCAGTGAAGATGGGAAATTCAACTGCACAAATGTTGTTCTGTAAGCCTACATGCTGATTAGTTCTCAATGAAAGAATAATAAGATGACAGCATTGTTACGAGTAATCTATATGACCTTAAACTGTGGGACCAGTATAAATTCCTAACCCATGTGAGAGTCTACACGTAGGATGGGTGCTTTGGTCACACTGGTTTTAATATATTGCACAATCAGTGTTTATTATTTGATCCCTCAGAAAACTCAACATACGAATAAAGATCACAGGAACTATCTTGCAAATATAAGAGCTGTGTTAGGGGACCAATGTGTGCCCCCTAGTAAGGTGAGAGCACATCCAAGGGTGGTATTTGGTGGAGGCTTTCTACATAAGCTGTATTACACTATTGAAAGCCTGCCTTTTTCTCTGTAGATCCAGCCTCTGTGTACTTTAACCCTTTCAGTGCCAGTGTGTTCCTAGGAGGACAGCTATTTTCAATTTTTAAAGTACTATCAGCTAGAAGTAAAAAATATACCAATTAAGATCTGATATCTAATTAGAAAGGAACTTTTGATGGTTTAAAGACTCATAATAAAATAAGATTTTTATATACAGTGTTTTTTAATAGTTTTTTTTTAATACATTTTGTGTTGATATATAGTGTGCTAACTCACAATGGAAATCATTGTTTTACATTTTAATGTGAGAGAAGATTAGAGGATAGCAGCACATATTATTAATAAGGGGATCATCACTACTTTCAATTATTCTTAAAGATTTAATTTCATATAACCCATCAACGTACCTGGAGATCCAGGGTAGCCTGAGTTACCTTGATTACCTACACAAAGGAAGAAAAGTAAAAAAAAAAGTTAAAAAAAAAAAACTGGTGGTCACTCCATATACTTAAGAAATTTAACATATTCAGGTTAGTAAAAATGTATTTATACAGCTGGCATGAGAACTAAAAGTAGTGCTTATATAATAAACAACAGAAATACTGAAAATTTTACAATAAAAATGTAAATACAAACACAAAAAAAACCCAAAAGATCAGGTCTATCTTGCCACAAGAAAACAAATGGAGGCAGTACACCTAAGGTATAAAACATATAAAAAACATGAAAACATATATATAAAAATATCAAATAAAAGTGTCCATAATAGAGTCTCTAATTATTATATAAGTATAAAATGCCACTTAAAAGAGAACAGACAGATCTTAAAAAGTTGATATTCTTCTTATGGGAAATCTCGGGTCAGAGGTAATTTGGAATCCGTATATAAATATACATACATATATTATTTCTGCTTTCTTATATGTATATACGGATTCCAAGCTATCATCATAGATAACCATAACCAAGTTTGTGGTTATCTATAATGCTAGGCTGGTATGTAGGTCTTCACAAAGCATTCTAGTCAGGGGCGGGCTGGGCCGGGGGGCAGGGAGGCAATTGCCCCCCAGGCCGCCCGAAATTCTTTTAGGACCGGCCGCGGCGGGCCGGCCCTTTAAATGCTGCAGACGCCGAGCGCTCTGTAAAGAGCGCTCAGACGGCTGCAGCTGCTTCTCCCCTCCCCTGTAGGTGGCCGAGCTGCACTCCAGTCCGCGGTCCCGGCCGGAGTGATGGGAAGGTGCACACTGAGTGTGCACTTCCTGTCAGTCCGGCCGGGTACAGGAAACAGAAACTCCTGTTCCGCGCGGAACAGGAGTTTCTGTTTCCTGTACCCGGCCGGACTGACAGGAAGGTGCACGCTGAGCACCTTCCTATCACTCCGGCCGGGACCGCGGACTGGAGTGCAGCTCGGCCACCTACAGGGGAAGGGGGGGGAGTAAAAAGAGGGGAGGGGGGGGAGAGTAAAAAGAGGGGAGGGGGGGAGAGTAAAAAGAGGGGAGGGGGGGAGAGTAAAAAGAGGGGAGGGGGGGAGAGTAAAAAGAGGGGAGGGGGGAGAGTAAAAAGAGGGGAGGGGGGGAGAGTAAAAAGAGGGGAGGGGGGAGAGTAAAAAGAGGGGAGGGGGAGAGTAAAAAGAGGGGAGGGGGGAGAGTAAAAAGAGGGGAGGGGGGGAAGAGTAAAAAGAGGGGAGAGGGGGAGAGCAAAAAGAGGGGAGGGGGAGAGTAAAAAGAGGGGGGGAGAGTAAGAAGAGGGGAGGGGGGGAGAGTAAGAAGAGGGGAGGGGGGGAGAGTAAGAAGACGGGAGGGGGGAAAGTAAGAAGAGGGGAGGGGGGAGAGTAAGAAGAGGGGAGGGGGGAGAGTAAGAAGAGGGGAGGGGGGGGAGTAAGAAGAGGGAAGAGAGGGAGTAAGAAGAGGGGAGGGGGGATAATAAGAGGGGGAAGTAAGAAGGAGGGGAGATAAGAAAAAGAGGGGGGTAAGAAGAAGAAGGGGGGAGTAAGAACAAGAGTGGGGAGTAATTAGAAGAAGGGGGTAAGAAGAAGAGGGGGGAGTAAGAAGAAGAGGGGGGGTAAGAAGAAGAGGGGGGGTAAGAAGAAGAAGGGGGGTAAGAAGAAGAAGGAAGGGGTAAGAAGAAGTAGGAGGGTTAAGAAGAAGAAGGGGGGTAAGAAGAAGAAGGGGGAAGTAATAAGAAGAAGGGGGTAAGAAGAACAAGGGGGGAGTAAGAAGAACACAGGGAGGAGGGGGGGGGTAAGAAGAACACAGGGTGGGTGAGAACATACAGAGGGAGGAGTGAGAAGAACACAGGGAGGGTGGAGGGGGGATGAGAAGAGCCCAGGGAGGGTGGGTGAGTGTGAGAAGAGACCGCTAGGGGAGGGTGGGGGAGAGGAGAGACCACTAAGGGGCAGGGGAGAGCTCTAAGGGACAGCTCTATAGGACAGGGGGCAAGACAGGGAGCTCTTTAACACTACGCGCACACACACACACACACAATGCATCCCTATACATACACAGAAACAGAACATGCTTCCCTTACACACAGAGAAACACACAATGCATCCATTACACACACACACAATGCAACCCTTACACACAAAGACAATGCATCATTTGCACACATACACAGAAACATACAATGCAAACCTTTACACACACATGCAAACACACACACTGTTTTTCTTACATACACACAGAAACACAATGCATCTCTTACACTCAATGCACACACATACAGACACACACCTTGCATCCCTTATGCATACAAACACAGATTCACACAATGCATCCCTCACACACAACCAAAAACGCATAATACATCCCTCATACACAAATACACACTGCTTCCACTACACACAAACACACTGCATCACCTGCACAAACTGGTATCCCTATACACTACATACCATAAGCACACATATTAGATAACACTTAACACATCCCCTACATACTCCACTCCCTGTGAGCGAGCTCATGGGTGGGTGGAACATATAAGTGGACTTATGAGTGGGCCTTATGGGCATACTCACCGTCAGGCACTGGGGCCCAGACCTTGAGCTGTGTAAGAGGCCCCCAAAAAATGGAGCTGCTTCCAATTCTCCCAGAACGTTGAATTTTGTGACCACAGTTGCAAACAGCCTCCAGAGGTCCTGTTCTACACCAGACCAGTGGAGCCAAACTGCAGCCCATCATCATCCTCATCTAATTGTAAGTAGGCAATCTAGTATATTATTAGTGACACTAATCTATAATTTACCTCACATTAAAGGGACACTATAGCTTAATGAAGTGGTTGTGGTGTCTATAGCTGGTCCCTGCAGGCTTTTTAATGTAAACACACACTGTGTGCAGCACTGGTGTTAGTTCATATTTCAGATCATATGGGTGGGGCATTGTGATGTCACATGGGGGGGGGCGGCAAATTTATATTTTGTCTAGGGCGGCAAAAATCCTTGCACCGGCTCTGATCCTGGGCAGGTGCACCAGTCTACTGGTGACCCACAGGAGGGGAGTGCACTGATTGCACTGCACTCTCCTCCTGCCCAGACCCGTCTTGACCGCAGTGCAAGTGCCCTCTGCCCCTAATTTACAGTGGCTCACACTCACAACAAGCAGTGCCTGGAGCCCTTTGCAGAGACGGAAACAAAGAGGTTCTGCGGCAGCTGGCCGTCCTGCAAGCATTACATTAAACAGCTGTTCCCCATGCAGCCACAGGTGGCGTTGTGCTGGGAGACTGTGATTACTCTTCACTTCCTCCCAGCCTACAGAGCAGCGCATGGGCGAGAGAGGAGGAGGCATGATTTAATCTTGAATAAATCCTCTAAGCAAACCTTTATAAATTTGGGGGGATCAGCTCTGTTTCCACAGTTTATTGGTGTTTACTCTCATCTCTGTATTAATATTGAGGGATGTCTAAGTAGTAACATCAGTGTGTGTCAGAAGGGCCAGCCGTTGGGGTGGGCAAGCTGTGCGGTCACACAGCTCACAAGTTGGGTACACCAGCATATTTAATTTAAACGATTCGCTGGTGGTCCACTGGTGCGCACCAGCAGTAGGTGCAGTCAGATCATATCCTCTCCCTCGTGGTTCCAGCGCTCAGTTAGTGAGTCAGAGCACAGGCTCAGAGATTCTCAGCCTGTGCTCTGACAACATTGAAAGTCAGAGCCGTGAAGGAGCGGGTATGGCAAAGAGCTACTGATAAGCATAACATCAATATCCGTTATAAAACCAGAAAAGGGTGGGCATGGATGGTGAACTGATTTGGTGGCGCAATGGGCCACTTGACTGGTTTTGCCCCCCAGGCCTAAGGCTGCCAGCCCTCCCCTGATTCTAGTAATATATATATATATGTTTGCTTCATTGTGGTGCTCTTATACTTCTCCTCGATCCATTTCTGTGTTTTACCCAAGTCAATAAATACCCTGTATATAATGTCTCTGCTGTAGCATTGAGCTTACTAATTATCATATTCTGCTGGTTATACTCTTCATTAATAACCATATGTTGTGGGGGGGGGGGGGTTTGCATACACTCTCAATTAAAGGTTATGCTTGAAATAAAATCCTGCTCGTATTTTTTCTAGTTTACATTTCCCGTCATTTAATGGCAGGTAAAATAATATTGTTGCTGAATTTGTCGTAGATGTAGATATTAATTCAATGCATGCACATTCATTTGGCTTTTTTTTAATTTTCAAGGCAATGATGCAATGAAAAAAATATGCAGCACCAAGGACAGCATTTCAACATTTTGACTTTGGGAGAAGTATAAAACTACAGTATTTTTCATAGGCAATGCATTTCTTGGTGACATATCTGTTTCTCTTCTATAAATGCAAAAAACACAAGCAACACGAGTTATTTAGCTGATTTAACTAATACACCATTAACCCAAGGACTTTGATTGTCTCTTTATAATACTTATTTTGACTGTTCTTCAGCAAATATATTTAGTGCATATTAAGTACATGGTCCTTTCATTCAACCTTATGTTATGTTTGTTATGTGTTTTTTTGTTTTGTTTTTTGGTTTTTTTTTTTTTTTTTTTTTTGCTTAATTTTACATTTATATCTCATCTCTCTACACACCATGGCCCATACCACATGCACAATTTCCTTCAAAAGAACATTCACAAGGATATTTCACAAACCTACATTTATTTTATTATGCTTATACTTGTTTAATACAACTTTAGTTCAAACAAAATGGCATCTGTATGTCTCTCATATTTTATGGAAATCTTGGCAATATTGCTACATATTTCAGTTCTGGACTGCCCTTATGGATGGGATCAGTCTGATTTGCAAATGGTATAGTACAAGTGAGCAAAAACATTTTTGAGATTTGAGCAGTGACTATTTGAAAGTTTCTCTAAGCTTTTGCCTGTTCTCATATTCTCTGTTTTTACTACAAAATTGGTAAATACCTCTAATAACACTCTTAGCGCTTCTTCTTTACACAAAAATAGAACCTGTACAGATTACATCCTGTATTGCACTATGGTGGATAAAATGATTGACAAATATTGACTTTGCAAATTATCCCATGGGAGATAAACTGTCTCAACAAAGATAGTGCATCCACTATATCTACTATTCTTCACCTCCAGATCTGGGCACAGATAACATACTAGCGACCAATCTTTCACTTCAAGCTGTGTTAATTTGAGTATATGAAAACACTATCAAACAATTATACATCTTCTGTCTCACTTTATGCAAATAGATTGATTGAAAACATTAAAATACTCATAGCACTAAGTAGCTGCATCCAAGAAAAAGTATATAGATCAGTAATCCACTAATCCGGTGTTACACATCCTTTCACATCCTATATTCATAGTGTATTGCCCAATTGGCATGATTAGTTGTTCCTTGTGAAAATATTGTCAATTTATGTGATGTGGTTACATTGTGTTCTTGTCAAAATATTGTTAACTATTGCGATGTGGATGCATGGAATGCTTATCCTATAGAGGTGGTATGATCGATTACAGCAATGCATTGAGTTAATCTCGCAAAATTGGTAATGGCATGGTTAGAGTTCATTTGAGCTGCTTTTAACTTGAGGAGAGGAGTGAGCCATCTGTCAGCTCACAAGAAAAGGATTGTAAATCCAGGCCTAGTGCATTGTGTTTTGCATAAACCAAACCATTTAGAGCCATTTACAGTGACCATGGGTTTTAGGTTGATTGGTCTTTATTACCAGGGTCTTATCAGATAAGTTGTCAGAGAGAGTTTGAGAAATACCGACACACTTACAGTGTATATTGCAAGGTCAATGAAGGGTCACTTAATGTTTGGAAATTATTTTAGATGCTATTTTATTTTGTGTATTAAATATATGTCATGTTTGGTTTGAACTCTAATGTCTGGATTCATAGAGGTGACCTGGCTTGGTTTGGTTACAAAGAGATAAGAAGCATATGTACATACATATATAGCATTGTACATTTTCATCCAGATTTCAAATAAATTAGTTGCTTGTTTAAAACTGGAATTGCTACAGCCTCCTCTCCCCTCCTCAGAAGGTCCAGCCTATACTCTGAGGTTGGCCAATAAAGTGACTATAACCCAGGATGAAACCTAAAGAGCTTTGTAACATTGTTTGAGAGCAAAATTGAATTTGCAATAGATTTTCATTTCGCTTTTTAAAAGCTTGGTAAAGATGGAAATATTGGTATTATGCTACTACTGAGTGTTCTGTTAATTTTCTTCCGTTTTATTTTGCGTGTTTGTTTGATGTAAATTTGTTTGTAATATATTATATGGGTGTATGCATATAGGTAACTATCTTAGTCCATCATAAATATTCCTTTATTAAATTCTGCCTTAGTCTTGTATAAGAATCACGTTACTGAAGAGCCTTATTTACAGTAGTCTGGTTTCATAATTTACTAAACTGTGTTTTTGTAGGTCTTTAATCTAAAGACACTACATTTATAATTTGTCTTGGCGGGGGCAACTTTTGTACTAGAATAAGTGCGGCGGGTGGAGTCAATAGGGATTTTTAAAAAATCATTATTTTGTCTATAGTGCAGTCAAATAGTGTTTTTTTTTAATCCTTTTACCACTAAATTCACTTCCCCACACGGGAGTGGTGGTGTTCATAACAAATAGAAAAATAATTGGTAGTATTGTCATCATATGACAAACCTACCTGTGTAACTTCCAATTCCTGGGGTTGTCTGAATCAATTAAAAATACTAATCTACTACAACAAAAAGCTTTTATCATCTAATTTATGTCTTAAATTATCTTATGTCTTATGTCTTTATAACTAATGGACCAATGTTTTCATGTTGGGAATTTTATCACTTTTTATTTTGTGTATAACTTATCATGTTCTAGTTGGTTTTTACTATGTGTATTTGGGCTG
This sequence comes from Pelobates fuscus, assembly GCF_036172605.1. Taxonomy (NCBI): domain Eukaryota; kingdom Metazoa; phylum Chordata; class Amphibia; order Anura; family Pelobatidae; genus Pelobates; species Pelobates fuscus. The sequence goes on along the minus strand of NC_086317.1, from coordinate 326,797,479 downwards.
ATGTGTACTATGGTCGTTGCTGCCGCCCAGGAGTAATGGGAGTTGGAGCGCAGGACTAGTTTCTTTGTATTTGTATTCACTTTTGTATCACACAGCTAAGTTACAATGCTGCTGCCCATCCCATGTGTTCCCTGTTAAGGGTTAATAAGCATGTAGGGATGTATTTAAAAAATACCCCTTTCTGTCTCATTAGAGATATCTTTGGCAAAGCTGAAGCAAGGTGAATGGTTAGATTTAGGACCCACCTTGACGTGGCCATTGGAGGTAACTAAAAACCTCAATTTGTTTAAAAATGCATAGAGATGTGGAAAGAACGCAGGTAACCTTTTTTCTCTGGTTTTTACTATGTGTACTATGGTCGTTGCTGCTGCCCAGGAGTAATGGGAGTTTGAGCGCAGGACTTGTTTCTTTGTATTTATGTTTTAGTTGGTACCACTGCATTCTTTGACTATTACATTTGCATCCAATTGATTACATCCTTATTTCAAAAGATATCTGTTCTCTAATTGGGATAAAACATACCTTGTTTTTTTTATTAAACTCCCAATCCCAAGTATAGCATCCTACAATGTCAAACAGGTTGGTAAATCTGTCTCTACATGATGATTAGATTATTCCATGTGTAAAAGCAAATTCAAGTAACAGAGGAGCTTTAGTTGTAAAGGTCCAAAATGTTTTCCTTTCTTTTGTTCCTTATTTGGTACCAATAAATATTACAATATTCTATGTTCACAATTGCATGTCTGAAATATGTACAGCAATGCTTACAGTTTTTCGTTTGCCATGTAATATGAATGCATATTTGCAAAATACAAGGGGGTAATAATTATATTATTGGTAACATACCTTTAGGACCTCTATCGCCTTTAAGTCCAGGAAATCCAGGTGGTCCACGTTCTCCTTTCTCTCCAGAAACTGTCTCCATCCCATCATGTATCACCTATATCCATCATATTCACAGTGCACATACAAATACATTTAATCATATCAGTACAGGGCAATCTAAAATCACATTTTTAGAAACCATTTGCTATAATAATGATGCAATTCCGCTTCATAGCTCACTGACTGTTCCATGGAGAATTTTCTCTCCTTGCTTTTTACGTGTTGACAGTTTTAAATATACAGTGGCAAGAAAAAGTATGTTGACCCATTGTAATTGGTTTTCGACATGAATTGGTCATTAAATGTCATCTCATCTTCAGCAAAGTCACAAGTATGGACAAAACACAATGTGCTTAAGCTAACAACCCATCCCATTGAACATTCACATGGAACACATCACATTAAACATCCAGAGTGCTGTGTAAAAAGTGAACACTTGGGTTTAATAGATAGCTGATCCTTCTTTGGCAGTGATAACCTCAACTAAGCATTTCCAGATTAGACCTACACAATGTTCTTGAGGAATTATGGACCACTCATCCTTACAGAACAACTTCAGCTCAGCCATATTTTTAGGATGTCTAGAATGAACATCTCTCTTGAAGTTAAGGTCTGCGTTCTGACTGGGCAACTTCAAATGGTGGGTTTTCTTTTTTTTACGTCATTCCGTAGTGGATTTACTTTGATGTTTAGGAACATTGTCCTGCTGCATCACCCAACATGTACTGAGCTTCTACTGGTGCACAACCACTCTGATATCTTGATAAATGTCATTCATTTTCCCTCGCTCATTGCAAGTGATCCAGGCCCTAAAGCAGCCCCCCCAAAAAATGATGCTCCCTCTCAAAATATCTCTAACCCACACTTCCAATCTCATTTCCTTAATTGGACACAAGGTTTGACCATTTTTAGCTCTGATGTTTGTAGAAGTCATTAGCCTAGGGTTTCACATACTTTTTCCAACCTATACTGTGAATGTTGAATCGTATATACGAGAACAATACAATAACTTGTATATTATTAGTTAAAACAGATTATGTTTGTTGATTACTGTAACTGGCAGTTAATAAAAAAAATGCCACTTATATTCCTTAAAAAATATATAAACTTACAATTCCTGGAGGTCCCTGTGGGCCAACGTCTCCTTTATCTCCCTGAAGAAAACAATAGTGTCAGTACAAATTAAACATCTACAGTTCAAACCTATCTGAAATGTAATAAACTTCTTTGTTTGTATTGTATTTATGGATGGGCAAGGGTTTTATCCACTTTAACAAAATGTCCAACTGATAACTATATATATATATATATATATATATATATATATATATATATATATATATATATATTGGGGTTTTTTATGTTCACACAACGTTTTGTCATACATTCAGCTTTTGTTTCACATTATTTCCATGGAAATAGAAAGTGCATACCTCCCAAGTGTTTTATTAACAAGTCACCTAACAGACCTGCCAATGGCCCATTCACCCATTCACACCCCTAAAATAAAAGTGTCCCTCTTTTTCCATTTAAAATGTTGGCATGTATTGGAGTGCACCACAGCATATTGACAGTTGCAACAAAATCTGGGTATGGCCACTTGTTTTGTTTGCCCCATCCCTTATTTTCTGCAAACATCATTGAATTGAATGAAAAAATATTCGGAGCGACATTTATTTGTTTATCATATTTTTTTGCCCAAACAAGGTTTTTGTTAACCACTGGTTCCTCAAAATAGACACCACTTTACAAACATTTCACCCTTACTACACTGATACAGCAGCAAGAAATGCCTTACTTATCTGTACAGCAAGTGTTATTTTTCATAATAAAAAAGAAGAAAAAAAAGACTGATGCTTAACTGAATTTAAAAAGAAAAAAAAAGAAAAAAAAACTAATGTGCAACTAAATGTAAAACAAATCTTTTACATTTGTACTGGCACATTAAGGTCTTCAAGTTGTGATTTCATTTATGTGAAATGCATATTTCAGAGCTGTATTGGTTTAAAAACATTCCTGGCATCTGTAATGTTTGATAGGTTTTCTAAAATCAAATGTTAATCTTGTAGTCCTCCCTACATCTATATGTTATATTTTCCTTACAATTAAAAACAATCAGGTATAATTTACTTCGGAATCTGATTCTGATTCGAAAACAAACTAATGTTCTTTTTTTCATTGACTCATTGAGAAGAGATTTGTCAGTGCAGGAAGGCTGCCCTAAACCACTAAGGTTTATTAGTGCCTTACTCTTCAGGTCTTTTGCCATGCATGCTTAGGTGAGGACTGTCAAGAGGGTCCGGGAAGCCTGTGCTGTCGGAGCTACTAGTTTAGAAAGGATTTTTGGCTGTTGTCCAGCCCAATACTAAATATATAATGTAGTTTATGAGTTTATTATTATTGCATTCCATTTCTTGCAGTATTGGTATAAAGTATTTAATATAAAATTATGAAATTAAGAAAGGGTGTGGACTGTGATATGATATATGCTAGTTTGGCCTCAGTTTGGGCAATTTGTTTATAGCTGTCCCCAAGGTCACTTGTAGCTATCCCTTACTTGCACTTGTTGCATGGATCAAGTTAACAGTGTTAAAATCAAAGGGTAATCCAGCGGTTCCCAAATTGGCAAACGGGGAGCCGCAAGATATTTTCCTGGTACTATCATCATATCACATATTACTGTGCCTCCCTCTCCACTATCGGCTCTGCTAGACCGGAAGGGAGATCAGAGTGTAACAGTGTAATGCTGTCAGCTGGCAGAGGAGGGAGGAAGAGAAGACCCAGGGGAACTCTAACCTCACTGCACCTCTCACATGCACACACTGCACCCCTCACACACACACACTCCACCACTCACACACACACATATTGCACCCCCCACACACACACTACACCCCTTGCACACTCCACCATTCACACACACACATATTGCACCCCTCACACACACTACTGCCCCTATCCCCTACTACACCCCCTATCCCGGCAGATCCCAGGTATGTTGTCAAACTGTCCTTAAACAGATTGACTCTTTTCTCTGGGTTGGGGACTACAGCACTACTGGCACCATAACCACTACAAAGTGCTGGAGTGGTTATTGTGCCTGGATTGTTTCTTGAAATAATCTACCGGTGGCCCTCCCAAGATTAGGTTCTGGATCTGCGATTGAACGGCAAGCATTCTGACGAGCAGGGGCCCAGTATATGCCGCTGCGCTGTACATATATAAAACCTTGAAAATTGTTTTGTCTTGTGGGAGCCTTGGAAAAATATTGCAATATTAGGGCGCCTTGAACCTAAAAAGTTTGGGAACCACTGGGGTAATCCAGTCTGTTATGTGAGCATTCACATATCCACTGATTTTATGTTGAACATTTCTGCTTTAAAGCACAGTAAAAGTAAATTGTGCAGACTCCTCTTCAGTATAAGAAGGTGTGAGTGATGTCACATAAATTATCTATCGGCACAGCATTTGACTAGAGAAGGGTAGGAATATTTATGTTGCCTCTGTGTGAGGACCAACCTGGGATCCAATTAATTGGTAAGACAATTGTTTTATTGTGTTTGCAAACAAACACTATACACGGTGTTGCTGGTAGCCATACTTTGCCACTAGTGTAGTTGCAGAATATGTAGAGAAGGGGTTTAACACTGGATCCAGTAGGTACACCATGTGAATGTAAAATTGAGTTACAATTGCTGACTGATTTTTAAAAGATTCCACTTATACACTTACTTTTTCTCCGTCTTTTCCTGAGGGACCAGGTAACCCTGAAACACCGTCGAGGCCCTATAGTAGAAATAAAATAAAAATGCAAACATTATGATTAATATATGTATATAATGACTATTACTGCCACTAAAGAGGTTAACATCTAAATCCAGATAATCCTATTGAAATACAAAGTCTTGCTCCAACCCTGTAGCTAAGTTTTACCAGGAAGCTGCCACTTACCTGTAGATACTGGCCACGAGGATGAAGGTGTGCATTCTCAGATGTGTGATTATATATTTTACCAGCAAACCACTAGCATGTGAGTAGCTGGCATCTGTAATGGTGATAACAATGCGGTGGGAAACCTGTTTGTAATTTGTGGCCACTAAAAGATTACGGCTTTTGGTAATAGCGAAGACAGCTACTGCTTATGGCAGTTGTTTACATAGAAGGTTTTAAATTATATTTTCCAAGGCATATATTTTCTGCATGGCATTTTAACTGTGAATGTCATAATGCAATGAACTTTAACTGCAAAAAAAACACAAACCTGGTAATAATACACTCTCAAAAGGGTTCCGGAGACATGAGTCATCAAGACTGGAGCACCTAACATTTAAGAGACTGTCTAACTCTAAGAGCTGCAAGGTAAATCTGGGATACTCCATCTACTCATCACCCTATATCTGCTGTATTCCCTTTTTGCCAATTGCTATTTCTTCTGTTATATATTTTTTGTATGAGAATTCTATGTTGTATGCTTATAGCAACCCTCTCCTTTTACTATAATTCTGTCCTGTCTAGATATGCAGCACCACTTAAAGCTCACATCAATCAATCAATTAAATCACCAATCAAATCAGCCATGCCTTCAACCCTGGCACAGCAAGCTCACTCGCTCCAATGATACACATGTACTGCTGAATGTTTTTGGAGAAAGTCCGTCAACACACTTGTCTTCCTATATTACAAATACATGCTACGTTCCTATACTTCTGCCCTCTCCCTTGCCAAGCAGGATTATTTTACCTCACTCCTCTTGTGATCCCAAATGGCTCTTTCATACCCTCAACTCCCTTCTTCACTTCACTGTGACCTGACCATTAACAATTTAATAACAAGAGCAACCAAATTAGAGATGCAGTCTCCCCTCTTTTCTCCTCCCCTCCAGTACTCAGCTTATATTCTGCACATTCTTCCACTTTTAACTCCTTTACCCCTGTCTCTGAGCAAGAGGTCTCAAATCTTTTAATATCCTGTCACCCTACCACATGCCTTCTCGATCCCCTCCACTCTCACTTTGTCCAATCTCTTTCCCCTAGTCTGGCCCCATCCCTAATGCATATTTTAAACCTTTGTTTGTCTACTGGCATCTTCCCTTCTTCCCTCAAAGATTAAATTGTTAATCCTAAAAAAAGCAATCTCTTGACCCTAGCTTTCCTTCTAAGTACTGCCTCTTGAGCGGGTTGCATTTACCCAACTAATTCACTCTCTCTATACTAACTCTCTTCTTGGCCCTTTTCTGGCTTCTGCTCCCTCCATTCTACTGAAACTGTCCTTACCAAAGTGACTAATGACTTAATCACTGCTAAATCTTAGATAATTGCTATATTTTAATCCTCCTCAACCTATCTGCTGCCTTTGATACCATCAACCACTCTCATCTTCTTGAAACCTTCACAACCTTGGACTTTGTGAACCTGTACTTTGTGAATACTCATTTAGTGACTCTTTCTCTGGTGCCACCTCCTCCCCACTGCCTGTTCTAACTGATGTTTTCCAAAGCTCTGTTCTTGGTCCTCTTTTATTCTTCATATTCTACACTGCCTCTCTCAGCAACCTTATTGACTCCTTTGAATTTCAGTACCATCTATATGCTGATGATACTCCAATTTACCTCTCCTCCCTTTACCTCTCTTCTGCTCTCCGGGAGCGTGTCACACACTGTCTTACTGTGTGACTTCCCATTTTTATAAAATTTAATATTAAATAATAATACTAAAACTGAAATCCTCAAATAATTCTCCTTCATCAATCTCCCTTTACGTCAATGGGACACGTATATCAAGCTTACTGCCTTGGTATTACTTTGTATTTCTTTATTCACAACCAAAAGTCTCTCTCCAAATCCTGTAACTTTCATCTTGAGAAAATATTGCGTGCATTCTCAAGAACAACTAAGGCAATTATTCATGCATTCATCATTTCCCGGCTTGACTATTGCAACGCTCTACTCAACGGACAAATAACTACCTTGCCCTTCTTCAGTCTTTAATGAATGCTGCAGCCAGGCTCATCTTTCTGACTACACAAAACAGATGTGAACAATCGCTCAGTATCAAATGAAAGCTAGCAGCAATTCACCACCAAGGGGTTCCCTCACCCTTGTGAAATATATAGTACAAGCAAAATATAGGAGGTGATCAGCGCTTAAAATAGATATACATACGGTACAGATGTAGTTTCTAGTATATAAATCTATGAATATGAAACAAGAGACAAATAATGGTGCAGTACAATTTGTGGTATTAGAAGGAGTATACGTGTATGGGCAAATTGCACACACACTTTATAGAGCTGTCTCAGCTCGAATAAGGAGGCCTGCATGGAATAATCCCTGTCTATGGATATAAGTGGAGGGTCTTTTGAGCTTGATATCAGAGTTGTGAAGACATCATATGGAAAAAAGACAAAGAAAATTGCAATGATATGGTATATACAGACAAATGGTATAGATGGAAGAAAATATCCTACTTACATAACCCAGAGTTACATAACCAAAATCCTATCTATGGAGTATATGTGCCTTGGGCTTTTTGCGCTTTGTCTGTTTGTTTGATTACTTTGTATAAATTATATTTTATATGAAGCATTTTGAAATAAAGTAATGCATTTTATGTAGCTATCTGAGTTTGCATCCTGATTTTTGTATAGATATGACCTATTGCTTCACATCCATCCCCCACCCATTAGCGCAGGTGGGAGCCCTAAGTGACCAAAGGGGGGAACTATTGTTTCCTCCCTGGCCTCCACCCATTAGCGGCGAGTGGGGGCACTTAGTGACAGAAAGGACCTATTGTCTCTCCCCGGCCCTCAACAATTAGCAGCGGATGGGGGAATCTAAGATATATGGAAACGGGGCTACTGTCTACTCCCCTGGTCACCTTCCATTAGTGGCAGATGGGGGCCCTAAGGGACAAAAAGCGGGGTACCTATTTCCCCTCATCAGCCCCCACCCATTAGCAGTGGGTGGGTGCCCTAAGTGACAAAAAATACCTATTGTCTCCCTCTGGCCCTCACCAATGAGCTGCAGGTGGGGGTGTTAAGTAATAAGCTGGAAGCAATTGTCTAACCCCGGTCCCCTCTCATTAACAGTGAATGGGGGTGATAAGTTACAAAAGGAGGGGTAAATACTGTCTCCCCCCCAGACCTCCACCCATTAGTGGCTACAGCCATGAGCCTGGAGCCGTATCTGCAATAAACTGAATGAACAAATGAAGACCAAATTGAATCTTTCTGACGAATAAACAAATAGCCAAAATTCCTGTCTGAATTTTGAACAATAGCAAATGCCCAAGTGTTTAACTGGGCATGCATAGGAATTTCACAGTGCTATCTAGTGTGGGCAGGTGATGTGTCCCACAGGGCCTTCATCTGCTGATACTAAGATGGTGGCACCTAGGACCTAGATCCTAGATCCAGGCAAGAATAACAAGGTAAAAAAAGGTGAAATTTGACATTTTCTGGAAATCTATTTATAAACAGGACGATACATAGGACACAAGGTCACACAGCTAATTTTATCACAGTCTGCACAGATGTTTAAACAAGGGGATGAATACTTGCAAAAAATAATATCCAGGGTCATCATTTTAAATATGAGAGGTAACGGCTTCTTGATCTGACTGCCATTCTGAGGTCAAGAAGGATTTTTTTCTAGTTTGTTGCAAGATTGGAAACTTCAAACTGGGCTTTTTTGTCCCCTCCTTTGGATCAACAGCATAAATAGATATGATAAAGGCTGAATTTAATGGATGCATGTCTATTTTCAGCTATGACTATATATAACTATGTAACTATATGTACAGGTTTTCTGTTCAGTTATAATATTAATTTTGTTTCATGCACAGAGTTTAGTAACAAATACTTACATCCCGCCCCTTTTCACCCTGGTCGCCATCTTTACCCGGTTTCCCCTAAAAGTGTAATAAGGAAAAAACATAAACTATTATTATTATTATTCAATACAAATCATACAAATTGTAATAATATTAATGACAAAAATTGATTTGCCAGAAAAAAAGTATACATGATTTTCGGGGCCCTGTCCACAGGCTTAAAATGGAATGGAGAAGTGCAACTGACCAAAATCGTAAGAAATGTATTTGGAGACTGAGGAGACTAAGAGGCTAGGAATAGTGGAACAAGTGGAATGAGAAGTAGGACCCACCATTAATACATGGTGAAGAAACAAGATATTCAGAGATCTGATAAAAATGTAAACGTCATGCATGCAACAAATGAAAAACTTAGCAAGACAGGAGGAGAGTGTGAGTGAAGGATAAGAGGCAGATGGTGAGAATGACGTCTGCAGTGAAGCATGAAAAAACAGTGATGAATTATCATGTGTGTCTGAAGGAGTTTATTTGAGTAAACAAAACATTTAGGTTTGTTGCACTTGTTGCACAAAACATTGTGGAACACCATGTGGTACACATATTATATGTGTAGATGACTAGGTGTAGATGAAAACATAAATGACTGACACAAACATGGGGAGAAGAGAAATGAAATGAATGTTAAAGAAGGAGAGGAGATATAGTGGGACTATGTTATAGCTGGAAAAGAGAAGAATAAATAATGCAATGTACAGTACTTAGAAGAGGAAGTAATTTTTTTTTTAATAGAATTTATAATCCATTTCGTAGCCCTAATTACAGACTACATTTTCCCCGGAGATGTAGGGGATATGGAATCAGTATACCATCGTTGTTAGGGCAAACTTGTGAACAATAAAAAGGAAAACAAGTAAAAACAATAGATATGATCGGCTTGAGTAGTTTAAATCACTAAACGCGTGCACACTTTGTACTTAGATGGATTAATCGTGCACAGATGTGAAAAAATCTTCAGAAAGAAAAGACAATGATGCGTGAAACGTCAGAAACTCAACTTAAATGTCAACCCGAAATATAGAAGCTTGAAATAGAGAATACTTGATTCTGCATCTATAATTAAGTCTGATAGAACGTTTGTAAAGTGCCAGACAATATGCTGTCTATATTTTAAAATAATTGGCAATATGGAAAGCTTTTAAGAAACATACAGAGGTCCAACTCTGTTTGTCACTTTTTAAGAAATGTTTGTTAATGGACCAAATATGCCTGTAACACGTGTGAATAATACAATATACTCACTCTTGGTCCTGACTTTCCTGGTTCTCCTTTTTCACCTTTAATGCTTGATGAATCACCCTTGTGAAGATAAAAATAGAGAGAAAGAGCAAGAGAGAGAGAAAGATAGATATAGTGTTGTATCAAATATACACATAGGATGTATAACCTACTGGTAAATAGTGGAAACTGGACAATGGCCTGGTTATCCATTAGTGATGCTTAAATCAACATGAGTTAATATAGTTATTAAATAATGTTATTATATAATGCTATATATTTATTATAACACCAGTTACTTTAGTCATTGTAGTTAAAGCATCACAAGATTTGTATCAAACTGCAGTGTGATGCTTAATGCAAATGTTGATGATTGGAGATGTTAATGCATTATTATAAAATAATGGTTCACGGTAATACATGTCGACACGTATACAATAAGATCAACCTATGATTTAAGAATGCCACACTTACATTCTAAAAGGGCTCATCATAAATCCTAAGCTAATAGAGTGATGGAGGGCTGCTTTTAAAACTATTGTTAGAGATCAAACAAGGTAAAGCAAGTCTTTCCTCTGCCTGTTAATTATAATGTCCAAGTAGATTTACTAAAATTTAGATTTGATCAAACTAGATGACATATGATAGTGAAGGCGGAAGAATATTTCTATAATTATAAGTTCTTTTCATAATACATGATACGTGATATGTGGTTTACTGTTCACTTACAGGATCGCCACGTTCACCTTTATCGCCTGGAAAACCCTTTTCTCCCTTGTAAAATAATAAACATATTGGAGATCGAATATGGAACATAAAAAGTTTTTAAATAAAATATCAATTAAATAGCCTTTTACTGTATATTAATGTATACAGCTAAATGTTTGCTACAAATATTAAACTATAAATTACAGCAACACAAAATTCAAAATGCTTACTAACTGTATAGAAATAAATATGTTATATTATCTGGAAAAAAAATCAATAACAAATATTTGAAAAGAATAAGAACAAAATCCTTCTGCACATGTATGTTAGCTGAACATGGGCTAAGAGTCACCCTATTAGGTACACCTGTTCAATGATGAAAACAAGTTAATTGGGTGACTACATCAGTGCAAACAAGGTCAATTCCATAAGTTGTTGCATAAAAAAATATTAGAATAGGACTCATAAGTGATCATGGTATGACTGTTGTTGTCAGACATCATGGTTCCAGCAGATGACCTTCTGGTATGTTTTACACACTACACCCTCTAGAGCAGGGGTCTCAAAGTCTTTCTATCTCATAGAGTAGACATCATGCTTCATGGGATAGCATATCCGTACCGCCAGAAGGGCACCTATGCACACAAATCTGTATCCCTTTCCAGTAAATTTATCTGGTGCCAGCAGCATAGTCACCATGTCTCATAGGGTAGCATATCCGTACTGCCAGAAGTACAATTATATCAATCTGTATTCCTGTTCACACAGACACACATAGATCATTATTCTCTTAAACATATATGCACACAGATATGTTTCCAGCATCTATAGTGTTGCATATAGTATAGCTCTCAATGGAGCCTGCTTCCTTGCATTGTGTGCATGTGTGAGTCAACCTCATCACTGACATTTCAGCAAGCAATTTCAGAATGCCAACTTTACTATTAAAGCAGACAGGAGCATACAGCCTCCTTAACCACAGCATATAAACGTATGTAACTGTAGGTCCAATGTGGACTAGGCCACAAGCAAAACTGACAGAGAATTATGCCTGGGTCTTGGTCTTATACATCTCTATCCTGGGATATAAAAAATACCACATAAATTATTTCCCGGGCTTTAAATGGCTTGTACTTTGAGTTTCAGGTCTAGAGTGTCCAAAGAATAGTGTGATAAACAAAATAAGAACTCGGTGTAAGTTCAGTGTGTGAAAATACCGTGTTAAAGAAAGAGATCACGGGAAAATTATCGGACTTAGTCAAGCCAATGGGAAATCCACACACATTCACATAATTGCCATTTAGAACAGCAGTGTGCATAATGGAATTTATGAGCATGGCACTAGATTAAAATACGTTTAATAAAGTGACCAATGAGAGAAAAAAATTATTTATCACGATCAGTTTTCAGATTGTGCACTGCTGGTCTATATGTCTTTGGAAAGCCTTTATTAAGGAATAGTGTTTGTGCCAATGTGCATTTAGATACAGCAATTAAAAATATGTATTGTATTTTTTGTTTTGGTGTTTATTACATTTTTCAAAATTAAATTACACAACTCCCTTCTGGAATTTAATGCCAATCACCTTATAACTTTCACGATTTATGCCTAATTTTTCAACCCCTCTGATGCATCTTTAGAAGCAATTAAAATAAAGGGAAGTGAATAAATCTTTGGGTGAAGTTCCTGAACAATACTTAAATGAAACCCTGAGATGTCACATGACTTTTATGGAACGGAGATACGTGTGGGCAAAGTGAAACAGATGTAAAATGTGAACATTAATAATAGGCAATGGAAGCACGTGTAACTCTGCCTAGTCAGCAAAGGCAAGTTCATTTTATATATACTCTGACCTACATGAATAAAAAAAAATGCATATTGTTTATTAGGATAAATCATCAAAATGTAAAAATTTGACAGATCCTCAGAAGTTAAACTTTGGTTTTTCTCTGAAATATATATATATATATGTGCTTATATATTGTTTACAGTCATGCATTACCTTATGCCCATATACAATGATTGTTCCTTTATCTTGATCATGTGGCTGAGGGGAAGGGCCTGGTGGCCCTGGAGAACCAGTAGCGCCTGTCTCTCCCTATGAAAATAGAAAGATATGAAATGAAAAAAAAAAAACCCAATATAGATACGTATTAGATAAATATTAATATTTTTTTGGGAACATCATATGAAGAATTCTTTGAATACAGTGTTCTGAAGCCTCAAAACAACATTGGTGAGCTATAGCCTGTAATGCAGTAACTTGTAACATTGTAGGGTTCCCAAATGGCGTATAAGCCCAAGGTGACTACTTATCTTACCCTCCGGGGCATCAGAGGGCATTCGAGGACCTACAACTTTATGAACTATTAAACCTTGCCTTTTCATCCCTGAAATCAGGGTCTGTGCAAAGATTTTTGGCTACACAGGCGAAGATGTATTTTGCCGCCATCCCCAATAAAGGCATTTTCACCTGAGTGTCCCTTAACCCCCCTCTTCAATGTCTTACCCCATTTTGTATTTCTTATCACCTCTTTTGAATGTCTTACCCCCTTTAGTGTATCTTATCACCTCTATACATCTTACATTCTCCTTATGCAGCACTAGATTAACATAGGGGGATTGTAGAGGAACAGAACTTGTGTGGACTGACTGGCCATCGATTTGTTAATTTTAAGATGACATTGCACACTGTGCAAATGCTCTTACTGCTTCAGTCTCTCTAACAGTAAGGCATGTTCCCTTAATTCTACACTCACTACATCCACCCTTTTCTCTGTCACAGACTGCATACAAGGAGCATCTGCCTGCTAGTAAGAAGAGAAGGAGAAGAGTGGACAAATGACTGATGGGGGATACCATAGAATTGTCCTAGGAAAGTGTAGAGTGAGTGCATGATTAGATGTGCAGCAAACTCGGGGTACTGAAACAGCGCTGTCTGCCTAGTACGCTATCAGTTAGCTGGCATGCGCAATTGGTAGAAAGCTTGGCATGCATTTACACCAGGCTGACTTTCCAATTCTTTAGGTAGATCTGCTTCCATTTTCAGGTGTGTCTGCCTACAGTGGCAGTGACATGATTCACATCACTGGCCCACCTCCTTTTAACCTGTCAACTTTCCAGGGTGCATATGCTGGGGACTATGGATTTGGTTGAGATGAAAGCGAGAGATTAACATAGGGTATGTATATAAATGCATGCTGTGATTTTCCCTCTGGCACCACTTGCACCATATACATGATACTTGGCAGATATGACTGTTGTAGTGTTTTTGTCAATAAGATTTTGTAATTATGTCCATCATAATTGTCCTCTTTTAAGTCCCTATATTACAATCCCCCCAACCCCTTTCTGTGTCTCTTGCTTTCTAACTTTTCTTTTGTTCAGCCCCCAAAAAACACCAAATTAAAGTTCTGTGCTGTATTTGATTAGTTAATATTAAAATTAGGGCACCCAACCACCGCCCATGAGTGAATGCTGGGGCGGGGAGACTAGCTTCCCTTAATTATATTTTAAGAGCCCCCACCCTCTGACCACAGGTAGATAAACAGGGTAGAGAGTGATTTGTCAACCCCTCCATTATTTATTTTAATGTACCCCACACAATGCTCACTGGAGGTAGTCCCCCCATTATTTAAGAGGCCCCATCCCATGTGATGTGGCCTTTCAAGTAACTTGGCAGCAATAGGTGCCCAGTCGCAAGTTTTAAACTTTTTTTTTGTTTCATATATAAATATTTAATGTGACATGTACGCCCTATTTCTCCTGAACAAAATTATATATAATAAGTGTGGGTGAACTTAATATGAAAAAGGTAAATTATGGTTGAACAGACATATAGCACACATTCTAGATTTTGTTTTGGTTCAGAACTTGGACAATTGCCTCCAGTTAATGTCTAAATGGCAGATAATTAAGCAATGAGACTGCAGGGGCATGATCCATACACCAAAACCACTTTATTAAGCTAAAGTTGTTTTGGTGACTATAGTGTCTCTTAAAATACAAAATTGTATTATCAGAAGTTAAAGGCTAAGGTAAACTGTATCTGCCTTATTACATAGATAATTTATTTTTTATTTTTTTATAAAAGGAACGTACCTTCTCACCCTTTGGTCCATGAAAACTTAAGCCCATTGATCCCTGAAGAAAATAAATGTTACTATGTAAAACAATATCTTTCATACTAATTGCACATATACACAAATAAAATGATTCACTTTTAAATTGTTACCAAAGTGTCAGGTATCATTTTAAGAGTTATACAATATTTTCAAGCTGCTCTTACCTTTGGCCCTGGGGGGCCAGGTGGTCCCGGAGGCCCCTAAAAAAATATGAAATTGAATTTTAGTTAGATTATAAGATACTAATCACTTGATAAAGGCTCTTATTAAACTGAAACGTTGCTGACTTATCTTATTCAACAAACCTGCCCTGGACCTCATACCAGTGCTTTGTCCACTTTTGTGTTTATACCTACCTGTGAAGTGTTGTCATCTCTGGACTAGAGGCACGGTTGGAATTGTTTTACATGTGCCACTGCCAACCTTATCTATGTCCTTTTATGTACTTATACTAATCACTGGGACAACAATCAGCTCAAGCTTATGTGATTATGGTCATTACTGCTGCAACATTTTTTATACATAAATTACATATCGACAATTCCAATTATCAATTGGTGTCCCAAAATGTATTCAGCATATTTGAGATTCACTTTGTGGAGAATGGCAAAATTATTAGTGGCACAAAAAATAAGCAAATGCATTGTAAGAAATATGAAATAAATTTTATAAAAGGATGTCCACTCCTTATCACTAGTAATAGTAATTACTTTTTGTTTTTGTAAGTTGGGCAAAAGGAGCTTTTCGGTCACCCATTTTCAAGTATGGCACGTGCATTTTTCTCACCACACTTACATATAAAATATGTGAAAATGGCAGTTCATATATCCAACTTGAGAATGAAAATCTTTAAATGAACACTCCAAACACCATAACAACTATACATTGTAAGGAATCAAACCATTTAAGAACAATTTGATTTTGTTACCTGGTGTTTGCTGAGTGCCAATCCCCACCTCCAATAATATTGATAGAGTATTGGAAGCTCCTAAGCTTTCCAGGGTTAAACCTAGTTTATCAGCGAATGAGCTAAGCCTTGTGCTGCTGGGCTTAGCTAAGATAGAAAGCTTCCGATCTCTCTCTAAAGTCACTTGACAAATCCCAGATAAGAAGTAAAATTGTTCTACAATGATTTGACTAGTTACAATGTGGGTGGCACCAGTGCACTTCTGGCACCATAACCACTACCACTCTCAACACCATACTTTTATTATTCATAAACAAATTCTGATTATGTATGTCATAAGTACTTTCATTACTTCAAGCTGTGATATAAAATGATTTTATCTATGACACAGACCACTGCTCAGATAATGGTTGCCATGCTTGGAGGGTTCAACTGCAGCTGAAATTAACAAACCACCCTTGTTTGAATAGTTCTGGTCTGGTCTCAGATGTTTTCCACCTGGCGTCATACTTGTCTACTGCAAATTTCCACAACTATTTCTTAGACAAGTGTATCTGGATATAAGGCCTTAAACTTCACACCTCTGACTCCATCTTTTCACCAAGTCCCATATCTCCCACCTCATCTTATATTTTCCAACAGCTTGTCCAAAAATAACCCTCACCATAATCCTTTGGAACAATGAAAAATGCTACATACGTTTTTCAGTAAATTTAAACCTCTATATCATATGATGACAGATGTAGTTTATGAATGATGTAGCAGCTCAAGGCTACATTTTCTATGCCAAGAGTTTAAATACACAACACAATGTCTTACCAAAGGACCTTGTGGCCCACGTGGGCCCACTGGGCCAGGGAATCCTGGTATTCCTGGAGGTCCCTGCAAAGCAGAGAGCGATTAAAATACATTTGAACTCTTCAAACTGATGATTTAATTTAAGATGTAAATCAGAGGTCACCTACTGGCAATCCATTGAGTCCAGGAAACCCTTTATCTCCTTTCAGAATGGCCATCTGCATTCCAATCACTTCACCAGGGTCACCCTGACGAAATTAAATGGTTCATCAGACATATTAGCAACCTGACATTTTCTATAAACAAAACAATCATGTATACACATACTGCTGATAGCTGGATCGTGAGGCATGACAACCAAATGGCTTCTTGCAATGACATTCGAACAAAGTCTGTATGTCAAATCCCATTCCGTTAACTCACTAACTCACTACAATATGGTAATATTGACTTATTCCAAACAATGGAAATAAAATGGTGCTACTAAAATTTCAACTTCGGATTCAACATTTCATAACTCATAACATTATTAATATTTAAATCTATCTGCTTAATTCTAACATAATTTTCACTTTTCAATATAATATGTAATATTGGATTGCTAATTGAAAAAAAATATATACTTGTGCTTATACATTTTTGACAATATTACTATTCTTTATCTATATTCTTCAATGGCAACATTTTTGCATGAGAGGATATCCAAAAGCAGGGTTGACAGACTAAAAACTAATTCTTAAAGCAGCATAATACAGAATGTTTATCAGACAGGGGGCTTTTTGGCATTTCCATGACTTGCATGTACTGCATGTCATTCTGACAGTTACAAAGGTCCTTTATGTGGAAAAGAGTACAAAATCGATGTAATCACCTTAAAACAGGTCTTCATTGAATAAAACGTAACTTTTATTATCAACGTTTCATTTAATGAAAAACTTTCACCAGGTCTAAATGACCTGCCGAAAACTGAAATATTTGTAATAAAAGTTGTTTTATTTGATGAAGACCCAGGCGTGCTTTCCATTTTTGGTGAATTATATCTACTGTCTGCTGGATTAGCGCCCCAGGCTTTCTGTTTCTGTCTTCCTTAGTTCAAGCCCTTTGTTGATTTTTCATATATATAAAATTCACTTTTTACCCCTCCGAGTGGTATTTTTGTATATTCTTATTCTCAAGTGTACTACCTGAAATCTGCTGAAGCCACTACTCCCATTGGAGATAAAAACCCCTAATGTTTCTATCATAACAGGGACTACTACTTCCTTCACTTTCCCCATCCTTTATAGCAATATATAGTAGGAGCACACCCACACGCTAAGTGGCTAGGAAGCTTTATACTTGTAACCTTGTCTGTGACTGAACGTTTAAATATTGACACTTTCATACAAATGACAAGAACCATTTGTTATAAAGAAGAAAAAAAGATCGACCACTTACCTTCATCCCTGGTATTCCAGGAGGTCCCTAGAAGAATGAATGTAAGAAAGGTGAGAAAGGCAGACAAGGAAAGTTCACATACATAACAATGTTTCACTGACATTATTACTTTTCTGAAAATTGTAAAATACAAAATGTAGCACTTA
This sequence comes from Pelobates fuscus, assembly GCF_036172605.1. NCBI lineage: Eukaryota > Metazoa > Chordata > Amphibia > Anura > Pelobatidae > Pelobates > Pelobates fuscus. Next base: position 326,779,366 of record NC_086317.1, on the reverse strand, counting down.
CTGGGTATCCTATTAATCCTGGAAGTCCAATGGGGCCAGCTGGTCCGATGTCGCCCTAAGATGAATTGCACAGAATAGCTTAATAAATACAGTAGTTGCATTTGGAAAGTTGTTGGGTTTATTTAACCACGTCTAAAGAGTCAGACCTGCTGGGTGGTTTCCTAGAGCTCCAGTAAAATAGGAATATTTATGTTAACTTAAAGTTTTAAATGCATTTCCCACACTATTTTTGTCTAAAATTTGTGACTATCACATAGCATACCACTGGACAGTCTTCACTCCCCCAAGCCTTTTAAATGTAAAAAAATATTTTTTTTTTAACCAGGATGGTAGGTACCTTAATTGAAATTTCTCACATTTGGCCCAAAGATTTTCCTGAAATATTTTACATCTTGCTGACAGTGCTGACAATCAGCGGACAATAATCTAAAAAGTGCTCTCAGATATGTTAAAACTTCAATACGGCTTTGGTAAACAAGGCATTAAAAAGTCTTGAGAGATTGGGTGATTATGAGTTCAATTAAATGTCTATTAAGGACTGCATTCTGCCATGTTGAGTTTCTTCTGCAGAACCAGGTATAACTGAACTCAACTTTTTCCAATTCATTAAGGTCTTGATAGAAAGATGATTTCAGACTGAGTGTATTTACTTTCAAACTTACATTTACATTGTAGTGATTAAACATGTACAAAATGGTTTTATAAACAGACCCAAATGCCAAGCTAAATAAGGCAACTACCTTTGTACCATTGCACCCTGGAATCCCAGGTGGTCCTGGAGGGCCATCGTGTCCTGGTAGCCCCTGCAGTAGAAGATAAACAAATGTAATCAACATTACTGAGTTGTTCAAAATTATTTGTTTTTCTATTCAATTTGTAATACATACGGGAATGCCTGGGTTTCCTGGGAATCCCGGAGATCCAGCTGGACCCTGAAAATGTGAGGACAAATAATTTAATCTACTTAACATGACCACTAAGCATATTATTTGACCCAACAATACACCATAAGGTGCAATCCCAAACCAGTAAATATTATTTTATTCCACTTGTAGAAAGATACATTTCATTATTTCTAATTATTATCACTTACCATTTTTGCACACTTTTCTACAAAAAAAAGCTAAATGTTTTTCAAATTATTGTACATTTTTCACATTCTGATACTCTAATTCTATTCATTTTCTACTAATTGGACTGGTAAGAATATCATATAATCTTACAATTCAATGTTGGTATGAATAAAGTGTAATGTCACTTGCACATTGATTCAAGTATTGTTTGAATTAATTGTCTCTTAAATAAAGAATTGAAGACAACATGAAATCTTGCACAATATCTAATATCATAATGTCAGCAAGTCTTTCTTTAGGAAACTGTACTGAATAAGGAAATGTGAAGAATAGACAATAAATAAAATTGTTTTAAAATTAAAGTGAGCTCAATGGTTTACTCATGTTGTTGGAGATAAAATTTAGTATAATTAGGAACTTCTCATAAATAATATTAACATTTACTATGTTTGTGTAATATTTGAAAAATACTTTTTTCAAAAGATTACATTTTACAAAAGAGATAACATATACAAAACACACCGGTATATAAAAAAATATATAAATATTACATAATGTAAATATTAAATCATTTTGAGCATTGAGCCAAAAACATTAAATGGACACTAAAGACCCCTAAAGCACCTTGGCTTGCAGACATGCTTAATATGTGTCCTCTTTTTTTCATTTTACAAAAGTGCAGATTTCTATAAAAAATTACCTTTTTATAAATTAACCTTGGTTACAGTCACCTTACTTTCAAACAGACAACAGGTAGTGCTACTTCCTGGTTTGGTTAGCCCAGTGGAGCTAAACTCAAGAGGCAACAATTGCCCAGAGCACCTGACTTGCAAAGATTTCTCATTGAGCTGCAATGGGAATTTTGTGATTGGACTTGTGAGGGCTTGCTAAGGCAACAGACATTAAATCTGCAGGTTTTGAAAGCTGTTTTTAAATATACCCCAATACAAATAAAATGCACAATTAGATACATGCATGTTTTCATTTGGGGTATATCTACTAAATATTGCTTTTTATTTACTTTATATTTGGGCAGTGCAGCATCCCATTGAATCATATGGAAAGCTTATCCAACAAAATTAAATTGAGGCCTAATTTACAAACACTAATGTTGAAAGGGAAATATACCACTCAATAAAAGTGTTACCTAAATCTGTTTAAAAGGCAACAATTATAAATAACCAATTTAAAAGCAGAGCTTCACTTTCTAGTAACAATATTGTTTCTACAAGAGGGAAGAAGAAATAGATTTTGTAATTTAGCACATTCTTCTCGGTTAAGCAGATTTGACTAATTTCATTTTTCATTTCATTTCAGTGCAACACTATATAGTTGCAATCTACGGGGGGGGAAAACAGTTATAGGAGACATGCTTTAACAGCTTAAGGACACATGAATTGTGTGACATGTCATGATTCCCTTTTATTCCAGAAGTTTGGTCCTTAAGGGGTTAAATAAATGTTCATGCTGATTTTTGGTTATTATTAAAAATTGTTCATAAATACACAAGAAATCCTTTTTTTCTGTGATGATACAGAATATAACGGAATGAACACGTCATGTTGGTGGTTATTGTAATGTTGTGCAACTCATAAAATCAGAGTAAGTAGCACACGTTACAACAACAAGAGGAAGCAAATATGAGTGGATTAATGCTGATTGGGTTATAAACTAATCCAAGTAGGGAAAAAAAATAACCAGCCATCACAATCTGTTATTCTCAGCGGCGGAATGCGTAGGGGACATCCACTGGGCTACTACATGGTATTTATTTCCCTTCACTACAGTCAACAAAGAAAGCCCCACTCTCAGTTAAGATTGTTAATGCAGGTAATGCCATTTTATTTTTTCAAAATCCACCTGGCTTTTTTGGGTTAAGCAAAATAGAAGACAAAAGATGAAAAGAAACAATTTCTATCTGAATTACAAACACAACATTATTTTTGGTGATATATTAAAGTATGAATTGTTTGGAATTCACAGTAATCTCAGAGTGGATTTCACATTTTTGCTCAAAAGAGCTGAATTGAAAAGATAAGGGGAGAATTTTCCCAATTTTGGGTATTTTCCAATTTGCCTTTTTCATCAAACCGTGCATAGAAGCAGGGATAAAGCAAAGTGTTAATTTTTTTTTTTTTTTAATAATTTTATCTTTTAATGATCCATGAAAGAAAAACAAAACCTTTTCCATTCTTCTGAATGTTATCATACCTAAAAAGGCAGTGCTATGACAAGAAATGCATTAACCACATTCCTTCTGTTAAATGTCATTGTCACTCGTGTTTGATCTGGTTTTCTGGTTATCTTGACTATGCTATAAGTTATCCACACATTACACTCATTTGGAAATAAACACTTGCTGGGTTATTCAGCAAATTGTGAATTATAGGAATTCAAAGTAAATTCAATGTAAATTCAAAACCTTAGGCCACAATAACCAAGTTGAAAATACTGCAGACTTGTAATTTTTTTCCAGTTTAGGTAATTTGGCCTGAATATTGAAATTATTTTTCAATTCCTAAGCATTGACACTTTAGTGAATAGCTCTGCTAGTATTTGTCACTTACCAGTGAATTGTTGGGAAATGAACAATAAATGTAATATATATAGTAATATATATATAGTCCAATTAGCCAATATAGCCATAAATGAATGGGTCATATTCTACCTGTACAAACACATATAGGTCTTCCAAATTAGCTTTTCAAACAAATGATATTAAACTTGATTATTATGCACACACGTGCATGCAGACAAATATATTCTGCTTTTGGCAAAGTGGGATGTTGATATATCTAATATGTATTTATAGCAAAAGGAGAATTTTGAAGTTATTTTTTATATTCTGTTTTAATGAGTTATGACATCAAGAAGAGGATCCTACTTTTCCATTTTCCTTCCTCACCCTCCTTTGTTTCTCAGTAGTTTTTTTTTTGCTTATGTTGTGGTTTGGTTTGAAGGCTATTAAGAGATATGAGAACTCTTGTACAGTCTATAATCTAATAAGAATTTGAAAAAAATTGCAGCAAATTTTATAACACTATAGAACGCTACAGAGATCTTTGATTTTGAACCGTATAGTCTGGAGGCCAAGAATTATTAGTATTTTTTTTTAACAGCATTTTTTTTTTCAACATAATGTTGTGCTTTTGAATGTTACAATTATTTTTTATTAGTTTTGACTTTTTCAAGTTAATAATTTTACGATGCAATTTTATTTAGAACCATTCAGCCACGTTATACGAGTGGCTGAAGGAGTAGGGGATATTCAGGGGAGAAAGCCCCATTCCCAGTTAATTATGTTAATGCAGCAAATGCCTTTTTTTCAAGATCTACCTGACTGTCTTGGGTTATAAATATATATTTTTTTCAGCATATTTAATACTTTCAGTTCCACAGAAGGCAATTAGTTGTACTCTGCATGTCCCATCACCTATGCTAGGTAGTCTGACTAAAGAAGCTAGTAGGATCTAACACCTAGAAACATTAGCCATAGAACTTATGCTAAAATAAGAATGGATACTGAAAAGATTACCGTGTTTTGATTTCTATGCTTTGATTTGGACGGTTTTACTCTGGTCGGTTTCTAGCGCTGCTGACTTACACTATGTAGCCATTCATAGTACATGATTCACAGTCCATTAGCACCCAAAAAAATGTACAAATAGACCATGCCCTGCTTCCATCTTAACAATAGACACACATAATTGATTGAAATCTTACTCTAGTTCCTTTCATTCCTGGCATTCCTGGTTGTCCTGTGTCACCCTGATAAAAAAAACAAAAACACAAAACAGAATTAAGTGCAAGGTTTTATGCCAGAACAACATATATAATACTAATACAGCATACATTACCTTCTGTCCCAGTGGTCCAGGTGGGCCTTCAGGTCCTTGCAGTCCAGGAAAACCAATTATACCAGGTAAACCAGGAAGGCCTCTCTCACCCTGAGGAAAACACAAATATAATGTCTGTAAATTTTGTATATATATATCAATGATCACGTTAGCCCAAGAAAGACGACATCCAATTTATGGGCTGATTTATGGGTCCCCTTTACACTCTAACATTGAGTAATGCATATATATATAATGTCTTTGTATATTAATGTTGCAACCTGCTATTTTCTCATTTCCCCAGATAATACAACAAAATCTCATTCTTGTCTTCTAAGAAAGAAAAACAATGCATTTAAATTACAGAAGAGTGCAAGCTTATTTATGGTCCTTAAATACATGAAAATGTATGTGTGTATCCAAATTCACATTTCTCACTTTACTGATCATTTTACATTGTAAGGATACATGTTATGCACTTGAGAAATTGTTTTTAGAAAAGGAGAGAATCAGAAATGAATCAGTGACTCGATCATCCTTTATTTATGATTGAAAAATCTCTTTTTTATAAAGGATGACTGGTGAATTGATGGTTAATTGCTGTTGAAACTTTATGTTTTTTTTATGTTTTAAACAAAAAAAAAGTTATGGTTTAATAACATGTACCTAACAATGTTTTCTATGATGAATGATGAATATACAGTTATCACTACTATCCTATATTCAAAAAAAGGGTTAAAAATCTTGGCTTGGAAATTATAGACCTGTGAGTCAAGAATTTGAATGGTTATTAAGGGATAATGGTCATGAATTCATTGGGAAGAACATTGCTGTTGGCAAAAATCAGCATGGGTTTATGAAACATAGGTCAAGTCAAACTAATGTAATTGCATTCTACAAAGAAGTAAGTACAAGTATAGAATTCCATCATCACTGGATTTTGAGCTTTCGGATAAAATATTGTGTTTTAGAGAATATCCCTGTAAAAGTAAAATTAGACTCACTCTTATAAGAATGCTGTAACTTTATAGTGGAAGATTTAACAAGTCTGTATTAATTTATGTATCAATGTCAAAAAGCAGGTTACTATCTCTTTAACACGTTAGGCCAAATCACTAAAGTTAAAAAAATTTCAACTTGGCTTAGTTTTTGAAGGTCAGTTGTCAACAACTTGTTAAAACTAGAAGATTAAAAATAAAAAAGTATTAGAAAAGCGAGATCACAACATTGAAATTAAATCCTGTTAACAAGTAAATATGTAGCACGTTCCATAGTCTCTGACCAAGATGTATCACTCCTAACTATAAGATAAGGCCAGGAACTAATGAAAGTATTTAGAAAATTGGGCAGACTAGATGGACCGAATGGTTCTTATCTGCCGTCACATTCTATGTTTCTTATCTTTATTTTGAAGTTTAGTAGCAGTAACATTAAAGGCACTATTACAATTTCATTTAATTAAGTTGGTTATAATGCCTGGAGTCCAGCGGCATTGTCCTCCCATATACTGTTAACCATTTTTGAGCAGTTTACTAAACTAAATAAGGTCCCCAGGCTTCCCACAGCCTCTCCTCTACTGGTAGTGTAACTTGGGCAGAAATTACACACTTTCTTCTAGCCTTACCAATTCATATCCAAATGAGCACTATGACAAACTGAAAGCAGTCACTGACACTCTCATCCACTCACAGCAGGCCTTTGCTGCTCAGGATGATGCTTCCTCACTTGTCTGAGCAGCATGGGGTGGAGGTGGGGGGTGCTGCAGGGAATTCACATATAGCATGAAAACATCAAAAACGGTTTAACACTGAATAGAAGAATGGCCCGAAGAAACTTCAGGCCCTGTAGCCATTTTAATACAATAAATCAGTTACAGTGCTACATAGACCCTTTAAATCAATGGGATGCTAGTTTAATGACTATAGCATTTTTATAGCATTTTAGAAAGGTCTCCATCTCATAATTCCTGGCTAACCATGTTACTTTTTCTCATTCTCTTTTTGCCAACCTCAAAGTGACGACATGTCTGCCATTTACTACACAGAGTGCGCACAGCTGCTTGATCACTGCTAGACTGTGAAATAGTCTTAATTTAGGAAAATCCCATCTAATGAAGGCAGACTATTTTGATATGCACAGACAGAACAAAATTACTTAAGCAATTGTCACAGCGATATGACTGCCAAGAGAAGCATCTTTTGAATACAACAAGATAAACTGTACTGTCTGGTATGTGAACACAGCTCTGTGAGTGCCACCCTCATAAACCACAAGTAAAATAGGGTGTTCTAAGCTACAGGGGGGGATGCTAAAGGTTGCTTGGAAGTTTAAAATCCTGTTTAGTATTAATTATTTTCCAATGTTGTTTGCAATAGAGACTTTTCTTTAAATCGCAGTCAACACTCCCAATTTTCATCAGTATTAAACCCATACACAGAATAAGTCTGAGAGGGTATCAGAAATACAAATTATAGTGAAAATATATTTAATCTACAAAATGTCCTAAAAAGTAAAGCGTGTGCACAGGCTTGTTTAGAAAGGTATTTAATGTTACCAAAAATTAAGAAATGCTACAAGCATCTGTACTGCTTCTTCTATAGACTAAGGATTTTCAAATGCCTAGTCTATCTTCTTGAGAAAAGGTCAAAGGCAACTGAACTCTGCTGTGCCCCAACTAACTTTTAGGTGAACAGACTAAACGTAATAGTTAACAGCAAAAACCCTCTGCAGGGACTAAAATTATTTCTTTAGCCCACACCTAATCCAGACTTAAAGGGGCACTCCAACATAAACCACAAAAACGTACTGTAGTAGTTTTGTTACCTAATGGGCCCTGAGATATCTTCAATGTAAAATCAAACTATTTAGGAATACTTATAAACTGTGGCTTATTTTGGTTAATTAACCTAAGACAGGACCATGAGATACACCTAAGACAGGACCATGAGATACATAGTTTGAAGTGTTAAATCTCCTGGTCGCAAGGAGGCCACAAATCCCTAACCACTAATTTCCCCAAACATCCTCACAACCAACTCTATCATGTTTCTTCCAAGCCCCTAGTAATACAATTTCCTTACCTAGTCTCCCTTTGCTAGTAACAAGTATTCACAAGGATTATTCTAAACTACAAAAGTAAAAATGTATAAAATAACTTCATTCCTACGTCTTGAAACCTTGATAGACATGCTGGTATTTGGACACAAAACATTCATATAGCAATGGAAATTTAGTGAAGGAACATATGACAAATTGGGTAACATTTCCACCAGGTATTAGTAGAAATGACTCCATACCTACGGCCCCAGTACACCTACAATTTATACCAAAGAATCGTCTTTTCGCAACTGAGAAATTGCATTGCCATCTATTGGATTGGTTTTGGTGCTATTGTTTTTTTGCTTTTCTATGGAACAATTTAGAACTTAATAGTTTCTCTTAAGAATAAAGCTGCTTAAGAAAATAAGTTGTTAGTTGTTTAACTTTGCACCATGAAGAACTTTAAGGTATCTTTATTAAGCCATGACTTTTCAATTGACTACATAAGAAAAGCTAGATAAGGCCAAATCATGATGAAGATATTTGATATCTACTGTGAAAATTGCTAAGCACTAAACAAAGACTATGGGTAAAAAAATACCTACATCATCTGAGTTCCCCAGAAGGATGCAGGAAGAGGAACCCCATGGAAGTTCATTGCTCATTATTGTTAACTACTACATCACCACACAGGAGCAGAGGGGGAACTGTAAGCTGAGTTCCTATAGTTAGCAATAATTTTTTTTTTTCAAATTTACGCTTATCTATGTACGTTCATCAAATTAAGAAATCAGAACTAAGTAACTTGTATTAGCATCTGTAATGGCATAGTTTTCCAGGGTCACCCAAAACACGTAAATCACACTATGCACACAGACACTTCATTAGAGTGAATGGTTAAGATAGGAGTATTTGACAAATTGACTTTTATCAGCAAAAAAGAAAGATTATTCTATGTCTGCTTAGTAAATATAAAAAGAATAAGAACATATGCACATTTCTCCTGAATGGACACAACAATCCAAAATGCTTTGCCCCATTACTGGGAAATGGGCCCATGGTACTCCTTACATGACTACAGTGGGCTGTAGTGGTTAAGATGCATGGAGTAAACCTTTAACTTTATGTATGGGGCATGAAGTAGAGGGTGTTTAATTTATTTGAACCTGGTCTTTATCATTTCTGTGCTTTTTTTTTTTCTGCATCTTTGCTGGTATAGTGCACCTTGTAGCCAGTAGAGGGAGCTGCTGATGACAAGTTTCCTTAGCCAGGGTTGCTATGCTTTTTCAAATCCAAGACTGGCTGTACACTTTTAATCAATATTATTATTATTTATATAGCAACAACATATGCTGCAGCCCTTTTTTTTTTTAAATGTGGATATTTGACAAGTCATTTACATATGGAATCTAACAGAGACAAGATGTGAAGAAGGCCCTGCTCAACAAGCTTACAATCTATGAGGAATGGGTAAAGAAACATAAGATAGATAAGAGCATGTCAGAGGGGAGAAGGGATTTGTGGATACGATACCTGTGTAAAATAAACTGGTAAAAGTGGTGAGTGGAAGAACCACAAGGTGGCAGGAGAGAGAGTATGCTGGTCTATGAGGGTGAAGGAAGTGATGAAGGCAGTGAAATTAGAAAAACGTCACCCAGAAAGATGGCAAGCTTTCTTAAAGAGGTGTGTTTTCAGTGACTTCTTAAAGAACAGGAGGCTAGGGGACAGTCTGATGGCACAGGATAGTGAATTCCATAAAAAGGTGGCGGCCCTTGAAAAATCCTGCAGAAGAGAGTTGGCAGTGTGCGAAAAAGCAGAGGTCAGGAGGAGGTCATTTGCAGATAGAAGGGAATGAAAGTGATATGTTTGTTGAATAAAGAGGAGATGTAGTGAGCAGTGGAGTTAGTGAGAGGCGTTGTAGGTTAGTGTTAGCAGTATCAAGTGAATCCTGGACACAGGAAGCCAAAGTAAGGACTGGGAAAGGAGTGAGGTGTGTGAGGAGTCCGTCAGAAAGATGAGCCTGGCTGCAGCATTCATTATAGACTGAAGAGAGGCAATGCACAGTGAGATGCAATAATTCCAGGGATCATTTTTTTTAAATAAATATAGTGTTTTTTAAATGTAAAAAAAATGCATGAACTATTTACAGAATTATCTCACAACAGAAAACTATTGAGATAAAACTTTGTGTTGACTGTTTCAAAAATAAATTTTTATTTTTGCCACTAGAGGGCGAGCAGAGACAAAGAATGCTTAAGCTGGTCTGAGAATTTGACTTTTTATGTGCAGCAATAAATGCAATTATTCACGTTCTCTTAAATATAAAACTGCACATCTTATTTTTACTAATGGATAAAACTAGTGATGGATAGTGTCCTTCTGAATAACATTACTAGGGACCTTTTTTTTTTTTTTGGAGAGGGGCTGGATGTATTATTTGTTGAGGGGGTTCCATCAAGTAGCATGCGGTGAAATCTTTCAGATTACCTTTACAAATTGACAACTAGAATGCCAAGGTTGTTATTACTGCACATGGATGAAAGTAAAGCTTGAAGGACACAATGATTATTTCACTTTCAAAAAAAATTCTAACCTTATTAATTAATATATTTCCTATTCAAAATTATTTCATGTATGTTTTCATGGCAAGTGTTGGAATTTGTGAGTTAAGTTTCTGTTATGCATCACCTACTTATGTCAAATTGGACTATGAGAAGTCCTCCTTGGGCACTGTTTAAAACAGTGTTCAGTGCTAAGGGGAGTTGTAGAAATGCAGTAAACAGTCTGAAACACTATGCCTGTCTGTGTAATTTGTATGTCAAGCTAAGAACTCTGGAATAGTCGTGGAAAAATTATTTCTCAACCTTTACCAAAGGCCTGAGAGTCTGGGAGTTCTGCACAGTATCTCTGCTGTTCCTAGAACTGCACTCTTCTGGACAGCAATTCGATGTGGAAGCCGCTCCCCCAACTTGGGGGTCACAGCCCCGAGTGGTCCTATCAAAACTGGGACTACTACTGCCTTCACTTTCCAGGCCAGTATACCAGAGAATACAGAGAAATATAGAACACAATTATCAGCACAATTGACCATCATAAATGAGACCACGATAGGGCAATGACACAGAGCCCTTGGAGGGCTTATATAGTCTGGAATCAATAGCCTGGACTGCAACAAACCTGCATACGAGGCTATTGATTTTCACAGTGAGAAGTCACCAGCGTCCAAAGGAAAGCATTGAGAATGCTTTCCTATGGACTGGCTGAATGCGAGTGCGGCTCTTGACGCGCATGCGCATTCAGCCGATGACGACCAAAGGAGGAGGAGAGTCCCCAGCGCCAAGGGAGCCCGGCGCTGGAGACAGGTAAGTGTTTAACCCCCTTCCTCCCCCTTCAGCCCGGCGGGAGTGGGACTCTGAGGGTGGGGGCACCCTCAGGGCATTATAGTGCCAAGAAAACGAGTTTGTTTTCCTGGCACTATAGTGGTCCTTTAATATTAAATCAAGTGAATTATGTTGCTATCAAACTTTAAAGTACAAAATTCTACACAAGTGATACATTTTTTCCCTTCTCTCATATGCATTAGAAGGGTCAAAAGTAAGTCAAATAATAATTTTTTCAAGAATTCAGTTTCCAAAATTAGCATGTATTTTTCATTTTACTGTTAGTGAATGTAATCCAAGATCTAGGTCAATCCTGTTGCTGCTCCATGTGAACAATATTATTATTGAATCTAAATATTGATGTTTTTAAAATTTTTGATTCATATACCGTATTTACTCAAATCTAATACACCATCAAATCCAAAGCGCACCTCAATTTCTGAAACCTGCAAGCTAAAAAATGTTTTTCCTGGTGAATGTAATGTGCGTTTATATAAAGAAGATACTACTATACAACATTGTGCTACGATGACAATGTTTATTGCCATATACCATAGTTCTATTCATGGTATTTCTATTTTAGTGTTACATGTTAAGTCTATTATTTCTTAAGCCCTCTTTCATTAATGAAATCTGCCTGTGTGAATTCGCTGGAATGAAATTTGCTTGTGTGAATTTGCCTGTGTGAATGCGCCGGAATGAAATTTGCCGGTGTGAATGCGCCGGAATGAAATTCACTTGAAAATTTCGAATTTTGCCCCGAATGTAATGCGCCATCGAATCTAATGTGCATTCAAATTTTGGAAACTTTATTTTCCAAAAAAAGGTGCGCATTAGATCCAAGTAAATATGCTGTATTTCTAGATATTGAAACTGCAATGGTCAGATTTATATTCAGCTGTCAACTTGAGTTAATTCAAGTGTAACAAGAACATACAGGAAGGAAGGGGTAACACAAAGGAAATAGGAAAAAGTTTTATCTTTCAGAAATATTTTTGTATATTGGCTTCAGTAGAGTTAACTTTAAGAAAATGTTTTAGTTGTGCTCATGTGTGTTTAATTTAGATTTTTATGATGGAATGCCAAGGTTTTTCCAGCTACATACGAGTCAAATGTTTTCAGTTTGTCTATTTTGGCCTAAATTTTAAATTCCCTTTTAACTCCCTATGATTCACACTTCAGTAAATATCCCTTACTGTTTATAACATGGGTTTTACAAATGCAATGAATCATCGATAGAAGACATGTAGTAACAAAAGGAAAAAAATAGCACTAGTAGTAGTTCATTAACAATGTCTTTGGTTACAGAATTTCATAATTCATAAAGATTTTAGACCTAAATCTGAGCTCAAGCTAAAATGTCATAATACATTTTAATGTGCCATTTTCTACAAATATCATTTTCTTCATTAGTTTTCATAGTATAGATATAAAGCACATACGAAACATAATATGTCATGATCATTATTGTAAATTTTTACACATTGTTTATTTCTAAAATGATTTATGCCACAGCAGCTGGTGAGTACATATCCTTTCTCAATTATTTCCTTACATTTGTTAGAACAATATACTTGCCTCAAACTGTCCCGGATTTCCAGTCATAGTCCCGTAATTAAGTTTCCTTTCCCACTATCCTGATGCCCCGGCATTTGTTACAGTATTTGAACATGCATTTTTAAGAGTAGGCTTTTACGCTTATAATGTAAATGTAATAAACTACAGTCTTCCACTTGCAAGATTTGATCATCAAAATATAGCTCTTATAGTTACAGTCATATGTTTACGCTTCATTAATTTACCACTTGACTTTAAATATTGCCATTGATTAGGCTAATATTTGTGACTGTAATGGATTGATACCCAAAAACCACAATGGAATTATATGTTACATTATGTATTACAGCACTTCACTGAAAGAAAATTAAGTTTCTGTCGTCTGTTCTGCACCTGCACACAACCTTATAACTTGGTAACTTGTACTGCAGAGTCCCGTAAGCCTGACTGTGGGTGATAGGAGTTATGTTATACAATGTATCTGTGTTGGGATACCGCATAGATAGCATTTATGCCACTCTACCCCACACTCTTTATATATCTGGATATAACACTGGGAATACCACTGTACACATACCATATTTGGGCCATTATGTGTTCAGCACAATAAGAATTTATTATGATCAACAATTTTAACTTGACATATAGGCAGTGATATTTTAAAGTGAATTGTCCCGTATCATAATATGCATTATTTTAAGACATATAACATACAAATTAAAACAGTAAATTCTGTTAAATTCCTTCAGTAGAAGACAGTGCTGTTAACAATTTATTGTGGTCAGTTGCCTGGGGTCTGACAGATATGACATACCTGCTCCAGCCACTATAGGCCTATAGAAAACTGAGAACACATTTTTGGGTCCTGATTCATTGTCGCTAAGCACTGACCCTTTTCAAAAAAATGTTTTGCCTGTCCTGTCTACAGAAGTACATTGCATAATAACTTGTTAATTCTACCCCATGTATCACTATTATTTAATGGTCAGGAAAGTGAACCACTGATAACATTACACTTGTGGTACTACAGGCAATACTAGTAACAACATGTGCAACACTAAATAAAAACAAGCCCATTGTGTATATTTCTGATATAATGCAAATGTTTTACTAAAACTTGAGACATGATCAAGTAAAGCACAATACAAAAAATAATTCTAATATGAGAAAGAAGTCTGTGATGTTAAAGCCACAGCAATCACACTCTCAAGCTCACTGGAATACTGACATCAACAATTAGAAGCTTCACACTAACCCATAGCTTTCAATATTTTTAACTGTCTTTAAAGGGATCTTAAAGTGCCAGGAAAATAAAGCTGTTTCCCTGTAACTATAGGGTTAATAGGTCCCCCCCCCCCTCCTTCGGGGCCCCCTTCCTGTGGGGCTGAAGGGGCTAAAATCCCTTCAGCCACTTACCTGAATGTACCTCGGTGCTGGGTCAGTGCTGGGTCAGGCTCCGCAATGGCCGCGCGCGCATTAGACTTCCCCATAGGAAAGCATTATTCAATCTATGAGGATGACCAGCATCAGATAACGGACCAAAAGTCAGTTAGGATTCTGGAAGCACCCCTAGTGGCTGCCTGGCAGACAGCCACTGGGGGCAGACTTAGAGCTGCAATTTAAATATTGCAGTTCTCTGGAATTGCAATGTTTTACATTGAAGCACTAAGTTCAAAAGGGTCACAGCACCCAGACCAATTCAATTAGCTGAAGTGGTCTGAGTGCCTACAGTGTCCCTTTAATTAATGATACATCACTAGCACACTGGACTGGCTGAGAATTCCTAGGCAATTCCCAGAAGGGTTGGACCATGCATATTTATTAATAAAACAGAAATTGTCAGATATGTTTACACTGGAACCTTAGGCATTTACAAAGACATGACTCAGGTTGATGTTTTATAAATTCAGCTCTCTGCTCCTGTAATCAGTTCCCATTTGTTTTGTCAATCTCCCCTTAAATAAGTTTCCGTTTTTATGGAACATTGTATTTAAAGCACAGATGGTAACATTGTCATGTGTCTGTGTGCTAACACACCCTTTCTTGTTCTCATCTCACTGCTGGACATTTCTCACCGTTTTAGTATTTGTTCAGATATTTCACCATTACGGTTGTCCTATGGATTTGTATAATATATTTTCTTATCTCTCCCTGACACAAATGTACAAACACAACTAAAACAACGTAATACATGTTAATTTTAAGAATTTTGTCTGTAGATAAGATAGTAATTATAAATACTGATTATTGAATTTTGTGATGGGAGACTATTGTGTATGTGACAAGCCTTCAGCATTCATTGCATGATGTATAAAGGCCATCACATGATATCTACACTAAGTGTCATTCTTAAACAGTTTTCCCTATACATCCTATAATGATGTCATCATTAAACAAGAGATGCTGAAAAAATTAATCTGTAGCATATAACAGCCATCAAGACCTCGATTTAATCTTTTTTGGATTATCTTTCCTAATGATTCAATATTTTTGGATTATCTTTTTAAATAATTTAGTATTTTTGGATAAATGTTTAAAATTATGTTTTAGAGACATTAAACTATCAAAAATAATCATACAAAAAAATAAAAAAAATGTCAAAAAATATCAAAATAATACTATTAGTAAACCATTTTTCAACATAATAATGAATTTGAAAAGATTATCCAAAAATATTAAATTGTGGCCTAACAAAGAATATCCAACATGTCTAATACAGTTGCTTACAGGTTACATAGTTACATTGCTGAAAAGAGACATGCGTCCATCAAGTTCAGCCTTCCTCACATATGTTTTTGCTGTTGATCCAAAAGAAGACAAAAGACCCAGTCTGAAGCGCTTCCAATTTGCAACAAACTAGGAAAAAATTCCTTCTTGACTCCAAAATGGCAGTCAAATATCTCCTTGGATCAAGCAGCTATTACCCCACTAATTAGAAATTATATCACTGTATGTTATGTTTTAGAAGTATTTATCCAATTGCTGTTTAAACATCTGTATGGACTCTGATAAAACCACCTCTTCAGGCAGAGAATTCCATATCCTTATAGTTCTTACTGTAAAAAAAAAAACTTTTCTTTGCCTTAGATTAAATCTCCTTTCTTCCAGCCTAAATGCATGACCTTGTGTCCTATGTATAACCCTGTTTATGAATAGATTTACAGATAATGGTTTGTACTGGCCCCGAATATATTTGTATAATGTTATCATGTCCCCTCTGAGGCACCGCTTTTCCAAACTAAAGAGATTGACTTTTTTTTTAACCTTTCTTCATAACCTAAATGCTATATTCCTTTTATCAATTTTGTAGCTCGTCTCTGCACTTTTTCTAGTGCCATGATATCCTTCTTTAGAGCAGGTGGCCAAAATTGCACAGCATATTCAACGTGTGGTCTTACCAGCGATTTATAAAGAGGTAGAATTATATTTTCATCTCGAGAATTTATGCCCCAATTTATACATGACAAAACCTTACTGGCCTTAGCAACTGCAGATTGACATTGCATATTTCTGCCTAATTTGTTGGTTATAACAATTCCCAAATCCTTCTCGTGTATGGTTATCCCTAATTCACTACCATTTAGGGTGTAAGTTGCTTGTGCATTCTTGACCCCAAATTGCATAACTTTGCATTTCTCTACATTAAATTTTATCTGCCATTTTAGTGCCCAGTTCCCCAATCTATTTAAATCCCTATGCAGACATATATTATATTTGTAAAATATATATCTATATATCTTATATATATATATATATATATATATATATATATATATATATAATGCTATACTAAGTGTATTTTTATATTAATATATACAAGTAATAAGTAAATTAAAATAAATGTAAAAACTTAAAAATAATTGGGGAAAAAATTATATATATATATATATATATATATATATATATATATATATATGTGGCATTTTATTCTAACTGTATTTTGATATTAATATATATATATATATATATATTAATATCAAAATACACTTAGAATGAAATTATACATACATCTATGTATGTATAAAAAAATCTAAATAATATGAAATATATATATATATCCATATACAAAATTACATAAATAATTTCATAAATATGCACGTAGACTTCAAATATATAAATATGCATATATATTTAAATACCATGTGCATATTTATTTAATATTTTAACATAATTAAGTCATTTTATTGATTGCAATTTGAGATACCTGCCTGACAACTCAGTCCAGAGACTTTAATTTGCTAGCACTGTATTTAACCCTGTAACTTTCTATGACACCCTAAAACCTGTACATGGGGGGTACTGTTTTACTCTGGAGACTTCACTGAGCCCAGATATCTGAGACTTCACTGAGCCCACAGGTTAAAATGGCAATTAAAGGTTAATTTACGCAATTAGTGTCTGTGTATAAATAGTCAATGAGTTTGTTAGCTCTCACGTGGATGTACTGAGCAGGCTAGATGCGGAGCCATGCAGAGAAGAAAAGAACTGTCAAAAGACCTGCGTAACAAGGTAATAGAACTTTATAAAGATGGAAAAGGATATAAAAAGATATCCAAAGCCTTGAAAATGCCAGTCAGTACTGTTCAATCACTTATTAAGAAGTGGAAAATTTGTGGATCTCTTGATACCAAGCCAAGGTCAGATAGGCTAAGAAAGAACTCCTAAAAGAATTGTTCAGGATACAAAGAAAACCCCACAGGTAACCTCAGTAAAGTTCAAGCAACACATTACTTGAACAAAAATTAGCTACATGGTCGAGTTGCCAGAAAGAAGCCGTTACTGCCCCAATGCCACAAAAAAGCCCGGTTACAATATGCCCAACAACACCTTGACACGCCTTACAGCTTCTGGAGCACTGTAATTTGGAGTAATGACACCAAACTAGAGCTTTATGGTTACAACCATAAGCACTATGTTTGGAGAGTTGTCAACAAGGACTATAGTGAAAAGAATACCATCCCCACTGTGAAGCATGGTGGTGGCTCATTGATGTTTTGGGGGGGGGGGGTGAGCTCTAAAGGCACGGGGAATCTTGTGAAAATGTATGGCAAGATGAATGCAGCATGTTATCAGAAAATACAGGCATACAATTTGCATTCCTCTGCATGAAGGCTGTGCATGGGACACTCTTGGCCTTTCCAGCATGACAAGGCCAAGTTGACCCTCCAGTGGTTACAGCAGAAAAAGGTGAATGTTCTGGAGCGGCCATCACAGTCTTCTGACCTTAACATCATCAAGCCACTCTGGGTAGAACTCAAACCTGTGGTTCATGCAAGATGACCAAAGACTTTGCATGACCTGGAGTC
Source organism: Pelobates fuscus (assembly GCF_036172605.1). Classification (NCBI taxonomy): domain Eukaryota; kingdom Metazoa; phylum Chordata; class Amphibia; order Anura; family Pelobatidae; genus Pelobates; species Pelobates fuscus. The sequence goes on along the minus strand of NC_086317.1, from coordinate 326,761,175 downwards.
ATTTTGTCAAGATGAATGGGCAGCTATACCGACTGCAAGCATTAGGGGCATCCTAGACAATTTTTACAAAATATTGCATGCTGTCATTGATGCTAAAGGGGACAATAAACAGTATTAATAACTTAGGGTATGCAGACTTTTGAACAGGGGTAATTTCATTTTTTTTTTTGTTGTTGCCATGTTTTGTTTTATGATTGTGCTATTCTGTTGTAACCTACAGTTGAATATGAATCCCATAAGAAATAAAAGAAATGTGTTTTGCCTGCTCACTCATGTTTTCTTTAAAAATGGTGCATATATTACCAATTCTCCAAGGTTATGCAAACTTTTTAGCACAACTGTATGTGTAGTAGGGTGTGTAGCAATATTTTTAGAATTATCAGTGCGATTGTGTGGGTATGTTTAGTAATGTGTGTGTACTTGGCAGTATGTATAAGGGATTGTGTTCGTCTGGCAGCGAGCATCTGTAACTGTATTCACTGGGTCTGTGAGTATATATCTGTGTGTGTATCCATAAAATTGTCTGGAAAGTATATCTGAGTCTAAGAGTGTATATGTGTGTGTGTGCATGTGTGTATCCTCTTTTTTGTCTGTGAGTGTATATCTGTGTCTGTGTGTTTGTGTCTGTGAGTGTTTAAATGGAGTATCTCAGTCTGGTAGCCTGTGTTGTGGCAGCTGGTTCTGCCAGCTACCACAAGCGACCATCAAATCTTCACCCTCTTTAGGTCTTTGACAAGCTTTGAGATGAGGTCCCTAACCAACACCAGTGGGAAGTGTCCTTCTGCAGAACTATTTAGTCTGGCTTTATATATATGAGCAGCATACCATTTTGGAAACAGGGACAGTGGTACAGTGTAAAATTTGCAAACTGTTTGCACAGTATCAGCATTTGTGTTCTGCGCTTGTAATGGTGAGATGTACTCACAAACATATCTTGCAGAATATTCAGCTGCACATTCACATAGCTCTAGCACAGCAGAAGTTTCATCACATTCATTAACTTGCATCTCAGGGCTGCCATCAGAAAATTTGGTGCCCCTGACTCAGTGCAAGTTCTGGGAACATGGGGCCCTACCCTGAGATCGCCCACCAGGCCGCTCCCAAGTCTGCCCTCGGAGACTGCCCCCAAGTCCACCTACAGGGCCCATCCTGAATCCACCCACAAGGATCAAGTTCTGAATGTGGTATGTGTGCATAGTGGATGTAGAATGTGTAAAGTGGATGCAGAGTGAGTGTGTGTCATGGATGCAGTGTGTATAGTGGATGCAGATTGTACATTTGTGTAGTGGATGTAGTGTTTGTGTGTATTAGATGCGGTATGTATAGTGGTTGCAGAGTATGTAATGTGTAGTGTGTGCGTATAGGGACTGCAGAGTGTGCGTTTGCATGAGGATGTACTGTGTGTATAGTGACTGCAGAGTGTGTGCTTGTGTAAGGATGCAGTGTGTGTATAGTGACTGCAGAGTGTGTGTTTGTGTAAGGATGTTGTGTGTGTATAGTGACTGCAGAGCGTGTGTTTGTGTAAGGATGTAGTGTGTGTATAGTGACTGCAGAGTGTGGGTTTGTGTAAGGATGTGGTGTGTGTATAGGGACCGCAGAGTGTGTGTTTGTGTAGTGGATGTAGTTTGTGTGTATGTGTGTATGTATATAGTGACTGCAGTATGTGACTGTGTAAGGATGCAGTGTGTGTAAATGTTGTGTAAATGTGTACTGTAATATATTTTATTTCCCCCTCCCTGCTACTTACCCGTGGCCAGGGAGGGGGGGGAGATCATATTCCCTGGTTGCCTAGTGGCATGGTGCGTCCCCCGGCTATCTTTTACAGCACACTCCATGTTCACTTCCCAGCTTTTACCTCTAACTCTAGCGAGCCCTGCCGAGCATTGCCATGGTAACCCGTGGCAATGCTCTGACAGCCGCAGAGTTCGCAAGATTTAAAGACAGCAGAGCAGCTGGGAAGGTAACATGGAGTGTGCTGAGTCCCGTGCAGTAAAAAGTAGCTTGGGGCCCGCAGTGCACATATATATAGCGGTAAATGCTATATATATATGTGCAATTAGGGAATGTGGGGCCCGGGACTATCATGTCAGCCTCGGCCCCCCAGAACCACCAGGTCCATGGTTGTCATGCCCTGATGGCTGCCCTCTTGCATCTATATATATGTGAGGATGAGAAAAGTTGATAGGAATTTGAACTGAGTATACTTTGAATTTTGAATCACCTGCATATTGCATATTTAAGTCAGTCTCATCCAGACATCATTGTTAGAAATGTGTTATCTTCCTCTTATGAATTCCTGCTGCTTATCTCAATTGACCCTTTACTGCGTATTGCTTTTCTTTTCTAGTTTATTGTTACAAGACTCTTTATATTTATTTTTTATTTGTTTCCTTCAATGTACATTGAATGTGACCAATAGCTACCTAAATCCATGAGTCCAAGCTAAGCGAGGAAAAGATTCACTACCAGTATCTAATTTGCATTCATTTTACAATGAATGATTTCTAAATCTCTAAATCTCTGAAACTGACACTACATTTTACATCCCATTCCTTTAAGTATGAAAATGTATTGTTTTAGGTCCTGAAATGTAAACCAAAAAGTTCCTCTAACTATGTATAGCTGGAAATAGAGCAGATTTCAGGCGATGTTCTGTTACTAGTGTGATCAGAAGCAGATTAGGAAAAAATTGAATGTACTGATTTGCAGTTCTGTAGAGAGCACTGTTAAGATCAAAGGCAGCATGCAAGTTCCTCACAGTCTGTTTAAAGCAAATTGAACTGGATAGATGTAAACAGTCTGTGATCAGATCCAACCCGAAGGTATCTGGTTTAGTGCAAAAAATGTAGATCGTTTCAGAAATTTTAACTTCAACGCTATTCTCATGTTCAGCCACAGACATGTGCAAATATGATATACGAAGTAGAAAATTCACACAAATCCCTTAAAAATCAACTGTCCCAACTGGTAATAATGTGGAGTGGGATTCAAAACATCTCTGACATCTCCTTTGGGAAAAGATGCAGCTGGAGCACAAAGATGGAGGATATATTGTATATCCTTGAATGATCTCAGCATGCCAGCTGTGGTGATAATTCTTCACCATTATCGTACGTGAAATTCCATTCCTTTGGAATCTTGTCAGTTTAAATCAATTTAATTGCATTACTGCAAACATATGTTACACTTTTTAAATCATGGATTTCACTAGTACATCCATGTGGATACGTGCAAAAGATGATCTTTTAGATCACGGTTGTAATTTAGGAAAACCTTCTTCAGCCATGGTTATGAGAAATATTCAGAATTAAAAAACACAACTTTCCAGTCTTTGTGATTTTCCTTTTACAATGAAGGAGCTAAAAGAGCAAAGTTATGGACTAACAAGTCACTAGTAGTCATCTTCTGTGTTCACATTAGCATATATCACGCTATTTGCTTAAGGTGCAAGGATCTCCAGAGATTCATGGTTCCAGAATGATATTGCTTCTTGGCCTTCTTTAGACTAAAGTATTTGCATAGCTCGGGTGAAAATTATTACTTGAATTGGCATAAATGTTCTGCTGTTTCTCAATTTACATGATTTGAGCTGGGCCTTGTATCACTGGCTTCCAGTCTGTGCTGACAACAGATATCTCCAACACGTTTCTGCTTAGACAATTAATGTATCTATCTTTTTATCCAAATGTGGACACTTGAGCCTTTCTCTGTTTGAGAAAGTAGACATCTTGAAGACTATCATTGTTCATCACTAAAGCATGAATTGTTAAGAATTTAGAGTGAATACAAATTGAATATTACATTTTAGGCCAAAGTAGCTTTAAAAATAGTTTTCTGTTTGCTTATTTGGGCTTAGAATTTGAAACTAAATTTGAATTTACTTTGAATTCCTGACTATTCACACTTTATTGAATAACCCAGAGACGGTAAGCTTGTTTGAGCAAGGTCATGTATTTTTTTGTAATTATCTTATTTATTGCCAAATTTGTTGGCGCTATATTAATGCCAATAGTAATAATAAAAAAATAATAATAATAACCCATTAGTATTCCCATCCCAATAATTCTTTGTAGAGGGCATATGTATGTGTCTACAGTAATGGAGGTGTAAATAATCAATTACCCACTTCCCTATAATAACTTTTAAACTGTTGCATTTCAAGGTCAAATCTAGTTAAATTAAAGTACCAAAGAGCCAATTCAATTACAGCTTTCAATTAAAATGTGTTACTTAGCTTTTCTACTTGAATCAGTTAAATACCAATTATATAAAACAAAACAACTCACACAGTATATGCACTAGCCTGTAAATAGCATCTCTTTATAATCATAGTTGTAGTTTTTTTTGTTGTTTAACTGATTCATATGAGTTTGTTTTCTTGATTCCCACAGTTGTTATAATTCCACAAAAAATTCTCACACTTTTTAAAAGGATTATTTGTCAAGAAACATAATTTCCAGAAGCAACTTGCTTTCAAAAAATGTCCTGATATTTATTTTCTAAGTAATAATATCCATAGGGGCTCATAGATTGTGCACACTCACCCACGCACAGCTGCAAAATTAATTTGCAAAAGGGCTGCCTTTTTTTCTAGTACAGCTGTGGGTACATGAGAATTTCCTCAGGAATATTAACTCTTTCAGAACTAATGACATGCCAGTACTTTCAGGTTAACATGGGATTTCCCTACTACACAGATCTTTAAACTGTTCCTGCCATTAGGACATTCCATGCCGTTCTCCACAGCATGGGCTATAAGGCTGCTAGGACGGCATGGAAAGCCCAAGCAGTTTGGTGTGAGCAGGGTTAAATACCTCTGTCAGCTGTGGTCATATTTAGTGGCTCCGGACTGACCAGTGAGATCTGCATACAGCTCACCTTGACTCCAAGGCCGCCTTCTGACAGTGAGTGCACTGGACTTTGCCAGCTGCCCAGCACCAATCAAAGTGTGATGAGCAGGGACAACATGCAAGTGGAGCAGCTCTCCCTCTCATGCTGCAGTATCCCAATGGAGGGCACTCACAGAACACTTGGTACTGTGTGAGCTGGGAAATGCATCTGCTGATGTCAGTACTGACATCAAAATCATTTCAGTTAGGATTCTTGTAACATTTGGGTTTCGTCTTAGGGTAGGTTTAGGTTAGGTGTGAGGGTTGGTGGTAGGGTAAGGCAACGGTTAATGCTGTTTTAGAGTAAGGGATAGTCTAAGGTTAAGGTTAGTGTAGAGATATGGTTAGAGTTTGTGTAAGCATAGGGTTAACAGTAGATTAGCATTAAATGGACACTATAGTCACCAGGACAACTCCAGTTTATTGTATTTGTTCTGCTGAGTATAATCATTCCCTTTCAGGCTTTTTGCAGTAAAAACAATGTATTTTCTCAGAAAATGCAGTGTTTACATTACAGGGATACCTCCACTGGCCACTCGTGAGATGGCTACTAGAGGTGCTTCCTGGGGCAGTGCTGCTGAGTGTGACTGACATTCAGTGTCTCCTCCCTCTGCATGGAGACACTGAACTTTCATCATAGAGATGCATTGATTCAGTGTATCTCTATGAGAGATGCTAATTGACCAGGGCTGGGTTTGGCTTGTGCTGGCTCTATCCCGATCTGCTTCCTTGACAAGCTCAGCCAATCCAATGCATTCCTATTTGAAAGCATTGTGATTGGCTCAGAACTCAACTTCTGATGATGTCAGCCAAGCAGGCAGATCAGTGACAGAGCCAGCAGCATCAGACTGAAATAACAGTAAAGTTTTTCTATATTTATGGGGGTAGGAGGGGCTAGATGGTGTTTTAACACTATACGGTCAGGAATAAATGTTTGTGTCCTGACCCTATAGTGTTCCTTTAACTATCGATGATTAATTTAGATAATAGACATATGAGGCATTTAACTATCAGGAGGACTGATACATGAATCTATTTTGGGTAATTGTTCTTTAGCTGCATAATGTTTACAAAAAAACATTGTAGGTAAAACTGTGAAACTTTTTTTTATTTTTTCCCATTTTTAACTTTTTTTATTCATACTTATTGTTGCTTTAGGTATACATATATGATATTAAAGAAAAACTAATTCTATCCTTTAAAAACAATATATAATATGTGTAGGGGCAATTAAAGTTAAAAGGGTGTGGCACCTCCGTCTACTCCATAGTGGAGGCTCTCACTAGGAAGAATATAAAGCAAAATCCACTGATTCAACAGGTAGGATGTAAAATGTTTTTGGCAGTGAACACAACATAATACAACGTTTCAGCCCAATCATATACATGATTAAGACCATTGGGCTGAAATATTGTATTATAGAGTGTTCACTGCCTAAATTAATCGCACTTTGCTCCTACTAGTTGAACCTGGTGATTTTGCATTATAGGTGCACTTAAAGAGATTACAGTGTAACAAACACAACACAAATTCTAGGTTGTGTTTTGATTTCGAAGTTGGACAGTGGCCTCTGACTTTAAAAAAACAAGAAACAATAGTTTACCAGGAATCTTTCAGAGGGATAAAATCCCGTAAAGCACTGACAGGCTGAAAGAAACTGTGTGCATTGGATTAACACAATACTAATGGGATGGGTAAGCCCTGTCACCAACACTGAATACACAGCTGATCTATTTATTTGATTGGCATGTGCAAGCATAGCTTACTTTGCCTATAATGACAGATTCTGTCAGGGGCAGGTGTATTGTATACTTACAAGTTTGTCACTTTGGCCCTATAGTAAGCAATAGTAACTAGTAATATAAATAGTAATATTAATGAATGTATTTTTAATTATACATAGAATGCACAGAATGTGGATTCTAAGTCATTATATAATTATATTATCAATATAGGAGTCAAATTATTTTCTGAGCTGTCATTGTGAGATTGTTTTTTTGTTTTTTTTTCTCCAATAGAAGTATTTCATAATGGAATGTATAATAAATGTAACTCCAACCAGGTATCCAAAAGAGGCTTTGTGAATTAAACTAATTAATGAAACCTGTCTAGAAATATTTAATTTTCTGATGTTGTCTGTAGTGATGTCGCGAACATAAAAATTTCCGTTCGCAAACGGCGAACGCGAACTTCCGCAAATGTTCGCGAACGGGCGAACCGGGCGAACCGCCATAGACTTCAATAGGCAGGCGAATTTTAAAACCCACAGGGACTCTTTCTGGTCACAATAGTAATGGAAAAGTTGTTTCAAGGGGACTAACACCTGGACTGTGGCATGCCGGAGGAGGATCCATGGCAAAACTCCCATGGGAAATTACATAGTTGATGCAGAGTCTGGTTTTAATCCATAAAGGGCATAAATAACCTAACATTCCTAAATTGTTTGGAATAACGTGCTTTAACACATCAGGTATGATGTTGTATCGATCAGGTAGTGTAAGGATTACGCCCGCTTCACAGTGACAGACCAAACTCCCCGTTTAACGCTCCGCAAACAACCGCAACAGTCCATTTGCACAACTGCAAACTCCCCATTTGCACAAGGTTGGATACCAAGCTAGCCATGTCCCGTTCCTTGTCCTCACTGATGTCATTGAAGGTCTCTTCCTGCACCCAGCCACGTACAACACCAAGGGTCCCCGAAAGGTGGCAACAAGCCCCCTGTATTTTTTTTTAAATGTACACTACTGTTACACCAGATATGAGTTGCACTGGTGTGACACTGTGCCCTGGCAGGCCCTGAAACGCACACGTGTGAAGGAAACTGACTGCTATTATTTCACAGTCAAATTTCTAAGTTTTTTTAAATGTACACTACTGTTACACCAGTGATTGGCCCACGTCATGCCTACGCCCCCAAAATGTTCGTGTGTGGGGTGCTGGAATGATGTGGGCCAATGGGAGCCTGAATCAACTTTTGGCTCCCACTGCCCCTTTAAGAGCGAGCTCGTGACTCGAGCCGTGCTCCTAGTGCCAGGCGGGCCATGTGACCAATCACTGCGGTCAGTGCACGCGGCTAAGTCAGAAGAGGAGATCAAGCCGCATGCGGCTCGTGTGGAGGCAGGAGTGATCCAGCCACGCGCGGCTCAAGCTTAGGAGCCAGGTCGGTCCCAGGATATGGTAAATACAGCCACAACCACTTATCCCAATCACACACCTTTCCTCACGTCCTATCCCATTAAAAGCATATTACCGCGTATTTAATAAAACAGATAGACCCCCTACTTCATCCAGGTTACCGATCGATGGTTTGATATTCTGAGCCCTCTCTGATTTACTGTACACGACTATTCGATATTCCCACAAATTTTATATAGCATTTTATGTTTGTTTGAGACCACCTTAAAAATATTGGATATCGCTAAAAATCATGATCACTATATACTTTCTCTACAAACCTCTAAAACGAACAAACTACTCATCCATCCGCTATACCACTTTATCCCACCTAGAACTAGTGCCCAGTTAAAATACTTGACTCTTACTTACCCACACTCAGTCATGCCACACACATTTCACCACTACTCTCACTGAATCCGTCTGACTACAGCTAAATTCATCTTCTACATCAGAACACTACTCCTAAGATTGGGTTGTATCCATGTCTCGGGTCTTTCATTTAGAATAGGGACAGTTTCGGTCTCCTTCAACACTGACACTCCAGTGCATATAATTAAAAGATTGGGCAGATGGAAATCCTCAGTCTACAACCGATATATTCCTCATCCCGAGAAAGAAATGAGGAAAGCTTTTAAAAGTTTGGCTTTGTAAATTTGAGGCAATAAGTGTGTTTTTCTTTAATACCTTTTCACCCTCTTTGCATGAACCTGATTTACATATATTACTAATATGTTTCTGAACATATATATTATATTATTCGGGAAAAGGTGGGAGGGGAACAGCGCTACAGTACTGATCACAAGGGGGAAAAAAAGCTGCACACCTGAAAGGAAGGGCTACCCTCAAACCCTTCAGAAAATGGAGAAAACAAAAAACAACAAATACAGGGTGCGCTGGATAAAATAAACGAAAACGATAACACAAAAAGGAAAGTCTCTATAGGTACAGTGTAGACCTTGAGTAAATGTTCTTCTGTTCTCGCTTTGGAATCGCAGTGGTTGGATATGAAACACAAAAGCAGAGAAGGGGGGGACCAATAGTGCAAAACCGTATGGTAGAGAGGATCACGAACAACACAGACGTAGAGAAATGCCAACTTACAATTTTTAGAGCTAAGCCCAGCTCTAGGTAAAACAGCTTACAGTGGTATTTGATACTCCCCACATGTAGGATATAACTGGGCAATTGGAGTCTCCACACGATTCTTTAAAACTTCTGAGACAGACGTCAGCATATAAAATATATAAAAGAAAAAAACCCAATGGTGCAATAACTTAGGTAGTACTGCAACAACAGACAACACAGAGGTCCTAAGAGTGCCAACTTACAATTTAGAGAGCTATAACCAGCTCTGAGTAAAACAGCATACAGTTGTATTTAAACTCCCCACGTGTAGGATATTCCTCTAGTGATGCTTGTAGTGCCGGTCTTATGAAAAATAAAATCACAAGAGAGGGCCCATAGTGTTTTCCATATGTAAAAATGACAAAGTGATAAAAAGAAACGTACTTACAGTGTTCAGAGCAGCCACACTGCTCTATGAACCAAGCGTAGGTGGAATAATCCCCACCAGGGATTTCTTTTGCAGTACTGGATCTTGTTAAAAATGATGATAAAAAGATCAGCCAGGATAAAACAGCAGCATATAAAGTAAATGAACTAACCCAAAGTAAAAGGTAGTAACAAAATACTTTAATATAAAACAGAGTAAAAATACACAAAGTGTTTCGCCAAACAGTAGGCTTTTTCAAGTGTGTGAAAAAGCCTACTGTTTGGCGAAACGCTTTGTGTATTTTTACTCTGTTTTATATTAAAGTATTTTGTTACTACCTTTTACTTTGGGTTAGTTCATTTACTTTATATGCTGCTGTTTTATCCTGGCTGATCTTTTTATCATCATTTTTAACAAGATCCAGTACTGCAAAAGAAATCCCTGGTGGGGATTATTCCACCTACGCTTGGTTCATAGAGCAGTGTGGCTGCTCTGAACACTGTAAGTACGTTTCTTTTTATCACTTTGTCATTTTTACATATGGAAAACACTATGGGCCCTCTCTTGTGATTTTATTTTTCATAAGACCGGCACTACAAGCATCACTAGAGGAATATCCTACACGTGGGGAGTTTAAATACCACTGTATGCTGTTTTACTCAGAGCTGGTTATAGCTCTCTAAATTGTAAGTTGGCACTCTTAGGACCTCTGTGTTGTCTGTTGTTGCAGTACTACCTAAGTTATTGCACCATTGGTTTTTTTTCTTTTATATATTTTATATGCTGACGTCTGTCTCAGAAGTTTTAAAGAATCGTGTGGAGACTCCAATTGCCCAGTTATATCCTACATGTGGGGAGTATCAAATACCACTGTAAGCTGTTTTACCTAGAGCTGGGCTTAGCTCTAAAAATTGTAAGTTGGCATTTCTCTACGTCTGTGTTGTTCGTGATCCTCTCTACCATACGGTTTTGCACTATTGGTCCCCCCCTTCTCTGCTTTTGTGTTTCATATCCAACCACTGCGATTCCAAAGCGAGAACAGAAGAACATTTACTCAAGGTCTACACTGTACCTATAGAGACTTTCCTTTTTGTGTTATCGTTTTCGTTTATTTTATCCAGCGCACCCTGTATTTGTTGTTTTTTATATTATATTATTCACTCACTCACTCACTCTCTGGGCCGGCCTAAGACATCATGCTGCCTAGGTCCAACGATAAATGACTATGGGGTATAATGTATAATAAACACAGGTTACTGGCTATGAGGGGGATAATGTATAATAAACACAGGTTACTGGCTATGGGAGGGATAATGTATAATAAACACAGGTTACTGGCTATGGGGGGATAATGTATAATAAACACAGGTTACTGGCTATGGGAGGGATAATGTATAATAAACACAGGTTACTGGCTATGGGAGGATAATGTATATTAAACAGAGGTTACTGGCTATGGGAGGATAATGTATAATAAACACAGGTTACTGGCTATGGGGAGGATAATGTATAATAAAAACAAACACAAAAAAACACACAAAAAAAAGAATGCAGCTTCAGAATTAATCTAAATTGTATGCTGTCTAGGAGGATGGAGGGTCTGGGAGGGAGGGTCTGCTGCTTATTGGCTGGAATGTGTCTGCTGACTGTGAGGTACAGGGTCAAAGTTTGCTCAATGATGACGAATAGGGGGCGGACCGTCCGTGGCGAACGAGAACAAGCTATGTTCGCCAGGAACTATTTGCCTGCGAACCGTTCGGGACATCACTAGTTGCCTGAGATGGAGAAGAAACCTGGACCCAAACACCTTTATTAAGTATAAATATAATATAAGTATAACTATAATATTTCTCGAATGAGCCTTGACAGAAAATGTAACCAAGGAGACTGTTGGACCCAAATGATGTGATCCTCTTTTATGTGTGAAGCTTTTATAATAAAAACTTAAAGGACCACTATAGGCACCCAGACCACTTCAGCTCAATGAAGTGGTCTGGGTGCCAGGTCCATCTAGGTTTAACCCTGCCTGCTGTAAACTGTTTACATATGGGTTAATCCAGCCTCTAGTTGCTGTCTCATTGACAGCCACTAGAGGCGCTTCCGCGCTTCTCACTGTGATTTTCACAGTGAGAAGACGCCAGCGTCCATAGGAAAGCATTGAGAATGCTTTCCTATGGACTGACTGAATGCGCACGCGGCTCTTGCTAGTCACCCCCCTGTGTCACTAGTCACCCCCCCGCGTCACTAGTCACCCCTCCTGTCACTAGTCACCCCCTGTGTCACTAGTCACCCCTCCCTGTCACTAGTCACCCCCCTGTGTCACTAGTCACCCCCCGTCACTACTCACCCCCTGTGTCATCCCTCCCTGTCACTACTCACCCCCCCTTTGTCACTACTCACCCCCCCGTGTCACTAGTCACCCCTCCTGTCACTAGTCACCCCCCTGTGACACGGAGGGTGACTAGTGTCACGGGGGGGTGACTAGTGACAGGAGGCTGTCACTAGTCACCCCCACAGTGTCACTAGTCACCCCCCTGTGTCACTAGTCACCCCCGTGTCACTAGTCACCCCCCCATGTCACTAGTCACCCCCCTGTGTCACTAGTCACCCCCCGTGTCACTAGTCACCCCTCCTGTCACTAGTCACCCCCCTGTGTCACTGGTCACCCCCCTGTGTCACTAGGCACCCCTCCCTGTCACTAGTCACCCCCTGTGTCACTAGTCACCCCCCGTCACTACTCACCCCCTGTGTTTCTACTCACCCCCCTGTCACTAGCCACCCCCCCTGTCACTAGTCACCCCCTCCCTCACTCTGTCACTAGTCACCCCTCCCTCTGTCACTAGTTACTCCCTCCTTAACTGTCACCCCCTCCCTCCCTCTGTCACTATGTCACCCCCACCCGCCCTCTGTCACTAGTCACCCCTTCCTCCCTCTGTCACTGTGTCACCCCCACCCTCTGTCACTAGTCACCCCTCCCTCCCTCTGTCACTAGTCTCCCTCTGTCACTAGTCACGTCCTCCCTCTGTCACCATATCACCCCCTCCCTCACTCTGTCACTGTGTCACGTCCTCCCTCACTCTGTCACTGTGTCACCCCCTCCCTCACTCTGTCACTGTGTCACCCCCTCCCTCACTCTGTCACTAGTCACCCCTCCCTCACTCTGTCACTAGTCATCCCCTCCCTCACTCTGTCACTAGTCACCCACTCACTCTAGTGACAGAGTGAGGGAGGGGATGACTAGTGACAGAGTTAAGGAGGGAGTGACTAGTGACAGAGGGAGGAAGGGGGTGACTAGTGACAGAGAAAGGGAGGGAAGGGGTGACTAGCGTGAGGGACACAGAGTGAGGGAGGGAATGGGTGACACAGTGACAGAGGGAGGGGGTGACTAGTGACAGAGTGCGGGAGTGGGTGACTAGTGACAGAGGGAGGGATGGGGTGACTAGTGACAGTCACCACCTCCCTCACTCTGTCACTAGTCATGCACTGCCGCACTCTGTCACTAGTCACCCCCTCCCTCTGTCACTGTGTCACTCCCTCCCTCTGTCACTGTGTCACCCATTCACTCCCTTACTCTGTCACTAATCACCCCCTCACTCTGTCACTAGTCATCCCCTCCCTCACTCTGTCACTAGTCACCCCCTCCCTCACTCTGTCACTAGTCATCCCCTCCCTCACTCTGTCACTAGTCACCCACTCACGCTAGTGACAGAGGGAGGAAGGGGATGACTAGTGACAGAGTTAAGGAGGGAGTGACTAGTGACAGGGAGGGAGGGGGTGACTAGTGACAGAGTAAGGGAGGGAAGGGGTGACTAGCGTGAGGGACACAGAGTGAGGGAGGGAATGGGTGACACAGTGACAGAGGGAGGGGGTGACTAGTGACAGAGTTAGGGAGGGAGTGACTAGTGACAGTGACAGTCACCACCTCCCTCACTCTGTCACTAGTCATGGGGTGACTAGTGACAGTCACCACCTCCCTCACTCTGTCACTAGTCACCATCTCCCTCACTCTGTCACTGTGTCACCCCCTCCCTCTGTCACTAGTCACCTACTGCCGCACTCTGTCACCAGTCACCCCCTCCCTCTGTAACTGTGTCACCCATTCCCTCCCTCACTCTGTCACTAATCACCCCCTCACTCCACGGGTTAGGGGGCGCAAATTACTTGCCTTGCCCCAGGTGCTGACAACCCACGCTACGCCACTGGGCGGAAGAGGGAGGAGAGTCCCCAGCGCTGAGTAAGCCCGGCGCTGGAGAAAGGTAAACGTTTAACCCCTTCCTCCCCCTGGAGCCCGGCAGGAGGGGGGCCATGAGGGTGGGGAGGACCTATTAACACTATAGTGCCAGAAAATTAGTTTGTTTTCCTGGCACTATAGGGGTCCTTTAAACTACTCTGTTAACTTTGAATAAAATTTAACTGTCCATATTTGACTGATTACAGCTTAATTGCAAACACGACAGAAAGGGGTATTTCTATGAACCACTACACACTTATTAACCCTTAATAGAAAACACATGGGGTAGGTGGCAGCACTGTAACATGGCTGTGCAATTCAAAATTGCATTAAAAAAAACTCAAATTAGTTAAATGTATTTAAAGGGATTTGCGATAGTGTAACTTTTTTTTGCTCATCATTTTACATGTTTCAAGTGCTTTGGGCCACACTCTGATTCAAGTTACAGGGCCTACCATCATCTTGGAAGAAAAAAAGTGTATTGTGTATTCTTATCAGAAATGCATCCACTATATCCACTGGGTGGAGGCCACAGATGAAATACATGAATGTCCAATGGCATGCCTCCAAAAGAAGTGTTTATTATAATGGATTCATCCTCCACTCTGACAACTGGTTAGTAACTTATAGCATATTGTGGATTTGAACATAAAATAGGACAAATACTAATCTTTGCAACGTTGGAATTCCATTAGTAAGGACAAGCCCTTTAAATGGCAGTTCCTGGCACGAAGTTGCCTTGACAATGAATTGAAACACTCTGCAGACAAAGCTTCCCTTTTACACACAGCTATTGCAATCGAAAAGTAAAAGGGAGCTTGGAATGCGAGTGTAGAGCCTGGCCCATTTCTCTCTAGCATCCCCACTTCTGTCAAAAATGCATTTCATTATATTGCTCTCTGTATCATGCAATGGTCAATGATTTCTCTAAGTCTCACTGTCAATTCATTCTATTGTGTTTGAGAAAGGGTTTTGCAGATAAGCTCTGACTCTATGTCCAATTCCAGAAGCCACTTTAAAATATTAACAGAGATGAGCTAACCTGTGTACATTATTGCTCACGTAAGTGATAGAGGCCATCTGTGGCAATACCTTGGTGCTGCTATTTTTTTATTTCAGTAAAATAAAGAAGTACGCTACTCTCTGGTATACCTCTATTTTATATGGTACTTATTAATATAACTGGTCAAAAGATCTCTCCTGATTGATTTCAATGTAGATAATGTCAGGGCTCCGCGGGCAGCGGTGAGGGGAGGCTGCAATCCTCTCGCAGCACTCACCCTCGGTCCGTCGCCGCCCGCGGTCCCCTCTCCCCTTACCGTTAAGCGAGCGGCGTCCTCTCCTCCTGACACGCCACTCGCGTCCTCCTCTCCTCCTCCCAGCGGCAGCATGTCTAACGCTGCACGCTGGGAGCCGGCACTATTATCTAAGCGCCGGGGTCACTCACGTGACCCGGCGTTAAAGCTACAGTGCAACAAACACAGTGGGGGGTATAGATATCCCCCACGTGTGTTTGTTAATACTGATTGGTGGTTAGCCAATCAGGATTCAGGCTAGGATTTAAATACTTACCTTTCCTGTCTATCTGTGCCCTGTTGTGGTCTTTGCTTTATAGTATCGATTGTGAACGTGTGCTTTCTGGTTACGTACCCTCTGGCTTGTTATACTGACTTTGTGACTTTCTCCTACCCTTTGACCTCGGCTTGTTTCTCGTTATTCTGTTTTCTGGTTCCCCTTACTCGGCTTGTCTCCTGACTATTCTTTGTGTGCTTAGCCCGGCCACTCTAAGGACCGGTACAGCACACTTTCTGTGTGTGTGTCTGTGTGTGTGTTAGCGTGTTGGGTTCCCCGGGATCGTGACATTACAACAGGGCCATAATGGAACCTGCTGACATACCACAGCTCCTAGTTAATCAGGAGGCTAGAATGGATGGCTTGGACCACCGTATGGATCAGTTTGCTCAAGCTTTGCAGACCATACTGGCTCGTACTGCACACCTGCAGCCTGCCGTCCAGGAGGCGGTTGCTGCTGTGTCCGAACCCATTGCCACTCCAGTACCCGTTCCTGCCCATGTAGTCCATATGACACCGCCACAGCGCTATAGTGGTGACCCAGCATTGTGTCGTGGTTTCCTCAATCAAATTGACATCCATCTGGTGATGAATCCACGTTCCTATCCCACCGACAGATCCAAAATTGCCTTTTTGATAAACCACCTGTCTGGGAGAGCTTTAGCATGGGCAAACCCCATGTGGGAAAATATGTCTCCTATGTCCTTTGCGGATTTTTTGTCCGCATTCAAACGCACGTTTGATCAACCCGGTAGGGTTGCCTCTGCTGGCAAAGCTCTGCTTAGGGTTCGACAGGGTAACAGATCTGTAGCGGATTATACTATCGAATTCCGCACTCTAGCAGCTGAAGTGGTTTGGAATAACGACGCCCTCGTAACAGCCTTTCAGGAGGGTTTGGCCGCTTACATACTGGATGAAATAGCATCCAGGGAACTGCCTGTCCTTCTAGATGATATTATAGACAATGTAATCCTTATTGATAACCGCATTAGAGAGAGACGTAGTCAAAGACGGCTGGATACACGGGTGTTACCTGCTCTACCCAGTACTGCATTACTAGCGTTACCCGCTCCTAGGCAACCATCCCCCGAACCCATGCAATTGGGTGCTACGGGGTTAACTGAGGCTGAAAGAACGTATCGTAGAAGGGAGGGGTTATGTCTCTATTGTGGAAAGAGGGGTCACCACTGTAATACATGCCCTAAATTACAGGGAAACTCCAGCACCTAAGGCCTAGAGAGGGGTCGGCCTCGGGTGTTATGACTTTGTCCCCTCATGTGTCCATCTCCAGACCATTTATTACGGTCTCTCTTTTGGTCAATAAAACCACCATAACAACTAAAGCCTTGATCGATTCAGGTGCGGCTGACAACCTTATGGATGAGACCTTTGCCAGAACCGCAGCCTTGACTTTGATCCAAAAGGCCACACCCTTGGCCGTTGAGGCCATAGATGGTAGACCCCTTGAGAGACCTCTGGTGACCCATGAGACCCAAGATATAGAGATGTGTGTGGGTGCTTTACACAAGGAAAGGTTAACCTTCCAAATAATTGACTCCCCTACTGCTTCCATAGTTCTGGGTTTTCCCTGGTTAGTGAAACACAACCCAGTACTTGATTGGGGTTGTTTAGACATACTCTCCTGGGGGGAATCTTGTCAACGAGACTGTATGGCCCAAGTACGTCCCATTTGTTTACTTAACGTGCCCACGGCTAAACCGCTTTCTGTTTCTGTCCCTTCTGTGTATGCAGACCTTGCTTTGGTTTTCGAAAAAAGGGAGGCAGATAAGCTACCCCCACACCGTGAGTATGACTGTGCCATAAACCTATTACCGGGTACTATGCCTCCTAGGGGTAAGGTCTACCCTCTTTCTGAGAAAGAAAACCAGGTCATGGAGGAGTACATACGAGAGGCCTTAAGTAAAGGTTTTATTAGAAGGTCCTCCTCTCCTGCTGGTGCTGGTTTCTTTTTTGTGGCAAAAAAGGAGGGCGATTTGAGACCGTGTATAGACTACAGAGCCCTAAACAATATAACGATTAAAAATGCCTATCCGATTCCCCTCATTACCGAATTGTTTGATCGTGTCAAAGGTTCTAGATATTTTACTAAACTAGACCTCAGGGGGGCTTATAACCTTGTTCGTATTAAGGAGAATGATGAATGGAAAACGGCGTTCAATACGCGTAGTGGGCATTACGAGTATCTGGTCATGCCTTTTGGATTGTGTAATGCTCCTGCCGTTTTTCAGGACCTCATAAACGATGTCCTTAGAGATCTACTGCATGTCTGTGCTGTAGTCTACCTAGATGACATACTTGTATATTCTCCAGATTTGAAGACACATCATACTCATGTTAGGATGGTGCTTAAAAGGTTGTTGCAGAATGGTCTTTATTGTAAATTAGAGAAATGCTTATTCGACCAAACCTCTGTACAATTCCTGGGTTATGTTATTTCTGAACAAGGATTCAGCATGGATCCTTCAAAATTGGAAGCTATACTGTCCTGGCCCCTTCCCCAAGGACTTAAGGCAATACAGCGATTTATAGGGTTTGCCAATTATTATAGAAAGTTTGTTAAAAACTTCTCATCCATTATTTCCCCTATCACTAAACTGACAAAAAAGGGTTTACACCCCAGGGTTTGGAATCCTAATGCTATTGTGGCCTTCGAGACTCTAAAAAGGGCATTTGCCACTGCCCCTGTGTTACACCATCCTGATCCTTCCCTTCCCTTTGTACTGGAAGTAGACGCCTCTGAATCAGGTATAGGAGCAGTGTTGTCACAAAGACAATCGTATGACGAACCCCTCCTTCCCTGTGGTTACTTTTCAAAACGCTTGTCAGAGTCTGAAAAGAATTACGACGTTGGGAACAGGGAATTATTAGCTATAGTGATGGCATTTAAAGAATGGAGGTACTTGTTAGAGGGAGCTAGACACAAGATTTTGGTTATAACCGATCATAAAAATCTATCCTATATCGCAGATGCTAAGAGGTTATCCTCTCGTCAGGCTAGATGGTCTTTATTTCTCTCACGTTTTCAGTACATAATCACATACAGGCCTGGTTATCGAAATGTCAAGGCTGATGCCATCTCCCGCCAGTACGAACCTGTAGATTCTATTACCTCCACTCCTGAGCCCATTGTACCCACAACTAATATAATAGCTACTACCCGTTTGGTTATCTCGTCTCTTTTTCTTGATGGTATCAAGTCATACCAACCCCAAGCACCCTCTGAGACACCTACTGGTAAGCTGTACGTGAAAGTAAAAGACAGAAAGAAGTTGTTGACTTTATTTCACACAGCCAAAACGGCTGGTCATCCAGGGGTTACCAAGACTTACAAGGGTCTTCTCCAACAGTTTTGGTGGCCCTCACTCAAAAAAGACGTGGTAGATTACGTGCAGGCTTGTCGTGTCTGTACACAGTGTAAGTCCCCTAATGTTAAACCCCTGGGACTCCTTATGCCCCTATCTGTACCCAAGAAACCGTGGACACACTTATCCATGGACTTTATTGTGGATCTTCCTTCATCTGATGGGCAGACAGTAATTTTGACTGTAACGGATAGGTTCTCCAAAATGGCGCACTTCATTCCGCTTAAGAAGCTACCTTCTGCGGTTCAGTTGGCTCAGGTGTTTGCCAAAGAAGTGTTCCGCTTGCATGGTATACCACAAGATATCGTATCTGACAGGGGTCCTCAGTTTGTCTCTCGGTTTTGGAGAGGCTTTTGTGCTGAGATGGGGGTCTCCTTATCGTTTACTTCCTCCTATCATCCGCAATCTAATGGAGCTGCCGAACGAGCAAATCAGTCTGTGGAGTTGTATTTACGCTGTTTCACGAATGCACACCAGGACAACTGGTCCCGTCTCCTTCCCTGGGCTGAGTTTGCCAGGAACACTGTGTCTCATTCTTCTACTGGCGCAAGTCCTTTTATGGTGGCTTATGGGTTCCAACCCGCTGTCCTTCCCGGTGTATTCTCCGACAAGGGAATGCCCGCTTTGGACGAGCACCTCGCCTCCTTACGGAAGATGTGGGATCAGGTCCATGCTGCTCTTTGTCGTGCTGCTGCTACTCAAAAGAGGTTTGCTGATCGTCGTAGGTGTGCGGCTCCTTCTTATGCTCCGGGTGATAGGGTTTGGTTGTCCTCTAGGAATCTCCGCCTTAGGGTTCCCTCGATGAAGTTCGCGCCCAAGTTCCTTGGTCCCTATAAGGTGTTGCGTAGGGTGAATCCTGTATCCTACTCCCTGGCCTTGCCCCCTTCCATGCGCATACCTAACACCTTTCACACCTCCCTTTTGAAGCCCTTGCTCTGTAATCGGTTCTCTGGCTCTCTCAGGCGTTCCGATGCCCTCCGCGCGGTCTCTAGTGACGTATATGAGGTGGCTGCTCTCCTTGATTCTCGTTTCTCTCGAGGTCGGTTGCAGTATCTGGTTGATTGGAAGGGTTATGGCCCGGAGGAGCGGTCGTGGGTTTCTGTCTCTGACTTGGACGCCCCCTCCTTGATCCGCTCCTTTCATGCGCGGTTTCCTTTGAAGCCTTCGGCTTCCCGCCCCCTGGGCGGTCTTCGAGGGGGGGGTTATGTCAGGGCTCCGCGGGCAGCGGTGAGGGGAGGCTGCAATCCTCTCGCAGCACTCACCCTCGGTCCGTCGCCGCCCGCGGTCCCCTCTCCCCTTACCGTTAAGCGAGCGGCGTCCTCTCCTCCTGACACGCCGCTCGCGTCCTCCTCTCCTCCTCCCAGCGGCAGCATGTCTAACGCTGCACGCTGGGAGCCGGCACTATTATCTAAGCGCCGGGGTCACTCACGTGACCCGGCGTTAAAGCTACAGTGCAACAAACACAGTGGGGGGTATAGATATCCCCCACGTGTGTTTGTTAATACTGATTGGTGGTTAGCCAATCAGGATTCAGGCTAGGATTTAAATACTTACCTTTCCTGTCTATCTGTGCCCTGTTGTGGTCTTTGCTTTATAGTATCGATTGTGAACGTGTGCTTTCTGGTTACGTACCCTCTGGCTTGTTATACTGACTTTGTGACTTTCTCCTACCCTTTGACCTCGGCTTGTTTCTCGTTATTCTGTTTTCTGGTTCCCCTTACTCGGCTTGTCTCCTGACTATTCTTTGTGTGCTTAGCCCGGCCACTCTAAGGACCGGTACAGCACACTTTCTGTGTGTGTGTCTGTGTGTGTGTTAGCGTGTTGGGTTCCCCGGGATCGTGACAGATAAGGCATTACCTGTGAGCAGGCAGCTTGACTTCTCCCCTAACTGCCCTACCAAACATGTGACTGATAGCTCTGATAGGAGGAGATGTATAATGTAACATCCTTCCATTGCTGTGTCGATTTAAAACAGCTCTGTCATTCCCCTCCAGGAAAATGAGTATTTGATACAGATAAAATCTTGATGAAATACTCACATTGACTGTTTTGGAATTTCACTGAAATTCAAACTTACTAAAAAAAATACCATAAGACCAAGTAGGGACCACAGAAACACTTCAGATTCTTAGTGTGTCTCTAAGGAAGAGATGTTGACATTGTGATCTCATATTATTTAATGAGACAAAGAAAATAACAAATGTTAAATAACAAACACATATGTTTCTACTTAATAACACATTGTGTGCTCTTTGAATTAAAGTTTATTGTCTTAAATTGACTTTGTATCTAGCTACAATTGCCACAAATGTAAGAGGTCAGTGCAAGGTTTGCTGTTGAATAATATATTCAGCATTTTATATGCTATTTATGTATTGAAATTAGAGTTGACACTTACCTTTTGCCCTTTTACCCCACTGCAGTCACATTTGCTCGTTCCACATCCATTACAAGCCTGTGGAAAGTAAAAAAAAAAAAAAAAAAGATGTTATTTATTTCTCTGCTTTATAATGATCTAAAAACAAATAATTAATGTTGACTGAATCACAAACATTGTAAATTGTATTTATGAAACTTGCAAGTACATAAAATGAACTCGGCTCTGTTCAAGTACTCATAGTACACATCTTAGGTTTTCAGAACCATCTTTACTTAAAATGACTTAATTAAATAATTTAAAACTATAAAAGAAAACCTATCTTGTAACCGTAAACTGAATATGAAAACTATATGGACAATTGATGGATTTCCCCACACTCGAAAATGAATCACTGAAAAGTGAACCTACCGTAGCAACCATTATTTTTATACAACAAAGAGTTCTGGTGTTTTGCTGCTCACATGTTTACCCAGTAGAACTTTTCCATCGGTGTTTGTTTGTAGAAAACAATTGTGCTCCCACTTGGCCAAGTTGCCCTCATTCACCCTTACCCTAAAATGAATTTTATCATTAAAATTAGTGAAAAAGATCTCAAGATATTTAATGGTCATTGAATGCGGAGACTAAAGAACACACCACCTTCATGCTTATTAATTACATAGTAAGTAAAACCAACAGCAAAACAAACAATCTAAAATATGTTTTGCTAGTAATACTTATATTTCTTTATAAAACTATGTAATAGATTAAAAAATATAAAATGTTATTTGCTCCAACACAGTTTTAGGTATATGATGTTTCTTTTATAATGTTATTCATAGAGGCAAAATAATCTGAGTGACAATTATGAAAGAGTCTTGTGATCTAATCACTAAGCAACTATTTTGCAAAATAGTTTGGAAAAACATCACCATTTCAGCAGTGATTATTTTTTATTCTGATGAATTGGTGTAAAGTCAATTCTCAACTATTCATTTTTCCACCGACTGCAACTAGCTATTTATTGAATTAATGTGGCATATGCAGGGGCTAAATAAAAACACTATGCACTTTAATTCTTTTATTTTTGTTTGTTTCATTTAAACTTTGTTTATATTTTACCAGTGATAATGAAAAAAGGCAAACTTTTTCAAATACATTTTTATTAAATTGTGTTTTTCATTTCCTGGATGTAGTTAAAAGACAATCTTGTTGCGTTTCCTATACGGGTATTTTTTTATTTATTTTTTAACAATATATATTAATTTGAACTTTATGATTGAATTTATTTAGTTATTTTTATTGAATATAACTCATACAGACATACACTGCCTGGACAAAAAAAGTCGCCACCTGGATTTAACTAAGCAAATAGGTAAGAGCCTCCTATTGGATAGTTACTGCATGGGTAATTATCTTTCAGCTGGCAACAAGTTATTTAACCCCAACATTTCTTAAATAACCATGTCAAAAGATCGGCGATCACTTAAACGTTTGGTGAAATCAAATCGTAGAGAAACAGTAGAACTCAGGGCTATGTTTAAAGGGACACTCCAGGCACCCAGACCACTTCTGCCCATTGGAGTGGTCTGGGTGCCAACTCCGACTACCCTTAACTCTGCAACTGAAAATATTTCAGTTTTCATAAACTTCAATATTTACCTTGCAGGGTTAACTCCTCCTTTAGTGGCTGTCTACTGCACTTCCGGGTTTCTAGCACAGATTTGTGCTATAGCGTAGCTGGACCTCCATCGTCGCTAAAATCCCCATAGGGAAGCATTGACATCGGCGCTGGATTCCGGTAAGTCACTGAAGTGGTTTAAACACCTTCAGCAACCTGGGATGGGGGGTCGGAGGGAGAGGGGACCTGCAGTGCCAAGAAAACGGTTTGTTTTCTTGGCACTGGAATGTCCCTTTAATAGGGAAAGTAAGAGCATTTCCACACACACAATGTGAAGGGAACTCAAGGGATTTGGACTGATCAGCTGTGTAGCCTTAAGAAAACCACTAATCAGTGAGGTTAATTGGGGAAAAAAAGGCTTCAATTTGCTAGGGAACATAAAGATTGGACTCTGGAGCAATGGAAGAAAGTCATTTGGTCTGAGACCAGATTTACCCTGTTCCAGAGGGATGGGCACATCAGGGTAAGAAGAGAGGCAGATGAAGAGATGCACCCATCATGCCTAGTGTCTACTGTACAAGACTGTGGGGGCAGTGCTATTATCTGGGGTTGCTGCAGTTGGTCAGGTCTAGGTTCAGCAACATGATGTGTCCAAATAATGAGGTCAGCTGACTACCTGAATATACAACCAGGTTATTCCATCAATGGATTTTTTTCTTCCCTGATGGTACGGCATATTCCAAGATGACAATGCCAGGATTTATCGGACTCAAATTGTGAAGAGTGGTCATGGAGCATGAGACATCATTATTTTCACACATGTATTGGCCACAACAGAGTCCAGACCTTAACTCCATTGAAAATCTTTGGGATGTGCTGGAGAAAGCTTTGCGCAGTGGTCTGACTCTCCCATAATCAATACAAGATCTTGTTAAAAATTGAATGCAACACTGGACGGAAATACATCTTGTGACATTGCAGAAGCTTATCGAAACACTGGATGGAAGCTAAAGGCGGTCCAACATAATATTAGAGAGTGTGATTTTTTTTTTTTTGGTGGGACTTTTTTTTCGGCGAGGCAGTGTATATTAAAACATACAAAATAAAACAAAGGAGTTCATCTCTTGCAAATGTTTCCTGTTCATCATATTTGACCTGACCGGGTTATTCACGAAAGTGAGAATAGAAAGTGAATTCAAAGTGAATTTCAAATTTAAGGTCAAAATAGCCAAAATGGAATCTACTTTCTATGTTATGTAAGTTTCAGCTTGCCTACTCTGGCCTTAAATGTGACATTCACTATCAGAGTTATTAACTAAAATGAGAATTCATGGTGAATTCAAAGTGATTTTCAAAAGTAAGGCCAAAATAGCCCAACTTGAAAAATTATCTAAGTCAGTTCAGCTACTCTGGTCTTAAATTTTTAATTTACTTTGAATACTCATTTTACTGAATAACCATGTATAAATTCACTTTGAAGTCTCATTTTAGAAAATAACCCTGTGCATCTCCATGGATTACAGTCCCCAAAATTTAAATTCTTACTAACCCTTCCCCCACTGGCATAAACTCCCATCAGCATATTATAGCATATACAAACTGTAACTGCAGAATATTACTGCTCAGTGATACATATCCATAATAGATTGTTTCAGCAGCCGTACGGTGTATACAATATCCAAAACAAATCATCTAAAAATGCAAGGAATTTTACAAACCTTTATAACCTCACAAACCTTAAGTCACTGTATGATCGGGGTTTATCTATTAATCAGTCACCATTATTTGGCATTTTAATCAGTTGATGTACGGCTTACACTGAGTATAACCTCACACATGCCTGCTGCTACATCTTAACATTCTCAAGTCATTATTTCTCATTATATCTCTGTGATTCCTGCAACCTTTTCCATCCATTCCTGTCACTTATACTTGATTAGGACTCATGCAACTTGCCAACCTCGCAACCAAATAAGGAGGTCTGCATGAACTGCTTATCTCTCACATTCCTAGACCAACAGTTTACTGTGTCAAATGTGGAAACAGCTGAAACCTGGCTGGTGTCCTAGTTACTGACGTACTACTGGAGATCCCCCAGTGATAGCAATATAAATTGAATTAGATTTAAATACCTTAATTTTAGTTATTTACAGTACAGTTCAGACACAAATATAATAGGCCAACAACATTTTGTACACACTCTAAAACCTGTGTATGGTTCCTGCTGATGGTATTTACTGAGTAAAACTGGGTGAAAAACATATTTTCTTCCTGCATGTATACACTATATATTCATACAATTACACACATATAGTTATATAGTTACATAAAAATACAGGCTCCAAAAATAATTAAATCCTTAAAGTTAAACTTTTCATACATCTAAGTTCAATGCATTTTGTCTCACTTTTCCCTTATTACTGACAAATATAGGCATTTTATAATTTCAATATATAAATTAAAAAAAAACACATTTTTATTTCTCTTACATGGCCAGAACAAAATTGACATTTTGAAAGACACAGAGGTCAGATCCAATGCCATGTCGTTGGTGCAACAAGTTTACAAATTTTAACATGAAAATGTCAGGAGCATCCCTACTACATCCCTACTGCACGAGGCATTCTGGCATTTGCATCCAGGACTGAAAAGCTGGATGTGCTTGAGGTATAAAATAATATATAATAAGTGTAGGTGCACATAATATGAAAGAGGCGAATTACGCCTGAACAGACATATAGTGCAAATTCAAGTTTTTGTTTACGCTTTGTTTTGATCACAACGTGTTCATTTGGCTCAGTCCTTACGGGGTTAAGACTATGTTGTCTTGTTGTGGTAATTTTAAATATATTCTCCTCCTTTACTTTGTTGATTCCTTTTGTATATTTAAATGTTTCTATCATATCCCCCCATCTCGTCTTTCCTCCAAACTATACATATTAATTTTACTTTTCCTGGTAAGGTTTACCCTGCAATCCGTGAATTAGTTTTGTAGCCCTTCTCTGAACTCTCTCCAAAATATTGATGTCCTTCTGGAGATACGATCTCCAGTAATGTGTAATACTCCAAGTGAGGTCTCATCAGTGTTCTGTACAATGGCATGAGCACTTCCCTCTTTCTACTGCTAATACCTCTCCCTATACAACCAAGCATTGTGCTAGCATGTCCTGCTGCTCTATTACATGGTCTGCCTACCTTTAAGTCATCTGAAAAAAATACCCCTAAATCTCTTTCCACAGATGTTGAGGTTAGGACTGTAACAAATATTTTATACTCTTCTCATGGGTTATTATGCCCATGATGCATTATTTTACACTTATCCACCTCAAATGTTAGTTGCCACAGCTCTGACCATTTTTCTAGTTTACCTAAAGCATTTTCCATTTGGCTTACCCTTCTTGGAACTTCAACCCTGTTGCAAATCTTTGTATCATAAGCAAATAAAATATAAATAAATATTAAAGAGAATGGGTCCAGGTGCAGATCCCTGAGATACCCCACTGATAAGACCTTGCTTGAAATATACTCCATTGACTGCAATCCTCTGTTGCCTGTCACTCTCTGACTCATTCAACAATATTGGGTTAAAAACTCAAAGATTGGAGTTTATTAATAAGACTTCTATGTGTGACAGTGTCAAAAGCCTTACTGAAATATAGGTAAAAACTGTGTACTACACCACCTTGATCTATTATTTTAGTTACTTAATTAAAAAAGATTAGCTTGGCATAATCTCCCTGAAGTAAACCCACCAATTGGTGATCACTAGATCCTAAACTTTCACCTACAGTAATATCTGATACCAATCTCCATTTGTTAACACTAAATCTAGAATGGCCTCTTTACGAGTTGGCTCCTCAATGACTTGTTTTAGAGACAATCCCAGTAGGGAGTTTAGAATAGGTGTGCTCCTGGCACAAGCAGCTATTATGGTTCTCCAGTTCACATCAGGAAGATTAAAGTCATCCACGATGATAATCTCCCACGTGGGCAGACTAGATGGTCCAAATGGTTCTTATCTGCTGTCCCATTCTGTGTTTCTGTCTTTCTATATTTCAATGTCATTTTAGCTATCTCCTCAACTAGTAGATTTTATAACTCTGCTATTTGTCTAGAGGCCTATAAATCACACCTACACGAGCTACTGTGCAATTGCCAAATTCTAATGTAACCTAAACAGACTATGTTGGCATCACTAACTTATATTAGGTTAGAGTGTATGTTAGATTGTTCTTCACATACAGAGCCACCCCTCCCCCTTTCTTGCCTTCTCTATCTTTTCGAGATATATATATATATATAGTCCCCTGGTATGTCTTAGTCACTTTTCTCATTATACCATGTCTCAGTAACAGCGACTAAATCTACATTATCAGTTGTCATTATTGTCATTAAGGTTCATGGATCATTTTTCCCTAAGCTGCAAGTATTTGTAGATAGCATGCAGCACCATATTAATGCTGAATCATTCATGCAGTGGGCTAGTAGAACTGGAGGAATAAAGATTGGTACAGGTACAAGAAAAAACAAACTTGCATGTCAGTCAATATGGATGCTCTGCAAATCAGCCATGTATACACATAAAGGTAGTTGTTGTCTATCAATAACCCATGCTTACTGAATTGTCCATTAGTTGTACCACTTCAAAATATAACATAAAGCTTTAGAAATCCACAAACACACCCATCATGTAGTCTGTGTGTTAGATTAGAACTTACCTTTATCCATGCATGGACATAAAATCATACTTGAGCAGTGTACTTGAATGGATAGATAACTTAACATTAAAAAGAAATGCAAGGTCCATCATTTCTAAAAAAAAATTGTTCTCGATTTTTTGTTTCTACATGTTGTATAGTCACGTGGTGCTCATTTAATAGAGTCCTCCAGAGCAGTGGTCCCCAACCCAGTCCTCATGGACCACCAACAGTCCAGGATTTATGTATTTCCCTGTTTTATTACAATTGAGATACTGCCAAAACCAGGACTGTTGGTGGTCCATAAGGACTGGGTTGGAGAGCACTGCTCTAGAGGGCAACTCTTGACAATTCTACCTCTACTTTAAAGGAGTTTACTGTCTTCCGTTACATTGGTGTGGAATCGAGCAAAACAGAAGCAAACTTAATTTTACATTTGAAAGATCATTCACTGTAAACAAAACATCTTATATGGAAAATTCATTATAGCAGACAGATTTTACAACGTTTTTTATTTTTAGCATTGTCTATTTGGTTTGGCAAAGTGGATTCTAAATTATATATACAAATAGAAAAATAAAAGGAAACAAAAAGCATAGAGATAATTAAAGGTATTATATTTTTCTTTCTGTTTCCAATAGAAATTAAACACGAATGAATCTGTAGTCAATATCTTTTCATAAATTAGATTGCCATTTATGTTTGTCTGGCATTTAATTCCAATTAAAAGAAACTTAAACACATAAATTCAGAATGTCCAGAGCCAAAGATAATATCCACCAGACCTCTACAGAAGGTTCATAAATAACATAGTTAGAATCTCATAACAATTTCAACTTAAAATAATTGATTTTATGTGTTGCAATATCATATAGAACAATATGTGCAGAACACTGTATGTGTTTTTCATTTTCTGATATGAATTAGCTCAAGGATATGACATATTTTCCAAGGTTGTGACTATGTGTGTGTGTGTGTGTCTGTGTATCTGTGTGAATATTCAAATAGGATATACAGGATCACTAACTCCAACACCATCTCTGACAAGCTAAGTATTGTAGCTCTGAGTGGCTTAGTTTTGCAAATACAGCCTGGATGCTTCTTCTAGTTTGAGCATCCCAGCATTTATCTAGGCCCATTATTCTAAAGATGTCTTTAGATATATCTATTTTTTTCCTTGTTTCTACCCACCAATGCCTATTATAAACCATTCAACAATAGAAGAAATTGAAAATATGTTTTACTTGATGTCGTATACTTTTTTACTTGATAATTATTGAACAAAGTGTAATTTATGGATCTATATCTACTGGTGGGAACAGGGCCGGCCTTAGGGGTGTGCGAGCTGTGCGGCCGCACAGGGCGCCATGTAGCAGGGGGCGCCGTCCGGGATTTAAAAAAAAAATTTATTTTTTTTTGGTTTTTTTTTTTAAAATTTGCAGCGGGGGCGGAGCTTACCGTGCGGCGGGGGCGGAGCTAAAAGCGCCGGAAAACTGCTGCAGGGGAAGCAGGAAGGAGTCCCTGCTTCCCCACCAAACAGTCACCAGGAGCTGCACTGCCTCCACAATGAACTCCACAGGTAACTGTGGGATTGTCAGGTGAGTGTGACTCTCTGCCTGTGTGTATTACTGTCTGTGTGTGTATGACTGTCTGCCTCTGTGTGTCTGTGTGTATATGACTGTCTGCCTGTGTGTATTACTGCCTCTGTGTGTCTGTGTGTATGACTGTCTGCCTCTGTGTGTCTGTGTGTATGACTGTCTGCCTCTGTGTGTGTATTACTGCCTCTGTGTCTGTGTGTATTACTGTCTGCCTCTGTGTGTGTCTGTGTGTATTACTGTCTGTGTCTGTGTGTATGACTGACTGTCTGCATGTGTGTGTCTGTGTGTGTGTGTGAGACTGTCTGCCTCTGTGTGTGTCTGTGTGTGTGTATATGACTGTCTGCCACTGTGTGTATTACTGTCTGCCTCTGTGTGTGTGTCTGTGTGTATGACTGTCTGCCTCTGTGTGTATGACTGTCTGCCTCTGTGTGTCTGTGTGTATGACTATCTGCATGTGTGTGTCTGTGTGTGTGTGTATGACTGTCTGCCACTGTGTGTCTGTGTGAATTACTGTCTGCCTCTGTGTGTGTGTCTGTGTGTATTACTGTCTGCCTCTGTGTGTGTGATTTTGTGTATGACTGCTTCTGTGTGTATGACTGCCTGTGTGTGTCTGTGTGTATGACTGTCTGCGTGTGTGTCTGTGTGTGTGTATGACTGTCTGTGTGTGTGTATGTGTGTAGGACTGTCTGTGTGTGTGTATGTGTGTAGGACTGTCTGCCTCTGTGTGTGTCTGTGTGTATGACTGTGTGTGTCTGTGTGTATTACTGTCTGCCTCTGTGTGTGTCTGTGTGTATTACTGTCTGTGTCTGTGTGTATGACTGACTGTCTGTCTGTGTGTGTGTGTGTGTGAGACTGTCTGCCTTTGTGTGTCTGTATGACTGTCTGCCTGTGTGTGTGTGTGTGGATGTCTTCCTGTGTGTGTGTGTATGGCCGTCTGACTGTGTGTGTGTGTGTGTCACATACAACCAATACACGCATATCACACACTGTTAATACACCCATTACAAATATAACACATAGCACACATATCACACACAGTCATCACATACACAGACAACACAAACATTACAGCATACATGGATGACGGGGGGGGGGGGGGCGCTGTGAAGATTTTTCGCACAGGGCGTCTAAATGCCTAAGGCCGGCCCTGGGTGGGAATATATCAATCGACTATACAAATGGACTGGCTATAAATGATCAGAGTGTGCTTTAGCAAAACATTGGATTGCCACATGTTCACTATTTCTGTTCTACACAAAGTTTTTTGTGAACACTGAATTGCTTGTGATCAAAACTTGATTATCAATTCATTAACTTATGAAAAGATCAAACAAGACAAACGAATGCTATTTGCTTACATCTGGAACAAAAAGCTAAATATATCTGTTTATATGACCAAAGGCTAGAAACGCAAACTGGACCACCATCACAGAGGCCAAAGGAAATAAAATCTTGGGTTTGAAATTTCAGTTTTGGCATTGTATTCTGTGCTGTAATGCAGATTCCCTGCATGGAGAAATACAATGGAATTATTTTTGCACTTGGATATTCCAGCTTAAATGTCTATCATCTCAATTTATCCCAGATGATTTTAATAGATATAGGCCAATGGCCTCTGAACGAGTAAGGCTCAGAAAGGGATTTTAAATGAGACAATCTGCTGATTTGTAAAGATAAACATATTGTTGCTGTTCAGTATATACAGTAATATGGTTCCGGCATGTGTTGGATATCAAAATAAATGTCCTGACACAGATGAAATAGTTTTGCATCCTAAATTTAGTTATGTAATTGTAATCTAACTGTTAAATTCCACTAGTATTAAATGCATATGCTACAAAGTTTATTTTCCATAAAATGTGTGTGGTGTTTTGTGTCTTATAAATGTGAAATGTGAAATGTGAAAAAAAATTGCCTACGGCGAAACAAAATTGATGGATGCATCTCGCTTGCTTTTCTTCCATATTACAGATGTGGTAACTTTTAAGTTATTATGGCAACATAACTGATTTTGTGTCATGATAGTGTGTAACTGTTGAAGTTTATTTATTAAACTGAACACAAGCACTTCATCACCACCTGCAATTAACCATTCTGCAAGCATGTTAGTACCTCAGAAAGCCCTTGAAAAAACTCCCTGAATGTCTACCTAAACCTTCTCCATTGTAACCCATCAACCACCTATAAGCAGTAGGTGAGTGCCAGAATAATATATGACCCAACATGCAGTGTTTAAGAAGACAAGTCAATAATGAAAACACTAAGAAAGATACACATTATCAGGTCTTAGAGTGGCCAAACGTTACAAAGAATGGTCAAGAAGTGACCCGAAAATTTGATGATGCATGCACATTTATGCCATTTACATCACATTTGGGGGTGGGGCTATAAATATTCAAGGAATTGTAGTGTCTAACATCCTTCAGAACTCCGTTCCAGCCATTGCCTGCAGTATATGCAGATCAGGCGGTGATCCACCAAGGTATAGGTAAGTGTCTATTTGAATTTACTGTGTGACTGCGCCAATCGGGCACGGTCATGTGATTGCTCGTGCTGGGCACCGTTATTAGCAAGGCACCAGTAGAACAACAGGACCCTATGAAAGGTCTGTCAAACCATTATACCTGTGCAACAGGTAAGCAGGTAAACAAAATACATCAGGGGTTCCTCTGCACTATACTAACTATCCCCTTTAATAGTGCATAGTTTACCAGTATACTTTTTGTCTGTAGTGAATTTTGCAGGAGAGAATAAGCCTCCAAACATGCTTATCAATATCCAAATTCAGATAATTCAAGGTAAGTTGATTGCTTTTAAAATGTCTATATTCATATACTTTGCTTTCCTAGATTCATTATTTTAACACAGGTGAATTATAAGCACAAATTGGGGAAAATATGAAATGTTTACCATATAATATGTTTTGTGAGATCATTTTTTTAAAGTGTGTAGTGAATGTAGATATAATAAAGAATATTGATAATATAGATATATAGATGATATACTGATGGTGATAAAGAGTCTTTGCGGCTGCATCCTTGGCAACAATGTATTTAGATCAAAATGTAATTGCAAATAGTATACATTTTCTACTTGAATATAGTAATTTATATACTATTTAAAGTCTGGCCTCAAGTCAACCTGCCCTCCCTGACATCTGTTCAACTCCAGTGATGGGGATTGACATCAGCAGAAGAGGATTGAGCTGCAGGGAGAATCTGGCCTCTGCACTGGGACAGAGGTACATTTTAGCTTTTTGGGGTGGGGGCAGCAAGGGTTAATCTAACTAAAAAATTGTTTTATTAAAAAGCTATGCAACTGTAAGTGTTAGGGCTATGTATATCCAGACCTGTTTTAAAAAAAAAAAAAAAAAACAGAAACAAGACAACAAAATATTTAAGATGTCTAATGACGTATTTTGAGTTTGATATAGCAGCCTTTATAATCAAATTCCATAAGCAAAAAACTATATATCACTGTTATGCCCTTTGCTATGGGCTTACAGGAAAGCTATTTTGGTTTTGTGGATATATAAAATAGTAAATAAAAAAAATCCCCAGAAAAGAAGGAAATGGGAATGTTCATCCTTTCCTGACTAGACGGGAACATTATCAAAAGCAAGCTTTCCTGTAAGAGTGTATTGTAATTTGTTTTTAGAATTAACCTTTGTCCAAGTGTCCTTAGAACAAAAGAATGTCAACCCTGTCCAACATCTATGTGATAGTCACTTGAAATACAAAAGGCTTCTGCTTTGTATGTTGTTGGCTGCGGGACATGGCTTATTTCAGCACTATCAGCAATCAACTTTATTGAGTGGTGATAGCTTACACCATCCTATAGAATACAGGCCATGTTCTGCTTAGTTTGGCAATGTGACAGACACAGAATCTATCATGAAAAGATATTTTTCAGTTATTTATCTATATATTATTATAGTCCATTGTAGTCTATAGTGGCATATCACATTTAATTCATCAGTTCCAACACTGAAGGCTTTATGCTATGTCTTGCCTTAATAGAATGCATATGAAGAAACCCACTTTTTTAACCTACCTCATCTGATTTTTTATTTTTTTTTTTTTTTTCATTGAGTCAAATTTATCTTTAAATGATGCAGGAAAGCCAGATGAAATCAATCCCCAAATATTTTACATAAAACAAAAAATGAAGGTGTTTGTAAATATAAACAGCATTTGTGTTCGTGAAACAGACTCAATATTACATTGTATCAGACAATATATATTTTATGCCAGCTGCTAACACACCACTGTATCAGAACCTCCTTATTAACACACATGCAAAATATTCAGTGATAAAAAAAATAGACCACTAAGGTGGAGTATGCGTATTAATGGATTTACTTTAAAGTGTCTCTGTTTGCAGATTTTGCTAAGAACACCAATGGTGACTTTGCTTGGGCTGATTGTATTGTTGGAAGATCCAATAACGCCCAAGATGCAGCTTCTTCACAGACAGCATACTGTTTTCTCCTAGGATTTCTTGATACTTTAATTAATCCATCTTGCCAAAGCAGAGCATCACTTTGTCACCACCATGCTTAAATGTAAGCAGAGTTTTCTTTTCAGCGTATGCTTTATTCTTTTTCCTCCAGACATACTGCTGATCCATTGGGCCAAAAAGTTCCAGTTTTATTTCATCACTCCACAGAACAGAATCCCAAAACTTCTGTTGCTTATTTATATGATTTTGAGCATATTGGAGCCAACTTCTCTTCTACTAGTGGTGTACATCTTGGCGTTCTGGCATGGAAACCTTCTCCATTTAGTATGCACCTTATAGTGCTCACTGAAACCTCAATGCCTGTTACCTGAAAATCTTGCTGCAGGTCTTTTGCAGTCACTCAAGGGTTTTTCACAACCTGTCTTCTCAGAAATCTGGTTGCAGTCATTTATAGCTTCCTTTTTCTGCCCTATCCAGCTAGTGTAACCCCTGTTCTTTCAACTTTGAACTTGTGAACTATGCTTCCAGCAGTGTCTCTAGGAACATTCATTGCCTTCGCTATCTCTTTGTATCCTGTTCCTTGTTTGTAAAGGGCGATGATCTCTTCTTTTAACTTTGTGGCCATTCTTTTGACTTAGCCATATTTCTATCATGCAGTCAAACGTGACATTAAACAAACCCCTAGCCAGTTCAGATATTTCAAGTGTTCCAGTTCAAGCACTCCTGGTACAACTAACAAAGATTATAAAACACCTGTTTTGCAGATTTGGGCTGTTGTGAAAGATTCTATTCAGGGGGTTGAATCATTTTAAAACTAAAGGAGTCATTCAGTGTTGCATTTCCAGTTGAATTTGGGGAAATCACTTGAAGCATCTTTTGTGTTGAGCTATTTCAATTGCTCTTATTTGATTTGTTCATTGTAAACAACTAAAAGCCTGTACATTTTAGTTGAATCATTTGTTTTACAACTGTATATACTAGTTTTTTTGTTTTAAAAATATTAGATGAAGATATGTTATTGCTCATCATTTCACTCCTTGTTGCCAGGAACATGACTTGGCAAGTTAAACTCAGGAGACCAGCTAATTGTCGATTCCAGAAGCTAGAGACTTATGGATGTGGATTATTTTGCACTTGTACACTCTAGAGATTATAGCAAACATACCAGTGTTTTACTGTGAGAGTGAGTAATTTGGATAGTCAAGTGACACAGACACAAGGAGGAGTGAAGATTGATATGTTTTACTTTTGAGACTGGGCAACACATTCTCAAAATAAGTTCTGAACTGTTTTCTACTTGTGTGATAATCTAAAAACAAGCCATGTCTCCTATTACAGAATCTGGAAAAGAAATTAGATGGAAAAGGTGCAATTTAATACTGTTGCATAATCCAAAATGCAAGTTCTCTTTTCAGGGGTCTTTCTGGTATATGCTCTACATTAGTTTCCTGCTGTTTATTTTACATCACCAGCTCAATATTACAGACTAGTGTTTAAAAAGTATCATTGCAATGTATATTTGGAGTATATAATATTCTAAATAATGGTTAGGCAATATGCTATTGGCATCTGGGCTTGTGTATGGACTGCAAGTGAAGTGCTTGTGTACTGCTCATGTTCCCAGTTAAAAAATAAAGTAACATCAGTTAAGAAAGTAACATAAGGATAAAATTAAACAGCATGAAACATTTGCTGTCTTACAATTCATTTACAAATTGCCACAAACTTTTACTGTTCACAAAGTGGGCACTTTGGTTGGATCAACACAAACATCAACGTGAAATCACAGTTCACTCAAAAATTTAGTAAAACATTAACACTGATCTGGAACAATCAAGAAGTCAGCTAAAAATGAGACCCATATGTTATTAACGCAGTGAGAAAAGTAATAGTTACTTTGCCTTATTCAAAAATACTTACATCTCAAATGTAACAGCCCAACTATATTATCATGGCTTCTATTTATGCTGCTCAGTACATATGACTTCTCAGCTAACCAACAAATTAATACAAGATTGAACATGAGTAAGTATTTCTGAACAAATTTTAATCAATCATAACCTCTAAAGAAGATTAGCATCTCAAATAAATTTCACGTATTCTAGAACATGCTACCAAGACAACTGATTTTACCCATACAAATAATGAATAATATATTGCAAAACATCACATTAGTGGCTTTCTTTGTTGAAGCCAGAACATCTGTAAAAATCCCCAGTAGAATTCAAAAGTTCACCATGTTCTCGTCAAATTTCTGTGCTTGGCAATACATGCCTGCAACAGATGTTTATCCTGTGTACCTCACATGCAACAACAAGAATGAAAAATATTCCACGGACAGTATTATTGTGGAGTAAAATTAATTGATGTCAACAAACTCAACCTGTAATTCTTACAAGTTTTTTTTGGAAGCCTCTGTAAATACATAAAAAAAAACTAAGAAATGTATATTTTACTATTTTTCTAAATATTCATAAATAGCATCATAGATACTTAGACCACTAGCATTTCTTGCCAAATTTTAAAATTTATTTTGGAAAAGGCAGAAAAATATAAAAATTGATACTACTAATGATGAGTAAAAAGGAAATATATCTGCTCAAATTGTCACCAGATTTGTCAATGTCTCTTCTTAATACACAACTGTATCAACTCCTTGCCTACAGACATCTGTCTTTTGGTAAAGCATTCTATCTAAACCGCACTATTGTATATGTTACTCAGATATGAACACACCCGTAGTTATACCACCCTAATACCATAACAGGTATCTAATTTGTACCGAGTTCTATAGTTAATTGTTCTTTCTGCTTATTCTGAGTAGTTTTCTGTTTGGGTCACGCAGACTTTAATGTTTCTGATTTCAATTACTATTATCTTTTGCATACAATACTTTATACATTATAGAATTTATCATCCTTCATGTTTGCACATTATAAATAACCCAATATTAAATTAAAAATAATAGAATATATATATATATATATATATGGAGTGTACAATCCCTAGAGTGTACAAGTGCAAAAAAATCCACATCCATAAGTCTCTAGCTTCTGGAATCGACAATTAGCTGGTCTCCTGAGTTTAACTTGCCAAGTCATGTTCCTGGCAACAAGGAGTAAAATGATGAGCAATAACATATCTTCATCTAATATTTTTAAAACAAACATAAGCAACTAGTATATACAGTTGTAAAAACAATTATTCAACCCCCATTGAAAATCAGGTATACGGCCAAAATGTACAGGCTTTTAGTTGTTTGCAATGAACAAATCAAATAGGAGCAATTGAAATAGCTCAACACAACAGATGCTTCAAGTGGTTTCCCCAAATTCAACTGAAAATGCAACACTGAATGACTCCTCCAGTTTCAAAATGATTCAACCCCCTGAATACATTTTGTAGATTGGATTAGCCATATTAGTTCAGTAGACAAGATGCCAAAAAAGTATTTCTTCAGACCTGAGGAAGAGAGGGAAACTCTCGAAAGCTTGTCTTTGAAATATTATGTTAGTCCAATAAAAAATGTATCATTGCATACTGCAATACATATATATATATATATATATATATATATATATATATATATATATATATATATATATATATATAAGCAAAGAAAAATACCGGCACTCAAGGATTTTGTGTCCTGAAAAGTGTCCTGATGAAAGCTCCCTAGAGGAGCTGAAACGTCGATTTTGATTTTTCCACAATAAATGGAGAAGTAAACTTTGGAAAATCCTTGAGTGCCGGTATTTTTCTTTGCTTTAATTGAGCCACCAGAGCACCAGGTATTATTTTCTTTTTGTTCGTTGGAGTGCAGGGGTTACTTGTATTTATATATATATATATATATATATATATATATATATATATATATATATATATATATCCCACCTTGTTGGGGAAGACTTATCACAATAAAAAATTAATTAATGTCAAAGAATATTCAGAGCCTTTATACTGGACATGCTACCCAATTGCACTCCATTATTATAGGTTGCATTAGATAGCTCAAACCTTAGCATTACTTTTGGGGAATGAATGAAACAGTTATCTAAAGAAGCTTTTATGCCCATTATAAGGAGAAGCAAAGTGTATAAGAACATTTAAGGATGCATGGACAGGAACTCATGCAGTGTAGACAATTGGTTTATCATGTCACTAGACCTGTAAACCATGTTGCTTAGTATGTAATAGTTTCACAGCCAATCCTTCAGTTTAAACTGTTGAATGCAATATTATTTTCAAATTCAAAATTGAAGTTGGTCAAATATTTGATTATGTAAATTAAGCATTTCATTTTTGTTTCTAATTATTTTGCAGCATCCAACATACATTTGATCAGATGTGTTTAGTTGCTGCATAACTTACTCGAAAGGATATAAATCGAAGATGGAATGGAGTTTTTCAAGGCTTAAAAATTACCAAAATATAGGCTGGCGTATAATAAACAAGACACGTTGTTTTCAACCTACATGATATAAAGATAAAGGTCAGAAAAAATAGGTTTAGGGAGTGTCGGGTTAGGAGAAAAAGAGTGTGACTAGGATATGACATTGCATCATATCACTACCACTTATACCTGACAAATGCCACACAGACATTCTACACATAAACAATGCCTCAAAGCAATGCTATGTAGTTGTCTTTGAAGCAAACCACTTGTTAAACACCAGTGTTAAAAGTAAAGGATAATAGGAACATTGGGGAGGTCCTTGGAGCTCCCCAGCCAATTATCGTTATCCAATAGGCATCTGCCCAACACCCTGTCAAAATCAGCATCTTAGTATAATTTCACTCTAAATAATGTCTATACATGTAATAGCTATTTGAGTGGTGAAATGTATTAATGACATCGTGAAGATGTTAAAACAGGAGTCTGTTTGATTTTTGTATTGAGTCTCTCTAAGGAATCAAGAAAACAGGGAAGATGAGGGAGTAACGTGCATAGGGAGTGGAACTTTAAATATGATCGGTACCATGTCTAGTCCAAGGACATTCTTTATTTTCTTAACATAAACAAGATCAGTGTTTTACCAAACACTGCTTGATTTGGGAGGGAAATTAAGAATGGGAGGAAATAATTGTGGAAGGAAAAGTAGCAAAGTCATCAGTTCAGTAAGTTCAGTCTGGGATAAACACACCACATTTTAATTCACCCTCGGATGTAATATAACAATAAAAAATGCAGTATGGGTAAGAATCACTGTGTTCTCAATAATTACTCTTAAAGGGATAATAAGCTTCAAATGATGCCCGGGCCATAAAAAACCAATGCATTTACAGAATGGACCGATGGTGGGTCCAGGATTAATTTGTTTTGGTGGGTGCATTGCTACATATCTCTACTACTGCATTTTAATTACATTCTGTGTTCTTGGTGATGTTGTAGAAGCTGGAGATATAGACCCTGTGCAACTATTTAATATATTTAGCAAAACTTGAATGTCTAATTATATAAATATGAACTATTGTTTTCTTTTTATGGAAAAT
Source organism: Pelobates fuscus (assembly GCF_036172605.1). Taxonomy (NCBI): domain Eukaryota; kingdom Metazoa; phylum Chordata; class Amphibia; order Anura; family Pelobatidae; genus Pelobates; species Pelobates fuscus. Next base: position 326,722,196 of record NC_086317.1, on the reverse strand, counting down.
GGGGTTTTCTGTCTAACAGTTGTAGGTTTACTATAATTACTTAAATGCAATTCACTGTATGAGCAAGTGAAAAAGTAAAGTAAATTATCTGTTGGGGCATTATCTGTTACATTACATGCATACACTAGTAAACACACACACACACACAGACACACACACACTCTGCATTCATTACACTAACACACACACTCTGCATTCATTACACTAACACACACTCTGCATTCACTACACTGACACACACTCTGCATCCACTCCACTAACACACACACTGCATCCACTCCAAACTTTGTCAGGGGCCCCAAAATTTCTGTCTGTTACTATAGGCTTAGTGCCAGCACTGCTCACTCAAAGGATGGATCTGACTCACAAGCAAACTATTTGCTTTAAACTGAAATTTCCTGGCTCTTAAGCTTAACAGAAATAATTGCTCCTCTATCTTTGCTGGTTCTTTAAATTACAATATAGTATTCATTATGTTTTACATTTGTAGTCTTCCTCAGGTTTCTTCACTAGTACAATGTACAGAATAAATGTATAACTATCTGAAGGTAGCCCACATGATATTTGGGCTTCAAGTTTTACATAACATTTTAGCATCTATACATGAAATATATATATTTATATCTAAACAGTTGTAAGTACAATTATTTATTTCAAACTATAAAAGAAACTGTGTGAATGGAACTCAACCGCAATTAATAATTTGCTTTCCAATACTTTAAAATCTTTCTGAAATGACAATCATGAAACACTCTAATCAAGTGTCTGTAATGTTTAGCATGCATTTAGTTTTAAAAAATGTTTTACATAGAGATGTTTACAATTTTATAGATTTAATAATAATCAATTTCAATTTCTATTTTAAAAGTTATTATTGTAAATTGTAGTTTTATTTTAACAGAAATCTGTAGTGTTAAGAATACAAAACTGTATTCCTAACACTATAGTGCCCTCTGGTCTTCATCTTCCACATGCCCCCCTTGGCACAAAAAACTTTATTCACCTACCCAATTCCAGCAGCAATGTGCCTCAAAAGTCATCTGATTGAGGGGGAACTAATACACATGTGTGGCAAGTCCCTCTCTGCAATTAGGCCCTCTCCATAGGAAAGCATTTTTCTGACACTAAATGTCCTCATGCAAAATGTGAGGTAAACTCCAGAAAGCGACTCTAGTGGCTCTCAGGAATACAGTCATTCGAGGAAGTCTTAGTACTGCAATGTAAATATGGCAGTTTCTCAAAAACGGTAAAGCTTTACATTGCAGGACTAACAGGGACATGTACACTGCACCCAGAACTCTTCAATGAGATGAAGTGGCCTGGATGTCTATAGTGTAGCTTTAAGAAGTCAAATATTAACATCAATGAAATATCCAGTTAATTCAGAAAATTCAAATCCTCTATCTGAACATATTGTTTTGGAATGTTCCATCCTCCACTTAAACAAAAGTTCCATTTACATTGCAGACTAAAAGACGCTGGACCATTATCATGGAATAGCCATGGGTGATATTTTTTTCAGAAAAAGGTCAAGACGAAAATTCAGCTTAAAAAGACAGGCTCTCCAGCTAATGAATGTTAGCCATTGTTGCTAGTCTCAGAAATTATCAATATACAATTATCCTCTATGCAAAAAGCAACAAATTAATAATGAATACATGCACACATACATATATTTAAAATGTGGTATTTAAGTGAATGCTATATATGTGTCAATTGTGTATTATCTGCAGAACTGTGTCGTCTCTGAAAGTAACGGTTCCTCATATCCCATTCCAATAAATTAAAATGAAGCAGTGCATCAGAGGTAGGTGTAATACAAAATTATGTCTACTGACTTTCGTATCCATGGTGATGTCAACACCTACTGAATGCCCTCGGGCATTTGCATAGAAATACCATACAAAAGCATTTTCACAATTTCACTTTAAATTATTGTTAAACAACAAACAATTAGAATAAAAAGTAGAAATACACTTCATGTAGCTTTTCATGGCCTGGGCATTAGCATATATAAAATGTTCTTAATATTAAGTAGCCTAATGACATGGTGTGTGCTGCCATTGACATGGTGTTCCCGGATTTCAAGCCAAAATGAAGTGGTATCACGACACAGACGAAACACACAGTGGCCAAGCATGTTTGTTTTTGTTTATGACTCTGAATTCCGAGAAGAAAAAAAAAAGAGATGATTAATGCGAAAAAGATGCTTGATGGTTAGGGGACACTCATGTTGATTTTAGTCACAGATGAAGTGAGAAATGAACAAGAGAGGGAAATCCGGAGGAACAGTAAAAACAATATTTAAATAATCTGTATTAACTATAAAATACACATATATGTGTTTTGGGGTTTTTCTGCTCATTTCCCTCAGGTCACTCTTTCTCACTTGATCTGTGAACCAAATGGCAGGAAAATGTCTTCCATGTTTAAATATTTTGCTGTACAATGATTGGCCTATTGTCGCTCCCTTTTAGTGCATATGATATCTTTCTCATGAGTCTTTCTTTGTTAACAAAATTTAGTTGAGCTATGACGCCATATTGGCCAATTTCTTGAAAAAACATTTTTTGGGAGAGGTGACATAGCCAAAATGAATTTGTCTGCAATGTAATGTGTATGCAGGACAGCCAGAATGTACATTATCCATATCGACTAACATACAGAATGTTTTACGGGGTTATTTTGTGCTAATGAAATATAGCACAGACCAGATCTGTTAGTCATAAAGGAAAGGTGTAGATATTTTTTTTATATTTCATATTTTAGAGCTTCTAGTTTAAACGGTTAATGGGCAGCATTATCACACTTCTACCTATCAGCATTCTTCAAGACAATTAGCATCATTTTTGCTAGGAAATATAGAGTACTACTTTTATTTCTTTAAAACATTTCTTCCAAATTTTATTTCTTTCCAAAACATTTTACATCAAATCAAGCCCATTTAAATCAATTTCACGGCCACTTTGAAATTCCACTAACAGCTACCAGAAACTGCATATGTAACATTATGACCATTGAGAGATTTTGTTTGTTTTATAACTTTACATATTTTAAAACTGTGTGCAACAGCAACGGAACAATAACATAAGAGCAGTGTTAGAGTGTTGCCAGACAAGGAAAAGGTATGGAATATATTATTCATAAAATGTAAATAGCAAAAAAAACAATAGTTAGAAATAATGTTTGTTTAGTGTTTCTGCTTGGGATTTTGTTCTGACGTGTTTTGGAAACCATCTGAACGCCCTACAACTGAAAGAGTTTGGGATTTAAATTCAATTCTGTGATTTCAGTCATTTACTGCTGCACTTTTTGCTAGTACTAATGACCTGTGTTAAAGGACCACTATAGGCACCCAGACCACTTCAGCTTAATGAAGTGGTCTGGGTGCCAGGTCCAGCTAGGATTAACCCTTTTTTCTATAAACATAGCAGTTTCAGAGAAGTTTCAGAGAAACTGCTATGTTTATAATAGGGTTAATCCAGCCTCTAGTGGCTGTATCATTGACAGCCGCTAGAGGCGCTTGCGTGCTTCTCACTGTGTAAATCACAGTGAGAAGATGCCAGCGTCCATAGGAAAACATTGTAAATGCTTTCCTATGAGACTGGCTGAATGCGCGCGTGGCTTGCGCGCATTCAGAGGATGCAGAGAGGAGGAGGAGAGTCCCCCGCCCGGCGCTGGAGAAAGAGGTTAGTTTAACCTCTTCCTCCCCCCAGAGCCCAGTGGGAGGGGGAGCCTGAGGCTGGGGGCACCCTCAGGGCACTATAGTGCCAGGAAAACGAGTTTGTTTTCCTGGCACTATAGTGGTCCTTTAATGAACAACTATAATTATCACTGACAACATGGACCAGCATGATGCAGGTGAGGAGATATTTATTGGCCATGAGAAGCTGTAGGTAGTCAGAGGGTTTAACTTTGTCATGACCCTTCCCTTACATCTCAGTTAACCTCTATGGCTCTTGTGATTATCTCTCTGATACAAGTAGTTCAGTCAGAGGAACCAGGCTTTTTAGCAGTGGCGTACGTACCGCGGTCGCAGGGGTCGCACCTGTGACCGGGCCTGGCACTCCAGGGGGCCCAGCTGCCCTGCGGCCCCCCGCGACCGGGTAGCAGTTGCCACGCTTTGCGGCCCCGGCCCGTGTGGCAAACCGCCGGGGCCGCATGTTAAGGGGTCCATCGGGTGGCCCATGCTGTCAGGGCCACCCGATGGACATGGATTGTAAGGGGGCCCGGTCTGCGCTAGGCGCTTTAAGAGCGCGACCGGGCCCCCTGTGATGAAATCATCACTGCTGGGAGGAAGTGACCGCATGTCACTCCTCCCAGCATACTGAGAGCCCGCGCGGGAGGAAACAGAAAGGAGTAGGGAGTCAGAGTGGGAACTCTGACTCCCATCAGGCTGAGCCACAACTGGACCCCAGGGAAAGTCACACAGGGTAGGAAACATTTTGTGTATTTGTGTCTCTGTATGTCTTTGTGTCTGTGTGTATGTATGTCTGTGTTTCTGTGTGTGTGTATGTCTGTGTCTCTGTATGTGTGTATGTATGTGTGTCTGTGTCTCTGTATGTGTGTATGTCTGTGTCTCTGTATGTGTGTATGCATGTGTGTGTCTGTGGCTCTGTGTGTGTATCTGTATGTATGTCTGTGTATGTATGTTTGTGTCTGTGTCTCTAAGTGTGTATCTGTATGTATGTCTGTGTATGTATGTTTGTGTCTGTGTCTCTGTATGTGTGTCTCTGTGTGTGTGTCTGTCTCTGTATGTGTGTGTGTATGTATGTGTGTCTGTCTCTGTGTGTGTGTGTGTGTGTGTGTCCGTAAGTATGTCTGTGTCTCTGTTTGTGTGTATCCGTATGTATATCTGTTTGTCTGTGTCTCTGTGTGTATGTATGTCTGTGTCTTTGTCTCTATATGTGTGTGTGTGTATCTCTATGTATGTCTATGTATGTATGTTTGTGTCTGTGTCTCTGTATGATTGTGTGTCTGTGTCTCTGTATGTGTGTATGTGTGTGTCTGTCTCTGTATGTGTGTATCTGTATGTATGTCTGTGTATGTATGTGTGTGTCTGTGTCTCTGTATGTGTGTCTGTGTCTCTGTATGTGTCTGTGTGTGTCTCTGTATGTATGTGTCTGCATGTGTGTATGTATGTATGTGTCTGTCGGGGGTGTGTGTGTGTGTTTGTGTCTGTATGTATGTGTCGGGGGGGGGCATGGATCAGTTTCGCACCAGGGCCCCATGGAGTGTGTGTACGCCACTGCTTTTGAGCCTGTTAAAGCAGCACTGTCACTTTCTGGGAACTTTGCAGAATTTGCAAAGATCCCTGAGTTGGCAAAACGAGATAAGGTAATACAATGTTATATTAATTCTCTTTAGAGTGATTGAGCTAGATTAGGGGACTGAGCACTCAAATGACAGATTAAATGTAATGGTGATAAATGCAAAGTTATGCACTTTGGGGTGAAGAATGCACAAGCAACTTACACCCTAAATGGTAGCGAATAAGGATATCAACACATGACAAGGATTTTGGAATTGATAAAGACAACACATTAGGTAACAATGTGCAATGTCAGTCAGCAGTTGGCAAGTAAGGTATTGTCATGCATAAAAGGGGCATTGATTCTTGGTCTGAAAATAAAATTTTGCCTCTTTATACAAATTATTAAGACCATACATTGAATATACTGTGCAATTTTGGACACCTGTTCTAAAGAAGAATATCAAGACACTCAAAAAAGTGCAGAGGCGGGCTACAAAAGTAATAAGAGGAATGGAAGATTTTAGTTATGAAGGAAGGTTAAATTAAAACTAAAACTTTTCTATATTCTCAGAGGGGATATAAAAGAATTACACAAATATATTTGGGTCTTATACAAACTTTTGTTGAGAAATCTATTCATAAAGAGGACTATTCATAGGACACAAAGTCATCCATCTTGATTTACAATAACAACAATTAGTATGTGGAATTATCTGCCTGAAGAGGTGGCTTTATCAGAGTCTGTATAAATGTTTAAACAGCAACTAAATGATTAACTGCAAAAACATAATATATTGGGATATAATTTTTTATAAGTGGTGTAACAGCTCCTTGATCCATGGAGAGATCTGACTGCCATTCTAATGTAAGTTGTTTTTTGCGGCCCACATGAACTTAAACCTTGTTAAGTTGGCCCGTGCTAGCCTTTGAGTTTGACATGCTTGGTGTACATTATTGTTTTGTAACATATCTTCCTTTATATGCACTGTGGCTAGTTTTTTTTATTCATAATTTTAATGTTTTTTTTTTCTTTTTTTTTTTTAATTCTTTATTTTTGTTGTGCATGTAATACATAGCAATGACATACGCCACAACAGCGTGTCTAAAGATGTACTTAAATTGAACAGTGGCATGAGGGATTGCACAATTTTTTATAGTTTTATAGTTATAACAATTGTCAGCTTGGCTACACATTGAGGTCATTAGAATAGAGTGGATTAATCAACGCTTAACAGTGCTAGGCTAGTGTTGCTGGTAGTGCTAACTTAGTTGTGCACATTTTTAATATACTTATATAGTGGTTGTGTCATCCGAGTAAGTTAGATAATCAACGTTTGACTAAGCTTAATTAACTAAGCCGGTGTACATTTTGTGTAGGCATTATAAACAGCTTTATTGATTTATGTAGAGGGTGTAGGGGGTTAACAGTATACATTATAGGCTTCAGTAACCTACCCTAGCGGACATTTGAATGTGATGCAATCATAAGCTTAAGGAGTGTATTCAAATAATTTCTCTGTGTCTAGTCTAGTAGGTAACTTAAATGTCCGAGGAGGTATGCGACAGAGTTCCCTTTGGCAGCCTGAACGTGGTGGTGTGGTAGCTGTCCAAGCCACTATGTGGCGGTCTGAGTCAGCCGACTCCTGTGATCGGCACCCGCAACTCATAAGGTGGAAGGTCCCATGAGACTCCGGCCTTGCGGGTCAGGTGGGCTGGCGGAGTTCCGCCGCTGCTTCCCTGCCGTCCGTGAGTGCCTTGGGTGGTGTGGATATTTTCTTGGTGACATGGCCTTTTCTCCGCTCCCCGTGGTGGTTTGCAGGCCTGAGTCCCTGTGTGCCTTTGTGAAGCATAGCTCTTCTGGGTGCTGTTTGCAGATTTGCGTCGCTGCATCGGGGTGGTGCGCTGGCAGGTCATCTTGGTTTTGCTTGGAGCAGGCCGGGTCTTGGTCTCTTGGGTACGCTGTTTTGGTTGGTATGTAGATCTAGGCGGGAGTCCGCCCAGGTGTCGCCGAGTTGCCGGGCGTATCCATGATGCCACCGTTCTCCTCGCTATTTTGAAGGCTCGTTGATTGTCATGGAGTTCCGTCCAGAGGCTTGCACATACCCATTCGAAGAAAGCCACGGTGTGCCTGGGAGGCTTAATACAGGCGCGCCGCTTTGCTGACCTTGTCTGTGTCGCCATCTTGGCTGTGTCCTGGTAGTGTCGCTTCCCCATAGGTTTTCTCGCTTGTTTGCGTTGCTTGACAGGGGTATTCGCCCCCAACGAGGACCGGGATATCCCCCGCCGGTCCAGAGGGGGGGAAAGCAGGGCCGCTTGTAGTTCTGGCTTACTAGCGGGTCCCGTGCCGGGCGATCGCCCGCTTTAATGTTCTTTTATCAAGAAAACTATTTCCTACATAAGCATTAACAGGCTATGCAAAATGATTCATGGGACATATGCAATTTAATAACCACTTCAGAACATTGAAAGATGGTGAGTTATTCTTAGAAAAATAAAAATACAACTGATAGTTAACACTGAAGTGGCTAAGGTACCAAGAGTGACCAGTTACTTCACACAGTACATAATGTATCAATTATAGCACTATTAAGAGGAAGCAAGACCTCACTGGATATAAGGGTTTTCTACTGTCAGATGGAAGGCAACATATTCTTTAAAAGTACAAACTGCTATCTCAAAATTCCACAATAAATAATGGTTTACCTTTGAGACTGAAAATAAATTCAGTTATCATTGATTATAAATTAGTCTGAGCAAGTAAGAATCAAAAAGGATTTCAAATAGAATTGTTAAAAATAGGCATGGCTGAACTAAAATACCTAGGGCACAAGGGTTAGAGAAGTCTGGGTGCCATGAAATTATTTGACCAAGCTTGGCTTTATTCACCATACTAACATTAACCCCTTAAGGACACATGACATGAAGTCCAGAAGTTTGGTCCTTAAGGGGTTAAAGGAAAGTCTTAACTGAAATCTGCCTAGGGCCCTGAGTGATCTTAGGGGTTTAGGGTTATTTATTGCACCTACTTGTTTCCTACATGTTTCTACTACTTCAGATTAACTTAAAAACATCTGAAACAAAGGTAACTCAATTTAATTTCAATACCACTGGTGAGATATGAATTTTGCTTTACAATATTTAATGAAAACCACAAATATGTTGCTTGATAAATGTTGCTAAACAATTTTTCTTGAGATTTTTAATGGAAATCTTGGATGCAGCACAAAATGAGCCAATTCTCATCAGCATCTCCAGTCACAAAACTGCGTGTGAGTGGGAACATACTTGACATTATATATCCGTGTGAACCATGTGGCCTTTGCAAATATAAGACATGAGAGTCAATTTTGACAGTTTTGAAAAACATCTGTATTAAATTTGAATGGAATTTAACAGAAGTGAATTTGTCACAGAATCCAGTTTCAACACCAAGTCGTTTAAAAGAAGTTATCCGCTGGTACTTTAAATGATTTGAATGAATTGAGAAAAGTATCACCACTGTCAAACCCCAAAAATGAATAGTTACTAAAGATATGATAATGTTTGCTTAAATATTATCAATTATTATTTTAAGATTTCATTTCCTCTATTTTCTTTGAACTTAGTAAGTATCCTGAATCACTTTAAAATGCTGTTTTCCTAAGGCACAAAGTGATGGCTTCCAGAAAATCTCAACAAGCCCGTATGTGGTTTACAGAAGGACTATTGAGTTTCATTCATAAGTTCTTTCAGATCTCTCTTTCCTGTTTTATTACTCCATAGCAGTGAAGCATGCTCATCATAACAAAGAAATACAACACAGATTTTTCTATTCTGAGGAATGATGAATTGGAAAATATAAATATACAACCAGTGGAGTGCTTTGTGATGATCATTTGCTCATGTAACTGCATCCTGCTCAAGATTCTAATCTAGAATGACATAAGTGCGCAAACAGCTGTTTTATATATATCTATACAAACCATGGAAACAAACATATTTCCATTTCATTTTTGCAAATATATAATGTTGTGCAGGAAAACCAGATAATGTGTGCTGACAGACAAATATAAAACTGCAGTACCATAAAGATGACTCTAAAGCACTATTTTACTGTACTCTGGCTAATGACTATAAAATATTCCGGTACACAGAGTATAACCTCAGTAATAAAGCATGTAACCAGGCCTTATAAGTTTTATACTGTAATCCATGAACCAGTTTAGTAGTCCTTCGCTGAACTTTCTCTAAAGTATCAATATCCTTCTGGAGATACGGTCTCCAGTACTGCGTACAATACTCCAAGTGAGGTCTCAACAGTGTTCTGTACAATGGCATGAGCACTTCCCTCTTTCTACTGATAATACCAAGCATTCTGCCAGCATGTACTGCTGCTCTATTACATTGTCTGCCTACCTTTAAGTCATCTGAAATAATTACCCCTAAATCCCTTTCCTCAGATGTTTAGGTTAGAACTCTATCAAATATTCTGTACTCTGCCCTTGGGTTTTTACGTCCAAGATGCATTATCTTGCACTTATCCACATTAAATGTCAGCTGCCACAACTCTTACCATTTTTCCGGTTTACCTAAATCATTTGCCATTTGGCTTATCCCTGTCAGGATTATAGTTGATCCAGCATGCAGAATAGTATTACACTTAAAAACTAAGGGTAACGTCTTACCAGACCTTAGTATGACCGGTTTTAACGTACCAGATAATAGTCTGAATACTTGCTGAGGTCAGGGACACAGAATGAGACACAACGATGGGAAAAGCCAAAAGTAAAGGATACCAAAAATCAGGGAAGTCAAAATAAAGCCAAAGTCAAATACCAGAAAAACACGATCAGGAATACACTCTCAGAAAACCAGCTAGTGAAAACCCCGACAGGGCACTGACCATAAGGTAATTTGGGTTTAAATAACCCTATTGAGGCTGTAATTAGTCTCTGGCCTCTGACCCCAAAACATGCGTGCACATCTATGACGTGATGTCGCACACAAGTTGGCGCTATCATTAATGTGGGCGAAGTTAAGTTTCCTAATAAAACCGGAACCGCAACGGATGGCATCTCTCGGAACATCGTACTTGCTGGGGTTCGGAACCGAAGGAGATCGGGCTGCGGTTTGCCGTGACCATGGTAAGTATACAGGGCCGGACTGTGAGAAAAATTCGGCCCGGGCATTTTTTTATCACAGCGGCCCACTAAGATGGGGGCGGGGCAGAGAGGGTGTGTTTCGTCATCACCAATGACAAACACGCCCCCTCTCAAAGTGAGCATGTTGGTTCAATACTCTTCCAGGGCAGACCATGCGCAGAGCTCTGCTAAAGAGCTTTAGCATGAGAAAAAAGCCCTGTATTTGTTCTGCACAGTGCAAGCAAATTTAATAACATGCTTGCACTGTGTTTCCTTGCAATTTGTCTCTGGTGACTCTATAAATGGATACCAGGAGACAAAAGGAAAGAGTATTGTGCATGTGTTTGGAGCCTGCTTGTGGTATTGCGTGTGTGTAGAGTGAGCTGATTGTGGTGTGGTATTGTGTAACAAGGTCGGTTTTAGTAGTGTTGTGTTTTTGGTGTAATGTAATGCATATATGGCTAGGGGCTGTAGAGAATGTGTGTATAGGGGATGTAGTAAGTGTGTGCATACAGGATATAGTGTGTGTGTATATAGGTGATGTAGTGTTTGTAGGGGTTGTAGAGAGTGTGTGTTTCAGGGTGTAGTATGTGTTTGTTTACAATGAATCTAGTGTGTTTATAAGGGATCCAGAGTGTGTATTTTAGGAATGAAGTGTGTGTGTGTAGATGGCGCAGTGTGTGTGTATACAGGAGTATAGTGTGTGTTTGAAGGACCCAGAATGTGTAGGAGATCTAGTGAGTGTGTGTATATAAGGATTCAGAGTGTATAAATGGATCTAGTGTGCGTATATAATCCAGAGTTGGGTAAGGGATCTAGTGTGTGTCTGGAACGTAATATGTTTAGGAGTGCAGTGGGTGTCTGTGAGGGATGTAGTGTGTATGTGAAGGGTGCAGTATGTGTGTGCGATGGATGCTGTGTTTGAGGGGTGCTGTGTGTGATGTGTGTGTGGGTGCTGTGTGTGAGGGTGCTGTTTATGATGTGTGTGATGGGTGCTGTGTATAATGTGTGTGATGGGTGCTGTGTATGATGTGTGTGATGGGTGCTGTGTATGATGTGTGTAAGGGTGCTGTGTGTGCTGGGTGTGAGAGTGCTGTGTGTGATGGGTGTGAGAGTGCTATGTGTGATGGGTGTAAGAGTGCTGTGTGTGAGAGTGCTGTGTGTGATGGGTGTGAGAGTGCTGTGTGTGATGGGTGTGAGAGTGCTGTGTGAGAGAGTGCTGTGTGAGAGAGTCCTGTGTGTGAGAGTGCTGTGTGTGATGGGGTGTGAGAGTGCTGTGTATGATGGGGTGTGAGAGTGCTGTGTGTGATGGGTGTGAGAGTGCTGTGTGTGACAGTGCTGGGTGTGATGGGGTGTGAGAGTGCTATGTGTGAATATTAGAAGGGATTTTGTGTGTGTGTGTTTGGGGGGGAAAAAATAAAAATAAAGCAGTTATAATGTGGTCCCCCCCCCTTCTTACCTTTAGCCTGGGAGGGGGGGATCCGGCATGGTGGTAGCTGGGAGGGGGGGGGGGGGGGATCCGACATGGTGGTAGCTGGGAGGGGGGGGGGGATCCGGCATGGTGGTAGCTGGGAGGGGGGGGATCCGGCATGGTGGTAGCTGGGAGGGGGGGGGATCCGGCATGGTGGTAGCTGGGAGGGGGGGGATCCGGCATGGTGGTAGCTGGGAGGGGGGGGATCCGGCATGGTGGTAGCTGGGAGGGGGGGGGATCCGGCATGGTGGTAGCTGGGAGGGGGGGGGATCCGGCATGGTGGTAGCTGGGAGGGGGGGGATCCGGCATGGTGGTAGCTGGGAGGGGGGGGGATCCGGCATGGTGGTAGCTGGGAGGGGGGGGGATCCGGCATGGTGGTAGCTGGGAGGGGGGGGATCCGGCATGGTGGTAGCTGGGAGGGGGGGGGGGATCCAGCATGGTGGTAGCTGGGAGGGGGGGGATCCGGCATGGTGGTAGCTGGGAGGGGGGGGATCCGGCATGGTGGTAGCTGGGAAGGGGGGGGATCCAGCATGGTGGTAGCTGGGAGGGGGGGGGATCCGGCATGGTGGTAGCTGGGAGGGGGGGGATCCGGCATGGTGGGAGCTGGGAGGGGGGGGGGATCCGGCATGGTGGTAGCTGGGAGGGGGGGATCCGGCATGGTGGTAGCTGGGAGGGGGGGGATCCGGCATGGTAGTACCTGGGAGGGGGGTTCAGGCGCTCTTTCATCCCTGGTGGTCCAGTGGGTGAGTGAACTCTAGCCTGCGAGGCTAGAGTTCACTCTTGCGAGATCCGGTCGTTGCCATGGCAACGCGCCGGATCTCGTGAGAGGAACCCAGCGGAGCTGCGAGATAGAGCTCCGCCGGGTCCTCTCCCTCCCCAGCTGCAGATCTATTCAAGTGGGCCGGTGAGGGAGATCTTTGATCTCCCCACCGGCCCGCCATGGACTACTGCAGGGCCGGCGCTAGGATAGTGCCGGCCCTGCATAGACCGGCAGGGGAGATCCTGGAACCTTCCCTGCCGGCCTCGGCCCATGGCCACCGCGGCCCACTGGGCATTTGCCCGGTGTGCCCGATGGCCAGTCCGGGCCTGTAAGTATACAACATCTCTATCGGCATGGCTGCTATCTTTATGTGCGGCCACACCGGCAAAAGAGCGGGGAGCCATGACGATCCCTCATGGAACATCAACCCTGTTACATATCTTAGTATCATCAGCAAAGAGAAATACCTTTCCATCAAGACCTTCTGCAATAACACTAATAAAAATACTAAAGAGAATGAGTCCAAGTACAGATCCCTGAGGTACCCCACTGGTGACATGACCATGCTTTGAATATACTCCATTGACTATAACCCTCTGTTGCCTGTCACTCAGTCACTGCCTTAACCATTCAACAATATTGGAATCCAAACTTAAAGATTGCAGTTTATTGATAAGCCTTCTATGTGCAATAGGGATGTGCATGGGCAAAAAAATTGGTTAGGTTCGGAAATTCAGGTAAGTAAAAAAAATGTGTCTGCTTCTGCAATTCAGACCAATGGCATTTGGTTCGGTTGGGCACTTTCTAAATTTGGGACATTGGCGATTCGGGACTTCGTCAATTCAGGACTTCAGCAATTTGGAACTTCGGTAATTCGGACCCTAAACCTTAACCCCTAACACTAGCCCCTAACCCCTAACCCATAACCCCTTTTTTTTAGCTTATTGCTCCCACATCCATACTCATCTTGCAGCTACTTATTGTGCAAGCCACTAGCAGGGTATATGGTTAACCTAGGCACCTTTCTGAACCACATTTCTCATGATGTTCCGCTGCCATAGTTCATAAACATTCACTGTGTCAAGGTTTGTCAAATATGCTGAAACGCAAAGATGGCGGCATCCATGGTTAACAGGATCAGTTAAAAATAATTCACTATGGCTGCACCCCTAGACACCGCATTTGAAGCGGTGATGCCACCATCAAAGGACTTTGCAAAATATACATGATATATCTTGCCATGTAAGCATGACAAGTTTTCTCACAAATGTTCTTCCATTATTTCTCCCAGCACTGTAAAAGTTAAGAAACATATTTTTATAGATTTTGAAGAACTTCTGCAGGCTGCGCCCTTTGTTTTGTTTTTTTTTTTTTTGTTTTTCACAAAACATAGAATTGTATTGAACTAAAAAACATATCACGCTATAATAGCAAACTTATGACTATTGGGCAGTTGGAGAATTTTTCCAAATCCAAGCTTTTTCCTGAAATTTAGCAATATAGATTTCAATTGACTACACAATTGACTATTGGATAAACTGCTATTAGTTGTTTCTTAACTGTGGGCAATGCTGGGATAAAAAATAGGTTTGAAGGGAATCCTGCTTATGATTCTATAGTGCATGTGCCCAACATATGACTGTTGTAATTATTCTGCTACCAAGGTTTCATTTAAACTAAAAAAAATACAGCCATACCCAGTGTCATATAATCTATTCAGTTAAATCTAATTGCTGATTTTCTTGCCTAAAGCAATACTGGAAATGAAGCCAAGATCATAAGAGGGCTACAAAAAACTTTTTACCAAAGTCTTCCTACGCATAGCCCTTGGGAAATAACTGGTTGGAAATTAAGAATCTCACGTACATCTTATTGTGGAAAACAGACCTGGACAATTTTTTTTTAAATCCTTCATCACTAATTTTTGTTTTCTAAAAAAAATAAAGTATGCATAACATTTACTTGAAATGCAGTGGACAGTAACACATGGCATTAGAACAAAGGCAAAATCTTGTGTAAAGTTTTCTATTCAATGATAATGAAAATCAAAATGAATGATTCCCCATTTTTTAAATAAAACAAAGTTAATAGATAATATATTTATTCATGCTTTGTAGAAATGTGAATACATTATTAAAAAATAATACAATATACTCTGTCTTGCAATATAGTATAAAAATCCAAAACAGTGTAGATGCCCAAAATATATCAATAAAATTGGAAAATATCCTGGATATGGAAAATTGCAATATATCTTCTAGTAAATATAAGATAGCCAAATGACCAATAAAATAAAACCAATAGGGGAAGGTGGATGAGCTCTGAATAACTGAACAAAGATAATGATAAATGGCAGCACACCTAAGGGTAGGGGGTTCCCTCAAAAACCTCTAAGCTAAACTGGCAACAATAAAAACAGAAATGATGACCTACTAAATAGTAAAATATATTAACCTAGACAGGTAAGTAAAAGGAACAATATAGACTAATAAAAAAAAAGAGCAGAAAAAATAGTACCCTTAAAAAGATTTTTATTTTCTCCCAGTTTTGTACGATATTTTTTTGGTTGAATTTCCACAGCCCTGGGTTGCATGAGCCTAGTTACTTTTCACTGGTGAATCTGATGAGCCAGGCTATAGCTGAAACCACCCAGTGTAGACCTTCTATTGACTTCGATGTGGTGTGAGCACATACGTTGGCTCTTAATCCACAAGAATCACCTTTATCGCCATTCTGCTCTCGACTTCATTTCACCATATAGTGACTGTGTTGTGTAACCGTGATGGTGACTCAGTGCATAGCACAGATTATTCGTATGTTGATTTGGAATCCTGATTGTGCGTTCAAGCCAAACATCATGATATTTTACTTTATTGTATTGTTTATTTAATTAGTGGCTAGTGATTTTGGCCTTTTATCAGAAGAAAAAGCAACAGTCTGCTGTATACATGATTTTCGATGTTAAATATTAATAAAATTTATATTTCCAAGTAAAAAAAAAGATAAAATCTTATATACCAGATACACTACAAATAGTACCAAAATAATATTCTTTCTTCATAAAAGAATCCGTGCAATGCTTCTTATTGTAGCTTCAATCTGTGTGCACATATAAAAGAAAGCAGAAGACAAAGGATCCAGTAGTGCAATACGTCAGTTCAAATGGAACACGTACAACACATAAGTGCGTTATTGCAAACTCACATATAGTGGAGCTCAAGCCAGCTCCAGTGTATTCAACTTACAGTGGTTAGATCACCACTTGTAGAATATCTCTTCTGTGAAATTCCGCAACTGGATAATAACCAGATGAATTATACAAGATAAGAGAAAAAACACTAGTGCTCTCCATATAAGTAAGTATAGTTAAAACCTGACTTACAGTTTATAGAGCAGACAGACCGCTCTATTTATAAGGCATGGGTGGTAAGATCCAAACCTAGGAGTCTCTGAGATATGGAAGATAAGACCGAATGCCAGGTAAGTAACAACCATAAAATTATAAAATAACTGAAGTATAACATGATGGATTTGAGTCTTTTTTCAGCTATGTAACTATGTAACTATGTATTATGGTAAAAACAAAATATAACTTAGCCAAACTATACTTTATTGCTTAGAAACAGTATAATAATATCCACAATGCTAGCAGGACCCAGGGACCCTAGCAGGGCTACAAAAATGCCTTGTGAGCAAAAAAGAAAAATCTAGGACTGCTTAAGAAGACTCCTTACAAACTGCAGTGAAGGACAGGTAAAATACTGCCTGAGGGGATCTATTTATACCAATTTCAGAGTTCTATTTCCTGTCCTTTCTGCTGTGAGGGGAGGAGCTAACCAATGAGTAAATGCTGCCATGATTGATTAGGAAAAAGGAATCTAACAATTCAATCCAATGCTCCGCATAAGGTGAATTAAGGACAAAAAATGCAGTACAAGCAACACTGAGTTCCTTTTAGAAGCTAGCTGTGAGAACCAAGACTGACTTTGTCTCTACAGCAGAAGTGTCTCTAGTGGCTGTCAGGTACACAACCACTAGAATAATATTTATCCCTGGGTTAAAACTAAAGGACCACTGCACACAGACCACTTCATTGATTACTTTAAGTTGTGTGTTTTTTAACACAATGTCACCTGTAAGCAGTGATGTGTTTTCCACGAGGCTAAAAAGGCATTTGCCTTGGGCGGCACTTTCGAGGGGGCTGCAAAAAACGCCGCCCCCAGGCAAATGCCTTGTTAGCCTCCTTTTAGGGAGGACCACAAGCTGGCCGGCTGGCCACATTTGGGCCCCGCAGGGCTGGCGGCCAGTTGAGTACCAGGCAGATGGCGAGGGAGGCAGTGATGCTGGGAGCTGGAATATGATGTCACTCTGTCTCCTGGCATCACTCTGTGACGCGCAAGGGAGCTGAGAAGGAGATCACAGCTCACTCACTGCCAGCTTAGTGCAGCCACCCATTCGCCTGATTGCACGTCTGTCCACCACCCTTCCTGCCCAGCAGCCCAAACAGCCCGGCTAGCAGCCCCACTGGACCACAGGTAAACAATCCACCCAGCTCTCACAATAGTGGGGAGGCTGGGTGGATTTAAATAAAAAATTTAAAATAACAATAATCTGTGAGTGTTGGGTGAAAATGTGTGTGTGTGTGCCTGTCTGTCAGTGAATGTGTGTGTTTGTCTGGCTGTCAGTGTGTGTATGTATTTCAGTGTGTGTGTGTCTGTCAGTGAATTTGTGTGTGTATATCTGTCAGTATGTGTCTGTGAGTGTGTGTCTGTCAGTGAATGTGTGCATGTCTGTCAGTGTGTGTCTGCGAGTGAGTGTGTCTGTGAGTGAGCCTGTATGAGTGGTTTTGTGTGTGTGTCAGTGTGTGTCTGTCAGTGTGTGTCTGTGAGTGAGTGTGTGTGTGTCTGTCAGTGTATGTCTGTGAGGAAGCCTGTGTGTCTAAATGATTATGTGTATCTGTCAATGTGAGTGTGTGTCTGTTAGTGATTGTGTGTGTGTCTGTCAGTGAGTGTCAGTGAGTGCGCGTCTGTCAGTGAATGTGTGTGTGTGTGCCTGAGTTTTCAAAAGTAATAAACGCAGGCATCACTCCAATAGTAAGAATGGTATATTTTTTGATAGGTGAACCACCTCATAGAAAGTGTGATGTTTCGGCTCAGCGAACCCTTAACTGTAGAGGAACTAATTTCTCTGCCAAAAGCCGCTAGTCACTGATATAATGCCTGTAAATTTGCTGAAAATATAAGCTCTTCCTCTAATCCTCTACTTTCAAACAGTACAAATAATTTCAAAGGGTCACATTATTCCTAGAGTCAAGGGGGAAGAGGGGCAATAGACGCAACCATTTTACTGTTACTGTTTTAGATTAGCAGTCCAGAGATTGATAAAGATTGCTATAGCAGTTTTAAATACTTTTATTTTATATATATATATGTATAAACCGTACTGTATTTTGGCATTTTACTCAAATGTAGACATTCTTTTAACAGCATTATGTAATTTTAGTAAGCAGGACTGCTAGTAATGCCTTGCATATACATATGAGCAATATATCTGTCCATTTTTATTTATCTAGTTTGACACATCTACTATACATGTGGAAAAATATGTGGATATATGCGGAAAAATAGGATGTTTGCTTTCATATTAACATTTCAGACCCTGTGTGAAATAATGTAACATAATTTATATTTTTAGTTTTCTCTGCACAGCAATCTATACACAAACTGCTGTGTTATGATATGTATATATAATATATATATATCATGTTTATACACCGAGCCATGCATCCCTTAAATCTCATCCATTTCACGTTAATATTTTTTCAATAAAAAGGTGCTTGGAATTAAAGGGAGTAATGCACACACAGATTTTGAGGGGAGAATCTGAGGTTTTTTACTTGAGGTATGCAACATCAGCCATTTGAATATTGTAAAAAAAAAGTGTAGGTGAATGCTAAAACATGTTGTTAATTAAAAGCATAAGTTATTCCTTATTCCTCCAAATTAAATAGGAGCACTTAATCACATAATTCCCATGACCCCCAAGATTGAATGGATAGTCTCTTGGGTGGTCAAGAAAAGAAAAAGACAAATTAGGTCATAAATTCCTCTGTAAACTTCATCAATATCATGAAAATGATATTGGTGAATAGAAATTGCTACAAATAGAAATATAAAAAAAAATTATAGGTTTGAGCAAACTACGAGTCACTGCCAGAACCAGAAGCTGTTTATCTCTAATCATATCAATATGTTGACCACTGATAAGAAACAGATTCTAGACCATGCCTTTTAACACTGTTTTTCTTTAACTCACTGTCAACTAATGACATTTCTCTTAAGTAAACCCATTTGTTACAACAAATACCCGCTAAATACTCATTACACTTTTTAAGAGTCATCATCAACAAACTAGTCTTTTAGGTTAATTATGCGTTAATTAACAGTAATCTGAGTAATAATGCCTTCGGGGTCTTCATATGCTCTGTATTACGTAAAATTACCCAGGAGTTCTTTGTTTTTTTAAATTCTGTTTTTCAGTTAGCCTTCCTAAGCTGTTACATGGTATAAAAGAAATGCGTAACACTAATCAGTATATTAATGATGTAACAACAGCACACAAAATATTAGATACGTACTTATAGATATCCTCAAGTAGAAAACTATGGACAAAGGGATTGAAGTGGTCATAAAAATAGAGATGCTATATACCAGTTCATAGTAGAACTAATATACACAAACTGTCCTGGAAAAGAAAATTTCAGAAAAACCACATAAACGTTAATATTTGGAGTAATTCACTAATATTCTTAGATGAAGTTGGAAAGTTGAGTCTTGTATATTGAATATTACATATTACAATGATGGCTTATTAGTAGTATTGTCAGCAATAAATAAAAAAGTATTTTGATGTATGAGTTTTTGGAGCTAGAAAGATTATAAAACTAACAGTGTAATGAGAATAAAACAATAAGGAAAAAAATATCCTCTTCCAGCTTATCATTTTAGAATTGATCTGAATTTTATCTTCCTTTCCCTCTTCTGCCAAATGAAAGAGACAATCTTCTAAATCTGGAATATTGAGCTCTAAAGAAGTAGCCAAAATAAATATTGGTCTTTGTGAGTTCTGTCACCCAAGTTGCAATTCTAATAGATTGATTATCATGAGCTACTGTGTATGTTATATATGTATCTAATCCCTTTCTCTGTCCATTTAAAATAGATAAACCAACATCCAATTGAACCATATAAAATTAATAAAAAACATCCTGGTTTCGATAAAACATCTGAGGTCTGGAATATGACCACTCAGACCAAAGTAACTGCCTTGGACAATTTTGGGCAATTGCGGAAGACACTGTCATTTTGAGCCCAACGTTCAGGTGAGTAAGCCATCATGCTTGATACCTGTCACCTGTTAAAAACCAAAACCCAACTTAAGCACCTTGTTATGTCTGGTGTTGCAATCATATTCTCTCAGTGAGGTGTGATTCCATAGTACTCAGTTACCAACGAAGGATGGAGGCACTGCAGTCAAGTGTCACAGAGACATCCAGTCTCTCATTATCAAAGACTTGTAGTTTCCTGTCTAACACCGGGATAGAGGTAAAAACCAGATTATTTGTTAAAATCAGTACAAAAATGTTTTTTAATGTTCTGAAACTGTGATGTTTTGCAAGGCTACCAAATTGCAATTAATGTAATGCTATTAAATGACTAAAGGGCACTTTTTAATCAGAAATAGGTGTTGTGTTTTTTTGGTAGAATCGCTGTAGCTCATTTTATATGCAGTGCAGCTAGGTATCCTATGTGTTTAGAACAAATTTATATACTTAAATTTTACATTAGTTATGAATGATTACTACATTTCCTAAAACAGGCTAAATGTGCATATGTGATGTGCTGAGGGGTGTGAACTGCTTGCTTTTAATATTCAACAAATCAGCTCAGAATTAAATGTAAGAATTAACTATTTGTCTCTGTCAGTTTCAAGCAGGTACTAACTGTTTAAACAGAAAGCCATGAAAACCATACAAGGACACAATGGCTGGAGCATTGATGTATTGTGGAATGCCTTTTGGATTTGTTTCAAACTGTAATAGCTCCTTGGCTACAGAAAGAGGTGAATAGAATTACAGGCATTTACAGATACTAGAATGTATAGATATGTAGAATAGAAATTCCGGTCCAGGGTTGCAGCTGTAAAACATGGTACTTGAGCAAAAATAAATTCCCCTCAGTTAATTAATTATTATATTGAGATGCACTACTAACATTTATCATATGAGGTGAATCCTGCAATTTAAACCTGAAGCCTAATGGTATAACTAGCTCAAAGGATCAAATCACATGAACTGAGCCATCTTGTGAAGCTCCATTGCTATTAATGGTTTTTTTGCAGAAGAGAGATCGATAACGAATGGATTTCAATCCGCAAACAACGTAAACTGCAGTGGGAGGATTTAAATTGCTGATTGATGCCCTATGGTCCATGGTGGACTGACACCATGTGCAACTGCAACCATTGCTTTACTTGCAGAGAGACTAGTCTGCCTATTTGCACCCATCAGAACACGATACACCTCATGCCAAACTGAATGTGGTCCGGCACAGAAATCAGGGGCAACCCCTGTGCAGTTACATTGAAGGGTCATTTTGTAGGTTTCTTACACACTGTACAATTTATTTGGTCTTATTCTCTTTTGTTTAAATTCAAATCACCTTAAAATATTCTTTTGTAAAGCAAAAAGAGTTAGGAATCCTATGACAAAGTGTAAATGGCCAATCACTGTTTAGAACGTTTCAGTTAGTTAACATCAGTCAACGTTTAACTAAACCTATCTACTACTGAGCCTATGTCATGTGTTATAGTTTTATTATTGCTGAACTCATACCCTAATGAAAAAAAGATTGACAAACATTAAGGATTAATTATTCCTTTAAAATGTTGCATTTTTATTTATCAATCAGGGCTGTATTTACATGTTGTGTGCCTATGGGAAAGGCTATGGGAAAGGTTTAAGGTTTAGGTTTTTGGAGGAGTTACATTTAGCATTATGAAAGATTGGTATTTAGGGTACAGGCATGTGGTATGTGACGGTTTATTTGAAAAGTACACACATTCTTGTGATTGACAGTAGAATTGTTATACACTCCGTGCTGTCTCTCCTCCCCCTGCAAGACATTTCCTGTGTAAGAGGCTTTTAATGGTCAGATAGGAAATCATCTCCTCCACTTCCTGTCCTGCTTCACAGACAAACACTGAGGGAGCTGGAACATCACTATGTTTCACACCCTCTATAACTCCTTCTCTAGCTCTGCTATCAAGCATAGAGGTTGACTGGACTACTGAGCACACCAGCCATGATTCTTACCTATCCCCACAAGCCCACTGAAAGAGTCACTCAAAACACCACTTTCTAGTTCTCAAGAGGTGCAGCTGTAGCAGGTTGCAATTTTTTTGAATGCTCAAAATGGTTTAAATTTGGACACAAATTTAGTCTATGAATAGCAATGTTATATTTTTTTGAAAAAACTATTACGGAATTGCCATGTGAGGATCAAATGATTACTCCAACTAAAATGGCCTCTTCTGCTCTCAGAAGTGGCCATGATGTTAGGAGTGTGTCAGTGAAGTGTTTCGGCCAAAAATCACTGTACTTGTAATCTGCACTTTTGTGACAGTGGCTAGCTGCATGCCTGGCACATGTGACTTAGGCCCCGTTCTGGGCTGCTTAATTCTGTGCATAAATAGCATAACTGTTTGCACAATGAGCTTCTTTTTTGCAGCGCTGCCTGCAAGAGGAAGTCTTGATCTTCCCTCTCTTTCTCCCTCTTTCTTTGTGTTCCTTCCCTTCTTCACTGGATTGATAGTAAGGGAAACCTTTTTTTCACCCCCCTCCCTCACTGTCCACATCCACCCCCTCATATGTTCTAAACCGGTAGAACCATGCGTGGGTAAAGGTGATGTTGGACAGAGGCACAGAAACCAGTGCCCAGTGTTGGATTCCATGTAAGTGTATTCTTTATTTGCAGGATTATAAAAGGGGGTATTAATGTTTAATAATAATGCCTAGTAAGGGAAATGGAATAAAACTAGTTTATACAAAGGACCCTTTAATAAAAAGTAATTAACAGGAGGAGGACCATTTTAAATCCTTGCCATAGCATCCTTCATGTGGCAGTATTGAAGGCATTCAATGAGTCACCTCTGTCTAATAGTGAGAGTTTGTAAGCCATTATTCATTTATACTGATTTTCAACCTTCTTGGCTATATAAATGTATAGTTTTCCTTCAAATGAAAGCACATTTCAAATGAACAAATTAAGGATACAATAAGTATTTGATTAATGTTTCAGTTTGAACTTATTATATGGAATTCAGAACTTTTAGGGGCTAATATTTAAGGTAACATCAAATACAATTGACCCATATATTCATTTCTAAATTTAATTCTGGATTGCTTTTAGTGAATACCTTGACTGCGATTCCAAATCAAATTCTTGGACTGGCTGCAAAGAGGTCGATTCGTATATAGTGAATAATCCCACAATTCCTACTTTTAATACATTCTGGTTATTAGCATAAATGTCAGAACAATTTGAAGGGATATGTCTTGCTGAACATTAACAACCATTATTGAATGCATTACATTGATATTGCATTAAAAAAATATTGGTATTCAAGAGGAAGAGGACTAGGAGGACAATGCAATGAATAATGTAAAGCTCCGTAAATTAAAGGGATTATGCAATTCACAATATGAAATGTGTAGGACAGATTGCTTACCAGGGTAGGCTGGGAGTGTTATTTAAAAAGTGTTTTCACACCCCATAAGTGGAAGATGTTTGTATAGAAGACCTATGTGTTTTCATAACTCTTTTATAAAGCATAGATAACAGGGTTTTTGGTTAGTTTTTAGATGATGTCTATTTCTATGGGCAGAAGAAGAAGATACATGGCTATCAAGGCACCATACTTGGTATTTGGAAGTATATATCATATTTATGTTGCAAGCTTTTTTGGGTGGATGGGGATAAAGGGTACCAAGAAGCACCGTTCTTTCAGGTGTTAACAAAAAAAAGTACACAGACACTGTGCTTATATAAGGGAGAAGTTTCTGCCATAGGTGATGGATGCTAAATGCTACTTTGGAGAAAGGGGATCTCCTAATGAAAGAGGAAATTAGCATTGTTCTATACGTTGGAAGGTGACTAATGTTTTACAGGTATTATAATAATAAACGGTATAGTCACACTGTGGAAGGATTGTAAAGCACTGTAGATGCAAAATCTTTTAATAATAAGAGGATGATTTTGACATACATGGCAGATGGCTTGATGCATCTCACAGTTTAGTAGAATTCTTGCTTTACCTAGCAATGATAAATATGCAATAGTCTAGTGATAACTCACCTTGGAGGTACAGATACGTGGCGTGCATTTAAAGCACAAGCATCTGCATTGTCAAGTTTAGCCATTGCTACTCAAGATGTTTGGTGGTTGGCTAGCTTATGCTGCGTTTCATTGGTTCTGCCTCATTTAACCAACACACGGAGACAAGATGTTAAGATGAAAAAGTAAGGCATACATAAATAGTAAATAAAACTCCTTGTGTATCTCATGGGTCTTATTATTTACAACTTATAACTTTACATTAAGGATTTAGGAGCTTAAAAGAATACATGTGTTAACATTTTAAATATTTCAACAAATGGTTCATGAGATATTTTGAATAAATGATTTTTCTTAGGGTGTTACTGACATAAAAGTTTATATTTATTGGGCATTTGTAGCATTGCTCCTAAAACATGTTTCCTGTATTTATTATAAATACTGTTCAAAATGGACAATAACCAGGCAATAAATAAAAACAGGCCACGTTCAAACTGGTAAACCCATGGTGTAAAATAATGAAAAAATGCTAAACATATTATTAGAACAATGCATAGGTAGTTGTGGTTTTTTTAATGTTTGTTTTTCAGTTTTTTTGCTTTTTGCAATGTTTTAACAAGTCGCAGTAATAATAGTTCACAGACAGTCACAGAGTAAAATTTACACTCTATGCACCATTATTACTACATCTAATTGTAGCTGATGGTACAAAAGCTTTGTGAGAGCCTTCCCCGTGTTTGTGTCAAACCATTTTGAAGGTAAACTTAAAAACATGCCTCTCCTGGCAATTACAGCCCATCCACTCTGTTATGACTCAGTTTATACAGAAGTGGACTTCTGCATTATTTCATCCTATTTAGCATCGCAATGACAGGCCAAGAAAACTGACAGCCAGTTAGTCTAGTTATCTTAGTGTATCCTTACAATCCAAGGTCGGACAGGCTAAATGAGGAAATCCACTTCAGCATCTGCCAAATCTCAGCAGAAACACTGGGCTGTAGGCACCAGGAGTGCCCTGTTGTTGGTCAAACCTCCCAAATATGGTTTGGCACAAACTTGAGAGGTAATTTCTATTGTATTTTGAGTGTCCCTTAAAAATTCAAGAGATTTAAAGGGACACTATAGTCACCAAAACAAGTTTAGCTTAAAGGGACACTATAGTCACTAGAACAACCATAGCTTAATGTAGTTGTTCTGGTGAGTGTAATTTTCATTTTCAGGCATTTTTATGCAAACACTGCCTTTTTTTAGAGAAAATGAAGTGTTTACATTGGCCCCTAGGGATACCTCCAGTGGCTCTGCATAGAGAAGGTGAATTTTCCTCATAGAGATGCATTATTATAATTATTATTTTAGTATTTATATAGCGCCAGCAGCATTAATTCAAGGTGGTGATTGGCCAAGATGGTGTTTGGCCCCGCCCTTATCCTGCCTCCTTGCTGATTTTAAAAATCGTAAACTCTGATTATGTCACCAAGTAGATGGATGGGGGCAGAGCCAGAGCCAGTGGACCCACGCGGTGCTGGAAATAAGGGGAGTTTTAGCCTCTTCCAAAGAGGCTAAGGGGGGGTAAGCCACCTAAATTGTGGTTTTAACACTATAGGGTCAGGAATACATGTTTGTGTTCCTGAGCCTATAGTGTTCCTTTAATGAAGCAGTTTTGGTGTATAGATCGTGCATCTGAAGTCTGTTCAATTATCTGCCATTTAGAAGTTAAAGGATCACTATAGTGTCAGGAAAACTAAGCAGTTTTCCTGACACTATAGTGCCCTGAGGGTGCCCCCACTCTCAGGGTCCCCCTACCGTGGCCCTGAAGGGGTTAAAACCCCTTCAGCAGCTTATCTTTTTCCAGCACTGGGCTCCCTCTGCGCTGGTGACCTCTCCTCCCCCGCCAAAGTCTGCCAACGTCAGCGGAGCCAAACGCACATGCGCGGCAAGTGCCGCGCGCATTCAAGCTGTCAATAGGAAAGCATTTTTCAATGCTTTCCTATGGACGCTCTGCGCGATGGAGGCATAATATGCCTCCAGCCTCGCAGATGCGCCTCTAGTGGCTGTCCGGAAGACTGGCTTAACCCCAAATGTAAACATAGGAGTTTCTCTGAAACTGCTATGTTTGCATCTGCAGGGTTAAAACCTGAGGGACCTGGCACCCAGACCACTTCATTGAGCTGAAGTGGTCTGGGTGACTATAGTGTCCCTTTAAATCACTTTTGTTTCTGTTTATACAGCCCTAGCCACAGCTCTCCTGGCTGTGACTCACCCAACCTGTATAAGAGAAGGTTTCATTTACAATTAGATGATAACTTACTTTAGAAGTTTTTATCTCCTGTAAAGTAAACTTTAATCACATACAGGAGGCTCATGCAAGGCCTAGCAAGCTATTTACAGTGCAGGAGATAAGAAATTCTAAAGTAAACAGAACTTGCAATAAAGAAAGTGTAAACATTAGATCTCACTTTGCCTGAAGTGTTTAGGAAGGCTGTGCATGGTACATAGGGAAATGACTATTGCTGAAAAAACAAAGTGATTTAACTCCTAAATTGCAGAGAATTGAACATTGAGAATGCAGGAGCTAGAGCTATACACCAAAACTGCTTCATTAAGCTGAAGTTGTTTTGGTGCCTACAGTGTTCCTTTAAGACAGAAATATTACTGACCATCTCCTGAGCAACAAAACATGCATTTAATATTATTATTATTTCTTACTGATAGAATGCCAGGCCAAGTTGCAACAACTGATAGAATGCCAACAAACTATGCAGTGCAGGAAACATTGAGTAAAAAGTATATTAACATGTAAGTATAACAGACAAAAACTGGCCAATAAATTAAGCTTTATGAAGACTTGCAAACAATTTAACAGAAAATGGGACATATGCGACATAAGGTATAGGTTGTGAATGTGGTTGACATAGAAAAGCAGCTATTCTTTTTGTGGAAATTTTAATGCTTACTTGTGTTTTCTAACCTGCTTTGAAGAGAACCTATAGTCATCAGAACAACTACAGCGTAATATGTTTGTTCTGGTGAGTATAATCAGTCCCTGCAGGCTTTTTGCTGTAAACTCTGCGTTTTCAGAGAAGTTTACATTGCTCCCTAGGGACATTCACTCAGATGGCCACTAGAGGTGTAGTGACATTCAGGGTCTCCACGCTCTGCATGGAGACGCTGAATATTCTCCAAAGTGATAAATTGATTCAATGCATCTCTATGAGGAGATACTGATTGACCAGAGCGTCATTTGGCTTTGTCCTCGCCTCATTAGCTGGGATAACCAGAATTGATGATCTCAGCCAATTCAATGATTTTAAATATTTAAAATAAATAGTAAAAATAAATAGTAATTTTACTTATAAAATTAAAGTCCTAATGGCCGAAACGCGTTTCACTCCCTCTGGATGCGTTTTGGCCATTAGAAATTTTAATATTATAATCAAAATTACTATTTGTTTATTTTACTATTTATTTTAAATATTTCTTGAATAATAAATACACTAGCACTTTATAGAGTCCATTGAAGCCTTAGGAATCTTCATTGGGGGAAGTGCCATCCCCCATATATTGGCACAAAGCCTGTTACCCTCAGAGCCAGTACCTTAAGTCTCTGAAAAAGGTGAGCTCAATACTTAATTTTATCAATTTATGATATTTCTAACAACTATACTACACATTGGCTGCTTCTACTATTTTTATCTTTCCGGAGGAAACCACAACAGAAAATAGTGGTGGGATACTGCCCTAAAAAGCATACAAGCCACGTTTACTGAGCCAACATTATAGGCTCTTTGAAATGTGAGTGATCCATTCTGCTACTTAATTAAATTATCACAGTGTTTTACAATCTGCACTATATTGTGCTTTCTATATTTTTTGTATATATCCACTTGACGTGCACGGTTCGAACAGGATCTTGAGGGAAAACCCCCAAACCCCTATAGCGCTCCACTTAGGGTAAATGTATATCGTATACTAATTTTTCTCTTTATGTTAAATTGTGTGTGGAATAAAGGGTAATTCACACTAGTGAACAGAGCTGCTATACACAGGTTTCACCATAAGCACTTTTCCCAGAAGGAGATTCTAGTTCTAGTTTTGGGAGGCATACATGTTTGTATTCCTGACCCTATAGTGTTCCTTTAAAGAAATGAAGTGTGAAGAGGATGAGGGAAGAAGTGAAGGTGTGGCAGTGAGTATGATCAAGAAGGCTGTTAAGGAGGTTGCAGTAGTTAGGATGGGAGATTTGGCTACTTTGGCCTTAAACTTGATATTCACTTTGAATTCACTTTGAATTCTCACTTCGGTGAATAACCCTTTCTAACATTATTTGTGACTAGTAAGTGCATCGGGAAAATGTTTGCCTTCTTCATGAGTATCAATTTGTCCAAAAGTCAGAAAATATTAATTCAGACAAGCCAAGTTTTGTTCATTTCAAGATTCTGATACCCATTACTCCCTATGGGGAAGTTGCAAAATACAAAATTAGAGGGTTATTTGCTGAGCTGCTTAAAGATCAAAGTTAAGAAAAGTGCTTCTTTAATTTTGATCTTTCAGCTGTTTAGAAAATAACTCCCTGATTAGCCATTCTTGCATGGGATTTCCATATTTAAGGATACCAAATATGGGCTTTTTCTTATGTTGCTATTTTAGCAATTTAGCAGATAACTCCCTAAATTGGTACCCTTATTAGGGATTGCCATATTTAAGGATACCAGATTATAGCACTGTGATAGATCCCTTTTCTTAATTTAGCACAAATAACGAATAACAAACAGAAAGATAACTACTAAACAGCTGTAAGATCAAAATTGAAGAAGCAATTTTCTTAACTTTGATCTTTTGTTTAGTAAATAAATACCCAAATAACTGTCGTATATATGTTTAGATTAGTTTCTGATCTGTTTATATTACATTTAGTTCTCCATCAATTTGGAAATTCGGATGGCTCCGAATTACCAAATTTTGACAAAATTAAATCAGATCCAAAATAAATTGTTGTCTATTCTTGATTCTGTTCTGCTGAATGAACTCCTCATTAATTGAAAATACTTTTATGTCTTTGTCAACCTTCATGTTTATTGATCATTAAATAATCTGGCAAGCGAGTATTACATCTCTGTAGCAAATATTCATTCATCCATTCATCATAGATCCATTAACCAGGTCTGTGTTTAATATGAACATGTGGTACTGCCAGCCATACAAGTCAAGCTGCAAACAAGTATGAGTGATGCAGATAAATGCTGCAAAAATAGCCTAGATATGTTCTCAGAGATTTAGCTGCAGTGAACTAAACCACTTCAGAGTGATAGCAATGCCAACTGAAAGTAATAGTGCTTTTTATATACTTAAAATAAGCCTGTTGGAGTTTATATAATTAAATCATTTTGCTAAACTGCAACATTATAAAAGAAGCAAAAAGTTTGATGTATATGTCTTTAACTCCAGATCTATTGGGAGAATGTAGTGGGACATTGAATCTTTGACCACATGTACAATGGTTAACTCAGATTTGCTGGCAATATGTTTGGCAGACAATACATAGAATGTTTCTATTACATTATATTCCATATTTACAGCAACACTTACACTTTGATCTGGGAAATTATACTGAATTTACAGGAAATCTCACAAAATGTATCAAGGGATCTTAACTATGAAAAAACTGTCTCTTGTTGTACCTTTTCCAATAACTTTACTTCTATATATTACATGGTGTACAGAACATACCTAGCACTTTCCTCTCAAACTAGAATAAAGATAAACTGAGTAGGTAATATCTAATTAATATTATTAATTTTTTTTAAATGCTTCTTAATAAATGGTGCTCTATATCTAGAGCCTGAAAATGTAAAACAAGAAATATCAAGTAAAATGAATTGGGGAAAAACAACAACTAAAGCAGTCATTATAGTCGATGAAACTGTATTTGTTGTGGAGAGGGATATATATATATATATATAGTAAGCTGTATACTATGCCAACATAATGTTGGATGCAGTGGTTCTCCTATGCTCCATATGAAGTGTTAGTTGTGAGTGTGTTGGGAGTGCTGTGGTCACTGTGAAGTATGGTAAGTGTATTTGTCAGTGTGAGGAAAAGTGAATGCCATCAGAGCAGGATTAACCATAAGGTGACCTTAGCTGGTTTCCTAGGGCACAAGGATTAGACAGAAACCTCAGAATCATGAATTTCCTTTGCCCATTAACTATGCTTATTTAAAAATAAAGGGCCACCACAAACCAGTAACCCGCCTAAGGTCCTATGGGACATTAATCCTTCTCTAAGAGACATGGTCAGTGTGAGGTATGGGGAGAAGTACCATAGTTAGTGGAAGGTATGGTGAGGACTATAGTCAGTGTGGGGCATGGGGAGTATCATAGTCAGTGTGGGGTATGGGAAGCATTATAGACAGTGTGGGGCATGGGGAGTATTATAGTCAGTGTGGGGTATGGGAAGTATTTTAGTCAGTGTGGGGCATGGGAAGTCTTTTAGTCAGTGTGAGGTATAGGGAGTATTATAGTCAGTGTGGGGCATTGGGAGTCTTATAGTCAGTGTGAGATATAGGGAGTATTATAGTCAGTGTGGTGCACTGGGAGTATTATAGTCAGTGTGGAGTATGGGGAGTATTATAGTCAGTGTGGGGTATGGGGAGTATTATAGTCAGTGTGAGGTATAGGGAGTATTATAGTCAGTGTGGGGTATAGGGAGTATTATAGTCAGTGTGGGGTATGGGGAGTATTATAGTCAGTGTGGGGCATGGGGAGTATTATAGTCAGTGTGAGGTATACTGAGTATTATAGTCAGTGTGGGGTATGGGGAGTATTATAGTCAGTGTGAGGTATAGGGAGTATTATAGTCAGTGTGGGGTATGGGGAGTATTATAGTCAGTGTGGGGCATGGGGAGTATTATAGTCAGTGTGAGGTATAGGGAGTATTATAGTCAGTGTGGGGTATGGGGAGTATTATAGTCAGTGTGAGGTATAGGGAGTATTATAGTCAGTGTGGTGCACTGGGAGTATTATAGTCAGTGTGGAGTATGGGGAGTATTATAGTCAGTGTGGGGTATGGGGAGTATTATAGTCAGTGTGAGGTATAGGGAGTATTATAGTCAGTGTGGGGTATGGGGAGTATTATAGTCAGTGTGGGGTATGGGGAGTATTATACTCAGTGTGGGGTATGGGGAGTATTATAGTCAGTGTGAGGTATAGGGAGTATTATAGTCAGTGTGGGGTATGGGGAGTATTATAGTCAGTGTGGGGCATGGGGAGTATTATAGTCAGTGTGAGGTATAGGGAGTATTATAGTCAGTCTGGGGTATGGGGAGTATTATAGTCAGTGTGAGGTATAGGGAGTATTATAGTCAGTGTGGTGCACTGGGAGTATTATAGTCAGTGTGGAGTATGGGGAGTATTATAGTCAGTGTGGGGTATGGGGAGTATTATAGTCAGTGTGAGGTATAGGGAGTATTATAGTCAGTGTGGGGTATGGGGAGTATTATAGTCAGTGTGGGGTATGGGGAGTATTATACTCAGTGTGGGGTATGGGGAGTATTATAGTCAGTGTGAGGTATAGGGAGTATTATAGTCAGTGTGGGGCACGGGGAGTATTATAGCCAGTGTGGGGTATGGGGAGTATTATAGTCAGTGTGAGGTATAGGGAGTATTATAGTCAGTGTGGGGCATAGGGAGTATTATAGTCACTGTGGGGTATAGGGAGTATTATAATCAGTGTGGGCTATAAGGAGTATTATAGTCAGTGTGGGGCATGGGGAGTATTATAGTCAGTGTGGGGTATGGGGAGTATTATAGTCAGTGTGAGGTATAAGGAGTATTAAAGTCAGTGTGAGGCATGGTGTTGTTTGAGTATTGTGTGGTTATTAGTGTTAATTGAGTGAGTTTGAGTGTATGAAATCATGCCCAGTGTGTGAATGAGAATTTCTCTTGTAGTCTCTATTCGCTGTCTGTTGTTGCTTGTCACACAATGTAGATAATGTATTTATAATATTGTATGTTGCAGTTTGGGGTCAGGTCAATAATAAAATGTTGTTAATGCAGGATGCCCTCACTCACCGCAGACTGGCTGCTGCCTATGAGCCCCAGCAGGAGAAGCAGTGTGGCCCCCAGGTGCCAGCTCATGGTCCAGCTCTAGGAGAGGAGTTAAAGCCAGTCACAGACACCAAGCGAGCTCCTCAGCCGGGATCTTGTCTCTGTATTAGTGTTACTCTGCCGCAGTGAGTCCCAGCACCATATCCTCTAGGATCCTCTCTCTGGTGGAGGCTCAGCTTGGAATGCGCTGTGAAGAATAGTGGGACAGATTGTTGGCGCTAACACCCCACCCCTTGCTTCCCCCACCCTCCAAAGTGGGGACCATGCATGAGACTGCATCACCCACCATCCTGTTTGCAGCAGAAGTGCACACGGAGAGCCACGGGAGCTCTGGTCCTGGAGCTGAGAGAAGTTAGGGAGCTTCCATTCTTTGCTGCTCGGGATGAGCGAGCGAGAGGAGCCCTGATCTCAGCACTGACCCCAGGACAGGTCCTAGCGCTGATCCCACACTGCCGGTAAGTGGTGAGAGGGTCTATAATACACCACTGGGGAGCATTCAGAACCATTTGTACTGCTCCCTATTAAGGCTATTTACAACCCAATAGTATATGAAATATTATGTGATCATTCCGTTATCCCAGCTTCATCCAGCGGTGTATTGAATGGAACGGGAGGGGAACAATGTATACTATGTATTATAACTGACTCCAGTATACTATGTATTATTACTGACTATAGAATACTATGTATTATTACTGACTATAGTATACTATGTATTATAACTGACTATAATATACTATGTATTATAACTGACTATAGTATACTATGTATTATAACTGACTATAGTATACTATGTATTATAACTGATTATAGAATACTATGTATTATAACCGACTATAGAATACTATGTATTATAACTGACTATAGAATACTATGTATTATAACTGACTATTGTATACTATGTATTATAACTGGGAATTAGTTGCCATGGTCCGTTGCTTACACGATTATAACTCACTTCACGAGCTAAGGCTATGATACAAGTTAACTGTAAACTAACAGTACAAGTACAGCTGGTGTCAGACAGAGCTGGCGTTTGTTGCACTAATCATAAGCAAACCTATCACAACGTTTTCGAAGTAAGTTTTAGTTCCAGAACACTCAGTGTTACAGCTACTCTTGTGTTTGAATTAACCTCTTCAGTACTGGGGCAGTCTGTGTGGTATACTGTAACATGATAACTGCCAAGGTCTGTGAGATTTGACGAAAAGACAATTAAGTGCAATTTTCCATTTTTAGCTTTTTCGTTTATTTATTTTTTCCAGAGAATACTGTCTGTGATCTAAATATTGACATACATATTATCTATTTTCTTCACAGATAATATAGGAGTCAGAAAATAACTGTAAGGATGGAGAAGGAGCAGGGCAAAGTTAGGTGCAGCAAGAAGAGAGAGGCACAGTCCTCATTCACACAACATTCTTTTCCAAGGTGAGTGGAGTTGTAGTGTTTAGGTCATGCAGTGTTTCTTAACCACTTAAGGTGCAATTCTCATGTTTTGCTCCTATTATAACCTGGTTAGTGCACCTGGTTATCAAAATACAAAATGCCCTGGTTATTTTGAGAAGATAGCTGTACAG
Organism: Pelobates fuscus; assembly: GCF_036172605.1. Classification (NCBI taxonomy): domain Eukaryota; kingdom Metazoa; phylum Chordata; class Amphibia; order Anura; family Pelobatidae; genus Pelobates; species Pelobates fuscus. The sequence continues at coordinate 326,688,513 of NC_086317.1, read as the reverse complement.
AACAATATTGATACAGAAAATGTTGGATATTCCATTGGTCTTTAAGGATCTGATAAGTACAATACTAATAAGTTGCCATTGATCTTTAAGGGGGCAACCCTCTTTTCTTATTGCAACTTTTTAGAAGATTTGGAGATATAGTGCGAGCAATCATTTTCTCCTAAACAAAAATAGTTCTCAGTTATTCAATTCAACATTTATAAAATGTATATTTTTATTCATGGAATTAATGCCCATTAATGTTCAAGTGAGTTTAGAAAACAACAAAAACTTTTGTACAAAATGGGATACATGTCTCATGTATTGCTAAACTGTGTTTATGTACACATGAACTATGTGCATACAGTAGTACACCTTTTCTTCTGTACTTGAACCTAAGTAAGACACATAGAACCCATCTCCCCAAATACCACTAAGTATATGTGCAGCGGTAGGCATTTTTGTTGTTGTTGTAATTTTCATTCTGAAATCAAACCACTGTGATGTAAAAGGAAATGTATCCTTAAATGTATTCTATAGTACCCCTTTGTCAACTCTTGCATCTTTAACCAACCCACCGAAAGCACCATAACATAAAAAAACACTCCTAAAAACCCATCATTTCCTGATACTTTTAGTGTCTGGATTTAAAGTATTGATTTATAGCTCTTCATTGTTATGATCAGCACTGGTCATGCTATCCATGTTCCATATCTTGTAGTAGAAGTTGAGGAAGCAGATTAAATTGGGGACTCAGCATCCTGTAAGTTCCATTGAGGTAGACATGAAGTCACGCCTGTCCTTATTATGAATTAGAAGAGTCTGACATATTGGTCATATCATCTCCATCATCTCACAGCATTGGGCATGGGGGGTGAGCATGGAATATCTGGCAGACCAATCTCAGTTTATTAAAACAAGCATGATGGAGGATGGAGCACTCAACTCACAGATGAATACATGTATAACATATATCAGAGTTGTTGTCCAACAGCGGCATGTATAAATCCCACTTTCTACGCAGACACATTCTACCCAATAAAACTGTTCATGCACACGTGCACATGGCATTCTTCCCATGCTACCATGAGCACACATGCACATTCACTAGATCTAGTGTTGTCGCGAACCCGAAATTTTCGGTTGGCGAACGGCGAACGCGAACTTCCTCAAATGTTCGCGAACCGCCATTGACTTCAATGGGCAGGCGAATTTTAAAACCAACAGGGACTCTTTCTGGCCACAAAAGTGATGGAAAAGTTGTTTCAAGGGGACTAACACCTGGACTGTGGCATGCCGGAGGGGGATCCATGGCAAAACTCCCATGGAAAATTACACAGTTGATGCAGAGTCTGCTTTTAATCCATAAAGGGCAGAAATCACCTAACATTGACACCTGTCCTCAAAGCCCCTGATACACACTGACACAGAGCAGAATAGAGACTGTTCCCCGTCCTCAGAGACCATGATACACACTGTCACAGAGCAGAATAGAGACTGTTCCCCGTCCTCAGACACCATGATACACACTGACACAGAGCAGAATAGAGACTGTTACCCCTACATAGGGTCACTTGGCAGATATGGCGGGGTCGTGGGAGGGGGAGGATGACTTTCACCTCTTCCCCTGTTAGATTCCCGTTGTGCTGTGACATCACCCTTATACGCTGTGTAAAGCATACTATTTAATTTGATCAGCATGGCCACTTGAGTTTTTATAGTTTTCACGCTGCTTGTAGTTTATATATGGTTCACAAAAATCAAACAAACGATAAAGTAAACATGTAAGGATTCAGAATACAGATATGAGTGGTGGCACTGGGCAAGTAGGCACAGTATCCAATGTGAACCTCACACAGAAGCTGGCAGGCAGGCACCTGCAATTACATTACACAGGGAAAAAAAAAAAAAAAAAGCAGCCTGATGTTCTAGCCCTAAAAAGGGCTTTTTGGGGTGCTGTCCTTACAGCAGAGATCAGATGAGTCCTTCAGGATTGTAGTGGACACTGAATACCCTAGCCTAGCTATCAATTTCCCTATCTAATCAGCAGCAGCTAAACTTTCCCTCCTCTCACTAAGCATGCAGCTTCAGAATGAATCGAAAATGGATGCTGGGAGGGAGGTTGGAGGGTGTGGAAGGGAGGGAGTGCTGCTGATTGGCTGGAATGTGTCTGCTGACCGAGAGGCACAGGGTCAAAGTTTGCCCAATGATGACGATTAGGGGGCGGATCGAACTGCGCATGTGTCCGCCCGCCGCGGCGAACGCGAACACGCTAAGTTCGCCGGAAACTGTTCGCCGGCGGACAGTTCGGTACATCACTAACTAGATCTGACTCTAAACATCACGGATTTACATTATATATCAGACTATGCTTCGACAACCTAGTATGTGATCTAAATGAATCAAGACATATAAACAGAGGAGTTTCTCAATGGAAAACACAACCCATTGCCAACTTTCTTTGAAGTGACAGTTCTTCTTTAATTACATTTTAAGTATTGCTTTGGACTCTTGTCAAGCTCACACTGTGTATGTTAAAGGTACATTCAAAACATAATACAACTACATCACACTATAGGGGTTATGGTGCCAGAAGTACCCTGGCACCTGCTATTGTAAGGAGCCAAACTGTTTTAGAATGGCTTAGATTCCTAACTGGGGTCAAACTGATGCCAGCCTCCACTGCCTCGTAGCTTCCATTAGTTAAGTCCCACAGTACAGGGCTGGCACATTGGCTGATTGAGCTCAGCAAATGAGATATGCCCTTCACTACTGGGTTAGTTCAGTGAAGAAAGTGCCCGTCTCTCACTGAGCTGTAGTGAATTCTGTGAGCATCCTAGGCAAGATGTCTAAACATTCTAGAACAGCTTGACACCTTACAATATGGGAGGCTGACAATGCAACATTCCTGGCACCGTAACCACTAGTGCACTCTAGTGGTTATGGCGCTTGGAGTGCTCCTTCATTGTTTGAGAGCAGCCATTACTTTTTAACAGTAAAATAATTTGTTTTATAAAATATGTATTAAGGATATCATTTAAGTACAATTCTGTATATTATTTTTAAGTTGTGCATATTAATATTTTATATATTATTTATTCAGGTTGCTGCTTCTTATTACACTGGTAACACTGTTTGCTGAAAGAGTCCATGCTGTAAGTATTTATAACAAAATTGTGAAAAGCTATTTTAATTCTAATGTATGTAAACCTGTTACTACTTTTTCACTATGCATGTTACTTTGGAACATATCTGCATACATATATTGAATATTTCTTGTATCTTTTTTAACCAGGTCTTTTTCTAAAGTTTTGATAAAATGGTAAACTTAGTTTGTTTTATTTGTTTTTAATTGGAATTATAAAAGAACCACGGTAGGGACCCAGACCACTTCAGCTCAATGAAGTGGTCTGAGTGCCAGGTCTCCCTAGTTTTAACCCGGCAGCTGAAAACATAGCAGTTTCATAGAAACTGCTATGTTTACATTGCAGGGTTAATCCAGCCTGTAGTGCCTGTCTCCCTGACAGCCACTAGAGGCCGCTTCCACGATTCTCAGTGAGTAAATCACACTGAATTGATGCTGGACGTCCTCACGGAGTCCAGCGTCAAATAAGATCCCCATAGGAAAGCATTGAGTAATGCTTTCCTATGGGCGGATTTGAATGCATGCGCGCCTCTGGCCGCGCATGCGGCTCCACTCGGGCGCTGATGTTGGCAGGGGGAGGAGAGGTAACCAGCGCCAAAGTAGCCTGGCGCTGGATTAAGGTAAGTTGCTGAAGCGATCTTAACCCCTTCAGCCCAGCAGTAGGGGGGCCCTGAGGGAGGGTGGAACGTATTAACCCTATAGTACCAGAAAAACAGGTTTGTTTTCCTGGTACTATAGGATCCCTTTAATGTTTATATACACATATTCTTTTTTGAGTAAAATCAAAATAATCCAAACATATGTTGAAAGGGTTCACAATGCACAGGACTTGATAGAATCATTATGCTCAGTCAGACAAATTTTCCTTGTGGAAAAGAAAGACAGCAAATTTAGTGAAGGCATTTATTTTAATCCTTTCATGACTGAATCATTTTCCCAAATTACCTTATGGACAGTTTTGCCTTCTGAAGATACGGTCTCCAGTACTGCGTACAATACTCCAAGTGAGGTCTCACCAGTGTTCAACATATTGGGGTGCTAGGATTTTCTTTTAGCACTCCAATATGTTTGCCGGTATTTGAAGGGACACTATAGTCACCTGTACAACTACTTTTCAAAGGAATGGCAGAGTTTCAATTGCTCTTGTCCCTATTGATACCTCCAGCGGAAGTCACTCCTATGGCAACTAGAGTTGCTTCCTGGGTCAAAAAGTGCAGCACTATCGTTCCACGTCTCCATGGTCTGTATGGAGACGCTGAACATTCCTCATAGATATGCACTGATTTAATGCATCTCTGTGTGAAAATGCTGATTGAACAGCACGCTATTTAGCTCCGCCCCCACCCCACGTCCTTGGCTTAGATCATCAGTATTGACAAACTCAGCCACTACAATGCTTTCTTATGGGATATAGAAACGAAAAATTCAAAACGCTCTCATGCAAAATAGTTTTTGAGCGTGAGCTTTTAGCTGGAGAAATAGTTAACAATGTTAAATATGCACTTAACAAAAAAGTAAAGAAAGCAGGTGTTTATTATCAAAGCCTGTTGGCTAAACCTCTGACTGATATATGGAAACTATGATAGTAGCACCCTTTCAATATCTGGTTTTATTCATTTATTTGCCAATGTAGGGAGATTATCTAAATATCAGGGTACCATATTAAGTAGTGCAAATTGTCGCACTGTTAAGATGCAAGTTAGGTGAGATGGTTTGGTATGTTAATTACCAAAATAATGTGCATAGCTGTCTCCAATATGTGGGGACTTTCCACCAGAATATTCAGGTAATTATAATCATGGACTGCAGTTATACATACACATCTAAACAGGAATTAGAACTGTTAGTAGATCTGCCACAAATTAAATTAAAGGTGGACCTATTATACCTTTTAACACTGCTCAGGGTTAAGTGGTTTAAGTAGATAGGATGATAAGAATGGTCACATCCAAATATATGCAGATATTAAACAGTTAAAACTGTTCCTTGTTAGTCTCTATATTTGTGTTGCCAAATGTATCAGCTGCGGCAAATATATAGTTGCAAAATGCTACAGCATAGTGACCTAACGTTGTTATAGTAGACAGAGTACTATAGGTAAAAGACAAGCCTCTCTCTCTCTGTAAGGTCACTATGCTGCAGTATTTTGCAACTAAATATCTGTCCATTGTGAGGGAGGATTGTGAGAGAAACTATGTCATACTCCCTTTGCCCTGTCACGCTTTCCCTGCCACTGGTACCCCTTTACTCACCTTGTCACAGTCACCAGCTGAAGACATTCATCATACTCACACAGTCAGGAAACATAACACAATGCAAAAAGGCCACAGGCAGCCCCCTAACCCCCCCCCCCCCCCCCCTACACACAACACACTTCAAGCAGCTACCCCATACACATACGGTCCCAGATAAAAATGCAAACATGCTCACAGCAACTCTATTTTTCTCACTTTTTTCTTAGTGGGGCCTCTTGTTTGAGTTTCGCCTAAGGTTTCATAAAGTCTAGAGCCGCCTCTGATTTAGGCAATGTATATTCTGTGCATATTTTACATCTGTTGTCAGGATGCACAATGAGCTGGCAACAGATGTTAAAATCTTCCCCCTTGCAGGCAGAGAGTCCGCAAGGGGAAAACATCCCTATCCTGTGGGCCATCCTTTCCGCCTCCCTCTGTAATTTCCCGCCTACCTCTGTAAGGTTTTTTTTTTTTTTTTTTATTAAATTCCCCTCCCACCATACATGCCTTTCCCCCCTTTCCATCCTCCCTGGCTCAGATTTTTTAAATAATCCAATTACAGACTTCTCTATAATTTTGATTACAACTGTACATAAATCCTGGATTGTTGGTTGGCCATGAGGACTGGTTTGGAAACCACTGCTCTAAGGCATTTTAATATATATATATATATATATATATGTGTGTGTGTGTGTGTGTGTGTGTGTGTGTTTCCTAAGGGTTGGAGTAACCCTTTAAGAAGTACCGTCCACAGGGAAAGGGAAGAGGGATGACACATGTATGAGATGAATTTTGACTTTACTAACTTTCTGTGAAAATTGATTTTGCCTTGAAGGGTACCTGTCATAATAAACATGATATTGTATGACTTTATTGGGAGTAAAATGTGATCCATATATTATATATGAATTTGAAATTGATGGACAGATTAGTGAAGTTAAAAGCATAGCTGACCTAGAACTTTTCTTTTCAGTTACTCTATTTGGACCTTAAATTCTGAATTTCCGCTTTAGTAAACAACCCTGCTAGTGATCAGCTGCATACTAAGCAATGTCCAATACCATATTCAGTTTGTGTCTCTGACACACACCACCCCATACTGAATGCTTCTGTCAGATTTATTACCTTATTTCGCTACACTGTGTCTGTCATACTCAGACACTACACTGGCTCACTTCATCCAGAATTAAATGTTGTATTTAAATGTACAAAAATCCCTCTGGCATATTTATCTATGTTATAGTCTCCCCTAACAATATACAGTTGGTATTATAACAAAGCTTCTCTGTCCTCCCTTCATTTTTCCACACATCCCTCTTCTTTGATCAGACTCTCACTTAATTTCCAACTGTTAAATATTCCACAACTTCTGTTTGTTTATGGAGCACTGATTGTTATGCCAACTCAACTTCATTTTCCATAGTTTCATTATGTAGTAGCAATTAAATCTATAACAATATGTGATCAATATGTGATCACATACTATCCTGTTGCTGACTTGTCACTTCTATGAAGAGTACACATGCTTGGTTACAATTGGCCAATTCTTTATATCAGAGTTCTTGTTGGCCTCTTCATTTGCACAGTACAGTGGCATGCATTGTCACTGAATAAACATATTTTAATTTAATAGTAACTAAACCAAGTATTCTGTGTTTGTGATAATAATTTTAATTTTTTTAATTTTTTAATTTTTTTTTATTTAGTTTGAGTGTTCTGGTCCCTAGAGGCAGATCTTTTCATGAAGTATAGAACCTTCTCACAATATAAAAAAAATAAATATTTGCTCAGTTCTCAAATTTGATTTTTCCTGAGCAAACAATAGGGAGTTCTGAATAAGACAAATCCGGCTTTTAAAACATTTTCCCAAATTGATGCATTATATATAACTCCAATGTTGATTAATGCTGGTGCACATTCCAGTGCTTACTGGCAACAGGCATGAACATTGACCATCAATGCAGAACATTATCTGCCTGTGGCACACACAATCATTGATAGGCTGTGTAAGAATTACTGTATTTACTGAAATCTAATGCATCATCAAGTCTAATGCGCACCTCAATTTTTGAAACCTGGAAGCTGAATTTTTTTTTTGCTGGTGAATATAATGCAAATTTGAAGAAGATACTACTATACAACATTGTGCATTAGTATAATTTTTTTTGTTATTTTTAATAATAGTTTCTTATAACTCATATTCTCAATTTACGACCGAGTTCTGTTCCTACGATGGTCAATAAGAGAGGACTGCCCACTTTCTGGGGAGAAATTCCCTGGCAAAATAACCAGCAAAATCCAAAATTCTCTGGCCTGTGAATTAACTTAAATCTAATGCACCATCAAATGTAATGCGAATTCAAATTTTGGAAACTTTATTTTGCTAATAAAGGTGCGTATTAGATTTGAGTAAATAAGGTTTAATTATCCGCCAATAGGGTAGCAGGCATGAACATTGACCATCAATGCAGAACATTATCTGCCTGTGGCACACACAATCATTGATAGGCTGTGTAAGAATTACTGTATTTACTTAAATCTAATGCATCATCAAGTCTAATGCGCACCTCAATTTTTGAAACCTGGAAGCTGAATTTTTTTTTTGCTGGTGAATATAATGCAAATTTGAAGAAGATACTACTATACAACATTGTGCATTAGTATAATTTTTTTTGTTATTTTTAATAATAGTTTCTTATAACTCATATTCTCAATTTACGACCGAGTTCTGTTCCTACGATGGTCAATAAGAGAGGACTGCCCACTTTCTGGGGAGAAATTCCCTGGCAAAATAACCAGCAAAATCCAAAATTCTCTGGCCTGTGAATTAACTTAAATCTAATGCACCATCAAATGTAATGCGAATTCAAATTTTGGAAACTTTATTTTGCTAATAAAGGTGCGTATTAGATTTGAGTAAATAAGGTTTAATTATCCGCCAATAGGGTAGCAGATAGGAATGCTGTGGATGTTTCACGGATATGGATTTTAGCATGACCTTTGTAGTCAATTATATATTTATTTACAAGACTATTCTTTTACGCAAAAATTAAAATAAAGATGTCTCACACAAATAAACAACATTAATTTACGTTAGAAAATAAGCACTATAGAACATCAGTTGTTTCTAGTTGTCTCTATGAGAGAATAATATTAGCTATTTTACATTGAAATTGAAATTTCAATTCAACACAATTCATTATTCACTAAATAAACCATATATTGTCTTCTGCAAGGATTATGTCCTGGGAACAATCGGAATCCAATGTTACTGAGGCGCAGGACAGTCTAGACAGTAGGTTTACTGATTTTTTTTATAAGCCACTCCCCCTTTATTTTCTTGCCAACACCACGAGTTATGCATCATCTCCGAATCTAATTGATAGGAAGATGTATCCCAATGTAACCCATCCAGTGATGTTTAAATATAAACAAGCATTAATATTTTTTGGCCCGAGAAGCCTTGACGTCATTTAAAAAAAAAAGAAATACAGTGTCTTCCTTCTGTCCTCCTGCACTTAATTCCAACTACAGAATAAATACATACCTTCCACAAACTAGTATATAATACTCTTTTTTTACTCTTTGTTCTACAGCTGCAATGTCATATCTGTTTTACTTCAATTATATCTCTCCTTTTTTCTCTTCTTTACTTATTTGGCTTCTATCCACCGCACATTTCCACAAATGGTTATTGTAGCATATGCTGGGATGGCTAGTTTAAATGAATCTGTAGCAAACAATGTCCATGTTTAGCAAACAATATAAAGCCTTTTCAACCAGAGCCTCTCTGTGCAATGCACTGGGGATAACTACATTTTGATGGTAACTTTAATCACATTTCCATTCACACAAGTGTTTTAAAATGCTCATATAAGACTATCCATTTTTATGTCTTGCAAGAGTAAAAAACTTGCCATATAATTTATAACTAGTGATGCACCGAACTGTTCGCTGGCGAATAGTTCCTGGCGAACATAGCGTGTTCGCGTTCGCCACGGTGGGCGAACACATGCGCGGTTCGATCAGCCCCCTATTCGTCATCATTGACTAAACTTTGACCCTGTGCCTCACAGTCAGCAAACACATTCCAGCCAATCACCAGCAGACCCTCCCTTCCAGACCCTCCCACCTCCTGTACAGCATCCATTTTAGATTAATTCTGAAGCTGCATTCTTAGATAGAGGAGGGAAAGTGTAGCTGCTGCTCATTTGATAGGGAAATGTATAGCTAGGCTAGTGTATTCAGTGTCCACTACAGTCCTGAAGGACTCATCTGATCTCTGCTGTAAGGACAGCACCCCAAAAAGCCCTTTTTAGGGCTAGAACATCAGTCTGCTTTTTTTTTTGTGTAATCTAATTGCAGTTGCCTGCCTGCCTGCCAGCTTCTGTGTCAGGCTCACAGTGGATACTGTGCCCACTTGCCCAGTGCAACCACTCATATCTGGTGTCACAATAGCGTGCATTGAAAAACACACAAACTTTCTTTTCACTGTAATAGATTGAATAGCAGTTAGTTGTCTGCAAGCGTCTGTGTGTCAGGCTCACAGTGGATACTGTGCCCACTTGCCCAGTGCCACCACTCATATCTGGTGTCACTGTAGCTTGCATTTACAAACAAAATTTTTTTTTCACTGTAATAGATTAGTTAGCAGTTAGTTGTCTGCAAGCGTCTGTGTGTCAGGCCAACAGCGTGTACTCTGCCAGTGTGCACAGTGCCACTCATATCTGGTGGCACAATAGCGTGCATTTAAAAACCCCAAAAATGTTTTTCACTGTAATAGATTGAATAGCAGTTAGTTGTCTGCAAGCGTCTGTGTGTCAGGCTCACAGTGGATACTGTGCCCACTTGCCCAGTGCCACCACTCATATCTGGTGTCACAATAGCGTGCATTGAAAAACTAAAAACTTTTTTCACTGTTATAGATTGAATAGCAGTTAGTTGTCTGCAAGCGTCTGTGTGTCAGGCCAACAGCGTGTACTCTGCCAGTGCACAGTGCCACTCATATCTGGTGGCACAATAGCGTGCATTTAAAAACAAAAAACTTTTTTCACTGTTATAGATTGAATAGCAGTTAGTTGTCTGCAAGCGTCTGTGTGTCAGGTCAACGGCATGTACTCTGCCAACCTCTGCCAGTGCACATTGCCACTCATATCTGGTGTCACAATAGCGTGCATTTAAAAACAAAAAACTTTTTTCACTGTTATAGATTGAATAGCAGTTACTTGTCTTCAAGCGGGTGTGTCAGGCCAACAGCGTGTACTCTGCCAACCTCTGCCAGTGCACATTGCCACTCATATCTGGTGTCACAATAGCATGCATTTAAAAACAAAAAACAGTTTTCACTGTTATAGATTGAATAGCAATTACTTGTCTTCAAGTGGGTGTGTCAGGCCTACAGCGTGTACTCTGCCAACCTCTACCAGTGCACATTGCCACTAATATCTGGTGTCACAATAGCATGCATTTAAAACCAAAAAACTTTTTTCACTGTTATAGATTGAATAGCAGTTAGTTGTCTTCAAGCGGGTGTGTCAGGCCTACAGCGTGTACTCTGCTAACCTCTGCCACTGCACAGTGCCACTCATATCTGGTCTCACAGTAGCTTGCACGCATAGTACCACTAATCCAAAGAAAAATGACAGGCAGAGGCAGGCCACCCCGCAGGGGCCATTGTGGTTGTGGTGCTGTGATTCCCTTTTGCCCTAGAATAATGCACAGTTTTCAGAGGCCACGTACCCTGAACTTGAAATTGAAAATATCTGCCAAGTGACCCTATGTAGGGGGAACAGTCCCTATTCTGCTCTGTGTCAGTGTGTATCAGGGTCCCTGAGGACAGGTGTCAATACATATCTGCCAAGTGACCCTATGTAGGGGGAACAGTCCCTATTCTGCTCTGTGTCAGTGTGTATCAGGGTCCCTGAGGACAGGTGTCAATCCATATCTGCCAAGTGACCCTATGTAGGGGGAACAGTCCCTATTCTGCTCTGTGTCAGTGTGTATCTGGGTCCCTGAGGACAGGTGTCAATCCATATCTGCAAAGTGACCCTATGTAGGGGGAACAGTCCCTATTCTGCTCTGTGTCAGTGTGTATCAGGGTCCCTGAGGACAGGTGTCAATCCATATCTGCCAAGTGACCCTATGTAGGGGGAACAGTCCCTATTCTGCTCTGTGTCAGTGTGTATCAGGGTCCCTGAGGACAGGTGTCAATCCATATCTGCCAAGTGACCCTATGTAGGGGGAACAGTCCCTATTCTGCTCTTTGTCAGTGTGTATCAGGGTCCCTGAGGACAGTTGTCAATCCATATCTGCCAAGTGACCCTATGTAGGGGGAACAGTCCCTATTCTGCTCTTTGTCAGTGTGTATCAGGGTCCCTGAGGACAGTTGTCAATCCATATCTGCCAAGTGACCCTATGTAGGGGGAACAGTCCCTATTCTGCTCTGTGTCAGTGTGTATCAGGGTCTCTGAGGACAGGTGTCAATCCACATGTCAAGGTGTCAATATGTTATATGTCAGGTGTCAATCCATATCCATTGTGATTTAGGAATGTTAGGTGATTTATGCCCTTTATGGATTAAAACCAGACTCTGCATCAACTGTGTAATTTTCCATAGGAGTTTTGCCATGGATCCCCCTCCGGCATGCCACAGTCCAGGTGTTAGTCCCCTTGAAACAACTTTTCCATCACTATTGTGGCCAGAAAGAGTCCCTGTGGGTTTTAAAATTCGCCTGTCCATTGAAGTCAACCAAACCAAACCAAAAGTCGAACCAAAAATTTTATGTTCGCGACATCACTATTTATAACGTGCCAACAGGTTCCACAGTGCTGATACTTTCCATTTGTATTTTTGTACATGTATATGTTGTAAAATAAATCTTTTATATTTCCTGCAAAAGCTCAAAACCCCTAAGGGACTAATAGTTCCTAATAAGAGTTGTGAACAGTGGCTCTTCACTTTTGGACTGGGATTCAAGTATCCATGCTATCATTGTCAGTAGAGTTCCTGTAGTAAAACAGACACATCATCAAGCCCCAGGCAACTACTTACTCTAAATTATCAGATCAGGGATATTAGCGCCTATAGAAGAAGTTTCTTTCTAGCTTAACCTTGCATCCTTTCCCCCTTCTCTATAAAGGACAATTCACATTTCCTGAGACAAGTGCTTATTAAAATTATTAACTTTCCTCCAGCACTCATTTTTGTCCCCCCCATTACTCCTCTTTCCTCCTTTCCCAAATGTCCTCCTCCTATCTCGTTTCTTTATATTATTTTTTTATTAACCCATATAAAGCGTTAACAATGTCCAATCAATTATTGATTTACATCTGATTCCAAATAAGTGTCTTGTCATTTATTTTACTATATTTTTATGTTACAGACAACAGAAAAGAAGCATGCATGAATTATGTATAGCTATGCAAAGCACATCACAGCTTTGTCATACACTTTACTTGGTGAAGCTGTAATGTGTCTAACTATTTTTATTATTTCTACAAAAATATGAATTTCAAAGATTAAAAAAAGATAAATAAATAAACACTGAAAACTTAAGAAGAGGTCTTAAAAAAATACAGAAAAGTATACCCTCACAAAAGGTAAACAGATGCATAAATGGCGACTTACAAATTTACTCAGCTGCCTTGGTGGTATAGTCCCAAGGTCTAAGACCTAATAGTCCTAAAGTCTCTAGACAAACTGTTTGACCAACCATGAGAGAGTTACAATTGAGACATTGAATCTCTCTTAGTTAAGTTTACACCTCACCTTTTTAATTCTGACAGTGCCTATTATTATTATTTATTATTATTATTATTTATAAAGCGCCAACAAGCGCTATACATCCTTCTTCAGGTCTTAATTCACAGCACATTGTGGAACACCGGATACATATCATCCTGCAGTCAGTTGAGATGATTCACATCATCCATTGACTATAAGCATTTTTATTTTTCATTTGAATTCATCTACTGATAAAGTATCGTGTGTGGCGTGTGGCCTTTTGATTACTGCTGCCATTAGCGTTTACATTATGTCTTTGATTGGTGGCTGCATTTTTCTTAAATTTAGGATTTCTTCTAATTGTGATTTTTTTTAATTTTTATTATTATTATTTTTATTTCCTGCATGTTGGAAGTTTTTCAAAGATTGTGCTGCAGGAAGTGACCAGATACGATTGCACAGGATTATTCACTAAACTAGGATTTTTTGGGAACTGACCAGGGGAAAAAAAACAACTTGGTTATTTTTAAGAAAATTTGCAATTCTCTGGTAATGTCTGAGAAATGTTTCATTTGGGAAATAACCATATGTACACTTTTAACAGTTAGAAGGAATATACATCTATTCATTTAGTTTGTAGCTCGTAAGTGGTTTTTGCAACCAAAATCTCTTCAATACGTTTCTGTACTATTTCTATGTTACACTGACAACTAGAATCGACGTAGGCATACTCCTTGCTTGAATGATGCCTTGATGTTTTCTAGGATTTCTTTCTGTTCACTATGGTTTCATTTAATGTTGTTCTATTTTTAAAAAAACTATTGCATTGTGAACTAACTCATAATATTTTGTAACTCACCAACTACTACTGTGCCATTAAAGGGACACTATAGTCACCAGAACAACTACAGGTTATTGAATTTATTCTGGTGAGTAGAATCATTACCTTCAGGCCTTTTGCTGTAAACACTGTCTTTTCAGAGAAAATGCAGTGTTTACATTACAGCCTAGTGATAACTTCACTGGCCAATCCTTAGATGGCTGTTAGAGATCCTTCCTGGGTCATGGCTGCCTAAAATGCATCCAAACATTCAATGTCTCCTCCCTCTGCATGCAGACACTGAACTTTCCTCATAGTGATTAATTGATTCAATTCATCTCTATGAGGAGATGCTGATTGGCCAGGGATGTGTTTGAATTGTGCTGGCTCTGCCCCTGATCTGCCTCTTTGTCAGTCTCAGCCATTCCTATGGGGAAGCACTGTGATTGGATCAGGCTACCACTTCTGATGATGTCAGGAGACAGCTTGATTTTTTTTAGGCAAACAGCATGCGGATCTACAGCTTCTGGTTTGAATAACAGTAAGAATTTGCTATATTTATGGATGCATGAGGGGCCCAGGGGGGCTATATGGTGGTTTTAACACTATAGGGTCAGGAATACATGTGTGTGTTCCTGACCCTATAGTGATCCTTTAAATTGTAATGTTCATGTTTTTCTCTTGCTATTTTTAATCCTGTTACCAAACTGACGCCATGTCAATGTTGAGAATGTATTTCTTGGTATCTCTTTGCTCTTCAACAGTATGACAACTATTTCTACAAGCAGGAAGAATTTACTATTCATGTAAGAATTTTAGATCGTTTGTGCATAGGTTATTGTACAGACAGCAGTTGGCCAAACTGCCTGAAACACATATATTCATGAACTTTTCTTATACATGTTTTTAGATCTATTTCGACACAATTAGAGATGTTTGAAGTTTGAATTGGTGATAGAATTGCACAGACTGATCCAGTACTTTAAAATAGAAGCTCCCAATACTAAGGCACCAAAACACATGGATTGTGGCGTTGTAACATTTTTGTAAAATAATACCATTTGTATATATGATCTACCCCCCCAGTAGCAGTTGTCAAGTGTTATTGGCAAAGGAATGCAAGGTGGAAGAGTAGATTAATATATTGTAAAATATTAACATGCTCAATCACATGAGCTCTAACAATAGCTCATGCTGAAAGTTATAAGCAAACCACATTTTAGCTGTCTGCAAATCACGTCATTAATGTTATACTAGTGCAGGTTATTGCTTGTGATATCCAGTGGTCCTTAAAATTACACTGAGAAAAAATGTTCAATGCATCTTCAGTTTACTATCTCTGAGAATTATTTTACATTGTTTAGTTGAAGTTGTTCATGTAGTCATTTTATGTTTAATCCTATTAACCAGAGTGATTTCTTGTAGGGGGAGTTGGCATTCAACTTCACAACATTCAGATTGTGCCCTGCTTTTTGGGGGGAATTTCATTCTACCCCTATGTTTAGGAGCCCTCCATATTGTTTAATTTAGTTAAGTATTGTTAAAGGTAATGCTTTTAAATAATGAAAAGCTGGAAGGGAGGGTCACTGGAAGTATAAAGGATTCATAGCAGAAATATTTAATAAGTCGTAAAGAAAACTTTTGTACAATGCATACAGCTAAACAGATAACAAGGCAACAATGTATAAACTTAAGAAAGTATCAAATAGACACTGAAACTAGAACATCATAAATTGCAACAAAACAAGTTCTGTAAAGAAAAATTAAACGTTGAAACAAGTCTCTGAAAGCAGATTCCTTATGCAGGGAGCCCATGAGAATTTCCTACTGCAGATACTAGTAGCTTTCAATCTTCCTACTTAGGTGGATCCTTGGTTTGTTGGTCTTGTCTTGGAGTATATAGTCTGTAAAAAAACAGAAAACAGTTAGAAATAGGCTGAATAACCTTATGTAAAGAAAAAAAAACTACCACCAGCAGGCAAAACCCTTACACTAGGGGCGGGTGGGACGGGCGCTCTTGCTAGGTAGTTATGCTCATCCCTAAGACAAAGAAAGTTTGCAGATCATAGATTCCTGCAAACTCTGATTGGTCCTCCGGGAGTCATAGCCACCCAGTAAAGCTAGTGGGTAGAATAGCACATACCTGGTGGTCCTAAGAAACTGAAGGCGTTCAACTTCTGATGGCCTCCAGTAAAATCTAAGAAAGGTTTTACTGGATCACCACCTGGCAGCTTTCAAGATAATAGGGAGGGGAAGGCCCTTTGCTGCTGCTTTTGTAGCCGAGGCGTCCCTAATTGAGTAGCCTTTGAACACAGAAACATCAATACCAGCCGAAGACATTGTGGAAATTATCGATCCTCTAATTGTATTAACCTTGGCTGGACAAAAGGGATTCCTTAATGTAAAAAATAATTGACTGATATAATTTCTAAACTCAGCAGAACTCAGCAGCAATATTGTACCTTCACCAATCTCTGTACCACCTCTAATCTCTCCAATATTCATTTTCCTCTATCTGACCACCATCTGCTCACTTTTGACATCGGCATACCCAAGACCCAATTGACACCACCGTCTCAACATCAATCTCACAGAAACCTCCAACGTCTTGACCTAGAGCATTTCTCCACTATTCTCCAAACTCTCCTTTTACCTATCTCAAACCTCACCTGTCCTAGTTCTGCAACCTCCTTCTACAATTCCACCCTCTCCTCTCAACTAGACATCATGGCACCCCCTACATTTAAACGCAGCAAGCGCCCCCAACAACAACCTTGGCACACCAAGCTGACTCGATATCTCCAAAAATGCTCATAAACTGCTGAACGCTGCTGGAGAAAGTCTCACTGTGCATCTGGACTTTCTCCACTATAAATTTATGCTGCACTCATACAGCTTGGCTCTTTCCTCTGCAGAAGTAAATTACTTCAATACCCTCATAACCACACTCTCCTGTGAACCCAAATGATTATTTCACACATTTAACTCTTCTTCGCCCTAATGTTCCTCCTTCACCTACTAACTTGATCTCCTCAGACTTTCCAATTCACTTCACTGACAAGATCTCTACAATCAGGGAAAAGATCTCTCATCTTTCTTCTTCCCCTTACAATACTTCCCCTAATCTCACTCCCTCTGCTGTTCTATGATTATTCCCACCTGCTACAGCAGAAGAGGTTTCTGCTCTGCTCCAGTCCTCCCACCCCACCACCTGCTTCCTAGATCCAATCCCCTTGCATCCGTACTCTGTCTTCTTCTCTTTCTCTACCTCTCACTAAAATTCTCAATCTCTCTCTCTCCTCTGGCATATTTCCATCGCCCTTCAAACATGCAACTATAACCCCAATTCTAAAGAAACCCAACCTTGACCCTAACTCCCCATCCAACTACCATCCTATCTCGCTACTGCCTTTTGCATCCAAGATCCTTGAAAGAGTTGTGTATGCGAGATTGACAGACTTCCTCGAGTCGAACTCTCTGCTAGACCCGCTTCAGTCTGGTTTCTGCGCTAAGCACTCTGTGGAAACGGCCCTGACCAAAGTATCCAATGATCTACTCGCTGCAAAATCTCGTGGTCACTACTCTATCCTAATTCTCCTTGACCTTTCTGTGGCTTTTGACACTGTTGATCATCAACAGCTTCTTCTCATCCTCTGCAATATCGGTATACAAGATACTGCTCTCTCCTGGTGCTCCTCCTATCTCTCCCAGTGCTCTTTCAGTGTGTCTTTCTCTGGCTCTGCTTCTCCTCCCCAACTCCTCTCTGTTGGTGTCCCACAAGGTTTAGTCCTTGGCCCCCTACTGTTCTCCATCTATACTGCCTCCCTTCTTTGACTTCCAATATAATTTCTATGCGGATGACATGCAAATCTATCACTTCTCTCCTGATCTCTCCCCGTCCCTCTTGACTAGTGTCTCTGACTGCCTCTCTGCTATTTCTAACTGGATGGCTGCCCACTTCCTTAAACTCAGCTTGACCAAAATGGAAATACTGGTCTTTCCTCCCTCAAGTGTTGCTACTCCTGTGTCTGTCTGCCTCCAAGTCAACACTGCTACCATCAGCTCCGCCACGCAGGCTCACTACCTAGGTTTTATCTTTGACTCCAACCTCTCCTTCACGCCTCATGTTCAGTCTATTGACAAATCCTGCCGATTTCATCTCAAAAAGATTGCGCGCATGCAACCCTACTTAACGCCAGATGCGACTAAGGTGCTGGTCCATTCCACTTTCCTTTCTCGCCTTGACTACTGTAATCCGCTTTTCAGTGGTCTTACATGCTCCCAACTTGCACTGTTACAGGGCTCAATTTAAAATTCTGGTTCTTGCTTTCAAATCTCTACATAATGCTGCTCCCACCTATCTACCCTCCCGAATACACAAGTATGTCCCTTACGCTCTGCTGAAGACTTGTTTCTATCTTCTATATTCTGTCCGTACTCCCACCTCTGATGCTCGCGTTCAAGACTTCTCGAGGGCTGCACCGTTCCTGTGGAACTCACTTCCCTCCTCCATTAGATGCTCACCCAGTCCCCACTCCTTCAAAAAATCATTAAAAACCCACTTCTTCATAAAAGCGTATCAATTAAACTGTTAATAGCTCCCGACTGATTCCTCTCTTGCAACTGCCGTTAGTCTAATACTATCCTTACCTTTTGTGTCACTTTACCCCACTCCCTCTAACATTTAAGCTCATTGAGCAGGGCCTTCAACCTCTCTGTTCCTGTGTGTCCAACTTTTCCGGTTACAACTACATGTTTGTTCGTCCACCCACTGTAAAGCACAGCAGAATTTGTTGGCGCTATATAAATATTAACATCATAATAATGATTGTAACAGACTGACTAAACATAAGCCTGGTTCAAAAGGATCTTGAACCAAAACCAATTCCACTGGACCCGGGAAAATATGGAATGTTTTTTGTCTCCCTTTTAGTATAATATGGAACCCTTCCGGGTTCCAGGACAACCACGGTTCTGAAATATAGATTTGAGTTAACTCAGCCCCTCTAGCTGCCAAGGCCAAACACAGCAGAAAAGCCAACTTAATAGCAGTCTGTCTTAAATCAATTTTAGCATTATCCAATGAATTAAGGAAATTTAATAAGAGGTCTACATCCCAAGTAGATGTGTAACATGGAGTATATGGGCAGCAGCCTGATAACCCTTTTAGTAAGTCTCAAATACAGAGCATCCTGAGTAAGGTTAAGGATAAGGAAATTTAAAGCAGATCCATAGGTCTTGATGGTACTGACCGCTAAACTCGAATGGAACTTAAGGGTAAGAAATTCTAAAGCCAAGGGAATGGTATCAGATCCCTGAGAAGTAGATGTAAAAGAAACTTCCCATTCTTTGAATACTTCAATCATCTTTCTATATCTTACCCTAGTTCTGCGTCTTTAAGATTAATTAATGATGTCCACGACCTGATCCGATAAAAGAGGATGAGTTAACAGCCTACCAGGGCTGCGATCCACATCAGCTGCGGAAGCTTCAGGAACAGATCGCTGGTTTCCTTGAAAGCAGTCAACAGTCATGCCCAATGGGATCTTGGTTCCCTTGACTAACTGATGGATCAAGGGGTACCAGGGTCTGGAGGTCCATCCTGGGTAAACAAGAACTAAACGCTGTACCCTGTCCCTGCGGATCTTCTCCAGCACTTTAATCAGTAAAGATGGAGGGGGAAAGGCATAGGGGTTGGAACATCTGTCAATTGGAAAGACAGTGCATACATTTTCCAAGCTCCCTTTGTCCAAATCCTGGAGACAAACCTAGGAGTTTGTGCAGACGTTTGGGATGCAAACAGATCTACTAGTCTCTGGCCAAAATGTCTTTCTATCCATTGGAATAGAGCAATCTTTAATTAAATCATTGCCGGAGACAAACTCTGGCGAGAGAGAGAATCTGTGAGCTTGCTCGCCTCTCCTGAAATGTAAACCAAACTTTATTTGCTACAACCCAAGGCCAAAGCTCTAGAGCCTCCAAACAAAGACCACTTGATATTGTGCCTCCTCTGTGGTTTATAGAAGTCACTGCTGTCCTGTTGTTCGAATGGACTTTTGCCGATGTAACTGGTTTAGCGGAACTAGGCCCTGAAGAGCTAATTTTATTGCTCTTAACTCCAAGATGATAATATAAAGGAGTCTCTCTTGGTCTGACCAAATTACTCTTCTCGTGTTTTGGGCTGTTAGTGCACCCCAACCGTGATTTGAGGCATCTGACGTCAGCGTAGCTGCAAACGGCTGCTCTAACAGGGGACGAGGAAGTGGGATTTCTAAACCCAGAATAGACTTCAACTCTTCTCTGACCTTCTTGGGGAGAAATAATTTTGATTCCCAATGACCACCCTGTCTTAATCGATTCCCTAAAAACAGCTGACTTCTTCTGCAAAGTAAAGGGGAATTGTCATAGTGTTAAAGCAATAAATTTCCAGATAATCTTTGCCAGATCTCTCAAGGACCAACTCTGGTGCCTGAGAGATGAGGTCAGATGTACCAATAATTTGTCCCATTTGTCTTGAGGGATTCCTAGTGACAGTACAAAATCCAGATAGAGAAGGCTTTGAGTGGGAATTAGGACTGGTTTCTGTAGATTCACTAAAAATCCTAGGTCTTGTAAAAGGGAAGCAAGATCATCCCTCTGAAAAGCAAGGACTTCCCCCATCTGGGTGCATGAGGAGGATGTTGTCTAAATAGCACAGACACATGTAACCTTTTAGTCTGACATGGGCTATCACTGATTTTATTTTTCTGGAGAATGTGTGTGGTGCATTAGATAGGCCAAACACTATAACAGTCCACTGCCACATCTTTCCTTTCCACCGAAACCTGACAAAACACCTGTGTTTCTTGGCTATAGGGACTTGCTAGAAGGCATCTTTTAGGTCTAACTTTATGCAGAACAATGTTTTCTGTACTAAGCCTGGAAGATCTGATAAACCCTCCATCCTGAGCCTTTTTCTTTTGATGAAAGTGTTCAGAGACCTCACATTTAGAACCGGTCTCCATGAACCGCCTGATTTTGGGATTGGAAACAACGGACTTACCCAGCCTGTAATAGACATTTCTGCCAACTCTATCTTCCCTTAATTTAAAGCTAGGGAAAGGGAGGCATCTAGCATTGGGTTCACCTCTCTGCAGGGTGCAAACCTCTGAACTGAGAACCTTAAAGTGTGAGATGTAAACCCCTTTGAAAATTCTTTATAACCCATTTGTCTGAAGAAATATCCTTCCAATTTAGTGGTGTGTGAGGAGGCACATTTACCTTGCATAGGTTTTCTCTTGGAAACTGAACCACCTATGGAATGAGCTCCTCTGCCACCGCCTGGGAGCTTGTGTTTCCCACTGTAGTGGCGGTACTGGGCCTGGTGAGATGCTTCTCAGGATGCTCCTGCAGCCCGTTAGGGGAGACCCTCTGTCCGAAAGGGCTTCTTGTAGCCAGGAAAGGACTTTATGAGCACTGAGAAGGATCTCCTTGCCTTAAAACGGGCTTTAATCTCCTAAATGAACGAGGGACCGAAAAGGTAAGAATCCTCCAAATTTGGGAACTTATGTTACTTAGGGGCTAGGTCAGACATTCCTGCTGCATGGAGCCAGTGGGTTCTGCGAATGTTTGAGATGTAGTTAAAGGATTGGCCAATAATTACCACTGCCCTGCCGAATGCTTTCAATAAAGCCATCTCAGCCACCAGCAGAGATGAAGTACAAGATTTCTGAGCATTGTCTTCTTTTTCTGCTTTATACAGCATCAGTAATAGTGGACCCACAGCATTAGCAATTTTAAACTGTATATTACTAAAAGTCTGGTCTGTGGGATCTGTAGATAGACTGCTCCCTGTGATAGATAACAGAGCAGGATCTACCTCAGGAGCCATTAAAGCCTGGATGTCCGGGATACCAATGTGGTTACTGAGGAGACGGTCATCCTCCTTAACCAAAGGGGATCTAAAGGCTAATTTGGCAAAATCTCTAACCTCAGAATTGTGCTCCATAGCCCATCTGGAGTGAAAACATTTTGATGGGAGAGTCTTTCCTAGGAGACTCACTCTGGCCATCTGAACGTTGCTAAGTTTCCCTCGCTCAGTGGAAGCTGCTGAACGTACCACTTCCTCAGATTCCCAGTCTTTCTGGAGAGCCGTGTCTAGAACAGCTTTGGAAGGAAGAATGAGCAAACGCTCTAGAAGAGGAAGGAGAAGGACTATGTAATCTCCAACGAGATTTGTCCTTTTTCTCTGGAGGGTGTTTCTGGTGCTCAAACAAGGGAAACACACTATTCCTCTTTTGGGGTCCTATTCCTTAATTTTTCGCTTACTCAAACAAGTATGAGGGGAAGGAGGAGCAGAATGGCAGAGGAGACCAGCCACCTTTCTTTATTCTTTTTAGTAAAACTGGGACCATATCCTCCTCAGAAGATGAAGCGCATGGATCCCAGGCAAGGAAAGCTCTCTTATGAAGCTTTCTAACATTGATGGGGCTACCTCTAAGAGAGGCATCCACTAAATCTGTGGCTTACACAGATATGGAGACCTCCATCAATGATGCTCAGCACGGCTCTCCTGATTACCTGATTGGCTGAAATGCTGTTGCTGTGCTCTGGCATTTGACTCTTGGAGGATGCCACTTACCCACTAGCTTTGCTAGGTGGTTATGAGAGAAAAAAGTGATGTTTTGTTGTTTTTTTGTTCCGCAAATAAATAACATTTGTTGACAATAATAACCTTTAACTTGCAGGTCAGTAAGTTAACTTCCGTTTTGTATTATTTAAACAGACATTTGGCTTAAATTATAGAGTAGGAGGAATTTCCATGTGAGCTTCACAAAATCTATTAAGAGAAAAGCATGAGAAACCAGAAACCTCATACTAAATTTTAGAAGTAATGTTCTCTTGACATGATTTTAGAGACATGGGGAAATTTACAACTATACAGTGCTGTGAAACAAATGGAGATTTTACTTATGAGAATCATGATTAGATGTGGGTCACATGAACACAATATGTACAATATTATGGTTCTGGGAGTTTAATAATGTGGCAGTTAAAGGGACACTATAGCCACCAGAACAACTACAGCTTATTGTATTTGTTTTTGGTGAGTATAATCATTCCCTTCAGACTTTGTGCAATAAACACTGTATTTTCAGAGAAAAGTCAGTGTTTACATTACAGCCTAGGGATAACTCCAGTGGCCACTCCTCATATAGCTACAAGAGGTGCTTCCTGGGGCAGTGCTGCACAGTGTTCAGCACTGACATTTAGTGTCTCCACCCTCTGCATGGAGATACCAAACTTACCTCATATAGATGCATTGATTCAATGCATCTCTATGAGGAGATGCTGATTGGCCAGATGCTGTGTTTGCCTTGTGATGGCTCTGCCCTTGATCTGCCTCCTTGACAAGCTCAGCCGACCCAATGCTTTCCTCTGTGAAAACATTGTGATTGCCTCAAAACATTACTTCTGATGATGTCAGCCAATCAGGCAGATCAAGGGCAGAGCAAGCAGCAGCAGACTGAAATAAAATAAAGGTTTTGCTATATTTAGGGGGTAAGGGGAACCAGGGGGACTAGATGTGTCAAATCTCGGTATGCCGCGTGGCACATGCGGCTTCCAGGGAGTGCTGCGCAGCAGCCACAAAGTCTCCGGTCCCACGCCGTCCCGGCCACAGTAAACACCATGCAGTGGTCGGTTGCTCCTTGAGCAGAGCAAACCCTGCACAATCTGTCTTCTGGCAAGGCAGCCTTGCACCACCTACAGGAGTCCTTGGAAATTACAGGACTCTGTAGGTGTAGGTTTTTTTTATAGCATTAAAGTTACAGGTTATATTATTGGGACACATCATCTGCCCTTCACAGGTCACACCCCTTTGTGTGATTTGGTGCAGGGCGATGATGCTGTCCAATAAGATTTTTGTTCTCCCTATTTAAACATCTCTCTTTCTGGAGATCATTGCCCTATCGTGGTGTAACTAAGCCATTGGAATCTTCCACTTCATCCAGCTACCAATATAATAGTGGCAATTTTCAAGGGATCCATACCATGCTACATCATAGTCAGGGCAGCTAAAATGTCTTGAGGTGCTTTGACAATTTGCATGAGAAGAACTTGATCCAACTATTTTAATGAAAATTGTGGTGGGGTTTAGTAGTCACAATAGCACAGAATCCAGGCTAGACCCCACAGGTTTGTTTCAATACTCTTTATTGTGACTCACTTGACAGCTGGACATAGCTAGAATGGTAAACACAAAACCTAGTAAACAACAGATAAAAAACACTAGTAGAAAATGTGACACCTCCCCATACCTCCGTTAGCCAACCCGATGGGCTGCCATAATAGATTCCACCTGCAGGCAATAATTTAGTGGTGAGTTTTAGTGCCAGCAGATCCAAGCTTCAATTTCAACATCGGGTGTTACTTATATATTTCTGGTTAATTGTTTCTGCCGGGGATGCCTTGCATTCCAAGTGCGTTCCAAATATGCTCCATATGTTTTTTTAAATATGAGGTTTCTTGCATTCCAATGCCCAAACCTTATTTTAATTCAATTATTTTGTGAAATAGATTCTCAAATCACATATAAACAAATATGTAACCTTTAATACATTTGGCTCAAAAAGTGTCTTACTTAAAAATCCAAATATGAAAAAAGACTTCTAAATGTATTTAATAATATAAAAATATAATACATTCAAAATATATTACATAAAAAAGTGGAATAAAATGGCATCTATAGAAAGAAGAGAGAAGACATAAAGTTAAAAAAATATATATATATATATAGGAAATATATAAACTAATTTTAGAATTAATTTAAGAAGGAAAGAGAGAGGGGAAAAGGAGGTACATACACATATATAACTATACATATACACATATGTATGCACAAAAAAGGACCATGTCAAAATCTATGTTAAGCCCTTCAGACTGCATGTTGCCAAGTTTATGAATCCAGAATCCATTAATACTTAGGTATTTGTTGCCAGGGGTATTAAAGTTCTTCTTAATATCATTGCAATGTTCGGAAAATCTAGTTTTCAATTGTTTCCCTGTTCTACCATCATGCGGTGCACCACAATGACACATTAACAAATGAGCAATGTGCGTGGTGGTGCTAGTAATATAATCTTTAATCTCAAATTACTCTCCTGTTTGGTTACTTTTGAAAGTGAGAGTCTCTCTAGGGAGGTACTGACAACCTTTACATGACCACATGTAAAAAAGCCTTTAATAAAAACGTAATTTTTCACTTGTTTCCTAAAATATAAAAACTGTTGACTTTTTTTGAAAATAACACTTGATACTAATGGTAGCTCATATCTTAGGAATTCGTCTTACATTAAAAGAGGCCAATGTTTAATAATTTTAAAAGTCTGGGAAGTATACTGAGTATTAAAAGAGAATTCAAAGTTATTTTTGTTGGAAATAATGTTGCACTTAGCTCTCTATCACATGGATTCCTTCAAGGTCATAGTGCATCTTGGACATCTTTCAAGCTGTCTACCACGTGGGCATTCTGGAATATTGACTGATACAAGGTTTTCCTGTTGATGCGGGTCGCCATGAAATTTCCAGTTTTCACCACTGGTCCAATTGGTCTGAAATGGTCTTCAAAAGTTTAATTTGGTTTTCCTTAAGTAAAGTGTTTTTTTAAGGGCAATCTTGACCCCCAAATGTTATATATGTAGCTCACCAAATTAACCAATGTGTTGTTTGAAGTTGCTTGAGCAGTACTGGGGACATGTGGAGAGGTAGTATTTGAGGGAACCTGATCTCTTTAGATGTTTGGACCTATTTATTCATGATTTTACTGGAAGAAACATTATTAGACAACTGAGTAAATGTTTTTAAGCTTACATTTGTATGTCTCACAAAACCTACATTCCATTTACCCTTCACACTTGAAAATGGTTCACACTTGAACACATGGTTATTCACTAAACCAGAACTTGTGATGACCCGACGAAGCAGTCGAAATGTTAAACCAAAAATTGGAAAAATTATTCAACTCACTATCATCTTGGATATGTTATTCTAGATTGTTGTATTCCTTTGTTTTCCATTTTGTCAATTACTGAATTAACTTGTGTGTTGGTATTTCCTCTTGCTGCAATAGACAATGATATTTAGCTACCCATGTTCAGTAATACTCTTTGTTTAGCAAATAGTTGGCAATAATATTGTATTCCCTTTGAATGTGCAGTTCCAGATGCAGTTAATTCAGAGGTCGGTTTTAGGTCATTTTATTCAGTTCTGCCTGTTCTTGAATAGATTCTTTTATTGGAACTAAACAAAATTAGCAGAATTTATCTTTCGTATTTTTCAAACATCTGTATTTATCTGTAAGATGCACATTTCAAATAATAGTACCTTAAAAAGGGCTCTCTAAATCTATCTGCATTTGGCTTTCTTTTGGCTTTGGCAAATATTTTGCTGTAGGTTTCCCTCCATTACTCTAAATAAATGTATTGGAAATATTTCAGTTTTCATTTCATGGAAACAAGATTGTTATTCTGTCTCCTTAGTAAATGATTATGTCATCAAAGAACACAGACGAAGAATGTTGGGAAAGGGGTGACCTTATACATCCCTCACTGGCTATTGAATTAATGACAGACTGAGATTTGGTGAGGGGAAACATATCAAAGTTCTGAGGTCCATAAACACACACAATGCGACAGTGCTGTTCTTTTATTTCAAATTATCCTCTGGTATAATTCGTAATTTCTCTACATTGTCTAAATAATGGCTTTAAAATATGCGTGGTAGGCAATCATTTTATTATAAGATAAATAAATAAGACTTGACGCAATACACAAACACATGAATTCACTTTGAAGTTTTGGGCAAAGGCTGTGGTATTTAATTTTTTTTTCAATTTGTATTTATTGAAAATGTTATTTCATCATACAACTGTGCGACATTATGGTAAATGTAACAAACACATGTGTAATGTATCATCTGGGGCTTGAAGCTGCAAGTACATAGTTCAACGTACAATTATGATATGGCGGGCAATTAATATTATATAACGGAAAATAAACATGTAAGAAGCTCGAAGTGTATAGAAACATATTGCATTACTCTTCGGTCTGTGGTTCACCTCAGTAGGTCGTGGTTCACCGTCTGTGCAGGTAGTACTACAAGGTGGGTTGCCCCCGAGCTCCAAACCTGCAAGGTCTGGAGTATTGCGAGTAGTAATCTATGTTCATGCTCTGGATTTCTTCAAATGAGCCGAATGGTCTATTTGGTTCTTCGCTCCTTTCGCATCCTCTCCGCCTGCGGTATTTTAATTTTTAATAAGAAAGGCATACCAAACTATTTTTGCAAACTGCAACATTAAACAATCAACATTCATAACTATTAAAACATTTTTTTTCAAACATTACTTTTGCACCTCCTTATAATCAGATAATTCATAACCTGACACCTGAAACATCAATACTGTATAACTTTACAAACCACAACTTGTCCCCACTTATAACACTAACATCACGACAATATGCAACAAGAAATAGAAATAAATAGAAATAAACATAAAGCTGGAAGGCTGGGTTCATATAGCACAGCACAGGCTCTTCAGTCATATCCACAGCGTCCACCACTTTCTTGATGTGAGCCCCGACATTTATCGTCACTCTCCAACAATTATTCTCGCGCCATAGTGCCAGACGATTCTCAGCTAGCACTCAATTTGCCAGTCAGATCCCATACCTGCCCAGTTACCTGCAAAATCTGCCTAGCTACTGCTGATCTGCATTTTTTCAGCCTTTCAGGATCAGGGTTAATAATTTTCTTGTTATCATGATTCACTGTTTTAAATATTAAATGAACTTGCGTATTACTCAATGTTTAATGTATTTCCACAAAAAAAGAAATGCCTTACTTGACTCTATCATGGTAATCGGATTTCCACTTGGATCAACAACCTGCTCACATACATATTAATTATATCCTTGAATATTCAGTTTTTTTCCCCAAAACACCAGGCCTTTTTAAAAGATGTACTGAATGGATGACTTCATGTCTGCACTGACAATGTATATATTTGTATAGTGTTTTCATGTTCCCTCTGATATTCATTTTTTCTAAAGAAAACAAATGCAGTTTGACTAGCCTTTCCTCATAACTAATAAGGAGCATCCCTTATTATTTTTTAAGCTCACATTTCCACTTTTTTTTTAGTTCTGCCATAGCTTTCAATGTTCTCTTCAAAGTAATTAAACAGAATGAAGAGAAGAGGACCCAGGACAGGTAATGCCAGAAAATATACAAAGCATAAACCGCTCTGGGGACCAGTGGCATTGAAAAGTATAAGAGGGACTGAAGATAAATTTGTGCTTTTATCCAAAACTATTGTATGAGAAGACAATCCCAAAAAACAATGAAACAAATCAGGCCCTTGCTCCACATATTTTAAACTTTTAGAGGAGTCTGTCAAATTCAGTGAGTTTTGGTTGTCAGGTGTTAATTAGGCATATACTGCTATCCATCATTGCATTTCTTTGTATAGCGAGACTGGAAAAAGCTTAGATAAATAGTATGAATGTCTGTAATATTAGAATTATTTCTCATTTAGTAAGATCATTTTTGTAGAGGATTTCTTGCATTGCTTGGTGATGGTGAAGATTCCTGCCTTTCAACTGTTTGTTGTGAAGTTGTGATTTTAAAGAGTATTTATAGGCAAATAATTGCTAAGGGATTTTCAAAACTGTCTCCCAATTTCAAATCCTGTTGTGTGTTTATGCAAGAAAAATAATTGCTAAGAGATATTTCATTTAGTCTCTATCTTGTTTTTCAGCAATGTAGCAATCAGATTTTTCATAGCCAGTTGAAATTTCTCAAAACAAAATATTTGATTAGAAAATTGCTTTTAAAGTGCTACATACCTACAAAAAAAAAAGATATCTTTATTGAACAAAAATACACCTAGTGTGGTTAATTTCTAAAAAAAAAAAAAAAAAAAAAGGAAGACATGTTTGGATTCCTATGAGTTAAAAATATTTTAGATCTCTTCTTTCAATTATAGGGGAAACAAACGATTGGGAGTTTCTACAAAAGTTTCTCATCCTGTGACCTTGCCATAATAATAATTAGTCATTAGTCATTAAAGGGAACCTGTCATGATTTTGTGGCACATTGTACTTTGTATTTAATATTATTTATTTGACATGTCTTATGAAATTATATGACATCCAAAATAGTAAAAATGTTAGCAATATATATATATATATATATATTTTTAAGCTTTATATTTTCTATATGCATCGTAATTGTAGTATTACTGGCAATTGCATAAAAAAAATAATGAGCCATTGTCCTCTCCTATTCTCTTTCATAGCAGCTACAGTGAATGTACTGTTGTTGATGCAATCATTTTAAGGTAACAGCAAGATTACAAGCATTTTGTTCATTGCTAGAGAAATGTAGAAATGGTGCAATATACATAGATCACCAATTATTGTTGCTGTTGAAAACTCAACCCCTGAGTAACTCCCTAGTATTTATGAATCAGTGCTATTGACTTTTATCCTGCAGCTAACTGCCGGCAACTCCAGTCATCAAATGGTTGCAATTCTTAATGTTGGTATTTCTATAAGAATATAAGCTCACCCTCAAATATAATTTAAATGCATTGACATATTTTTTTTTTTAAATGGCATTTACATTGCCAGTGTTATTTAAATGAATTTTGAATTTAAGGTCATAGCCAGACTGGAAACATTCTCTAAGTCAGCTGAACTTTCATTTCAGCCGCTCTGGCCTTAACCCCTTAAGGACACATGACATGTGTGACATGTCATGATTCCATTTTATTCCAGAAGTTTGGTCCTTAAGGGGTTAAACTTTACCGTCACCTTGAATTCTCACTTGTGGGAAAACCCTGAATGAGATGCCTTTCCTTTCCTCTGAAAAATAAATCACTTATATTTTTGGCAGGCAAGACAATTTTGCTAGTTATTTATGTTTCGGAGACTCTGGTCTTTATTAGAAGTGTCAATAAAATAAATGTATTAAACTATGCATTTTATCATATGTATGAAAATATATGTTGTCAAAAAGGGTCTCCTGATATTGATGAATTGCTCTTGTGTGGGTACACAGCAGGATGCCTGGTTCATATTTCTAAGACTTCCTGCTGCCACCTTGTTGGAGGACAGCAGTAAACTTAGTTTGGGGCATTTAGTTAATGAATTTCAAAGACTTGCTTTCAATAGTTTATTTTAACATTTTAAATCTGAAACCAAATTACTCCCTCGTTAGATTTTGTTTATTTATTGGACTAGATTTTACAAGGGCCATTAATTCAAAAGTCAAGTGATATGGTCTGTTGCTTGCAAAAACTGCTGTAAAGTGTAAATCCCGGTAGCTAGAGTTGATTTTGTTTTTAATGTTATGCTAACGTCTGGTAACTCTATATTTTAATTAAGTTAAGTAAGCAAAGACAGCAAGGTTACTCATTGCCAAACATACATTTTGAAGAGACATACTGAATAAAGGGATTTTTTAAGATCTTACAAATATAAAGACAATAGCAATTAGCATGACATTTATTATTAACAGTTCACTAAACTTTATTATCAACTTTTCGAATTTAAGGTCATGGTAACTGAAATGGAAATGTTCTCTGAGTCGGCTATGCTTCGTCATCAGCTACTTTGACCTTAAAGGTACTCTCCACTGCCCAAATACAAAAAAAATAAAATGCACTTGCATACATTTAATTATACATATTTTCATTGAGGCATATCTAAAAACAGCTTGCAAACGTTTCAGTTTTGCCTTTGCAATCCCTCCCCTTCTACCCCAGTCCAGACCTTCTATGTTTATCCAATCGCATACTTCCTAATGCAGCTCAATGAGATGTATTTACAAGGCAGATGTTTTGGGCTATTGATGCCTCATAAGTTTAGCTCCACTGAGCTTGCAAAACCAGGAAGGAACTGGATTGGTTGTCTGTTTGAAAGTTAAGGGTCTCTAACCAGATAAAATTGAAATCTGCATTTTCTGCTGATTTAAACAAAGCTTTTCAGCAAGCTAAAGTACTTTAGGGGTCTTGATTGTCCCTTTAAATTTGAAATTCACTTTGAATTCACTTTGAATTTTCACTTCAGTAAATAACCCTGTATATAATTTAACTTAGCAAATTAGCTAATCCTAATGGCAAAACAGATTCTAAGATAGCTGCTCCAGAACAGTTCTGCAACTAAGCTCTAATCACAGTTTAGCTATTTGGATTTTTTTCACAAAAAATCAACATATAGTGAATAACCCTTTATATTGTGGATATGTTTTCTAAAAACACAGTTGATCTTGAGTATTTGCCAAAACTAATGCAGCCATGCCATGCACATATAATTCTGCACATTCAGGTGTCTGAGTATCCATTGTGTCGGTATTGACAATTAGAAGAATAGCGGAAGTATTATATAGCTGTGCTAAAACAGCCTTAAGATTTGAATTTGGCTCATTGAATGAATATGCTCTCTTTGGGCTTTTGATTGTGGGTTCTATCAGCAGAGGTTTGCAAAAATCTCTATAACTATAAGTACGGTAAGCAGAGGCATTACTAGACACTTGCCCCCCCTCATACATCTATCCCCTACCCCATATGTCTCCGACCCCCACACATGCAGACACCCATGTAGACACATACATACACACATACATACAAACACAGTCGCATATACACACACATACAAACACACACAGACCCATACATACATACATACATACATATACACACACAGACATACAGACACACACATGTAGACACACACACATGCATACATACACACATTCAAACACAGACACACATACATACAGACACACACCGAGAGACAAATACACACAGACACAAACACACACAGACAGACACACACACACAGACACAGAGACACATACACACAGACACACACACAGACAGACACACACACATACAGAGACATACATACATACATACACTAACACACATACACACATGCAAAATGTTTAAGTCACCCTCCTGTTTCCTACCTTTTAGATGCAGGAGGGTGACTTCACTGTTGTCCAGTGGTGGCTCAGGCTGATGGGAGTCAGATTTCCCACTCTGACTCCCTCCTCCCTTCCTCCTGCGCAGCTCCTGGTGGTTGCTGGGAAGAAGTGACAGGGGCAGTCACTTCCTCCCTGCACTCTGATATCATCACAGGGGGCCCAGTCGCGCTGTTAAAGTGCCGCAGCGCTGACCGGGCTTCCTGGATATTCATTGCCATCAGGTGGCCCTAACAGCATGGGCCATCTGATGGGCCCCTTAACGCGCCCTGGAGTGACGGGCCCAGGCGCAGCTGCGACCCCTGCAACCGCAGTAGTTTTGCCACAGCTATAAGTAGGGTAGGCACATGCCCTGCAAGTCCAATCTCTCTAAGCAAATTCCTTTCAGAAATATGTGTGTGGTTTCAACTATAGCTTAGTTCGTGAAACTTTGAGGGATATTTATCGTAGCGTTCTGTTATTAAAATTGATGCAGAAAAGTAAAGGAGGAGAAGTGACCAATGGAATGTCTACTGGTTTTACTGGTTTCCATGGTGATTGCTCCACTTTCAGTACATTAGATGACTTTTAGAACACTTTCATAAATCTCCCCATATGAACTAAGTAATTTAAAAACTGATAGCACCTACATAACATCAGTCTTATTCCTATTTTCTGATGTGTTGAACTGCAACTGAATGCCGAATGAATCTTGTGGGACATGATCAGCTTTGTTATTGACATTAATTGAGTGATTTTAGATGCTTTAAAATGGGTGTCAGTTTGAGCCTGGTGTGGCTTTTATTTAATAGATATAAATATGCAAATAACATGCCAGGTTTTGTTAGTTAACCCTACTAGAGAAGGCTTGAAAAGATACATTTGTTCTTCAGACTTATAAATGGAACAAACAAAAAGGCAGCCAAGAACCCTTTAGATTGTAAGCTCACGGGCCATCTAGCCAAGCACTTTGTATAAAAGAGCTCCAATGGCTAGATATCAGCTTACGGGCAGGGCTCCCTCTACCTTTTGTATTTGTCTGTGTATATTCTACGTTTCTCCACTAATTGTACAGCTCTGCGGAATCTGTTGGCGCTTTATAAATAGCAATAATAAATAAATAAACACACATATACTGATAAAGATCTTGTACAAATATGAATAAAGATAGCTGTAACAGATCATGGAAGGCAAAAGGAACACTCCAATAAAATCTCTCATTAGAATTTGTAAAACCACTGAGCAGTTGAGCAGTCATAGGCTCTATGTGCAATGACAAAGCAGATATTGTGGACAAAACATGTCTTTATAAATAGAATGCCAGTGGATTCATGGAGATTATTTTATCTAAAAACCATCACTTGAATTTCATGGCTTGATTTATTATCTCAAAATCTCTAAGAAAGATTCAGTGGACACCCTCTTGGTCTCTGAAACTTCCTATACCATAGTCACCTGACTTTTCATGGAACTATAATGTTGAACTAAATCCATGAGCTACAATGCCATTTTTAATTTCCCTAGGCATATATAAAAAAATATCCTCCTCATCTCAGCTATGATAATCTTTGGGCTATGTTTGCATCATTATAATGTGGATCTGTTCCAAAAGCACATCAGGAAACATGGCGTGTGACTGACTTTTAACTTATAGTGACTATGCTTTTATTTTCTAAATAAACAAGCTGACCTTTACAAACATGTTCAGCGATATGTTTAGAACTTAAAAGATAAGACACATGCAGAGAACATTGTGTTGAAATACAATGGAGGGATTGACCTGTTTTTTGGGATTATATTGCAACTCTTAGTACGTTCCTCCAAACAGGACCAATGAGTTGTTAATTTCACTTGTATATTTTAGGTGTGATTGGGGCTATGTTTAAATTATTGTCCTTATGTATAGGTAGATAACAATTCTAGTCATTATGTTATTTTTTTTTTTTAAAGGAACACGCCAAGCACTATAACCATTACAGCTCACTATATGGGCTATGGTGTCAGTAGTGCCCTGGCACCCGCCTCCCTCTGTGAAGAGTTAGACTTCGTAGTTGAGGTTTCCTGGGTACTGCTCCCTGCCTCCACTATCATCAGTGGAGAGCAAAAAGTTATTAAGTGGGAACTTGCATTAGGTGCATTTCAGGGTTTAGCTCAGGAGAACAAACAGAAATTCCTACTAAGAAGCTTCCAACTCTTCGGTAATGGCAGTCTCAATAGCGACTTCCGTTAGCTTTAAGTGTTAAACCATCCCTAAATTCTGGTCTGCAGCGATTTTCTTTTGCTCAAACTAATGATCTCATCACTTGCCACCCATCATGAATAAAGAATAATTTTGTACATATATGTATACCGTATATACTTGAGTATAAGTCGAGTTTTTCAGCACATTTTTTGTGCTGAAAAACCCCAACTCGACTTATACTCGAGTCAATGTCTGTATTATGGCAACTTACATTGCCATAATACAGACTGGGGGCTGGCAGGGAGCTGTTACTTACCTCTCCTGCAGCTCCTGTCAGCTCCCTTCTCCTCCGTGCCGGTCCGGTCAGCTCCCTCTGCAAGTCCCAGTCTAAGTCTCGCGATAGCCGCGGGATCATAGCGCGGCTCTCGCGAGACCTACAGTGTGAGCTGACAGGGGAGCTGACCGGACCGGCGCAGAGGAGAAGGGAGCTGCAGGAGAGGTAAGTGCTCTCTGCCAGCCCCCTCCACTGAACTGCCAATGCCACTGGACCACCAGGGAGTGAGAGCACCCCTCCCTGCCATGTATCAAGCAGGGAGGGGGGACGAAAATATATATATATATATAAATAATAATAATAAAATAATATTTAAAAAAATAATAATAAAATAAAAAGAAATATAACCAAAAAAAATGATTAAAATAATAATTAAAAAAAATGCCCACCCCCCACCAAGGCTCTGCAACACATACACACACACTGCATCACATACACTCACACTGCATTCATACACACACTGCACTCATACACACACACTGCATTCATACACACACACTGCACTCATACACACACACTGCACTCATACACACACACACTGCACTCATACACACACACTGCACTCATCCACACACACACTGCACTCATACACACACTGCACTCATACACACACACTGCATTCATACACACACACACACTGCATTCATACACACACACACTGCATTCATACACACACACACTGCACTCATACACACACACTGCATTCATACACACACACTGCACTCATACGCACACACTGCACTCATACGCACACACTGCATTCATACGCACACACTGCATTCATACGCACACACTGCATTCATTATATACACACACTGTAAATAAATATTCAATTAATGTAACATTTTTAGGATCTAATTTTATTTAGAAATTTACCAGTAGCTGCTGCATTTCCCACCCTAGTCTTATACTCGAGTCAATAAGTTTTCCCAGTTTTTTGGGGTAAAATTAGGGGTCTCGGCTTATATTCGGGTCGGCTTATACTCAAGTATATACGGTATATGGTGAGAGGCCTGGATCGGTAGCTGGTGCTCTCAACCAATCACCGGGGACAACTCTAAGTGGGGACAACTCCAAGTCCCCTAGCAGTATCAACCTAGGGGACCCATTTGATATAGTTTGACTCCTTACAATGGGGGGCATCAGTACCCTCAATGCACCATAAACACTACAGTGGAATGTAGAAATAGATTGTCTTCCTTTTATAACATTTAAAGATGTGAAGAGTTGTGACAATTAATGTAGAATTGTTTATATATAAATCAGGTGGTTTTTCAGTTGATTCTGTTATGCTATACATGATTTGTAAAAGTATAGTTTTGCAGATATTGTGAAAATTAAGTATTTGTCTAATATCTGAGTCCAGCACATATTGCCTGCAAAGCATTCTGGGGCAGATAGAGAGGAGCCTAGGTGAGGTGTACGTATGGAGGATTTCCTTGTTGCTTCCACAACTGACTGTAATCGTTACGTAAATACGACTTCTTCATCTATAGTACAAATTCATATATTTTAAATAGCACATCCATTTATCAACAGTTTGTTGATTTAAACTGGACTATTTCAGGTTATAGAGAACATGCAAACTAGAATCTTCTTGGCATTTACTGATGAATTCTCTGTGTCATTTATTTCTTCCTATAGATTGTACACTCATTATTAATGAAGCTGTGTAAAATACAATCCCAAATACTCCAAAATAGCTATAGTTCGTGCTAGTATAAATAATTACTGCTTAAAAGCATGTTGCTTTTTTGTGACTCTTTAATACACGCAACACAAATCCCCCATTCTGCAACTACATTTCTCATAATTTCTTTTGTTTTTCTAAATTGGCAAGATTTATTTTTTCCCACAAGAACCATTAAACAGTTATAACTGTACTAGAACTACATAATGCACACTTTATAAATTAAACTAGTAGTCTAAATTACCTTAGGTTTTTTTTTGTTTTTTTTTTCTACCAATTTATAATTTTTCTTTCATTAAACATTTTATCAGAAAAAAATGACTGACATTTAGTAGATTTGTGCAATCCTCTTGCCAAGAACTTCTCCTCCAGACTGGAGCATCCCATCCAGAGTAGACAATGAATATTTTATTTTAGTTACAGACTGAGATTACAGGCCGCAATTCATATCTATTTATGGATTATGTTCATAGCAGCATAGAAACACTGACAACAGAATGTTAATGGTGCATTCTTTTAAGTAGCACAAATGTACACGGTGGAATATTTAACAGTTCTTATATGGCACTCTGTTCTAGATGCTGGATCTTTCTAAATAAAGGCTAATAAATTGAGTGTATTGGACGATAAAAGAAAGTCTGTTTTTTTTCTCATCAGCCAGGGTCTGATCACGTGTAATTATCCTCTGGGTTCAGCACAGTGTGTTATTGAATTCTTACAGTTGACAACAATGTTTTTTTGTTGTCTTGAAAGCTACATTGAGTTCTTGGAATTAAACAAATAGAGCTTTAAGTAGAAATAAATAAGTAACAATTGAAATTAATGGACAAAGATGGTCTGAATGTGTGTGCACTCGAGCATGATGTAGTGTGAGCAGCTTGTGTGTAGTGTAAACAGTTTGTGTGTAGTGTGAGCAGGTTCTGTATAGTGTGAGCAGCTTATGTGTAGTGTGAGCAGGTTCTGTGTAGTGTGAGCAGGTTCTGTGTAGTGTGAGCTGCTTGTGTGTAGTGTGAGCAGCTTGTGTGTAGTGTGAGCAGCTTGTGTGTAGTGTAAGCAGCTTGTGTGTAGTGTAAGCAGGTTCTGTATAGTGTGAGCAGCTTGTGTGTAGTGTGAGCAGGTTCTGTGTAGTGTGAGCAGGTTCTGTGTAGTGTGAGCTGCTTGTGTGTAGTGTGAGCAGGTTCTGTATAGTGTGAGCAGCTTGTGTGTAGTGTGAGCAGGTTCTGTGTAGTGTAAGCAGGTTCTGTGTAGTGTGAGCTGCTTGTGTGTAGTGTGAGCAGCTTGTGTGTAGCATGAGCAGCTTGTGTGTAGCGTGAGCAGCTTGTGTGTAGTGTGAGCAGCTTGTGTGTAGTGTGAGTAGCTTGTGTGTAGTGTGAGTAGCTTGTGTGTAGTGTGAGCAGTTTGTGTGTACTGTGAGCAGGTTCTGTGTAGTGTGAGCAACTTGTGTGTAGTGTGAGCAACTTGTGTGTAGTGTGAGCAGTTTGTGTGTAGTATAAGCAGTTGGTGTGTAGTGTGAGCAGTTGGTGTGTAGTGTGAGCAGGTTCTGTGTAGTGTAAGCAGCTTGTGTGTTGTGTGAGCAGTTTGTGTGTAGTGTAAGCAGTGTGTGTGTAGTATGAGCAGCTTTTGTGTAGCATGAGCAGCTTGTGTGTAGCTTGAGCAGCTTGTGTGTACTGTGAGCAACTTGTGTGTAGTGTGAGCAGTTTGCGTGTAGTGTGAGCAAATTCTGTGTAGTGTGAGTAACTTGTGTGTAGTGTGAGCAACTTGTGTGTAGTGTGAGCAACTTGTGTGTAGTGTATGCAGTTTGTGTTCTCTGTGAGCAGGTTCTGTGTAGTGTGAGCAGCTTGTGTGTAGTGTGAGCAGCTTGTGTGTAGTGTGAGCAGCTTGTGTGTGGTGTGAGCAGCTTGTGTGTGGTGTGAGCAGCTTGTGTGTGGTGTGAGCAGCTTGTGTGTGGTGTGAGTAGCTTGTGTGTAGCGTGAGCAGCTTGTGTGTAGCGTGAGTAGCTTGTGTGTAGTGTGAGCAGCTTGTGTGTAGTGTGAGCAGCTTGTGTGTAGTGGTAGAGGTCTGTGTGTAGTGTGAGAGGTTTGTGTGTAGTGTGAGCAACTTGTGAAACAAATGATAAACCACTCACTTTGATAGTAGTATTTCACAGTGTGATACCTGAACCAACTATCCTTGACCTGCAGGTTCCAGGTCATCTAGCAACACAAATAATGTTTGTATGAGACAAAAAAAACTAAAGAGTATTTAACAATGTTATTAACTAACTATTCAGGTTGCAAAATCCGGATATTGTTCACGCTATTCAACAATGTCAGAAAGCTGTATTTCAGGCCCGAACTGGTCTGAATTTGGTCCAGATTTCAGCCGGACTAAATGTCACCAGATGGCTGAAATCCAGACCTGAATGTTTCAAATCCTGGCCAGAAATCAAATAAACTGGACACTATTTGCCCACCGTAAGTGAATAATTCAACCTTTCTAAAGGATTCCAACGTGCTATCTTTCATTCTGTGCTTGATAGTGTTAGAAACATAGAAACATAGAATGTGACGGCAGATAAGAACCATTCGGCCCATCTAGTCTGCCCAGTTTTCTAAATACTTTCATTAGTCCCTGGCATTATCTTATAGTTAGGATAGCCTTATGCCTATCCCATGCATGCTTAAACTCCTTTACTGTGTTAACCTCTACCACTTCAGCTGGAAGGCTATTCCATGCATCCACTACCCTCTCAGTAAAGTAATGCTTCCTGATATTATTTTTAAACCTTTGTCCCTCTAATTTTAGACTATGTCCTCTTGTTGTGGTAGTTTTTCTTCTTTTAAATATAGTCTCCTCCTTTACTGTGTTGATTCCCTTTATGTATTTAAATGTTTCTATCATATCCCCCCTGTCTCGTCTTTCCACCAAGCTATACATGTTAAGATCCTTTAACCTTTCCTGGTAAGTTTTATCCTGCAATCCATGAACCAGTTTAGTAGCCCTTGTTTGAACTCTCTCTAAGGTATCAATATCCTTCTGAAGATATGGTCTCCAGTACTGTGTACAGTACTCCAAGTGAGGTCTCACCAGTGTTCTGTACAATGGCATGAGCACTTCCCTCTTTCTACTGCTAATACCTCTCCCTATACAACCAAGCATTCTGCTAGCATTTCCTGCTGCTCTATTACATTGTCTGCCTACCTTTAAGTCCTCAGAAATAATCACCCCTAAATCCCTTTCCTCAGATGTTGAGGTTAGGACTCTATCAAATATTCTGTACTCTGACCTTGGGTTTTTACGTCCAAGATGCATTATCTTGCACTTATCCACATTAAATGTCAGTTGCCACAACTCTGAACATTTTTCTAGTTTACCTAAATCATTTGCCATTTGGCTTATCCCTCCTGGAACATCAACCCTGTTACATATCTTAGTATCATCCGCAAAAAGACATACCTTACCATCAAGACCTTCTGCAATATCACTAATAAAAATATTAGAGAGAATGGGTCCAAGTACAGATCCCTGAGGTACCCCACTGGTGACAAGCCCAAGCTTCGAATATACTCCATTGACTACAACCCTCTGTTGCCTGTCACTTAGCCACTGCCTTACCCATTCAACAATATTGGAATCCAAACTCAAAGATTGCAGTTTATTGATAAGCCTTCTATGTGCAACAGTGTCAAAAGCCTTACTGAAATCTAGGTAAGCAATGTCTACTGCACCACCCTGATCTATAATTTTAGTTACCCAATCAAAAAAATCAATAAGATTAGTTTGGCATGATCTCCCTGAAGTAAACCCATGTTGTCTCTGATCTTGAAATCCATGTGTTTTTAGATGTTCAACAATCCTATCCTTTAACATGGTTTCCATCACTTTCTCCACTACTGAAGTAAGGCTTACTGGCCTATAGTTGCCCGACTCCTCCCTATTACCTTTCTTGTGAATGGGCACAACATTCGCTAACTTCCAATCTTCTGGGACTACTCCTGTTAACAATGATTGGTTAAATAAATCTGTTAATGGTTTTGCTAGTACACCACTAAGCTCTTTTAATAGCTTTGGGTGTATTCCATCAGGTCCCATTGACTTATTTGTCTTTACTTTTGACAGTTGAAATAGAACCTCTTCCTCTGTAAACTCACGTGTAATAAATGACTCATTTATTTTAACTCATTTTTTTTTAACCTTTTTTTTAACAGAGGTCCCTTTCCTTCATTTTCAGCTGTAAATACCGAACAAAAATATTCATTGAGGCAGTCAGCTAGACCTTTATCCTCATCTACATACCTTCCTTCTTTTGTTTTTAATCTAACTAATCCTTGTTTTACTTTTCTTTTCTCATTTATGTATCTAAAAAAAGTTTTGTCCCCCTTTTTTACTGACTGTGCTATTTTCTCTTCTGTGTGTGATTTGGAAGCTCTTATAACTTGCTTAGCCTCTTTCTGCCTAATCTTATAGGTCATTCTGTCTTCCTCACTCTGGTTTTTTTTATAATTACTAAATGCTAACTTTTAGTTTTTTTACTATTTTGGCCACATCTGCGGAGTACCACAGTGGTTTCTTGAATTTTTTGCTTTTACTGACAAGCCTAATGCAATTTTCTGTTGCCTTCAGTAGTGCAGCTTTTAGATAGTAGTGCAGCGTTAGACATGCTGCCGCTGGGAGGAGGAGAGGAGGACGCGAGCGGCGTGTCAAGAGGAGAGGACGCCGCTCGCTTATCGGTAAGGGGAGAGGGGACCGCGGGCGGCGACGGACCGAGGGTGAGTGCTGCGAGAGGATTGCAGCCTCCCCTCACCGCTGCCCGCGGAGCCCTGACATAACCCCCCCCTCGAAGACCGCCCAGAGGGCGGGAAGCCGAAGGCTTCAAAGGAAACCGCGCATGAAAGGAGCGGATCAAAGAGGGCGCGTCCAAGTCAGAGACAGAAACCCACGACCGCTCCTCCGGGCCGTAACCCTTCCAATCAACCAGATACTGCAACCGACCTCGAGAGAAACGAGAATCAAGGAGAGCAGCCACCTCATATACGTCACTAGAGACCGCGCGGAGGGCATCGGAACGCCTGAGAGACCCAGAGAACCGATTACAGAGCAAGGGCTTCAAAAGGGAGGTGTGAAAGGTGTTAGGTATGCGCATGGAAGGGGGCAAGGCCAGGGAGTAAGACACAGGATTCACCCTACGCAACACCTTATAGGGACCAAGGAACTTGGGCGCGAACTTCATCG
Organism: Pelobates fuscus; assembly: GCF_036172605.1. NCBI lineage: Eukaryota > Metazoa > Chordata > Amphibia > Anura > Pelobatidae > Pelobates > Pelobates fuscus. The sequence goes on along the minus strand of NC_086317.1, from coordinate 326,647,192 downwards.
AGGGAACCCTAAGGCGGAGATTCCTAGAGGACAACCAAACCCTATCACCCGGAGCATAAGAAGGAGCCGCACATCTGCGACGATCAGCAAATCTCTTTTGAGTAGCAGCAGCACGACAAAGAGCAGCATGGACCTGATCCCACATCTTCCGTAAGGAGGCGAGGTGCTCGTCCAAAGCGGGCATTCCCTTGTCGGAGAACACACCGGGAAGGACAGCGGGTTGGAACCCATAAGCCACCATAAAAGGACTTACGCCAGTAGAAGAATGAGACACAGTGTTCCTGGCAAACTCAGCCCAGGGAAGGAGATGGGACCAGTTGTCCTGGTGTGCATTCGTGAAACAGCGTAAATAGAACTCCACAGACTGATTTGCTCGTTCGGCAGCTCCATTAGATTGCGGATGATAGGAGGAAGCAAACGATAAGGAGACCCCCATCTCAGCACAAAAGCCTCTCCAAAACCGAGAGACAAACTGAGGGCCCCTGTCAGATACGATATCTTGTGGTATACCATGCAAGCGGAACACTTCTTTGGCAAACACCTGAGCCAACTGAACCGCAGAAGGTAGCTTCTTAAGCGGAATCTTGTGCGCCATTTTGGAGAACCTATCCGTTACAGTTAAAATTACTGTCTGCCCATCAGATGAAGGAAGATCCACAATAAAGTCCATGGATAAGTGTGTCCACGGTTTCTTGGTTACAGATAGGGGCATAAGGAGTCCCAGGGGTTTAACATTAGGGGACTTACACTGTGTACAGACACGGCAAGCCTGCACGTAATCTACCACATCTTTTTTGAGTGAGGGCCACCAAAACTGTTGGAAAAGACCCTTGTAAGTCTTGGTAACCCCTGGATGACCGGCCGTTTTGGCTGTGTGAAATAAAGTTAACAACTTCTTTCTGTCTTTTACTTTCACGTACAGCTTACCAGTAGGAGTCTCAGAGGGTGCTTGGGATTGATATGACTTGATACCATCAAGAAAAAGAGACGAGATAACCAAACGGGTAGTAACTATTATATTAGTTGTGGGTACAATGGGCTCAGGAGTGGAGGTAATAGAATCTACAGGTTCGTACTGGCGGGAGATGGCATCAGCCTTGACATTTCGATAACCAGGCCTGTATGTGATTATGTACTGAAAACGTGAGAGAAATAAAGACCATCTAGCCTGACGAGAGGATAACCTCTTAGCATCTGCGATATAGGATAGATTTTTATGATCGGTTATAACCAGAATCTTGTGTCTAGCTCCCTCTAACAAGTACCTCCATTCTTTAACCCCTTAAGGACCAAACTTCTGGAATAAAAGGGAATCATGACATGTCACACATGTCATGTGTCCTTAAGGGGTTAAATGCCATCACTATAGCTAATAATTCCCTGTTCCCAACGTCGTAATTCTTTTCAGACTCTGACAAGCGTTTTGAAAAGTAACCACAGGGAAGGAGGGGTTCATCATACGATTGTCTTTGTGACAACACTGCTCCTATACCTGATTCAGAGGCGTCTACTTCCAGTACAAAGGGAAGGATCAGGATGGTGTAACACAGGGGCAGTGGCAAATGCCTTTTTTAGAGTCTCGAAGGCCACAATAGCATTAGGATTCCAAACCCTGGGGTGTAAACCCTTTTTGTCAGTTTAGTGATAGGGGAAATAATGGATGAGAAGTTTTTAACAAACTTTCTATAATAATTGGCAAACCCTATAAATCGCTGTATTGCCTTAAGTCCTTGGGGAAGGGGCCAGGACAGTATAGCTTCCAATTTTGAAGGATCCATGCTGAATCCTTGTTCAGAAATAACATAACCCAGGAATTGTACAGAAGTTTGGTCGAATAAGCATTTCTCTAATTTACAATAAAGACCGTTCTGCAACAACCTTTTAAGCACCATCCTAACATGAGTATGATGTGTCTCCAAATCCGGAGAATATACCAGTATGTCATCAAGGTAGACTACGGCACAGACATGCAGTAGGTCTCTAAGGACATCGTTTATGAGATCCTGAAATACAGCAGGAGCATTACACAATCCAAAAGGCATGACTAGATACTCGTAATGCCCACTGCGTGTATTGAACGCCGTTTTCCATTCATCGTTCTCCTTGATACGAACAAGGTTATAAGCCCCCCTGAGGTCTAGTTTTGTAAAATATTTAGAACCTTTGACACGATCAAACAATTCCATAATGAGAGGGATCGGATAGGCATTTTTAATCGTTATATTGTTTAGTGCTCTGTAATCTATACACGGTCTCAAATCGCCCTCCTTTTTCGCCACAAAAAAGAAACCAGCACCAGCCGGAGAGGAGGACCTTCTAATAAAACCTTTAGTTAAGGCTTCCCGTATGTACTCCTCCATGACCTGGTTCTCTTTCTCAGAAAGAGGGTAGACCTTACCCCTAGGAGGCATAGTACCCGGTAATAGGTTAATGGCACAGTCATACTCACGGTGTGGAGGTAACTTATCTGCCTCCCTTTTTTCGAAAACCAATGCAAGGTCTGCATATACAGAAGGGACAGAAACAGAAAGTGGTTTAGCTGTGGGCACGTTGAGTAAACAAACGGGATGTACCTGGGCCATACAGTCTCGTTGACAAGATTCCCCCCAGGAGAGTATATCTAAACAACCCCAATCAAGTGTTTAACTAACCAGGGAAAACCCAGAACGATGGTAGCAGTAGGGGAGTCAATTATTTGGAAGGTTAATCGTTCCTTGTGTAAAGCACCCACAGACATAACTATATCTTGGGTTTCATGGGTCACCAGAGGTTTCTCAAGTGGTCTACCATCTATGGCCTCAACGGCCAAGGGTGTGGCCTTTCGGATCAAAGTCAGGGCTGCGGTTTTGGCAAAGTTCTCATCCATAAGGTTGTCTGCCGCACCTGAATCGATCAAGGCTTTGGTTGTTATAGTGGTTTTGTTGACCAAAAGAGAAACCGTAATAAACGGTCTGGAGATGGACACATGAGGGGACAAGGTCATAACACCCGAGGCCGACCCCTCTCTGGGCCTTAGGTGCTGTAGTTTCCCTGTAACTTAGGGCAGGTATTACAGTGGTGCCCCCTCTTACCACAATAAAGACATAACCCCTCCCTTCTACGATACGTTCTTTCAACCTCAGTTAACCCTGTAGCACCCAATTGCATGGGTTGGGGGGATTGTTGCCTAGGAGCGGGTAATGCTAGTAATGCAGTACTGGGTAGAGCAGGTAACACCCGTGTATCCAGCCGTCTTTGAGTACGCCTCTCTCTAATACGGTTATCAATAAGGATTACATAGTCTATAACATCATCCAGAAGAACAGGCAGTTACCTGGATGCTATTTCATCCAGTATGTAAGCGGCCAAACCCTCCTGAAAGGCTGTTACGAGGGCGTCATTATTCCAAACCACTTCAGCTGCTAGAGTGCGGAATTCGATAGTATAATCCGCTACAGATCTGTTACCCTGTCGAACCCTAAGCAGAGCTTTGCCAGCAGAGGCAACCCTACCGGGTTGATCAAACGTGCGTTTGAATGCTGACAAAAAATCTGCAAAGGACATAGGAGACATATTTTCCCACATGGGGTTTGCCCATGCTAAAGCTCTCCCAGACAGGTGGTTTATCAAAAAGGCAATTTTGGACCTGTCGGTGGGATAGGAACGTGGAATCATCACCAAATGGATGTCAATTTGATTGAGGAAACCCCGACACAAAGCTGGGTCACCACTATAGCGCTGTGGCGGTGTCATATGGACTACATGAGCAGGAACGGGTACTGGAGTGGAAATGGGTTCGGGCACAGCAGCAGCCGCCTCCTGGACGTCAGGCTGCAAGTGTGCAGTACGAGCCAGTATGGTCTGTAAAGCTTGAGCAAACTGATCCATACGGTGGTCGAAGCCATCCATTCTAGCCTCCTGATTAACTAGGAGCTGGGGTATGTCAGCAGGTTCCATTATGGCCCTGTTGTAATGTCACGATACTGGGGAACCCAACACGCTAACACACACACAGACACACAGACAGAAAGTGTGCAGTACCGGTCCTTAGAGTGGCCGGGCTAAGCACACACAGAATAGTCAGGAGACAAGCCGAGTAAGGGGAACCAGAATAACGAGAAACAAGCCGAGGTCAAAGGGTAGGAGAAAGTCACAAAGTCAGTATAACAAGCCAGAGAGTACGTAACCAGAAAGCACACGTTCAGTATCAATACTAAAAAGCAAAGACCACAACAGGGCACAGATAGACAGGAAAGGTAAGTATTTAAATCCTAGCCTGAATCCTGATTGGCTAACCACCAATCAGTATATCTATACCCCCCACTGTGTTTGTTGCACTGTAGCTTTAACGCCGGGTCACGTGAGTGACCTCGGCGCTTAGATAATAGTGCCGGCTCCCAGCGTGCAGCGTTAGACATGCTGCCGCTGGGAGGAGGAGAGGAGGACGCGAGCGGCGTGTCAAGAGGAGAGGACGCCGCTCGCTTATCGGTAAGGGGAGAGGGGAACGCGGGCGGCGACGGACCGAGGGTGAGTGCTGCGAGAGGATTGCAGCCTCCCCTCACCGCTGCCCGCGGAGCCCTGACAGATAATCCCATTTCTTTTGGACTCAATTTAAGTTGCTCCAGTCTGATAATGACTCCTTTACTCATATTCTAATTTTAGAAAAGTCTGTTTTTCTAAAGTCTAAAACATTTGTTTTTGTGTGGTGTGACTCAGTCACTGTTCTTATATTAAACCACACTGACTGATGATCACTGGATCCTAAACTTTCACTACACTTTCACCTACAGTAATATCTGATACCAAATCTCCATTTGTTAACACTAAATCTAGTTTGGCCTCTTTACGAGTTGGCTCCTCAACGACTTGTTTTAGAGACAATCCCAGTAGGGAGTTTAGAATATGTGTGCTTCTGGCACAAGTAGCCATTTTTGTTTTCCAATTCACATCAGGAAGATTAAAGTCACCCATGGTGATAACTTCCCCCTTCATTGTCATTTTAGCTATTTCTTCAACTAGTAGATTATCTAACTCTTCAATTTGTCCTGGGGGCCTATAAATCACACCTACACGAATTACAGTGTGATTACCAAATTTTAACGTAACCCAAACGGACTCTATGTTCGTCTCACTAACCTTTATTAGGCTAGATTTTATGCTATCCTTCACATACAGGGCCACCCCTCCCCCTTTCTTGCCTTCCCTGTCTTTTCTAAATAAAGAGTACCCTGGTATTGCTATGTCCCAGTCATTTTTTTCATTATACCATGTCTTAGTAACAGCGACTAAATCTACACTATCAGTTGCCATTATTGCCACAAGTTCATGGATCTTATTCCCTAAACTGCAAGCATTTGTAGACATGACTCTAAGCTTATCATTTTTTAACACACTTGCTACAGGCACCTTCTGTCCTTGTTTTGGGGGACAATTGGATTGATGTTTTATCACCCTTTTGCCCCCCCCCCCCCCCCGCCCCCAGTTTAAATACATCTTAGCAAAACCTCTGAACTGCTCACTGAGAACATTTGTTCCCTTTTGAGAAAGATGCAAACTATCTTTTTTGTACAGTTTATTTCCATTCCAAACAGAGCTACCATGAGCAATAAAGCCAAATCCTTGCTCCCGACACCATTCACCAAGCCACAAGTTAAAGTCCCTAATACGCATCCGCCTGTCATTCTGAGTGTTATGCACAGGCAGAACTTCAGAGAATGACAGTGTGGAAGCAACCTGCCGTATATCATTGGCAAAAACACTAAAAACTTCCTTAACCTCTGAAACCTCATTGCAAGCCAAGTCATTTGTCCCTAAATGGACAAGTACATCCAATTCCCCTTCCTGCTTTGCTTGCTTAACAATATTACAGATACGTCTCCTGTCTCTGTGAGCAGTAGCTCCGGGAAGACACCTCACAAGACCACCATTGTCCATCTCCACACCTCTTATGATGGAATCCCCCAACAACAACTGCTTTCTATTAGGCCTCACCATAGTCTTCAAGCCTCTCTGCACAACACCACTAGCCTCAGTGCCTCTCTGCACAACACCACTGGCCTCAATGCCTCTCTCCACAACAGCACTAGCCTCAGTGCCTCTCTGCACAACACCACTAGCCTCAGTGCCTGTCTCCATGACACCATTACACTCTGAAAGTGCAGAAAATGAATTATGTAGAACAACAGACTGTGCAATATGCCTTTTATCCACAACTCTAAGTCTACCAGATCCTACAGTAATCCATCTGCCATTCCTAGTATGTCTCTGTGGCAGTGGCTTTGCAGCAGTTCCAGCCTGAGTTTGTTTACCAGATAATTTACAAATCTCAGACTTCAAAAATACAATCTCCTGCCGCAAGATAGAGAACTGTCTACAGATTAGACAACAACCAAACCTCCAAAAAGTGGAACGCGAAACAAATGCATAGCAACTATTACACTGAACTAAGTCTGCCATTCCAATGAGATGAATTATTTAAATCAAACGAATCTTAACTTTTTATTTATCCTCCTGAATACCTCAGATTACCTCCAGTTTATCTCCAGAATATCTCCAACCACAGACACTTAGAAGCAACACTCTCCAGAATATCTCCAACCACAGACACTTAGAAGCAACACTCTCCAGAATATCTCCGACCACAGACACTTAGAAGCAACACTCTCCAGAATATCTCCAACCACAGATACTTAGAAGCAACACTCTCCAGAATATCTCCAACCACAGACACTTAGAAGCAACACTTAGATGAAGCAACCAAGCTATATTAGCCAAGCTAATGACAACAACTCTTATATACTCCTAAAATCACCTCCCACTAGGAATGTTTAACACCTGGGTAGGCCTCTGCTTATTAGCAAACAATAGCTAATTTACACAGCAATCAATAGCAAGTAGCTACCTAATCAAATCAAATGCCTTATAATTACCAACAGGAAATCAAACCTTGTGCAATCAGTAACCTATTCCTACAGATGAATCTTACCTGTAACAGTAAAAAAGAAAACTCTTAGCACAACTCTTAGACAGTTGAAGCTTCTGTAAAACTCTCCAGAATATCTCCAACCACAGACACTTAGAAGCAACACTTAGATGAAGCAACCAGTTTTCTGCTACTTTTCCTGTGTATTTTCTGCTAACTCAATGCAGCTGAGCACTTCTGTTGTGGCTATAGTGCATGGAGTGTTCCTTTAATATTGCTTTTTCTACTAAAAGCAATATTTTCCAGTTCCCAGTCTCCATCTTAGCTTTCAGCGTAGCCTTCACTACGGCCTCATCTCACTAATGCGTTCACATTAGCCTGACTAGAAGACGAGAGCTGTAGACTGGCAAATGGGGACACAACTTAAGTATTCCATTTGAGATTATGCTGCAGTGGACAGGTTACATGGCAGCAGGCATCCAGCGGGACCCAGGTAAGTTGTCAAACCATTCTAAAATAAACATTTCTGGCACCATAACCACAACAGTGAGCTGTAATGGTTATAATGCTTGAAGTATTCCTTTTAGACCCATAGCAGGTGATTATTGCTGCAATGTATGTAAAGATAATTAACTAAGCATGTACCTTTATATTTGTTCCAGAATAACACTATTCCCCATCAGCAAATATTCCAGATCAAAACAAATCTGGGATTCATATGTGTTGTACCACTAGCCTTTTAATATCCCAAAATTAAATATAAGCACATTTTTTTTCATTATATCTAGTATGGGTTTACATCCACTTTTGCTGAGTTAGAGGCCATGAAAAGCAACCTTCTTTTGTGATTCTAACTTCTTGCTGTGACTTGGAGCAGCCTCCAACATAGAAAGTTATCAGGACTCAAGTACAAAGGAACAGCACATTCACCAACTTCAATAACAATAAACGCTATTACCATTAGGGAGTTGTGAATGGATTTACATGTATATGAAATTCACATATACATTTTTTTTCATATCGAAAAAAAACCTTCACTTAATAGTAATGTTTAGGGGGGTTTGGACATATTGTTCTTTGTTGTATGAAACACATCATTTTGAATGCATTACAGAGATAATGCACTTAAATGTAATTTCACAACGGTGTACAATATTCTGAATGTTCCTGCTTTTCAGCGAATCCCTGGCTCTGATCCACCAGTAGTATCACCAACTGAAACCAAGAAGTGACTGATATGTCTCAGACAGCATGTAATTTCCCCCCTATAGGTTACCATGGGAGAACAGTATGTTCCTAAAACATCCCTGTGCAGCAGGAGTTTATGAAGCCTGTTCAAAAGTCTTTCGTTTGTGCATAAATAGCATCTCATTTTAGAAATCAATTATCTCAATAAACTCATTTTACATGTGTACATTTTCTGGAAATTTCGGAGATCCATGCTGTGCTTCTCATTCATTTAAATGACAAATACTTTGCATGTTGGAAATGTATGGCTGTAGGTTTTCTTCTAGGTGCCTCACCAGTTCTTCCAGGAAGGAAGTCAAAGGATTCCCTTGGCACCAGTCATAATCAATTCCAGTTTTACAGACTGCTTTTATTTTATTTTATTTTTTAAGTATATTTGTCTTAAATTTCTTCAAATATGCTATTACAGATTAACTGGATACTCATCGTTCCAAAACAACTTTAGACTAATAAAGCAATTTTGGTATAGAAGTCACAACCCTGCAATCTCACTGCTTAAATCTCTGTCATTTAGGAGTTAAATCCCTTTTGTTTCTGTCTATGCAGCCTTACCCACACTTCTCCTGGCTGTGACTCATATAGCCAACTTTAGAAAAAAAATCTGATTTTTTTTTTTTCATTTTTCAATCAGCTCTTACAGCATAGTGTGTTTACTAAGTTATTATCTCCTGCTCTGGTACTCAACTGAAGCTCTAGCATATAACTAACCGAGCAGGAGCTAAGAAATTCTAAATTAAACATGCTCAAGTTTATACACTAAAGTCCGAAAGGCTGCATACCGGGTCATTGGGACTGCAAAGTCCAAACATTTATTCAACAGTGTCTGTAATTTGCAATATTATAGTTAGGGCCCAAACCCCCTAACCACTGTCCACATCCCATTTTTATTACCATTGGTGTGGCACGGGTAGGGGGGGACTATGAGCTATGGAAGCTCTGGCCTGCTCCATATAAGTAACACTCACACTGTCAAGGGTTTTTATCAATTTGCTCACTGGCAAACTAATGGGCAAATAGTGGTTAAAATTATCGTTTACTTGCACACAAGCAAGTGAACGATAATTTGCGAATGCCAGATGCATTCGGTTCCAAATTTTAGTTAAATTGGTGCTTTATGAATCTTCTGAATCCTATACTTTGTATAGCGTTTGGATGCAAATTCCCCCTCCATTTATAAATTGTCCTGGAGTAGATTAACAAAAAATATGTCTCTTCCCAGTACTCATAGTCTGCCGCCTCTTCAGCCATGCTGATAATGTGGTAACTACAATTCATGACCAAGTGGGCCGTGCTGGATATTAAATGTAACCCTAGAATCTTTGCAATGAATCACGTGCATGTTTATTTATTACAACTTTTTAAAAGTGCCGATTTTATAAAGCTTCTGAGCTACTTTGCAATAGCACACAGTCTCTCATATGCAATACTTCTCAAATCCACCTATGGCTCTTGCCTCCCAAAGTTACTTTTTGAGAATCATGAGATCATTAGCAGATGATAAATAACTGGTTTCTTTTATAGGTTCTGGGGGAGGTGTAATTAGGTGTGACTATAGCAGATTTAGATCATTTTTACAAATCATCTGTTTTGGCCTAACATTTGCCATTTAGATTTGAATTCTTTACTGTTTAGAGTTTATTGAAAACCTGTAAAATGAAAAGTAAACATATAAATTAGGCAGAATTTTACACATTGAGCGGTGACGGCTTTTTATGAGTTCATAATTTACGTTATGCCTGGTATTTGTTTTGTTTACCCTCCCTGATTCACATTCTTGTCTTTGTGTATACTACTCAGGTATCGCATAATTAATCCTCCTTAATCACTTGAACACACTCTCACAGAAACATAAACACATATACACTTTTAAAATATTCTGTACCTTCATTCACACACAGACACCAACAAATACACTGGCACACATCTCATACACTGACACTCACTCTCACTGATCCAGCCACTGCAGACACTGGCACATATGCTCCCTGATACACTTGCTCATGCTTAGTTGCATCTACTGACCCATATAGATACTTTCATTGACACACACACACATACTAACACACATACACTCAGCTTTTGGTGTTATGGGATCGGTACAGGGTGAGTAGAGTGGGCCCTAAGGGGCAGTACCAATGACACCCTTGTATCACTGGTGACTCCAAAAATAGACAGGCCTGACTGGATCGAAATGATACCATTGCGCTTAAGGCACTCTCTGCATAGACTGGTGATCTCAGCACAGCACTAGCATGTCTAATGATGCACTCATGCAGTGCTGTATGGTGACAGTTTCCTGGTGTTCCCAGATACTGAACATCAGGCAACCAACCCAAGACTGTGGGACAGAAACCCAAAATAGGATATGTCCTCTGAAACAGGACTTTTGGAAGACCTGCGCTGACAATGCATAATCTCACTAACACACATGCTCAATTTGACACACATATTCTCAGTAACACAGACATTCACTATCAGTGACACACATGTTCACATTGACGCATACCCTGATACAAATACTCTGCTTGCTTGATATTTCAGTGCCACCAATAATTCCCTCTTCCCGTTTGCTACCCATGGGCTTGTCCTTGATGCTGCAGCCACTGCCAGGTCTATCAGCAGTGGGCAGCTCTAGCCTAGACCAGCCAATATTTCCAAATTGGTCAGTCCAGCCCTGCATCCTGACCAACCTATATGGCAGTGGTAGGATGAAAGTGTTAGTGGTAGGTTAGACTAACACCTTCAACCTAGACTATCATTGCTGGCCAAGATTAATGGAACTGAACTTAATCATGCTAAAGTGTAGTTTCCATATAATAAATGCAGCTAAAGATGTGGCCGTTTGTGGATACCAGAGAGAGCTCTTCTCAAACTGCAACAAACCAATTTAACCCCTTAAGGACCAAACGTCTGGAATAAACTGGAATCATGACATGTCACACATGTCATGTGTCCTTAAGGGGTTAAAGAAAAAACAAAAACTGTATGCATCTGTAGATTTATAGCACCAGAACCACTGCAATATGTGCTTCGAGTATCAAATCAACTATTACAAATGAATAAAAACGATTCACCATACATGTTATTAATGTTAATGTATATGAAATTAAAACTTGATGTTTTTGACATTAGTCAGCTTTCTGCCTACAATGAAGATAGGCCAGCTTGATTAATTCCTATTATTTGCTAACTAGCTAAATCAATGATCAGAAACTTGCTTTGCCCTAAATACTGCATCATTCTACCCAGTCCTACCCAGCTAATGTTCTCCCATGTGAATACATGTCTTTCATTTAGTGGGAAATTATCAATTATTCAATTTCTAAACAAAAAATGTAACTTCCAAAAGGAAGAGTCTATTTACAAATACATTTTAATTGCACAGGTGTTTGCTTAAATTGTTTATTTCTAAGTACTTACCAGGAACTTTCCTAAAATAAACAAAGGATGAAAGCTTAATGAAATGGATGTGAAAGATGTGCTCCACAACATGATTTGGATTAAACCGAGAGGAAGTTAAATATTTACATGTTTGTTTCTCTCAGTAGTTGTTCACATAATAACTGCATTCTTGGCTTATACATTAACCCCAGGCTGCCATTGTAATCCTGCAGGGGAAAATATATCAAACAGGCAGAAAAAAGGAGGGATTTTAGGAAAACCATGCCATGCCACTATCATGCTGCTGCAAACACGGACATAGTTATATAGTAAATTTCAAATGTAATGTCGAAATAGTCATATCGTAAAAGCTCTATAATTAAACTATACTTTCAATCTGGCTTCTGTGGCCTTCACTTTGAATTCAACTTGAATTCTCACTTCAGTCAACCTTGAAAGTGATTTCCCTCAAAACAAAAAACAAATGTGTATTGGTATGAACACACTGAGCTACCAATAATAAGCAGAAATTATACCATATTACATGCAATGTTAACAAAAGTTTTGTTGTTTGACATTGTTTCCACAAAAAAAAACCTATAAAATAGAGTCACTAATGCTATAACCCCACCAAAATGTATCAGATCCACTCACATGCCTATGCGGTTTTAAATGTAGTTGAGGATGTCAAGCAAGGGTTAAAATGTCATGATTCCAATCCATTTTGACAATCAAAAATGGATGCAGGCTCAAACCGCAGTATTACAGACACTTATATTAAATAGGGCTTGTGAACGCTTGGTGAGAAAAACACATATGGCAAAACTCACAACTGCACTCAGGAATAACAACTACTCAATGAGGGCACATTGTCTATCTTTTCTCAAGGCAAAGCACTCACTGTTGTGACATGTATTGAAAGACTGTGTAAACATATTTAAATAATATATCAGTGGTACAGGTAGTTATCATCGCAATCATGTGCCGACTGGCAAAGAAAACAGCTGATGAGAAATTTAAAGGGACACTCCAGACTCCTTATGCACACAAGCTTGCTGAAAAGCTTTCTGGGTGAAGAGTGTGTCCTTTTTTTCATTTTGCTGAAAGTGTAGATTTCAATAGAAATGTGCGCTTTTATGAATTAATCTGGTTACACCCCCTTGACTTTCAAACTCACAACAGGTTATGTTACTTCCTGAATTTGTTAGCTAAGTAGAGCACCTGTCTTGCTGAAGACTTCACACTGAGCTGCATTGGAAAGTCTGTGATTGGACAGCTAGGGAAGTTGGGGTGGGGTTAGAAAGAGAGTGCTTGCAAAAGCAGCAGACAACAGAACTCCAGGTTTTGCAAACTGCTTTTGGATATACCCAAATGAAAAACTGCATAATTAAATTAATATACGTTTTCATTGGGGGTATCTGTACTAAACATTGATTATTTTTTTTTTTTGTATTTATTTTGTATTTGGACAGTGGAGTGTCCCTTTAATCCTTTAGGTGCAGTTTCACAAGTGGAGAAGGTGTTTCTAAATGCTATCACTTCTAATGAGTGCTTCTCTGGCCTCCTATGTTTTAGGTCTATATTTATTGGGCTAGTTACAGAAGCAGCTTTGCAGTGGTTATTGTGTATCAAAAGTATTTTACTGTGTCGGTGCATCAGGGTGAAACTTTAAATTAATAACATGAAACTGTATTAACATTATACCTGACAAGCCACAATTCAACCTTGTGTTTACGTCAGTTATGGAGTTTATTATTTTTACCGATTTGACTTTAGGAGTAAAGTTTGCCAAACATATCAATATTGGTTTTGCCTCATAGTGTCTGAGGACAGTTGCACTTGTTCTGACCAACAAGAAATAATTTGCTACATCACTGACACTATTGCTGAATTGGCTGAATTTTCATTGTATTTTTCAATATATAAAATTGGCAGTTTACTAGTCTGTATTCAATATTTCTACAAATGCCCCTACATTTGTCAGTGTCACAAAAATAATTTCCATAGGAAATAGTCACTCTTACACCTAGGCCTACCAGAGCAGGACACAAGACACAAAAAATAATGAGGACGGGGGGGGGGGGGGGGGGGATGGGTTGGCTGGGTTGTGACTTGTGTCCTGCTCAGTTAGGCTATGTCAATACTATATGTTTAATTTCTAGCCTTATCACTTATTGTTTATCCTTTTTCATGTTGGATGTGTGTATTGTAACATTGCTTTGTAAATAAAGTTGCATTTATATTGGCAGTTCATTTGCTATTTACATTGTACGTTTGTGTTAACTACATTTGTCAGTTTCTTTCTTAATTATATCTCTTTTAAAAAAAATGTTGTATTGCTATTTTTAACTGTAAATATTTTTTTAAATAATCTATTTTTCTTTAAAAATTAAAAATCCTGTTTATGTTTCAACTCGTTTTAAACCTCATATCATCCATGGAAGCGAAACATTGTCAAGACTTGTAAAATAGAGAGCATGCAGTAATATCTATGGGATGATCTATCGTACTATGGTTAAAAAAAAGCCACACATTACAATCAAATTAATTGGCAATATTTTAGTTGATTATTTATTTTTAAAAATGCAATGTTTGGTCCGTCATGTAGGTCATATTTTATGGATGCACTGAGTAGATGTACATTTACTCATTTATGTCATAGGCATAGGAAAATCCCATATATTATCCTAGCACATTACATTTGGTGAAGTTTTTTTTTTTTTATTAATAAATCTATTTTTATTTTTAAAATAAAAATCTTGTTTATGTTTAATCTTGTTATATACTACATATCATCCATGCAACCCAAACTAACAAAATAGAGAGCATGATCTAATATCTAGGAGGTGGTCTAGCTTATGATATTGTTAAAACAAACCATACAATACATTTAAATAATTAGCACTATGTTATTGGATTATTTATAAAAAATAAAAAAAAAATTAAGTACAAAGGTTATTAGGTTCGTCTTGTGCCTCCAATGCATGGATTGGATCATATTGTAAGGATGCACTGAGCAGAGGTAAATAAACTCCTTCATGACAGTGGCATAGGCAAATCCCATATATTATCCTTATTATTTTAAATGTTCCAGTACCTTTAAAATCCTGTTCTCACTCCCCCAAAGCGATATTTAAGTAAAAACATAGTTTCAGCGAGTTATGTTAATAACTGGAGCATATTTCTACAATGCACATTTATCTTATATTTGTATATTTGAAATTCTAGGGTGACAAGTCATATGATGGTCCCTGTGGAGGAAGAGACTGTAGTCAAGGATGTCAGTGTTTCCCTGAGAAAGGAAGTCGGGTAAGTACCACCATCTGGATTTTCTATGTTTTATACTAATTTTAGCTTCTTTTTAGTCTTAACAAAAACTAGATTATTTTAGAATATTTTGATGGTTTCTATGGGAACAACAAAGACAATTGATTCCATAATGATTAATTCATTTCAATATATGATGACTCATGGAAAAAAAAACTAATAAAGGTTTCTACAAAATATACAAACCATGTATGTAGGACTTACTGTTTCTTTGGTTCAGATGAACATTTTGTTCTAAGAACAATTGTGCACTTTCTAAAAAAATATATTTTTTAATTATACCTTATTTACACATTGAGAGTCTTTTCTTCATATATTTTAATTGCATTGAAAAAGAACAAATATGTACATTTTTGTTGTGCCTGTTATTTAGTGATATTACTATATTACAGTCTAAGATCCTTCAAATCATAAAAACCTTAATGACATTTTATGATGAAGCACCGGAGGGGAGTGTGTGTTACCCTATCTTCCTAACACTAAATAAAACATGTGTTTCTAACTTCCCTGTTTAACAATAACAAATGTATGTGTTGTGAGGAGAAGTATTCCTTAATATTGTATTGTAGAAAATGATGTATTATGTATAAGTCCTGTGTCAGCAACAGTGGTGGCTGGTGAAGTTTTAAAGTAGTGAAGTGCAAGGCTTAAAGGGACACTATAGTCACCAGAACAACTACAGCTTAATGTAGTTGTTCTGGTGAGTATAATAGCTCCCTTCAGGAATTTTCATGTAAACATTGCCATTTCAGAGAAAAGGCAGTGTTTACATTGCCCCTAGGGACACCTCGAATTTACCACTGCGTTCTGTAAGGGGTTTTCCTCATAGAGATGTATTGATTCAATGCATCTCTATGAGGAGGTCCTGATTGGCGAAAATGGAATTTGGCCCCGCCCCAGTCATTTTGATGATGTCACAAAGGGGGCGGAGTAAGCACCGGCGGACCTGCGTGGCGCTGGAAATAAGGGTTAAACATTTATTTATCACATATTAATATACAATATACAGGAGTTTCCTTAGACTATGCCTACTCTGATATAATAAGTTACGCTAAAATGTGAAATAATTACAACCGTCTGCACAGAAAAATCCCTTTTTAAAAGGAAGACGTGAGGATACAGAGTTAAACAATTATGGAAATGTACCTGGAAACCTGAGATAGTATGGCAGCATGCTTCAATAAACACATACAAATAGTGCTGGGATTGTGGGAAACATTTCTGGATAGAACAGTGCTATGGTTAATGGAACACATTTTCATTAGTCACACTAAACTGGACTGAGGGAGGCATTTCTAGATGGTACATAGTGTTCCTATTCAATGGCATGTAAACAGCAGACATACATGTTGGTGCCAGTATAGAACTTGCACTCTACTGCTCTTTGTATTCTCCTGTAGCCTAGTAAGGTCTTTATCGTTTGTACTGCCAACCTGGATTCAAATCTATAATGAGTAAAAAAAAATAGACTATTGCCAAATGTTATAAGAATGAAACAAAGGCATCAATTTAATAAGCTTTCCAATTGATTTAATACTGTTAAAAACACATTCCAAATAATTTATTATTATTATTATTATTATTATTATCTGTATTTATATAGCGCCAACTAATTCCGCAGCACTTTACAATATTATTTATCTACAGAGGTTACCATTAAAGTCTATGGGAATTTTGTAGATAAATCATTTTGAAAATGTTTCAACACCATTGAATGATTTGGAAAGCTTATTAAAGGGACACTATAGTCACCAGAACAACTACAGCTTATTGAATTTGTTCTGATGAGTAGAATCATTACCTTCAGGCTTTTTGCTGTAAACACTGTCTTTTCAGAGAAAATGCAGTGTTTACATTACAGCATAGTAATAACTTCACTGGCCACTCCTCAGATGGCTGTTAGAGATCCTTCCTGGGTCATGGCTGCCTAAAATGCATCCAAACATTCAGTATCTCCTCCCTCTGCATGCAGACACTGAACTTTCCTCATAGAGATTGATTGATTCAATTCATCTTTATGAGGAGATGCTGATTGGCCAGGGCTGTGTTTGAATCATGCTGGCTCTGCCCCTGATCTGCCTCTTTGTCAGTCTCAGCCAACCCTATGGGGAAGCACTGTGATTGGATCAGGCTACCACTTCTGATGATGTCAGCAGGCAGCATGCTGATCTACAGCTTCTGGCTTGAATACAATAAGATTTTGCTATATTTATGGAGGCATGAGGGGCCAAGGGGGGCTAGATGGTGGTTTTAACACTATAGGGGCAGGAATACAAGTTTGTGTTCCTGACCCTATAGTGATCCTTTAAATTGAGGCCAAAGTTTGCTATAGACTGTGAGACTGAAGGAGAATGCAGAGAGGCAGAAACAGAATGAAACTCTGGAATAGAATTACACTTCCCTTACAGGGTGAAAAGCAGCATTGGAGCAATGTGGTACTTTAGTGGGGCTTTATGTGTTTATTTTCATTCGCATTGCTTTGCAATATAAAATCAAATACCATGTATACATATAGTCAAGAGGGAATGCATTAAAATGTGAAGCTAAGATTCACACCTTCATCATTAATTCCTTGTTCTAATACAAACTCCCTGAAACTATCTAGGGCAGCACAAAAATCTGTGGCATTCTATTCTCACCAACAGTATGTAAGAGCTATAGCATGTACAATTCCTGCTTGAGATACAAAAGGATACCCGTAGAAGGAAATTCTGAACATGTGTTTATAAGATAAAGACTTTTAAGATATATTTTGCTTCTTCTTTACGGATTAGCACATTTCCAGGAATTGCAGTCAGTTGCATGCCTTACAGTAGCCCGCATAGGGTACAGATTCTGATAAACGACACAAAAGAAGTTTGTTGTATGTAGTTATACTCTTGACGGATTCACTGCATCAGGGAATCTTGAAAAGACAAGAATGCCACCATAAAAAAAGAGATTAACATGCTTTCATTAAGCTCGTATATAAACAACATTAGATGCGGTTTAATGATTTAGAAGTGAGTGGCAATTAAAGGAACAAGGCAGTGTTTGTTTAAGCCTTTAACAAATCTGTTACTGTTATGAACAAGAAGAAACAGAATAACTAATTTGCGTATAATGTATGTCACACCAGACAATGTATGACTATGTAAGACAATTGAAAATAGATTTTATCTCTTTTGGCATGCCAAATGGTATGTTTCGTTATAGGAAAATCTACAATATTAGTATTATTATTAAATTATTATTTACGAAGGACCAACATATTCTGCAGCATTGTGCAAAGTGTGGAAGAAACACAAGAACATTTAACAGGGGCCATGCACAAATGAGAATACAATTTAAAGGAAGTGGGATAAAATTACAAAAAGTAACAATAAAGTACATACTATGCAAAGTAAAACTAATTTCTAGGTATATTAACAACATGCTCTGTCAACTACAGAATATAACTTGAGTGGAGGAGAAGGAAATTAATGAGGACAAAAACTAAATGTGACAGGGAACTAAATGTATTGGTTAGCTAATATAATTTCCTAATTATGTGGGGGGGGGGGGGTGGTGGTAAATTAATTCTTAAAAAGAGTAAGGGAAATTTTATGTGAATGGGAAAGGGAATTCCATAAGAATAGCGCAGATCTAGAGACATTTTTACCTTTTAAGCTAGTGTTGCAGGTCCCTCAGAGTAGAGGGACTGTATGTACCCATTGTTAGTGAAGTAAATTTGGATATAATATTACAGAGAGCTTTATGAGGAAGGACTACAATTTTAAATTGAATTTAAAAAAGTTTTATGTTTAGCTTACTTTTTTTCTTGCCACTTCTGTACGGAGGTCACCAATGGCCAGCTGCTGTCTATAGAAGTATTGCCACTTTGGGCGAATGGCAATGTCTAATTGTTTATTAACATTCAGCTCATTGATGTGCAAAAAATAGAAACTCTCCTTCCATGTATATGAATGCAAGACTGTGTTGGCACACTGTGGCATCTGATAGAAAAGTAAAGTGTCCCATGATTCCCATTAAATTTTTCCCCAAAATGTATTTACAAATATAGAAGCTGGCATTTCTGTGTAGAATCTGCTAGGCAGCACCAATTAACAGACACTAGAAGTAGACATACGTATTTCTGTTTTTTAAGCTTACCTCCTAACAATACCAATAAACATGGATGTGAACTTTCTACATCTTGCAGAGCAATAGAACCGACTTGGAACTGTATTAATTAGAGTGAGAGTTGATCATATTTATAGTCCATTACCAGTGAACAAAGGCAAATTATTTGAGTCATAAATCAAATGTTTAATTTATCCAAAAGACATGTTCAAAAGCGCAAATAAACAAATCATACATAGAGAAAACTTCTCACATTCTCGCGATAGCGTTATGAAATTTAACATTTACTTTTCCAATCTGTTTTTTGGAGTTGCAGTGTTATTTTATATGTGTTGCACCCATGAAATGATACTCTATAGAAAATCACAGAAATGGTCTGTCATTTACTTAAACATATTCTCCAATTAGCACAAAAACATATATTCTCCAAAGTCTTTTTGAAAGTTTTTCCTGTTACTTTGATGTCACTTTTTGACAGGAAAATTGTTTGCCTTATTGAGTAAACAAAATCTCGAAGAATTTAGGAACTGTGTTCATGACATATCAGATCATTAAATAAACATATAAGTCATTATACTTTGATGTCACATGATGTACCACTCAATTAACCTAAAACAAACCGAAATCTCAGAGTAAATATAGATCTGTGAGAGACAATTAGTGTATAAATATTTGCAGTGTATAGTTTTCAACATAAAGCATTATCCAAAAAAGGTTAGTTAAGGCAAATCCTTACAAATGCCGTTTACCAGAATGCTAAATTGACTATAACTGGCTCTTTGTGTGCGTGATACATGCTAGCGTATGGCCCATTATAGATTTATTAAGTTGACTGTTTTACAATGTGAACATGGTCTATCACTGTGTCATCATGCGGATCTTTACCATGTACAAGTTTTGGGGTGTTACAATCACCTGCTAGAGTGTCACTATGTAGACTGCTAGAATGTTTCCTTATTGACTGTATTTGTAAGTGCCCCCCAAGAACTGCTCCTGTGTCATTCTAGTGATGATTATTGTCAATCCTGTGAACTGGTACAGCCACCCTGTAAACTTCTTCTGTGTCGTTTTCTAGTTGGCTACGTAATCACCATATTGGTTCTTTTACTATATGAACCCATAAACTTCTGTTGTAACATCCAAAGGCCTATGTGAAATATAGTGATCATCTGGACAGCTGCTAGTTTTGCCTGTTTCCACATTTCTTTAGATGGACTTCTATTTTCTTACTTTATAGACTGATAATAGGTCATATGTGCTCTTCTCTGTTTAGATGCACTTTAGAATATTGAATACTCTTACAAATTTTTCTTACAAATTACTGTTCAGTGAGCATTACCAAATCATCTGTGCCATGTGGCTGTAACAAAAAGACTGCACTTCTGGTAACACTTAAAGGAACACTACAACCCGCTGTGCCATGGCACCTTCCCATGGTAACTAGTCAAACAATTTAAGAACGGTTTGACAACTTAGCTGGGCTTGGCTAGGCACCCACCACGGTCTCCTCTATAATGGGAATCTCCAGCAAGTGCCACTGAGCTAAGCCCTGCCATGAAAGGACTATTTGCTGTGAGAGTGCACTGCTGGCACCATAACTCACTTTATGGTGCTGTGGTGGTTATGGTGCTTGAAATGTTCTTTTAAGAATTTAAATACAGTAAGAATTATGTATATATTGGTTAGGGCACTTGGTCAAAGAATGGTTAAACATGTTCAACCCTTTTATTACAATGTCATAAAGGTTAATATAGCTAGACGTGCAGAATACAGAATTCTTGTACATGAACATTTTTAGACACCTTATAAGCTATTTAACAGTAAACCAATTACAATTTAGAGTGTTTTTTGTAATCATTTACTATGCCTTTAAGTATGTAGACTTAATAAAATTGTACATTTCGTTCATTCATTCTGGCAGAACAATCCTATCAGTTACATCTGTACCATCTCGTGGGATGCTGTCTCTAACTGCACCTGTTAAAATAGCAAGGGCTATGATTCAGATTAATGAACGAAAAAGCCAGCATATATTCAATGTAAATAACTAGTTTTGTGAAAGTCGAAGCGGAATTAATCGTAAACAGATGTAGACAAGCACCTGTTTGGTGTTGGCCTTTATGGATGAAATTTCTTCCATGTTGCTGTGAAGTAAACAGAAAGCAAGAGACCGGAAGAATGAATAAATCTCTCTCATTGTTGACAGTTGAAAGAAGTTGCAGTAAAAAGATTGATGAGTAATACATTGAAAATTTGGTGATACACAGGGAACACCCTGTTTCTGATTATAAAGTCCTGCCATTTTCTTTGTGCACAAACTGTTATTCTTCACAGAGCCCATAACCGTAATCTCGTGCTCAAGGATTATCTGCCAGAAATGTATATTTGGAGTAACACTTGCAGGATTAGTCACTAAACTTTGAAATGTATCAAATTTTTGGAAACATTTTCCAATTTACCTGAATTCACAAGATATTTAATCCCTTAAAACCAATTTTAGCAGAGTAAAGTATTGTGCTTTGGAAGACTACAATACAGCAAGCACATCAGACCAATGAGTCAGAGAGCTTGGGATTTTTCTTAAAGATAACAGACATACTTTGTTCTTTATTTAAAGGGTTTCTCCTTTTTATGCCCTAGCTATCAGGCACTATTATTTAGGTCTCTCCTAAAAGATACTTAAAAACGCTGAAAACTTTTTCCGTAACTTTGCTAGGTAAAGATTGTGACCTCACAGCAGCCATGATTGGACCATTTAAACGGATCATAACCAGCTCACACTCTGAGCTGGCGGAAGGAGAGTGAGAAGGGAGAAAAGAAGGGAGGAGGGCAGAAGGATAGGGAGGAGGAGATACAAGTTTCCATTTGCTGCTTCTGTATGCAAGGAAGAAACAATAAACGTTTGTCCCGAGCGTGCTGTGCCTGCTGACAACAGATGTTAAATATGCACTAAAAGGGAAGTTAGGCAGCCTGGAACAGTGTTCTTGACTGCCTAATTCATGTGTGCCGTAGGTGCAGCTAGACTGCAGCACACAACTGCAAATAACTCAAGAAGAAACTCTGCACATCCAGACTCCTTCCACCATGAGTACTTCAAAAGCAGAAGTGGTCATGGTGGTTTGAGTCAGCCTATCATAGTCACCAGGTATCTGAAGTTACAAAGAAGTAACAAAATAACTCCTAACATTGTTTCTATCATTATTTCTACCATGCTTTATGATATAAAGTATATTTCCCTAATCACATATTGACCCCGTCATGCTAAACACAGAAAGCCAGCAATTTTGGCCAGCATCTGTTGGCATCTCTCTCATGACCTGCAGTCCATTTCTGGAAACTTCTCAACCTAGCAAATGTATAAATACCTGGTCATGATAGGATGAATGTATGTAATTTATGTTGTTGCTGGAATGTGCCTAGAGCAGGCATGTCAAACTCAAAGTCTGGCACGGGCCACATAAACAAGGTTTAAGTTAATGTGGTCCGCAAACAAAAAATACCTTAAATTTAGGTTTATTTAAAAAAGTACATTATAAAAAAAAACAGTATCCCCTTCTACTAAATCCCAATCCCCCCGCCCCCTCTACTAAACCACAGCACCCCCTCTACCACCCTGTGCCAAATCTGATCTGACACAGACACAAACACATATTCACTGACAGACACACACACATACTCACTGACACACACACACACACACTCACTGACATACACACACACTCACTGACAGACACACACACACTCACTGACAGACACACACAGACACACACACACACACTCACTGACAGACAGACACAGGCACACATACTCACTGACAGACACACTCACTGACACACATACTCACTGACAGACACACACAAACACACACACACACACTCTCACTCACTCACTGACAGGCAGGCAGACAGACAGACACATACACACAGACAGACACACACACACACACTGACAGACACACACATACTCACTGACAGACACACACATACTCACTGACAGACACACACGCACACATACTCACTGACAGACATACACACATACTCACTGACAAACACACACATACTCACTGACAGACAGACACACATACTCACTGACAAACACACACATACTCACTGACAGACACACATACTCACTGACAGACAGACAGACACACACACATTGACAGACAGTCAGACACCCACACACACTCACTAACACATACACAAACAGACACCCACGCACACACACTCACTGACAGACACACACACTCACTGACAAACACACACATTTACACATTCTTGCACTTACATCATTTAA
Source organism: Pelobates fuscus (assembly GCF_036172605.1). Classification (NCBI taxonomy): domain Eukaryota; kingdom Metazoa; phylum Chordata; class Amphibia; order Anura; family Pelobatidae; genus Pelobates; species Pelobates fuscus. The sequence goes on along the minus strand of NC_086317.1, from coordinate 326,623,941 downwards.
TTTATTGCTCCCTACCTTATGGAGCCGATGTGAGGCATCTCCCTGGGGTCCTTCTATCTGCTCCTCACTGCTCCCTCGCTCGGTTTAGTGATGCCGGGTGCCGGAATATGACGTCATATTCCTGTGCCCTGCTTCACTACAGACGGCGCACAAGGGAGCAGTGAGGAGCAGGAACACTGAGCTCCCTCCCTGCTTCCACCATCCCTTCCTCCCCGGCTGGGTAAGTGTTAGCAGAGTAGGCACCTGCAATGTGGAGAAAGCAGGTGCCTACTCTGCTATAACACCAGCATGTACTCATGGCTCGCCGGGCCTCTAACATGGTCCTTGTGGGCCAGCGAGTTTGACATGCTTGGCCTAGAGTGTCCCTTTAATATGAACTAAATTTGTGACTGATGGCAAGGGAACATATTGTGTTTGTACCTCATGGTGTTCAGGGTGTAAATGCAGTCTTGGGCCATTATTGCCAACGCACTTGTACAAGACACTGTTATGGGTGTCAAAATAAATCTGATGTTCTCTTTCAAATAAGGCAGGGGCTGCTGAAATTGGATCCTTAAAGGACCACTATAGAGCCAGGAAAACAACACTATAGTGCCCTGAGGGTACCCCCACCCTCAGGGACCCCCTCCCGCCTGGCGCTGGGATGAGGAAAGGGTTAAAACTTACCTTTATTCCAGCGCCGGGCGGGGAGCTCTCCTCCTCCTCTCTGCCTCCGATCCTCCCTTTCGGCTGAATGCGCATGCGCGGCAAGAGCTGCGCGCGCATTCAGCCGGTCGCATAGGAAAGCATTTACAATGCTTTCCTATGGACGCTTGCGTGCTCTCACTGTGATTTTCACAGTGAGAAGCATGCAAGCGCCTCTAGCGGCTGTCAATGAGACAGCCACTAGAGGATTTGGAGGCTGAATTAACCCTATTATAAACATAGCAGTTTCTCTGAAACTGCTATGTTTATAAAAAAAAGGGTTAATCCTAGAGGGACCTGGCACCCAGACCACTTCATTAAGCTGAAGTGGTCTGGGTGCCTAGAGTGGTCCTTTAATAGGACAGGTTTATTGTGGTCATGCTCCTAAGAAACATAACCAACCGTCACCTCAAAAGTATTTTTTTAAATTAATAATACTTTTACCAAGTTTTGAAAGCTCAGCATGCAGACACCCATCCACAAATTACATGTGCCCCTATACATTGTGGGTTTCTGTTAGCCTTATATAATGATGGGTCGTTCCCAAGCATTTCATGTAGCTATATTGGAGCATGCATGTATGATCAAGGTAAGTATATCTTTTAATCTATACAAATGCTACAAGTTTGTCAGTACAATGTACACTAATCATCCACAACATTAACACCACAGCCCCCCTCGTGCTGCCAAAAAAGCTCTGAGGCATTGAGGCATGGACTCCACATTGACTTGAAAGGTGCCATTGTAATGATATAATCAATGTTATTCACTTCACCTATCAGTGGTTTTAATGTTGTGCTGATCCCTGTGTAGACTATTTGTAGGCCTATCTGAGGTTAACACTCGTATTCATGTTTTTAAAAGGTAGAATTAATTTAATTGACATGCCATGCCTATTATTTTTTCAGGTCATACATTTTACATTTAAGTAAATGCAATGAAGCTGCATATCTTCAATCCAATATATGTTTATATATGATCAGTACCACGTGTACTTGTCAGGTGATTAATGTGATAGCACCTCCCTGTACAATTGTACCCCTCTTAAATGAAAACAACAGATTTTGGCAGCATTACAAGACTGTCAGCTAAGGCAATGTGATCATTGTGATTGGCTCTCACCGTGACCATTCAACTTCAGGGGCCAAGTTAAAAAAAGTGAGTTGTTAGAGTTAATTAGGGTTATTGTTAGCTAGAATTAGAGTTAGGTACGATTAGTTAGAGTTAGTTAAAGTTAGCTATAGCTAGGGTCTGATTTAACCATGGATAGTTAGGGTTGGCTATGATTGCCTAGCATTAGAGTTAGAGTTAGCTGAGATTAGAAATAGCTATACATTTTGTTTACTATTAGTATCATATAATGAGAGACAGTTCATAACCATTTCATGTGGCCAAACTGGAGCCTTGTTTACATGCAAGAGAATATAGAAGAAGCTAATGTTTAAGTTAAGTGCAAAACAGTAATTTGTTGTTTGTTTGTTTTTTGCCCTTCATCACAGATACTATTACAACCTGTTATGTGGTATTAGAAAAACATTTTTTTAACTGAAAATCTGCTGTTTCTGCAATGTTTAATATGTTGCTGAGATGTTTCTGGTCCTCATATTATTTTCAATTTCATCCCTATAGCTTCATCATGAATCTCAGAGTGGGTGTGGGCTCACTGACAGAGCAATTTGCAAGAATTTACAAAATTAAATGAGTCAGGGATAGTAGACTATTTGCATTCTAAGCTATACATAAGTATTTAATTAATAGTGCACTGAGTGTCTCTTTAATTCCGCTACCATTAAATTGTGATATTGCAAGTACACTGTCAGATTACACCCTGTTTTAGAATAAGATCTTAGTTCAATACAACTGTGTTTTAAATAACTGGAATGCCATATATGAGGAAACACTAAAGTCTCACAAAAAAGATCCAGATTTGTTTTTTCGGGATAGGATATTGCTTGCATTACGTTCTAGAAACCTACTTGTAAATCCGTTTGTTAATCCTTTTCACCATTTATGGAGAAGGATGTTGATGCTGAATTAAAACAAACAGATCATGTTTATGATTCCATTGCTGTTTACACTTTAGAAACACAAATGTGTCTTGTTCACATTTTTGAGGATGCTAAACAATTAAACATAAAAATATCCTATACAACTCCAATCCCAAAACAGCAAGGGTGTGGTGATGTTTTGTCACACCACAATATGGAAAAATGTGACTTTTTTGAAATAGTGTCTTTTGAAATGAAGGATGCATTTGAAGTCAATTAATAATGACATTGTCTATGTTTTGTCTATTTCTTTTAGTCTTATCATGACGTACACAATGCTATATAAATGCTCAGACTCACTATTTTTATCCTTTGGAGGAAACCATTTTGAACCAAAAGAGGAATAATAAAGGATAAAAAAAGAATAACACTTAGAATTTAGAATAAAGGAGGATTTATATTGATATTTTTTTTAAAGGCAGTAGGGATAAAACAGCATATAAGACTAACAATAAACTAAACTAAAACATTTCCCAAAAGACTGATACAATACAAGAACAGGTGCAAGATACAGAAGCTTTACATTTCAGTAATAGTTGTAATGAAAAGAAGCATAAATTACATTTAAAATATATGATATGCATAAGCATGTAGACGACAATCAATAGTCATATTATGAAAAAAGCAATTTGAAGCTACCGTAATCGACCCGAATATAAGTCGAGACCCCTAATTTTACCCCCAAAAACTGGGAAAACTTATTGACTCGAGTATAAGACTAGGGTGGGAAAAGCAGCAGCTACTGGTACATTTCTAAATAAAATTATATCCCCCCCAAAATTATATTAATTGAATATTTATTTACAGTGTGTGTATATAATGAATGCAGTTTGTGTGTGTGTAAATGAATGCGGTGTGTGTGTGTGTGTATGAATGCAGTGTGTGTATGTATGAATGCAGTGTGTGTAGTGTGTGTATGAATGCAGTGTGTGTGTGTGTGTATGAATGCAGTGTGCATAGTGTGTGTGTGTATATAATGCAGTGTGTGTGTGTATGAATGCAGTGTGTGTATGAATGCAGTGTGCGTAGTGTGTGTGTGTGTAAATAATGCAGTGTGTGTGTATGAATGTAGTGTGTGTGTGTTTATGAATGTAGTGTGTGTGTGTGTGTGTGTGTGTATGAATGCAGTGTGGGTGTGTATGTGATGCAGAGTGTGTTTGTGTGTCTGATGCAGAGCCTTGGTGGGGGGTGGGCATTTTTATATATTTTTTTAATTATTATTATTATTTTAATATTAAATTATTATTTTTTATATATTATATTTTATTTTTCTATTATTATTATTATTTTTAATATTATTAATATATTTTTATTTTATTTAAATTTTTATTTATATTTTTTTCATCCCCCTCCCTGCTTGATACATGGCAGGGAGGGGGGCTCTCACTCCCTGGTGGTCCAGTGGATGGGCTGTAGGAGGGAGCTGTCAGAGAGCTGTAACTTACCTTCACAGCAGCTCCTGTCAGCTCCCTTATCTCTTCTCCGGTCGGCTCCCACTTTAACTCTCGCGGCCGCGCGGAGCGTTGCCACAGTAACCTGTGGCAACGCTCTGACCCCGCGGCTCTCGCGAGACTTGCAGGGAAGCTGACCGGACCGGAGGAGAGAGAAAGGAGCTGACAGGAGCTGCTGTGAAGGTAAGTAACAGCTCTCTGCCAGCCCCCAACAGGACCTGTCTGTATTATGGCAATGTAAGTTGCCATAATACAGACATTGACTCGAGTGCTGAAAAATGTGCTGAAAAACTCGAGTATATACGGTAATTACAAACTCAGAAAAAGAGGGGGAATTAGAATGCCTTAGAGAAGGGGAAACAAGGAAGAAAAAGAAGAAAGAAAGTAGAGAAATGAAGGAAAAGGCAAAGAGGAAAATTAAGAGGGAAGTGCAGGTTGGATATACAGAGAGTTGTAAACCAGATAAATGAGTGCAATATTAGTTTGCATTGTCAATACGGGGAGACCACACCTTATAAAAGGAAGGAGAAGTATGGTGTTGTATAGCAAAGTTATTCATCATCATGTTATCCTTAAAGGGACAGTTTAGGCACCATAACAAATTCATACCTTTTTCAAGCCAGTTTTATAAATGGGGACTCACTGACTGGCTGAGAGCATCAGCTGACTATTCTCAGCCAATCAGCGGTGCCGCTGCCCGATTCTCCAAGAGTCTTCCGTTTTAGAGACTATTACAAAACGGAAGGGCAAAGAAAGCAGGGAGATCTGGTGCTGAAACAAAGAAAGAATGGACTTCCCGACAACATAATCACTTAATTTCAATGAAGTCGATATGGTGCCTGGAGTGTTCCTTTAAAGCTGCACAGTCACGGGGACTTCTCAGAATTTGCAAAGACCTCCGACAAGAATGTGGGATCAGTGTGCAAGCCAACCACATCCGTGCCCTTCTGCCCACATAGTCTCCAACACGAATCTGAGAGAGAGTGAGCCATATTATAGGCACAAAGAGGAGTAGCATTCCACCTAAACATAGTTTGAATCCCTTGTTCTTGAAGGGTAACACAAACTGAAGATTTTGCCGATTGTGCTCCCACATGTCTAACCAATTGTTTGAGACATCTTTGAGCTCAGACTCCAACTTTGTGGGTTATGGCAACTACTATTTGACATTGTTGGACATCACTACATAGCTAAACATACTGAAAAAAATCAAAAGGGTAAAAAAGAAATCATGTTCTTTAATTAATCAAAAGAGATCATCAAAGAGGTCCCCTAATATGTGCAATAGATGCGCATTTATGTAGAAAAATAACGGTCAATAAATTTATGAAACACTGGTCATTTAAATTTGCGACTTGAATATCTCCATTAGGGGTTTATTGTGTTTGTCAACTTTTGGATTAATTCTTTCCCCATAGGGATTAATGGTTCTAAAATGCATTAAATTAACAAAAAAATTTTGCTTTTCGACTCGACTCGACCCAAATCGATAATTAAAAAAACAGAAATCAATCATTGATTGTCAATACACATCTCCACTCTTCAAGCTAGCATCCTGAAAATGAGCAAAGCGAGAAAGAGTCATACTTGGGATAAAATCTCTGTTTTTTTAAAATGGAGGACAAGTGAGAAATGAGAGAAATAAGTAGTAAATTTACACTTACACAGAGTATTTGTTCCATATCATAATTGAATGGGTAGAAATAGCCAAGTGGACCCAGGCAGCAATTTAAAATAATAAAGGACTGACCTGGCATCTCTCCGCCTACAACCCTGCCTTATGAATTTATCAATTGAAGTGTGGAGATAAGCAATAGCAGACAATATTAAAGGGAGAGAAAGTGATTACAAATAAATGGAAGATGTAGGCATATGTTTTATCTTAACACTGCATACTCTGCACTCCCAGAAAACTGCATATTTATTCCAATACCTGTCTTATTTAAGAGGGATCTACATAGTAGAATAATTAGCATCATATGACCGAGAGGGATGGGCTGTGATTTTGTAATACTGAAATACAAAATAAAGTGAGATATAAACGGAACATGATAAACCTCAAAAAGGTGCTTACATATTTTGTTAGGATCATGAATTGAAAGGGCAATATATTTGTTGAAAATAATTCATATGTCAAGCAATGGAAGAAAACAACATATCTAGTACAGTTGTATTTTTTTCTACAGTTATTAATGAATTCTTAAACCCCCCAATGGATCTATTTAATATAGAAGAAAATAGTTATATACAAAATACCTTCTAGCAGTGAAGATGGCACATAAAATAATTGTGGGAATATCTAGTTTTTAGTTTTGCAGGTGAATAGCTAATAAACTCCCTCCACCATTTCCGCTGTAAGGCTATTTCATGCACCCACATCCCATTCTGTAAAATAGAAAAACCAAAAATACAAAACAAAAATTTCAAAAAAATTGTCATATTAAGCCGGTATCTAGATTTGGCAGAGGGTATCACTTGATCTTGTGCAGAATGTGTCTACTGTTTTATTTTGTAATGTCCTTGGCTGATGTGTCCTTATCTTTGTACATCATTCACTGTCCTGGGATATGGGAAATGTATTTTCTGTGCTGATTCAGTAATAATTGTTTGGTAGCTTATGAGGGCTTCCATCCTGAAACATGATGGGATGCGCAGTAGTCTGATTTTGGCAAGAATGGTCTGTGTGTGTTAAATGAGTTCAGGAAGTAGGAATATGTGACGCATGTGTTTGTGCCACATGTTTTGGCCATTATCTTTCAGGGTCATTTAATTTTGATTACTCCCAGGTCTAACGCTTGCTAGCCTGCCCTTATGTGTCAACTGAATAAGTACACTTAATGCAAATCAACTGCAAGGATGAAGCTTTAAGTACATTTCAATAAAGAACATAGTTTGAAAATGATGTCTTATATTGGCTGGTGAACTAAATCCACAGAAAGGTCTCAGGGACTACTGGTTTGGGACCATAGCTTTAGTGCACTGGTAGTTGCTGTTTATCATTGTCTTAAAATATATAAATGCAACAATGTGCTAAGGGGCAAAATGAATATATACCATGCAGTACAGTATACAGAATTGGTATAAATTAAAATAGATAGTATTCAATAGTCTGTATAGTCAATTGAGACGATTAGATGGACTGGATTTGGTGTATCCAGAATAAAGTATTTCCTTCATAGATCTTTCTACATTATAGCACAGGAAGTGATCTTAAATGATTGTCCTTGAATGACACAAGGACAGACAATTTCATTCCTATGCTAAGAATGGCAGCCTTGCCAAAATACATGACATTTGTGGGGTTTGTCATGTGAACTGTTATCCATTGGGAACAACGCAGTTTTTTTCTTACTCTTCCTAGAGGAATGTCATCTGGGATTGGAATAGATGAGGGTCTTAAACATAATGGATGGCCTGCTGTGTGTAACGTTAAACAATTTAGAATACACATGCTTCTTTTAGAATTGGGCACAAAATATCATGTTTAATTACATGATATAAAAATATGTTATTTTGTTTCTCCTTTTTCAGTGTCTATTTCATGTGCATTTATATTTTTGGAATGTGAACGCAATTCCAGTTTTTAGGCTGTATGCTGTATTTATTTGTTGCATTATGTACACTGGACATACACACAGGGATGGGAAAATGTAGAAAAGAAGATACAGTAAGAGAGAATTACAATGACTGGCCCACTATGTACTTTGAACACTTTGCTTAGCAATAATTAGGAGACTTGAAGAGCCCTTGACCAAGAGGAAATTATGTTTAAAATACATGTAGGCGGGGGGCGTGTCCAGGAAGCGGACCGGAGCAATCGCATGTAGGGAGAGCTCCGAGCCTCGACGGCTGAACAAGAGCAATTAAAGCCTAAAATCACAGCGCAAACTCGTCCCCACAAATCCATGTCCCAACCTAAAGGTAAAAGGACAGGGGAGAAAGGGGAGAAAGGGGAAAAACAATTTTTTCGCATCCAGAGCGGGGCAGGGACGTACCGCACACCAGCCAGATCAGGCCCAAGATGGCGCGGACGGAGGGCAAGAGGTGGAAGCAAATCGAGGGGACTGCGATCCTACCTTGACCCACAGCTCCATAAAGCAGCTCCTAAACGATATGGCAGACAAAATTATGGCCAAAATGGAAAGTTCCTTAAAAGACCTGCGACAGGAAATGCAGGAAATAGGCCGCCGCACAACGCAGACGGAGGATCAACTAGCAGATATGGCGGAGGCCCACAACTCGCTAGCCGACACAGTGGAAGGCCTGGTATCAAGATTAAACGACCAGGACCTCAAAATCGCAGATATGGAGGACCGGGCCCGCCGTAATAACCTCCGTATCAGGGGGATTGCAGAAACAATAACGACGGATGAACTTACCGCACATGTCACATGCCTACTGAGAGAACTGGCTCCTGACTTGCCAAATGACCTATTCCTGCTGGATAGGATACACAGAACCACCAAACCGAAATTTCTACCCCCGGAAACTCCGAGAGATGTCCTCATTAGAATGCATTATTTCCACGCTAAAGAGGGGATACTCTCAGCCAACCGAAAACGAAGGGAACTGCCGGCGGCATACAGAGGGATCACCATCTATGCGGACCTATCCTCACATACCCTGAAAAGGAGGAGAGAATTCAGAGACATAACAGCGAAGCTACGAGAAAATCATCTACCGTACAGATGGGGGTACCCCACCAAGCTCCTAATATCGCGGGAGGGAAAGACAACCATAATCGGAACCCCTGAGGAAGGCCAACGCATACTGAGCTCATGGAATATGGCGCCCACCACGGCATCGGAGAAGGAGGGGAGCAGAGCCAAGGTTACCTCAGACTGGAGGAAAGCGAAAAAGAGACAATGAGAGAGGACGATCTGAGCGATGGCCATAAGGCTAAGAAAAATAATCTCCAAGAGGGATGGGTAATGTAACCTACAATACATAAATCACATGCACAGAGATAGGCTCCCAAGTGGTCACAGAGGGGGAGGTTTAAGGCGAGGAACAGTGAGCACCCTGGGGCAGCATAGACCGGGGGACACTCAGCCCTACCTCAAGATAAGACCACTTACCCAATCCCGAATGGGAGAGATAAATACATTTAAAAAAAATATATATATATAATAATAAAACGAAAAAAAATTAATAAATAAATAAAAAATGAAAAAAAAAAAAACAATAATGCAAAAAAAAATATATATATATATATCGTATATACTCGAGTATAAGCCGACCCGAATATAGGCCTAGGCCCCTAATTTTACCCCAAAAAACTGGGAAAACTTATTGACTCGAGTATAAGACTAGGGTTGGAAATGCAGCAGCTACTGGTAAATTTCTAAATAAAATTAGATCCTAAAAAAAATATATTAATTGAATATTTATTTCCAGTGTGTATATAATGAATGCAGTGTGTGTGTATGAGTGCAGTGTGTGTGTATGAGTGCAGCGTGTGTGTATGAGTGCAGTGTGTGTGTATGAGTGCAGTGTGTGTGTATGAGTGCAGCGTGTGTGTATGAGTGCAGCGTGTGTGTATGAGTGCAGCGTGTATGTATGAGTGCAGCATATGTATGAATGCAGTGTGTGTATGAGTGCAGCGTGTGTATATGAGTGCAGTGTGTGTGTGTGTGTATGTGTGTATGTGTGCAGTGTGTGTATGAGTGCAGTGTGTGTATGAGTGCAGTGTGTGTATGAATGCAGTGTGTGTATATGTGCAGTGTGTGTGTGTGTGTGCAGGTGTGTGTGTTGCAGAGCCTTGGTGGGGGGTGGGCAATTTTATTATTATTATTTTTTACTGATTTTAATATTTTTATCATTTTATTTAATTTAATTATTTTAATATTTATTTTTATTATTATTTGTAATATTATTATTTATTTATTTGTATTATTTTATTATTATTAATATATATTACATTTTTTTTCGTCCCCCCTCCCTGCTTGCTAGCTGGCCAGGGAGGGGGGCTCTCCTTCCCTGGTGGTCCAGTGTCATTGGCAGTTCAGTGGGGGGGAGAGGGGGGCTGGCAGAGCTGTAACTTACCTCTCCTGCAGCTCCTGTCAGCTCCCTTCTCCTCCGTCCGGTCAGCTCTTCTGTCAGCTCACACTGTAAGTCTCGCGAGAGCCGCGGCTCTCGCAAGATTTACACTGGGAGCTGACCGAGGTGCTGAACGGACGGAGTAGAAGGGAGCTGACAGGAGCTGCAGGAGAGGTAAGTTACAGCTTAGCAAGCAGGGAGGGGGGACGAAAAAAAATGTAATATATATTAATAATAATAAAATAATACAAATAAATAAATAATAATATTACAAATAATAATAAAAATAAATATTAAAATAATTAAATTAATGAACGGACGGAGTGGAGGAGGAGAGAGCTGACAGGAGCTGCAGGAAAGGTAAGTTACAGCTCTGCCAGCCCCCCTCTCCCCCCAGTCTGTATTATGGCAATGTAAATTGCCATAATACAGACACTGACTCGAGTATAAGCCGAGTTGGGGTTTTTCAGCACAAAAAATGTGCTGAAAAACTCGGCTTATACTCGAGTATATACGGTACTAATAAAAATGCAGCCGGAAGGCAGGTCACTCAGATGCAAAACGCCAAGACGCACTAACCAGAAAAAAAAAGTACATATAAAAAGAGTACATATAAATAATTAATGCAACGGGTGGGCACAGACTCACCCACAAGGCAACGATAACGAAACCACCCACAAGCACAAAAGGCTTCAATTAATGTACAAATATTAGACTCAGCCAAAGGGGGACATAGCGACTAGTGGACAAGAGGCCATAAGCCTCTTCCCCCGCGGCACGAATATGCAGTGCCAAGCCAAGACCACGGCAACACAGGCACTTAGGAATGTCCATGTAAATACTTCTGTTTATTTTACTGTTATGTTTCACGTTATGCTATGTACTGTTAACTTAACTTTCTGTATGTTTTGAACCTAACAACTTGTGTGGGGGTTGGGTCTGTGGGCGACCAGACTCCACACACCCCAGTCATGACAGAACGACCCAAAAGAGACAAACTAGTCTCACACCCCGCTTGCCATTCATGGACAAAGTCCGAGGGAAGAAAGGTAATACCACTCTGCTTGAATAAGCTGGGAAGGGTGGTAGCCTGCAAAATCCTAGATAGATTTCCAAACTACACTAAGCACCAAGGGTAGACAGGGAGCGGACAATACCAGGAAAGTCATTAACCTCCTGCACCAGCTGCACAATAGGGGCCGAGAGGAACTATTTGTCTCTCTCGATGCGGAAAAAGCATTTGACCGCCTGCATTGGGGGTTCCTCAATGAAGTGATGGAAGGGTACGGTATACCCCAGGCCTTCAGGTCGGTGGTGCAAGTGCTTACAGCTCACCCACAGCTAGAGTAATCAATTCCGGTTTCCTGTCGGAACCGTTTAAGCTCACAAATGGCACGAGACAGGGATGCCCTCTCTCCCCCCTGCTATACGTACTAGCGCTCGAGCCACTTGCGACAAAAATAAGGGAAAACCCTTCAATACACGCAATAACAGTGGGAACCACAGAATACAAAGCCAACCTGTTCGCGGACGACATACTACTCACGCTTACGCAGCCGCAGATATCGCTCCCCACCCTTTTAAAAGAAATACAACTATATGGAGAACAGTCGTATTACAAACTTAACGTCACCAAAACTCAGGCAATGGGGATAGGAATACCGCACCACAATATAGAACAGCTCAGGAGTGCTTTCCCGCTAGACTGGAGGGATGACCACCTCACATTCCTGGGACTGAAAATATTGAAACACCCGGGGAGGCTATTAGATCTTAACTATGGGACACTGATGGGGGAAATCAGGGACACCTTGAAAAAATGGAACGACAAATACATGTCCTGGGTAGGGAGATTAGCGGCGGTGAAAATGATGATACTGCCTAAATTTCAATACCTAATTAGGACACTACAAATTCATATACCCAAATCATACATGAGCCAATTACAACGGGTCTTCGCCAACTTTGTATGGGCATATAAAAAAATCAGGGTAGCTACGAAGGTGTTAACTAAACCGATGGCACAGGGTGGGATGGGACTACCAGAGATACACACATATTATAGAGCAGCACTACTAGCCACAATCCTACAAGCTCACGCAGCCCAAAATCCACCACAGTGGGTAGCGATGGAAACGACATGGACATGCCACAAAGGCCTCAGATAGCTCTTCTGGGTCCCACACAAAAAGCGCCCATCACACCCAGACATGCCCAACACCACTGCGCTACTGTTAAAAATATGGGACACAGTTAAGCCACAGCTGGGCTACAAAAGCGAATGGACACTAGCCACCCCAATATACAGCGTACACATCGCGAACCCCACTTTTGACCACAGACTGTGGATTGAGGGAGGATGCACGACAGTCCGACACCTATACAACCAGGGAACACTACTGCCATTCCCAGAGGTACAACAGAGATATAATTTACCACAGAGAGCAATGTTCTCCTATTTACAACTCAAGGGGGTTTTATCCAACGCAACTACAACTACCATCCCTCACCGTACCGTAGGTATAGAAAAAATATGCGAATCGGGGTTCTTACCCAAGAAACTACTTTCGCTCTTATACACGACACTCAATAATACGAATCCAAATAAGCTGGATAAATTCAGAGAAGCGTGGCACACAGACATGGGCAAAACATTTACGGAGGTACAATGGGGACAAGCGTTCACGGCACACAAAGGTAAATCAAGGTGCACATCACACTTAGAACAAATGCGTAAGATACAATACCGTTGGTACCTAGTGCCGACTAGACTAGCAACTATATACCCTAATACACCAAGAACGTGCTGGAGATGCCTGAGGGAGGAGGGAACGATGTTCCACATATGGTGGACCTGCCCAAACATTAGGAACTACTGGAGTATGGTAGAGGGGATTATTCAAGGGGCAACGCACACTGACGACAAGCTGAGTCCAGAGAGCGCACTACTATTCAAAGCAACAGGCACACATAAGAAGCCTGGTATTTCACATATTAATAGCGGCCAACCTCTTAATAGCCAGAAGTTGGAAACAAACACAAGTTCCGGAAAGGAGCAACTTGGTAAAACAGATATCCATAAACCTTGTATACGAAACAGCCACAAATCAACAAACACAAGTGGCGAAACACATGGTGGAAGCAAGGCAGATATGGGAAAACTATAACAAATGGGAGGGGGATAGGGACAAGCTGCAGGAACAGAGGGAATAAAGAGCAGCATGAAGGAAGCTAGATAGAGAGACTGACAGCCCTTAGTCAGAATAGCAAAAAAAAAAAATCACTAAAGACACAAGGAAACCAAGTTTAGCCTCGATGACAAGGCCTGAGGAGACAAAACAAAAGGATGTAAAAAAAAAAAAATCACGGACAACACCCAGAAGCAAAGTGGAACAGTTGCCCACATTGTACATAGTTGGAAGACACTACACCCTAACCCTCCCACAACGAAAATTCACCAAGACAGGACCCGACTGATCATACACTGGTACAGATAAACACAATCACGCACAAGGTGACAAATATACCGACGACACATACGGGTCAGACGGCTGAAGGAAACAATGTGTTAAAAATATAGAATTGTTGTTGTAGTTGATACCCAAGTCAATGTGTGAAAATACCGTACCAGAATTCCCCACCCCTTTTTATTTTCTGTACCCCATTCATACTTTACAAAAAAAAAAAAATTGTCAAATTGGAAAAAAAAATACATGTAGGCACACAAAAAAAAAATTGTTTAAAGTGTAAGTGGATGATCAAAAGCGAAGTCTGAATTACTTTTCATATGGGAGGAGGTGGCTGGCACACCAATAAGGCAGCACAGGTAGTCATCTTAGGTCGCACCGAACCGGGTGGTACAAAGACTGGGTGACTGGCAAGAGGGGAGTGCACAGCTCTCTCCTCTGGCTAGTCATCAATGTAGCATGACTATAGTAGAGGATCTTCTGTATCCTCTATCACGTCTGACAGGAAGCTGTCTGCTAAAAGCAACAAGCAGCTTCCTGTCAGACAAAATAGAAGAAACAGAAGATCCTCTACTATGGTCATGCTGCATGGATGTAGCAGGCACAGCAGGGGGGAGGGTAGAAGAGGCCACTAAGGGATGGGGGGGGGAGAAAAAGGCACACAAAATGGACTGATGAAATAGAAAAGAGATGCAGGGAGGAGAAAGAGACAAGGTACTGGGGGATACAGACAAAAAGAGGGGCTGGGGGTACAATGAGACACACAAAGGAAGTACGAGTACACATGAATGGGCTGCAGGAAGAAAGGAGTTGGACTAAGAGACCCACAAGAGGGTGTAAGACACACAAAGGGGAAAAAGGAGGATAAATACACCAAAGGGGACTGTAAGACACATAAAAGAGATAAGATATACAAAAATAGGGTAAGAAATCAAAAAGGGGGATTAAAAGACACACCGGTGAAGATGCATTTTCTTTTAGAGGGTGGCAGCAAAATGCATCTTTGCCTGTGTAGTCAAAAATCCTTGGCCCGGAGTATAAAGAGAAAACTATAGGGTATGAGAATAGAGCCCTGGGGGATTCCAACTGAGATGATCAGGGGAGTAGGTGTTATTAGAAAAGGCGACACTGAATGAATGTTGAGAGAGATAGTGCCAAAGAGACAGAGGGCGTGAGGAGTTAAAAGAAAGAGAGCACAATCAACAGTGTCAAAGGCAACAGAGAGGTCTAGAAGAATTAGCATGGAATAGTGGCATTTGGATTTAGCTGTGATAAGATTGTTAGTTTCTCTAGTCAGTAGAATGAAGGGGGGAAGAATATAGATTGAAGAGGTTCTCAGAGAGAGTTGTAGTTAAGAAAGCATATCAAATGGGTAAAAACAAGTTGCTTAAGAAGCTTTGAAGAGAAAAGGAGTAGAGATATGGGACAGTAGATAAAAAGGGAAGATGGGCCAAGATATGGCTTTTTTAGGATGGGTACAACAGTATCATGTTTAAGGGGTACCGGGATAATGCCAGAAAAGAGAACAGTTGAAGATATGCATGAAGGATGGCACAAGCCAAGGGGAGAGAGAGATCTGATAAGGTGAGAAGAAATGGGATCAAACTTATGTGGTACAATAACATGCAATAGCAATATCAGTAAAATAGCATGCAAAACTCTCAGCTGAAAGGTTAGTAAATTATCAAAGAGACTCATCGGATTCTGAGAGTACATACTAATGAGAGAAAAAGTATAATTGCTTATCAAGGGTGAGGGCTGTGCTGTATGAGTGTAAAATTAATTTGTAATTGAGAAAGTTTGACAAGAAGTGCGTTAAGTTGGATGGGAGGATCTTTGTAGATAGCGGGTTGACCCAGTGTGCTACGGTTGAAGACACATTCCCCCCCATTGTAAGTTTATGTTTGGAGTTTGACTGTAGTGTCCAAGGCAGAGTTGAGGGCAATATTGCACAAGTAGATGCATACTCTGGCTTAATGCACAGCCAGCCGCTTCCTGGCGTACCCCCTGCTTGTGTTGTGCATACCCCAAGGGGTACCCACACCATAGGTTGAGAACCTGTGAAAGACAGAATACAATGTACACACTCAAATTTAAACTAGCTTCAAAACAAACAAATTATAAAGATATTTTAAAAACTCCTGATTTAGGCAATAATAAGTGTAGTTAATAGTAAGCATGCTACAATAGCAATGTACCCTATTTTGACAGGTCCTATTTTAACAACCTAATGCAGCACGTCTTGTTTATATGTTTATCAGTTCGAACATTTGTTTGTATAGCTTTGAAATATTTTCCCAATTCCTGTTTACATCAAACTAAAACCATTTTCACATCTGAAATCAATGTATTTTTCACATATAATGAAAGCCATTTCATATACAGCTGACATTTGTACTTAACTGCTAACAATAATAGCAATAAATCAAAAATATTTTAAATATTTATAAAAATGTATAGCACTTTATGAAGACTTAAGGATTTCAAGTATAATACATTCTCTATAAGCTCAAATGTATAATCTACACACATGCAAAAATATTAAATTTTTTGTTTGTTTGTTTTTGTTGTAAGAGAGTACAAGTGTTGGCATAAAACTCGAGTATCTGTAATATCAACAGTGTGAAGCCTCATTCAAACAAGTATTTGACTTGGCAGAAAGAGACAATGTAACTCCAGGGTGTCCCACTACCGCTTTAGTCAGACTACTAATTTCTGCCAGCTGTTATATTTCAACAACATCTGGAGAGCTGCGGTGGGACACAAAAGCTGTAGATGTGAGCATACGATAATATGTTAATTTGTGATAAGATTTCACAAACTCCTTAATGTGGATAAAAGCTTCTTCATCTAATTACATTATCATCTTTCTTTAAAATGTAACTAACCTTTGGAGAGCTTTCTCTTTGGTCATTTTGTCAGTTTTCTGGTTTATCAAATTTTTATGTGGAGGTTTATCAAAGTATTCTGCGGTGCAACAAATGTAAACGGGCCTGGCCCCACCGTGGACCCTTCTGTTTCCTACCTTTTAGGTGCAGGAAAGTGACTTCCCTGGGGTCCTGTGGCCCCATCCCCGTCCCCATCAACCTGTGCCACTGGATCACAGGAAAGTCACTTTCCTGCACCTAAAAGGTAGGAAACATAAGGGTGACTAAAACATTTTGATTGTGTGTAAGTTTGTGTATCTGTGTCTGTATGTGTGTCTGTATGTGTATCTGTGTCTGAATCTGTGTCTGTATGTATGTGTGTCTGTATGTTTGTGTATGTGTATCTGTTTGTGTATCTGCATGTTGTCTGTATGTGTATCTGTTTGTCTGTGTATCTGTATGTCAGTGTGTGCCCTTATGTATATGTATGTTTATCACTGTTTGTACAGTATCTGTATGAGTGTCAGTCTGTGTATCTGAATGTGTGTTTATATGTGTATCTGTCTGTATAAGTGTCTGTGTATTCACATGTGTGTCAGTGTGTTTCTGTGTATCGTTATGTGCCTCAGTGTTTGTATCTGTAGGAGTGTCATTCTGTGTATCTGAATGTATGTCATCCTGTGTATCTGTATCTGCATGTGTGCCTGTGTGTATATATGTGTCTGTGTCTGTGTATCTGTATGTGTGCTAGTTTATGCGTCTATGTATTTGCATTTGTGTCAGCGTGAGTATCTGTATGTCTGAATCTATATGTGTATCTGTGTATGTATCTGTATGTGTTATATGGTGTGTATCTGCATGTATGTCAGTGTGTGTTTGTCTGTTTATGTGCATGTTTGTCAGTGTATGCACCTGTGTGTCTGTATAACTGTTACTCCTTTGTATGTATCTGTATGTGTTATATGGTGTGTATCTGCATGTATGTCAGTGTGTGTTTGTCTGTTTATGTGCATGTTTGTCAGCGTATGCACCTGTGTGTCTGTGTAACTGTTACTCCACCACACACACTGTCATCTCCCTTCACCCTCCCACACTCACAATAACTCCCACAATTCTGTAATTTACCCATGCCATAATCCCCACCCATACAAAACCTATTACAATCACCTTCTCTAGCACTGTCACACAAACCCTCCCTCCCAGTCCTGTCACACTCATTTACATCAATCTGTCACACATGCCCCCTTTCACTCTACCACACTCACCCTATCACATTAACCCTTCCAATTCTGTCATACTCATCCGCCATAACTATGCCAAACTCACCCTGTGGGTGGTGAATTAGGGGGTGGGGGTGCTCCTACTGCTATATTTCCACTAGGGTCCCGTGGTATCTAGTTACCATTTTTTGGGTGACAAACATGATGTGCGATAGTGAGTCATAAGATGGGTCATTTACACATACGCACACACTGACACATATACATGCACCCCTGCAATCACACTCAGACTACAAATATATTCGTACAATCACATACACACGGCTCAAACTTACGCCTGTCTAAATTCACAAAAAAAAAAATCAATACATATCTATCCCTGTATCAATACAGAAAATATCCACTCTAATATACAATGGCATTCATCCACAAAAACTTCCCTATACTAAACTGCCCTCAACTAAAATACATCCTGCTTTGACATATACACACCCCTACATTCACACTTCAAATTTCCATACAAATGCACTCCTGCATTTACATACATCTGTTCTACTCATTCATAGAACAATGTATTAACACATTTCGCTACATGTAAGTAAGCCTCTGCATTGTATACTCTCTGGCACTACACAAACTATACTTTAGGATTTACACACATCATCTTTAAATACACATAAACTGCTACTTTGGTACACAGAATGATAATATGAAATTAAATACAATTTTTTTTTTTTTTTTTAAATGTATTCCTCCATTCATACACTCAATTGCATACTTAGAGTCACACTCTAACGCTCTGCACATATTAATATTCATACTGGCACTATGTGCACACAGAGGGGCTGGAGGGACAGATACACAGAGGGTCTGGGAAGGACAAAAGACACACAGAGGGGCTGGGGTGGAGAAAAGAGACACACAGAGGGGCTGGGAGCAGAAAGAGACACACAAAGCAGTGTTAATTTTGTTGACTAACAATTTTAGTCAAATTGTAGTTGACTAATTATTTTGAGATTTAGTCGACTAAAACTAGACTAAAACAATTCAGATGACTAAAATACAACTAAAAATAAAACATCATATTAGTCAAAAGACTATGACTAAACCTACATTGAAATTTGCCGCCAAAATTAACACTGCACACAGGGGCTGTGAAAGTGTCAAAAGAGACAGACCAGCGCTTGGGAGAAAGACACCTGGATGGGCTTGAAGGACACAAAGAGACACAGACAGGCTAGTGAAGGGGCAAAAGAGACAGATAGAGGCTTTAACTAAACCCAATAGATTTTAGTCTTGTCGACTAAAGTCTACTGGAGATTGATTCAACTAAAATGTTCTGGATATTTAGTCGACAAAAATGTACTGGAGATGTAGTTGATTAAAACTGGATTAAAACTAAAACAATTTAGATGACTAAAATACGACTAAAACTAAAATGGCTTTCTAGTCAAAAAACTATGACTAAATCTAACTTGAAATTTGTCGCCAAAATTAACACTGACACAGAGGGGCTGAGGAAGAGGAAAAAGTGAGACACAAAGGAGTTTGGGTAGAAAGAGAAACACAAAATTGGCAAATTTAAATTTTTGAGGGTGGGAGGGTGCAAGTAGCTGGTTTTACCTAGGGCACTTAAAGGACCATTATAGTGCCAGGAAAACATACTCGCCGGGCTCTAGGGGGAGGAAGGGGTTAAACTTACCTCTTTCTCCAGCGCCAGGCAGGGAGCTCTCCTCCTCCTCTCTTCATCCTCGGCTGAATGCGCATGTGCAGCAAGAGCCGCGCGCGCATTCAGCCAGTCTCATAGGAAAGCATTTACAATGCTTTCCTATGGACGCTGGCGTCTTCTCACTGTGATTTTCACAGTGAGAAGCACGCAAGCGCCTCAAGCGGACGCAAGCGCCTCTAGCGGCTGTCAATGAGACAGCCACTAGAGGCTGGATTAACCCTAATATAAACATAGCAATTTCTCTGAAACTGCTATGTTTATAGAAAAAAGGGTTAAACTTACCTCTTTCTCAAGCGCCAGGTGGGGAGCTCTCCTCCTCCTCTCCTCCTCCTCGGCTGAATGTGCATGCGAGGCAAGAGCCGCACGCGCATTCAGCCAGTCTCATAGGAAAGCATTTACAATGCTTTCCTATGGACGCTGACGTCTTCTCACTGTGGTTTTCACAGTGAGAAGCACGCAAGCGCCCCTAGTGGCTGTCAATGAGACAGCCAGTAGAGGCTGGGTTAACCCATATATAAACAAACTGCTATGTTTATAGAAAAAAGGGTTAAACCTAGCTGGACCAGGCACCCAGACCACTTCATTAAGCTGAAGTGGTCTGGGTGCCTATAGTGGTCCTTTAATTGTCTTTCACCAGCACTGATTGAGTCTGTCCCTTCCCATCACTCTGATCAGACTGTGGATAGGTCCCTACTGCTACAGATGAAACCTCTGTCTCTCCCTTATTTGTACTCCATACAGAACCTGTGGAGCTGGCTGGGTCTGGCACAGAATAATGCTCACTCACACTTTGCCCTCCCTTACAGACATGCTGTCCCTCCTAATTTTAATACAGTTTATTGGAAACACCTGCTTAAGGATAATATATATTGGCCCAGAAGGCTTTTCTTGTTGTTGGTGTGTCTGTGCAATCCATCTACCCACTGACATGGCACAGGGATCCAGTTTCGAGGTTAGCAACTACTGAATTAGATAGTCAGCAGATTAGAGCGTTAAATGACCGTCACAGTCCATAATGAATGCGGCAGCGAGGCTCATCTTCCTGTCCGCCCAGACCTCCCATGACTCACCCTTCTGTCAGTCCCTACATTGGCTTCCTATAAAATATAGAGCTCAATTTAAAATTCTGGTTCTTGCTTTCAAATCTCTACATAATGCTGCTCCCACCTATCTATCCTCCCTTATACACAAGTATGTCCCATCTAGGCCCTAACGATCTGCTGAAGACTTACGTCTATCTTCTGTCCGTACTCTCACCTCTGATGCTCGCCTTCAAGATTTCTCGAGGGCTGCACCATTCCTGTTGAACTCGCTTCCCTCCTCCGTTAGATGCTCACCCAGTCTCCACTCATTCAAAAAATCATTAAAAACCCACTTCTTCATAAAAGAGTATCAATTAAACTGTTAATAGCTCCTGACTGATTCCTCTTCTGCAACTGTCACTAGTCTAATACTATCCTTACCTTTTTGTGTCATTTTACCCCACTCCCTCTAGCATGTAAGCTCATTGAGCAGGGCCCTCAACCCCTCTGTTCCTGTGTGTCCAATTTGTCTGGTTATAACTACATGTCTGTTCGTCCACCCATTGTAAAGCGCTGCGGAATTTGATGGCGCTATATAAATACCATAATAATAATAATAATAATAAATGCAGGAGACGGGCTGCTGAGCCATGGTATTTCTGTCAAAATGGAAAGAACAAGAATATGTAATGTATTAGTTTAATGGGACAAGTCCACAAACAGAGAGAGAGAAACAAGTGGCAGTTGACATAGAATTCCTACAGGGCTATTTACTAAAGAGAGCATTTAAAGTGAACTTTTAAGTGAATTTCTAATTTAAGGTTAAACTGAAAGCATAGGTGACAGAGAATTTTTGGGGTTTGGCTAATTTGATCTTAATTATTACTTAAATATAACTTAAAGTGAATAACCCTGTAAGGCAAAGAATAGCAAGCTGGAAAAGAGCTGATTTTTGCCTAAAATGTACAAATCACTTCATAATTTCCAGAGTGAATACACTTCATTGTGCAAAAGGCCTTTGCATTTCGATCTTTAAAGACAAGTTTTATGAACTGAACATTTTGCAACATGTACTGGGACAGATTAAAAGGCTGTATCTCACTGCTCTGATCTAGTCTGATTGCTATCTGGACAATATAAACCATTGAAAGGAGATGATTCATGTCAATTTCTGTAACTTGTCTGAAGAGCAGCCTTTGATGGTCTTATAAAAACAGCACTCTGAATTCAATTAGCCAATAAATATTACCTTCTTGTCTCTTTATTTCACAATGTTGCTACTTTACTTTGACAAGCAATGCTTGTCTTTTACAATGCAATTTTTTACAATATATTATTGGAATGCACAATGAACTGGTAATATTAATAATATTAAAAAATAAAAGAAAGGAATACATTACTTGCCACTTGATAGGCAGAAAGAACTATAGTAGTACAGAACTCGAAAGATGTCACAAGACATTCACAAACAAGTATAGACATTCCTAAACATGTCACATGTTACAAAGCTAGTAGAATAGACAATATCATATCAAATTATACATTCTAATTTTATATTATTATTATTATTATTATTATTAGTATTATTATTATTATTATTATTATTATTTGTTAAAGCTGAATAGAAGATCCGTTACAGAAGAGTTCAATGCTCCATCTATTTCTCATTTGAAGCCTTGACTTCAAACTGAGAAGTAGCCTAGTATTCTTTCTTTTTTTTAATTATTAAGTAAGATACAGATTTAAGTGTACAGTGATTAAACCTTTAATAATAATAATAGGGGGTCAGTGGGAGAGTGGTCATCTGAATTGGTTGGGTAAATTAATTTAGGAGAAATACAATATGTTCTGACTAAGTGTAGAAGGTATGTAAATGTAGAAAAACTAAAGGTTGAATGTGTGCAGGTAGGTATTTAGAGAAAAAAGATGGGCATATAACAATTGCTAGAATGTCATCACTTTATAACAGACAAAAATACAAAACAGCCATAGAATGAACTGTAAAGGTCCATTAAGTTCAGGATGTCCCATAGAAAACATAATAACTCAGAGTAAAAGAAGAACATATTTGTAATCTCAATGAATATAATATAGAAACATAGAATGTGACGGCAAATAAGAACCATTCGGCCCATCTAGTCTGCCCAATTTTCTAAATACTTTCCTTAGTCCCTGGTCTTATCTTACAGCTATCTTACAAATATCCCGCGCATGCTTAAACTCCTTCACTGTGTTAACCTCTACCACTTCAGCTGGAAGTAGTGCATCCACTACCCTCTCAGTAAAGTAATACTTCCTGATATTATTTTTAAACCTTTGCATTTTTTTTAAATATAGTCTCCTCCTTTACTGTGTTGATTCCCTTTATGTATTTAAATGTTTCTATCATATCCCCCGTCTCATGTTAACTTTAACCTTTAACCTTTCCTGGTAAGTTTTATCCTGCAATCCATGAACCAGTTTAGTAGCCCTTCTCTGAACTCAGTATCAATATCTTTCTGGAGATACAGTCTCCAGTACTGTGCACAATACTCCAAGTGAGGTCTCACCAGTGTTCTGTACAATGGCATGAGCACTTCCCTCTTTCTACTGCTAATGCCTCTCTCTATACAACCAAGCATTCTGCTAGCATTTCCTGCTGCTCTATTACATTGTCTGCCTACCTTTAAGTCATCAGAAATAATCACCCCTAAATCCCTTTCCTCAGATGTTGAGGTTAGGACTCTATCAAATATTCTGTACTCTGCCCTTGGGTTTTTACATCCAAGATGCATTATCTTGCGCTCATCGACATTTAATGTCAGCTGCCACAACTCTGACAATTTTTCTAGTTTACCTAAATCATTTGCCATTATCCCTTATCCCTGTCACGGTTCTCACAGTACCATACAGATGGCCAGGTGTGTCACGGTTCTCACAGTGCCATACAGATGGCCAGGCGTAGCCACCCCAGAAGTGCCCAACGGGATCTGCCTTTCAGCCACAGCAGTTTCTATTCTTTGGTGTAGTTCTAGCCCTGTTCTACCTGCAGCATGGGGGGCTGGATTTCTTCTGTGGTCATTGCCTGTGCTTGACCTGAGACAGATCAGTCATCAGCTGGGTATATAAGCACTGCCTCACCCTGGGAACTTTATCAAGTCTTTGATCCTGTTGTATGTGTTTAGTTCCTGTGTTCTTGTCTCTTATACTCCATATTGACCCCGGCTTCTGTCTTAGTTTATTCTGACCTCTGGCATCCCTTGACTTCGGCTACACTTTGTTTATCCTGACCTCTGGCATCCTTTGACTTTGGCTGTCCCTCAATTATACTGCTGTTTGTGTCCTTGTCGGTACTGCATTGGAATCACCTTTCCTGCACAGACCCTGTGCACAGATTCACAGTCCAAGTGGCTTCTTACCTGGTCACCTTGGACTGTGTCTATCTGTAAGGGTGAGCAAACATATCTGCGCTACAAACTCCAACCTTAAAAATATACCCATTTTTATATACCCATTTTGTTGTTACCTATTCATTGTGATCATGATCATTTGGTCTGGTTTTTACTGTTATTTATTACTGTATTTTAGTTCCTAGAGCAGCCCTTACCCCCTTTTACAAACGCCAACCTCAGTTAAGAACTCTGACAATCCCTCCTGGAACATCAAACCTGTTACATATCTTAGTATCATCAGCAAAAAGACATACCTTACCATCAAGACCTTCAATATCACTAATAAAAATAGAATGGGTCCAAGTACAGATCCCTGAGGTACCCCACTGATGACAAGACCATGCTTCAAATATACTCCATTGCAGGGTTTTCACCCCTTCAGTAACTGGGGATTGGTGGGTGGGAGGGAGAGGGACCCTCCAGTGCCAGGAAAACGGATCGTTTTCCTGGCACTGGAGTTTCCCTTTAAGGGTAGTGGGAGTTGGCACCCAGACCACTCCAATGGGCAGAAGTGGTCTGGGTCCCTGGAGTGTCCCTTTAAAGATTGCAGTTTATTGATAAGCCTTCTATGTGCAACAGTGTCAAAAGCCTTACCGAAATTTGTTTTTTACTATTTTGGCCACATCTGCAGAGTACCACAGTGGTTTCTTAAATGTTTTGCTTTTACTGACAAGCCTAATGAAATTTTCTGTTGCCTTCAGCAGTGCAACTTTTAAATAATCCCATTTTTCTCGGACTCCATTTAAACTTATCCAGTCTGATAATGACTCCTTTACACATATTCTAATTTTAGAAAAGTCTGTTTTGTTTTTGTGTGGTTTGACTCACTATTCTTATATTAAACCACACTGACTGATGATCACTGGATCCTAAACTTTCTCCTACAGTAATATCTGATACCAAATCTCCATTTGTTAACACTAAATCTAGTATTGCCTCTTTACGAGTTGGCTTTATAGACAACGAGTTGGCTTTAGAGACTATCTCTTTAGGAAGTTAAGAATATGTGTGCTCCAGACGCAAGCAGCCATTTTAGTTTTCCAGATCACATCGGGAAGATTAAAGTCACCCATGATGATAACTACCCCCTTCATTGTCATTTTAGCTATTTCCTCAACTAGTAGATTATCTAACGCTTCTATTTGTACTGAGGGCCTATAAATCACACCTACACAAGTTACTGTGTGATTACCAAATTCTAACGTAACCCAAACAAACTCTATGTTTGCCTCACTAACTTTTATTGGGCTAGATTTTATGCTATCCTTCACATACAAGGCCACCCCTCCCCCTTTCTTGCCTTCCCTGTCTATATATAGAGTATTGCTATGTCCCAGTCATTTTTCTCATTATACCATGTCTCAGTAACAGTGACTAAATCTACATTATCAGTTGCCATTATTGCCACAAGTTTATGGATTTTATTCCCTACACTGCAAGCATTTGTAGACATGACTCTAAGCTTATCATTTTTAATACACTTGCTACACCTTCTGTTGTTGTTTTTTTTTGGGGGGGGGCAATTGGATTGATGTTTTATCATCCTTAATATGTTCACTGCTTGCCAATCATCTGAGATACTTCTGAATTTTAACGAATTACAGGAAAAGCGCTCTCCTAATAAAGTAAACTAGCTGATATGCAATTAAATTGGATAAATGTCTTAAACATTAGTCAGCTATTTGTTATAGTCTACTGACATACTAGCAAGTATGTGAATATAACATGTTCTTTAGTTAAGTGATTTGGACCATGTTACAAGTTTGTGTTGGCTGCAGATGCAGCACATTGGATTTATAGTGAAATAGTACAAACAGGCAGATTACATTTTGAGTATGTTTACATCCAAATTTGCGTCATTGTTAGCTACTCATTTGTTTATATATATATATATATATATGAGAGAATTGATTTGGAGAGAATGGGAATAATGGAACAGAAGGGAGTACTGAGATATATGGTCATATTTGGTGTCAAATTCAATAATAACATGGTAATATCTGAGAAAAGACAGATCTGGAGGTAAAATAATTGTGATAAAATAGGAGAATAATGCTAAATATGTATGTGGGGAAAAGAAAAAAAATGTTCAGTACTAAACTGTTCAATCGCACACTTTCTAATGCATGCCAATGAGAATTCTTTACTCAGGTGTACTGAGCTATTGCCGCCTCTTAAATTTAACTTCAATGAGCCAACCAAACCAGGAAGCAGGGCCAGATTAAGAGCCCATTGGGCCTCATGCTGACAATTATGATGGGCCTAATTATAGAATCGTATCGACAGAAAACACTAAAACAGTTATACCTCTTATCATTTGCTCTTGCGTACCCCCTCACCCAACAACCTCAGCCTAACCCCCCTCAACTCAGGAGGGACCTTAATTCTCTTGATCTCCAACAGTTGTCAGCTGACATTAATTCACGACTGTTGTCCATCCCTTCCCTCTCCTGTCCTTCACTGGCCATCTCCATATATAACTCTACTCTTACATCTGCCTTGAACACTGCAGCGCCACTCCAAACAAGCACCTCGAGGAGGACCCGCCCCCAACCATGGCATACTAAATCAACGCGCTACCTGCAAAGATGCTCCCATTGTGCTGAACGCTCCTGGAGGAAGTCTCGTACCCAATCAGACTTTCTCCATTATAGATTCATATTGTGTTCATACAGTGCAGCCCTTGCCCTTGCCAAACAGTCCTATTTTTCCTCTCTCATTAGTTCATGTTCCCACAACCCCAGGCGTCTCTTTGACACCTTTAATTCTCTTCTTCGCCCTGCTGTGGCCACCCCCAAAACTAACCTTACTTCTGATAACTTTGCATGTTACTTCACTGACAAGATTGAACAGCTAAGGAAAGAATTCTCCCCTCCTTGCCTTTCTGTTTCTCAATCACACATAGATCATGCCTTTCCTACCCTTCAGACATTCTCCCCAGCTACTGACCAAGAGGTGGCTGCTCTTCTTTGCTCCTCTCGCCCCACCACTTGCCCGCTCGATCCTGTCCCATCTCACCTTATCAGATCTCTCTCCACTTGTCTCGTGCCTTCTCTAACACACATCTTCAACTGCTCGCTCTCTTCTGGCATCGTCCCTGCTGACCTTAAACATGCCACTGTAGTACCTATACTAAAAAAGCCATCCCTCAACCTATCCACCCTCTCTAACTACCGTCCCATATCCCTGCTCCCTTTTTCCTCAAAGCTTCTGGAAAGACTTGTCTTTACCCGTGTGTCTCATTTCCTCAATTCCAACTCTCTCCTTGACCCCCTTCAATCTGGCTTCCGCCCTCTCCACTCTACAGAGACTGCCCTTATCAAAGTCACTAACGACCTAATCGCAGCTAAATCCAAAGGCCACTACTCCATACTAATTCTTCTTGACCTCTCAGCGGCCTTTGACACCGTTGATCATGCTCTCCTTCTTCCAACTCTTCAATCGCTTGGTCTCTGTGACTCTGTCCTCTCGTGGTTTTCCTCTTATCTCTCCCAACGCTCATTCAGTGTCTCCTTTTCTAATGATACCTCCTCCCCTCGCCCTGTCCTGGTTGGAGTCCCCCAAGGCTCCGTCCTTGGTCCCCTTCTATTTTCTCTTTATACTGCCTCTCTTGGCAAACTTATTACCTCTTTTGGATTCCACTACCACCTGTACGCTGATGACACCCAGCTATATCTCTCCTCCCCGGACCTCTCCCCTGCCGTCCTGCAACGTGTCACTGCTTGCCTTTCTTCCATCTCTGACTGGATGTCCTCCCGCTTTCTGAAACTCAATCTCTCAAAAACTGAGCTCCTTGTCTTTCCTCCTCCTAATACTGATCCTCCTCTTTCGCTCTCCCTTCAAGTTTGTGGTACCAACATCAGTCCATCCTTGCAAGCGCGCTGTCTTGGCGTCATACTTGACTCTGGTCTCACCTTTGAGCCTCACATCCAGCATGTTGCCAAATCCTGCAGATTCCATCTTAAAAACATAGCCCGCATCCGCCCCTTTCTTGCACCAGATACTACCAAGGAGCTTGTCCATGCTCTAGTAATTTCCCGCATGGATTACTGTAACCCTCTCCTGATTGGTCTTCCCAAAAGCCGTACTGCACCCCTACAGTCCGTAATGAACGCTGCTGCTAGACTGATTTTCCTCTCTAGTCGTTTCTCTCACACCTCACCCCTCTGCCAGTCCTTACATTGGCTTCCTGTATGCTATAGGAGTCAATTCAAGGTACTAACTCACACCTATAAAGCACTGAACAACTCTAGCCCCTCTTATATCTCCTCACAGATCTATAGGTATGTCCCTTCTCGGTCTCTCCGCTCTGCCCGTGACCACCTCCTGTCCGTTGTCCGCACTCGTACGGCCAACTCGCACTTGCAGGACTTCTCGCGGGCGGCTCCCTTCCTATGGAATAGCCTGCCTACCGCCATCAGACTCTCCCCTAGTCTTGCATCTTTTAAGAAGTGCCTTAAAACCCATCTCTTTAGGAAAGCTTATGGCCTCCAAGACTAACCAATACCTCACATACCTGTCTCTTGCCCTCTCCTAAAGGGCAGTCCACCTTATTTGATTGCAAATTCCTGTCCTAATGTGCTTTACACCCCACCTCCTATAGAATGTAAGCTCGATCGAGCAGGGTCCTCTTCAACCTATTGTTCCTGTAAGTTTATTTGTAATTGTCCTATTTATAGTTAAATCCCCTCTCATAATATTGTAAAGCGCTACGGAATCTGTTGGCGCTATATAAATTGCAATAATAATAATAATAATAATACCTCCCAATCATCATGTATCTGGTGGAGATGCTGCTGGAAGCAGTCTCACAGGATATAGCTATCAGAAAACACATACCCTATGCTAATCTCTCGCATTCATCTTTCAAGTAAATACATACCCCCTAACAGCAGTATCTGGTGAAGCAGGATTTCCTTGGGCGGGGTAAAAGGGTGGGCACTGATGCAAACCACGTAACCAAAACTGCCCAGAGGGGAAAACAGGCCCAAAAAAATCTGCCCGAGGAATTAGGTCACCTTGGCATGAATAGAAGTCAGTACAGACTGCCTGCCAATGATGCAGGCTGGCCAACTAAAGGCATGTTGGGCCTGTCTCCTAGCATTCACTAGTCCATTCCTCTCCTAACCCTTATTAGTAGGCAGAAGCTCCTTTTACACAGTCTGGGACAGAGAAAGGTGTATGTTGTGAATTTTGTGGAAAGGGAACATGCCACAGAGTTAGACTGAAGCAGCAAGAGCATTTGCATAGTACGCAAAGTCAGCTTTACCTTAACTAATTTCATTGTCAACCAGTCCACACAAGTTTTGTTTCCCTACATCCACATGTGAAGAGTAGTAAAAAAAAAAAAAAAAGCTCCATCAGCCCCTATGTTAATCCGGCCAGCCAGGAAGTAACATGACATGTTGTGTGCAAGTCAGGGGAGTGTAACCAGGTTGATTTATAAGAGTGGCAATTTCTATTATTTTGTAAAATGAAAAAGTGGACAAACCCTTCATAACCCTTCACCTACATAAAGCACAACAGCAAGCTAAAGTGTTTTAGGGGCCTGGGGCCATCATTATCAATCAGCTATGTTAAACACTGCAGTTGCTGATTTATTTTATTTTATTTTTAATCAAATTAATGTGAACAGTTCTCTTCTACATACAGATTTTTGGAAAACATATTATTTTCAAATCCCAGCCTCCCCACAATGTCAGCTCCTCAATGGAACATATTAGGCTACTTGTTTCCCCTCTCCTCTATCTGACTGTATCAAGTTAAAGCACTTGAATCATTTGATTTTCACTGGCAAACAAATAAAGCTTTGAGGTTTTAGTACAATCCCTCCTCTCACTAGAATGCTTTGAACAAGTGCACACAATACTGCCCTCCCAATGTCAAGTATTATAATGGTGCCCAGCGTATGAAGCAAGAAAGCCCTCAGAATCTGATAATACTTTTAGATATGTTATTGAGATAATAGGAGAGGATAAACGTAGCTTTAGATTTAAAGCTGTTAGAATTATAAGTTCATTCTGCTACAAAGATCTTTATTGAAATACATTTTGTATGTTAGACTCGTGTTTATAATTTTATTTAAAACATTACACTTTTTATCTCTTGGAGTACATTGTTGTTGAATGCATGAAATAGTATGATTTAAATGTAAAGTAAAATAGCAATAGACAGCGATAACAAATAAGCAATAAAGCAAATGATAGCCTAACCTTACCTGAAAAGGGGGAGAGAGTATTATATGTAAAACTACACTACATTGTGCAGTGTTGCTATGACACAGTTATGGAGTCTGCAGTGAGGTTCTGAGAATATTATCCATTAGAAGTAGATATCCAATAGATTATAAATCATGACATGTTGGTGGTAACCTACCGACAATAAGGTAAAAATATATACTGAAACTGGCATATAATAAATCTTAAGAAATGATGGTCAGGTAAACTACTCACTAGCATTGTGTAATTTCTAGAATACATATTTTTCAGATTTTTTTAACTTAATATATGCCCTCTGGCTTGTATCAAGTGAGGCATCTGGCACATGCTGTGAGGATATGGATGTTGAGTTGCAATATTTAAATATAACTATGCATTACCAAGCAATACTCTCCATAATCCTTGCAATGGATGTTATTGTTGTGATTGTTATAATAGTTTTTTTGTTTGTATCTATTTAAAGTTAATTTCCAGTAAAAATTTAATTTGAAAAAAAAAAGAAAATACCTGCAGAATATAATACATTTTATAGCAGGCAGATTCAGATCATCACACGCATTAATTTAACATTTTTGCATATGGTTTTATAGAACATTTTATTTGCAATTGCCATTGATTTATACAAGATATATTAGGTTGCTTTATAATATACACGGATCATTATTTAAATTAGAATAAACAGTACAATGTGTTAGACTGTAAATCTGTCCTGCAGACTAATATACTGTGCAATAAAGCAAACGAATGACTTGCCAGTACAGATAATTATTTCCAGAAAGGAACCCCCTATTCGTTCGTTAATTTTCTTGTCTCTCCATTGTGTCATTGCAAAAAAAAAATACCAGAAAATTATGGAGGCTTGTTCCCTCTCTGGAGTTTCCTACCACAGAACATGCCAGTACTGGTCTAGATATTAAACTCCTTGCAACTGTAGACAATAAAAAAAATGCCAACATATTTATCAAACAATACATCACTGTTTAATTCCAGCAAAGTCCATGGAATTGTTTCAACCAATATATATTTTAATAACTGAAACATGGGGAACGTCCTATGAATGAGAGAATACAATGGTAGACTGTTCTGATTTTGCAGAGATCTCCAACCATCATAAAATGTGATGTGAAGTGAGAGCGGTTGTTGATCAGAGACATGCTGCACTGTACATTTCCGGTGTATAATATTTTATTGCAGTGTCTTGAGCTATTCATTGGGGAGTTGACAGTCCATTCTCATGCCCTTTGACATCCATAGTTTAATTCAGACTGTCACATTCCTGGAATAAATTCAACAAAAGGATTCTTTATATCACAGATCTAAATGTAAAATAGAGAAGACAACCTCATTTTAACTTAGGTTGAATGCTATTCCCTGTTGCTTTATTATTCCAGTGGTTTTGGATTCCCACAGTATTCAAACATGTGTCGGTATGGGTCATCTAAGCTATGCAACATGTACGGTACCTCTGTTCAAAATAAATGTCCTTCAAGGCAAAAGTGGGGAGCTGGGAATAGTTAATTACACAGCTGTAGCATGTTTAAAGCTTGCTGACACAGTCCTTCAAAATGCTTTTTAAGAATTTTAGACAGTTTAGTACCACATTTGGTATTGAGAAAACTGAACAGCTTCTGGGTATATTTTGCTATACTGTAATGGAAACAATCAGTGAGTGGAGCAAACAATGTAATGTGTTTTTTTCAAGGTGATATTTGGATCTGTAGATGTAATTATACATTTAGGGGAAAACTGTTTATTTCTACTATTTAGCTTGTCACCAGTGGGGTACCTCAGGGATCTGTATTTGGACCCATTCTCTTTAATATTTTTATTAGTGATATTGTAGAAGGTCTTGATGGTAAGGTATGTATTTTTGCTGATGATACTAAGATATGTATCAGGGTTGATGTTCCAGGAGGGATACGCCAAATGGCTAATGATTTAGGTAAATTAGAAAAATGGTCAGTGTTGTGGCAACTGACATGTAATGTGGATAAGTGCAAGATAATGCATCTTGGACTTAAAAACCCAAGGGCAGAGTACAGAATATTTGATAGAGTCCTAGCCTCAACATCTGAGGAAAGGGATTTAGGGGTGATTATT
Source organism: Pelobates fuscus (assembly GCF_036172605.1). Classification (NCBI taxonomy): domain Eukaryota; kingdom Metazoa; phylum Chordata; class Amphibia; order Anura; family Pelobatidae; genus Pelobates; species Pelobates fuscus. The sequence goes on along the minus strand of NC_086317.1, from coordinate 326,591,665 downwards.
TCTGATGACTTAAAAGTAGGCAGACAATGTAATAGAGCAGCAGGAAATGCTAGCAGAATGCTTGGTTGTATAGGGAGAGGTATTAGCAGTAGAAAGAGGGAAGTGCTCATGCCATTGTACAGAACACTAGTGAGACCTCACTTGGAATATTGTACGCAGTACTGGAGACCGTATCTTCAGAAGAATATTGATACCTTAGAGAGAGTTCAGAGAAGGGCTACTAAACTGGTTCATGGATTGCAGGATAAAACTTACCAGGAAAGGTTAAAGGATCTTAACATGTATAGCTTGGAGGAAAGACGAGACAGGGGGGATATGATAGAAACATTTAAATACATAAAGGGAATCAACACAGTAAAGGAGGAGACTATATTTAAAAGAAGAACAACTACCACAACAAGAGGACATAGTCTTAAATTAGAGGGACAAAGGTTTAAAAATAATATCAGGAAGTATTACTTAGTATTACTGAGAGGGTAGTGGATGCATGGAATAGCCTTCCAGCTGAAGTGGTAGAGGTTAACACGGTAAAGGAGTTTAAGCATGCGTGGGATAGGCATAAGGCTATCCTAACTATAAGATAAGGCCAGGGACTAATGAAAGTATTTAGAAAATTGGGCAGACTAGATGGGCCGAATGGTTCTTATCTGCCGTCACATTCTATGTTTCTATCTATGTTTCTACGGTAATGTGTGGCAATTTAACATATTGATCATCAAAATGCCATGAATTAATATCAATAGTAGTGGTCTCCCATCCCACTGTCCTCAGTTTGCTATCTGGTTCCGCTTCTGGAGACACAAGAGAAGAATGTGCCTTATATATCAGAGCAGTGTGCAAAATGTACTCAGGGCATTTAATCCCTGTTAAAGCACTTCAGACGCACTCTGCACATGGGCATCCCTGAGTGCTTTCACTCCAGACCGAATGAACCAGTGATTAGCCAGGTTCTACTAAGCAGACAATAAGGCAACACTTACTTTAAACACATACATCATATGGGTGCTACTGGATCTACGTGATAATATATCCAAAATACCATGTACTCTATTCTAAGCTGCCTTTGGATCTTGCCTAAAGAATAATCTAGTTTAGGTAAAATAATTGGGATGTAGTTACAAAATATGAACCTACATTGCATAACCCTACCACTGCACAAAGTAACTACTGTATGGGATGTCCATCATTTGAGACGCTCTGGTCCACGTTAATCAGAGTTTAAAATGACCTTGTAATGAGGCACGTCTGACCTGAAATTGATTAAATATCTAATATAAAGGAAAGATGAAAGATAGCTCTGATCTGAACATACATACATTGTAAGCATGTTATTGGGACCAACTGAAGCAATATACAAAATAACACACTAGCTTCAAAATGTTAAACTAGCTTCAAGACTTAAAATGTGTATAAAACTACACACATGACATTCCACCCAAAATATGTTCCTTTCCCAAACATAAGTATGATGGATATCAGTGGCATTCATTGAGAAATGAGAAACACATAACTGTGGCTGACATATTTCTAAACTGACAGCTTTATTCTGTACCGAGTCATTTTACCATTTAAAAATATTAATATTCTCTATTGTAGCTTGTAACTTCCTTTCACTGACATGTTCATGCAAAGGCTTAATCATAACATTACTTTCATTACTCAATATGGTCTGCCAACAGCTACAATAAAATCTCTGTTAATACGTTGTGTCAGTGCAGTAAGCGTTTAGAAATGTAATTCATGATTGTAGCATAGTGTTTTTTTCATTGACACGTTTTAATAAAGTGAAATATGTTTTGTCAATGCAGTGTACATGTTGACAAACACAGGGGCTGTAGGAATATCAGTCCTCTGCAGAATCCAATGTGAGTCTCCAAACAGTTGTCTACAGCAGTGCCTGGCAAAGGAACAACCTTAGTTCATCAACAACATGTACAGAAAGATGTGTCCAAACAAGATATGCAGATGCGGCATGCATTTGGACAAATAATCCATATATATTTAAGGTCAAAATAGCCAAACTTGAATCATTGTTGACTTGGAAACTTAGCCATTTTGGCCTTAAATATGAATTCACTTTAAATGTTTGACAATTCTCACTTTAGTGAATAACCCTAACAGTGCTTATTAATTTGTCCAGCACTATGTGTGCTAGGAATAGATGGAATACGGTCCAAATAAGAGGGCCCCAAATAATTTGGCCAAAGTAGGTCCTGACCTGCAAGCATCATTTCTTCCTTGTGGAGAGCAAATATACAGGGTGCAAGATAATACTGAGAGTGGACAACAACTCTTCGCTGGGTCCCCGCTCAGATCTCAAGCCAAATTTGTAATGGCACAAGATAAACTAAAACTAGCTTATCAAGGCCAAAATGATCATTTACGGTAGCTGGACACCATGTGCAGAGAGAGACAGCCTACATTTTGGATCTGAATTGTCCTTTTTGGTGGGATCAGTTTGACATGCAAATAGCCTAGGTTCTCTTTGTAATGACACAAGATGAGCTGTGTGGGGACCCATCAAAGCTACTTAAACTGTTGTCTGTTCCTCCTTGGTATATATCAGAAAGAAAAAAAAATAATTAAAATTTCTGCTTTCTCCTGATCCTCAATAACCAACGTATCCACTTTGCATTTCAATAAACTGATATTTTCGTTGTTTGATTTTATTGGCATTAACATATTTTAAACTCAGATTGAAAGTAAGATATTAAAAATGTTCCATTACTTTGAGCCGTTGGTTCCCAAAATGTCATCCAAACAATTCAGTTAAAACTTAAAAACAAATCACATTGTGTGGGAGTATTTTCTCAAGCTCTGCTACCACAATGTTCTCAAATACAGAAAATGAGTACACCAGATATGCATGTTTCCACAAGTACATCAAAATAGTCTGGTTAGCACAGAGGAACTCAGGATAAATTGTTCCAGAATCATCTGATCTATGCAATTGCATTTGTTTTCTGGGAAAATATATTTGTCTCAATCAGGGTGACCATAGCAAGAGTATGGAACTTTAAATATTCATTTAAAGGGGCAATTCAGGCAGAATAAATAACACATTACAGAAAAGGAGAATTGGTTGTCTTGGGAAGCTTATTATTGATTATTGCTTGATTCATGTAAAATTTTAAATAAACAAAAAAACATTTGAAATTCTCCTAATCTCCAAGCTGCAGTCAGTCATGTGTATGAAATTTACCTAATTTACCAAATAGGTCATATGGTCATACAATTGCTGCATGGCGTAACTCAAAATACTCAAAATCAATTCTGTTAGTCTATGTAAAGTATTTTATCTCAACAGGCTTATTTACTTCACTGTTAAAGGAACACTCCGGGCATCATAACAACTTCATCAGGAAGAAGTTGTTATGGTTTGAGGAGATCCCCAGATGCCAATTTACCTCGAGGGTTAAACAGCTAATGAACAGTTTAAACACAAAGTGTTGAATCCAGAGTCTCTTCACTCTGCCCATCAACACCTGCAACACTCAGAGGGTTGGATCAGCAAGCCTTGGACAGGGGCACCATTGATACGTGCAGGGTGTCAGCTAATGCGCATTTCCTCTGCTACCTCTTGTCTCATATCCCCACTGTATCCTTTTGATTGTAAGCTCATGGGCTATCTAACTAAGCACTTTGTAGCTTTAATGGCTAGATATCAGCGTATGGGCAGGGCCCTCTCTACCTTTTGTATTTGTCTGTATATATTGTACATTCACCACTAATTGTATAGCGCTGCAGAAAGTGCTGGCGCTTTATAAATACCAGTATGAAATAAATAAATAGCTCCTCATTCACAAAACAGCTTTAGGAACACCTGTATTTTTCTCAAGCCCTTTTGTGAATGGGAAGTTACTGATAAGCTGAGAGTGTTAGCTGACACTCCCAGTCAATCAGCAGCATCCCTATCTGAGGCTTCCTGATTTAAGTCTTGGACTGCATAGCAGAGCGATCAGACACAATCGGACTGAGCCCTTGAGGTAAGATCTCCTCACACCATGATTATTATCATAATTATTACTAGAATTTCTAAACTGCAACATATTCCACAGAGCTACAAAATTGGGGGGACAAATGCTTAGTGGAAATTAAGTTTTTCTCTATATATTCTATTAGCTGGGTGTCTAGACTGAGGCCTTAAATGCGCAGGGAGAGGTGAAAATTAAGTGTGTTTGATTTCTGTATGTTCTGTTAGCTGGATTTCTGGATTGAGGCCTAAAACCATTCCAATTAAGTTTCAGTCAGGATCACCAGGTCTAATGGTCATAGGGCACTTATTGTACAATAGGTAAAAGAAAACTCAACAAATGATGCGATGTGGCCTCAAATTGAGAAGCAGGAGTGTTTGGGGCATCAAAGCACAATGAGCAAGAAAAGTAAAAAGCCTGGATAGGAAGGGTCTAAAATCTGGGCCAGCAATGAAGGAGTATATATTTTCTGAACAAAGTAGGGGTCAAGTAGCCAATGAGGCACAAGGTGTACTGAGACTCAATGGGATGAAAGGACCTCACATGATAACATCCAGTAAGCTGCTATCTGGAGGTCATTTTAATGAGACACTTCCCTATTCAATTTTCAAAGGTCTTCAAGTTATGCCTCGTCATGCTGTGCATGTTGAGGCCAAATGCATCCAATGAATTCAATGCTACTCATAGAGAAGCATTGAATTCAGTAGTTCCCTAAGAGAAGCAATAGATTGGACAACAGTCTTCAGAACTGATGACTTCATTAGAGGCAGTGTGGCTGCAACAAGTAGATTTCAGGTAACTTAAAAAAAAAGAATTATATAAGGGGGCAGTAAAATAATAAACAATAAGGAACATCTTACATTGAAAATAAATATATTTAATTTTAATGTTAGAGTGCTAATTTAAGAGAAAGACACTATGCCTCTTCATCTACTATCTTACCATGATCTCTTTTATAAGAAATCATATTTATGTTTTAAAAAATCTACCGAGGTAAAATCCGTGCGCAGGACATAAAGAAGGGAGTGTCCCCAACTTGGTATTAAAGGAAAAACAGATGTTAAACACAATTTGAGCTTCAAGTAGTCACAGCACGTCTGCACTCATAGCAGATATAATTTAAATTGATACATGGTTCTAAAACAAATACTAGATGATCAGAAACAAAGCTCAGCTGATGTGCAGTGCAATTAAACCAACGTAATATCCTGCAATTATGAATGTTCTATGCACACATATGTTATACGGATTCATTTCACAATAAATTGAAAAAGATCTACATTTACTTTGTTTTACTTTTGGCTCATGAGATAGCTTGAAATTGTCTGAGAATTAGTCAGCAGACTCTCAAGGAACTGAATTGTTATTTCTAAGAAACGTAGTCATGCTATTTACTTCTTTGGTTTCAGATTGGATTCTGTTTCCTTATTGCGCATATTGGCTTTTTCAAACTCCAACTTCAAAGATTTACAGAGTTATTCACAAACGTCCGAATTGCCCTATAATGTACAAGGCAAAACCACTGAGCACTCTGCAGGGTCCAGATTGTGCCATTCAGGTTGAGCACCAACTGATGGCTAAATTCTTAACCATGTGGCAGCTGGCCAGCACTTGCTAGCACGCTGCCACATTAAAAACATTTTAATAAATAAAAAGGCCTATGAAGTCATTAAGATATTGCTACAAGGAAAGTTTTAGGCCTCCCTATGCCTCCAATTACCATGCAGCAGGTGGGGGCATAACTCCACACATAATAAAGCTTCAAGGTCTTTTTAAAGGGTTTTCCAAGCTTTTGAATTCTCATTAGAGCAATTTGATATATATATGGTCATTCGGACAAAATCTGGTTTTCATTGAATAACCATAACAGAGTAATGGATATATGCACAAAATAAGTGCTATGACTTTAAAAATTCTGGTTTAAACCATACAGAGGAACATGTGAGCCAGGTAAAGTTCAAATCTCAGGGTACATGCACCACACACTTGATCCAATACTGTGGGTCGTGAAGCAACCTCCGTATTGACACAGACCTACACAATCGGTAGTTAATCTGCTATTGCACTGGAAGGTTGCCAATTTGAAAACTCTGCTGGTTTTATAACTTACATTGTTACTGATAAGTAGCCAATCGAGGACATGGAATCCTCACACTTACAGAAATAGCCAAGTAACATGTCTTATTGAGATTTTATCATAGAATTCTTCCAAGTGACTTGCATTTATGAGAAGTTTAACAAAACAATCCTATGTTTTCTATCTCTTTTGGCAGTGTCATGTTCATAATAATAGTACATTTTTGTCTCATTATACTTGTTCACCTGGAGCACTACACAGGTACTTTGTCATAATTTTTTTAACTGTTCCACAAGATCTGGTGGGATTGTCTAAGTTTGAGACACCTGCACTGCTGTTTTAGTTATTTTCTCTGGAGTCCTGCTTCTAGAACAATCAGAAATAAGTCCCCCAAAAAGTGGATGAAATCAGCTCTCCCTCTCTGTGCGGTAAAGGCAGGGTATATTTTTCTGCATGTGCTTTAGCTCTTAAGCCATGCTTTGCACATGGACTTACATGGCTTACATGAATGCCAAGCCCTACAAAACACTCCACAAATCACCAGTGGTACCAAATGCATCATTGGAATGCCCCTGCTTCACCCCTCCTTGTTCCTTTCCCAATGGTGGAAGGTATATTTTGCTTACGTTACGTATATGAAATATATCTAATTATATTACCATACTTCTTTAATGATATTGATATCTATAAGGAGTCTAGAAGTCTTTGCATTTATGGACCATATTTTTATGCACGCAACGAGAGAAAAGAAACATAATAAATGTAATGTAATGTTTGTAAGTTAATTTGATTACTAGCAGAATTAAAAAGGGGCTGTTCATCAATTCCCTAGCTATTCCCAGTTGATAAGTATGTGAAAAATAATTATTATTAATCAAAACATATTGCATATTTATAAAGTAGACAAGACTGAACCCACCAGCAACTAGCTTTGGTCTAAACATTTGGGATCCATTAACATATTGTTTATATGTTACATTTAGTGCAGTAATAAAGTCAGAATTGTCAGAATAAATACATGCATGCATTTTTCATGCATGTAGTCATTGGGGGTATATCTTTAAAGAGTTTACAAAACCTATGAACTGCAGGGTTTACAAGCCCTTCCTTTCAGTCGCTTCAAGTGGAAATAACCTATCAGAGGCTTTTTAGCCTGTGATGTTCTCCCCCAATGGACGTGCATGCCCACTGAAAAGACGTGCCCTCTCACACACTGCACATTGCTCAGAAAGAACATTGGTTAGATCTAACATCTGTGGACATAAGCATTGAGAAAGGGCTGCTGCCAGAAATGTTTGCTGCTTTAACTTTGTCCTCCAATAAATTGTGGTAGCACCTGGGTGTGCACACCTATACTGGATGCGCAGGACTCTTTTGTCTGTTTGTTTTTTGGTTGTATATACACTGCTGGGACTTCAGTGTGTAGTATCTGCAGCACAGGTCTAATATTCTTAGTTTATACTTTGAATATTGTATTGAATATTTTGCCTCTACCTCATCCTATATATAGTAACACATGTGATGAAGTTTGATAGCAATGGGGTGGTCATTCTTTAATAATAAAAGTTCTGATTTCTCATAGAAATCGCTAAATTTATAACGTGTAAAATGCTCCCTTCTTTCAATATGAGTTGCGTAGTACTAAACTAAAAATAAAAAGAATAATAAATTGCTCAATGTGGATGATTATCTAAAAGCTGTCAACATAAGAACTTGGTGGTTTATCGTTATTGAAAGGAAACTCAACAATGGGGCTTTAACAATTTTATATGAGAAAAAATGTCCTATTATAACTTGGAATTGGAACTGCGGGGAAATCAATGGGCACATGTGGAAATTAAAACTCTTCTATTCAGATACACATGCTGGGAAGATTGAAAGACATTCAATGTTCAGCATGCAACTTAGTGAACCAAGAGACGTTTCAGAAGATAACAAGACGGTGACAGAAAAAAAAGACGTTTGGAAGGACAGTGATGAAGCAGAGCCTTTTATTCTTCCTCTTAGAAAGAATAGGGTCTAAAGGATATGTCTGAAAGAGAGAATCTCTCTTACCTTGCTGTCCTTTTATGGGAGCGCAAAAATGTTAGTATATTACCGTATCTTACCTTTCCACAACACTAAAATAATAATATTTTTTATTATTATAATAATGCATAATTATGTGTGTATAAATCAAATTTAAAAAAAAAAAAAAATTCTTCTGAATGTATTACCTTAATGACATAAGTAGCATTTGTAGCACACAGAAGTGACTAGAAACAATACATTTTGGCCATTTTACATTTTGGTTAGTATATTCAAGATAAGTGGAGGAGATAATGCTTTTTTAATATATATTTTTTGCCTACTGCAAAGAGATGGAAGGCTATTGAAACTAAGTAGAAGTATTTTAGGAATGAGAAAGAATGTCTGTGTGGGCTGTTTGACATTTCTGGTTATGATATTGCACAGATGGTATTGTTTATGAATGGAGGTCACAGTGTATACTGCATTAATTTTATGAGATAGATAAGGGTCATATCAAGCACTCTAAGATCTGTGTGCCGATAAGTTATGCAGATAATCATGTGACTGGAACAGAGAGCAGTCTTTCTAAAGCCTACAACATTAATAATTACAAACAAAAACCAACTGCATTGAATTACAAATCTTCACGGAGATTGTTTAGCTCAGTTTCAAAAACGTTTCCAGAAGTGATAAAGTTTACAATTACATTTGATGTTTTATTCTTCATCTCTGTAGCTGTCCTTTTTTTTCTATCCACTTAAAACAATTGAGGCTGATGTTGGGCAGTCACATACATATCATTTTTTTGTTTGTTTGTTTGTTTTAAAACATTTGGTTTTTATTTACTCGACAAAGAAAATCTGTCCAGAGATGCTAGAAACGTATGAAATCACATCAAAAAGACATTTCAAATGGCAATACGGACTGTAAAGCATCACAAATACCTATTTCTAAACTGTCAGATCCTTTTTAAATTCACAAAAATATTGAACCGTTTACACAATTCCTTCATTACATTTGACACAAAAAGGGTCCCTTACTCTGAAAGAATCTCTTTTTGGTATGCCTACCCTGCCAAACATCATCATCAACTCTTTTGCAATATTCTTGGAAAAGATGTTCTGTAAATCTACTGCTTCTGGGTAGCAGGTTGCATAATCTAGTATATGCATTTCAATAATTGGTAAGGTACTAATAGGTTAGGAAAACCTTTCAATGGAGCTTTCTGTGGACATTCTGGACAGGATTTACAAAATCTCTTTATTTCTACAAAAATACATGGCCAATAAAAGCTTGCAAGTACTCGCTCCGTGGTTTTCTCAGTTCCAAGTTTCCCCGCTGACACAAGAAGACTATGAGCAGGTTTTAGGACAATACAGTGGGACCTCAGTTTACAAATGCCTCGGTTAACATAATTTTCAATTTAACAAATGAAAATCCAAACAGATTTACAACAACAAAAAAAAACAAATGAAAATCCATTGAAAATAATGCCCTGGTTTACAAAAAAAATTCACAATACAAAGCATGTTTCCCCAGGATGCATTGCACCTGGGAGGTTTATAGCACCACCACCTGCATGCGGGAGCCTGTGGGTAGCACGTGGCGTAGAGTGTGGAGGTGTTGGAGAGGCTTTTGCATCGAGTTTTGGAGCCATTCTGGAAATTGTTTGCAGTTGTTTTGGGACCTTTTGGTGCATTTCTCAAGCTGTGGAAAGGTAGGGAGCTGTGATTCGTCGTTTGCATGCCTTTTACTCTGTGTTCTGCATTGTGGGTTGGTTTCCATGCCAGCTCATTTTGACTTTTTTTCTGACCTCCAAAACGGATTAATTCGTTTTCAATGCATTCCTATGGGAAACCGCGTTTCGGTTGACAAATTTGTCGCAATAAGAAACGTCCCGGAGAATGCATTAAATTCGTAAGCCGAGGTCCCACTGTATTTTGGTGGGATTTGGGAACCATCATTTGCTCCAAATCTTCAGTCCCTTTTATTCTATCATAAAATAAGGAAAACACAAAGGTTTATTAGAATCAGTGATGGTTTGTTCCATCATCTGTATATTTTTAAACTTCCCACTGGGTAAATTGCCAGGACTAATGTCTAGATCCTGAAACTGTACGTTTCTCATTTAACTCTGGAAGACAGCCACTAGAGGCAATTTTAGCCCTGAATGAAAACAAAGCTGCAATGTTTTAGATTGCAGGGTTAAGGGGACAGGGTAAGTGCACACAGACCATTTCAATGAGCTGAAGATGTGTGGATGCCGATAGTGTCCTTTTAATTGATAATATTGTTACAATGAATCATGCGTACAGGGGCATGACATACATGATCCTCATTTCTAGATTTGGTGAGAGTTCATTGCGGAAGCTGCAGAAAATGTGGTTTTGTGGTAAATACATTAACCAAAAAAGTGAGTATCTATTTCATTTATTGTTTATTAAGTGTTCTTGCATAGCAAGACCACTTAATGTTATCTCACATATATATTATTCTTATTCTTATTATAGCCAAATTTACCACCCTAACTCCTCCCACAGTTTGTACACTACATAGACAGTAATATACCGAAACGTGTGGATCGTTCCCGATCGGATTGCTATTACTTTGTGGAACGTTTCGCTGAATGGTTCACGGAATATCATTGTTTTTGTGGCGAAAATGATCCCATAGGAATGAATGGCGAAATGTTCAAAACTAGAGTGGGAGCGGGCAAAAGCTGAAAAATCAGGACATGATTTCTAAACTGCCACCACTCCCTCATTTTCAGGCCCACCTACACAAATCTTATATCAAAACGTTCAGCTATCCCTGCTGCCACTAAACATGTCCACGGCTAAGCCATAGTCCTGATAGTATTCACAATATGACCATTTGTTCGCAACTCACGCCGTCCATTGACATTCATTGAAACTCCACTGTAGCCAGCTCAAATTTGAAGGGCAATTTCTAAACTGCGACTGTGCCTTCATTGTTAATATTTCAGAGACATACTATACATCAAAATGTAGGTCTGGGTCTTGTGATTCTCACAATATAAAGTTTTTTAAATACGACCGTTTGAATGTTTGAGGGATTTGAAAGATTTGAAAGCTCTTCTCTGCCCTTGCTGTAGAGTGAGTGAACCACACTCCAACCTCTCCACAGTTACTCCAGCCACTCCAACCACACAACAGTTACTCAAGCCACTCCACCCAGTTACTCCACCCACTCCAGTTGTAAACTACTAGTGGAGGCAAGAACACTTCACACAATTTCCCCAGAAATTGTAGCTTTTCTAGTTATTTCTAATGTAATGTTTTAGCTTACGTTTCAGTGCATAGTGTATATTTATAATGCAGTGACATTGTAATGGGTCCACATCAGCATCCTGATAAAAGAGCTTCACCCTGATTTCAAAAATGTGTGCAGTGACAGTTTAATACCTGATACACCTATGAATAAGGAACAGAAGAAATTAAGTCTGGCACGGCTGTAGATGTTACTGTAAGACTTATCTACAACATGGTGCTCACTGCTCAATATGTCAGTGTCACAGGTAGAATTATCTGGGAATAACCAGAGTTAAGGTGAACGGCCAACCAAACTCGGGCAAAAACAGTGTGAGTTGAAAATAAAATGGTTGAGTTATTATATTATCAAAATTCACCCTTTAGGAATAACTAAATCCTCCAGCAACTTGGAAATGTTATGGTTAGTGCAGCTTCTGGCAAACATCATTATGAAATAATCTTTATGCAATTAAAGCAATGAATACATTAAAAACACTTAATATTATGCACATATCATAATAATAATTCACAATCCACTGAAATATAATGAACTAGTGCAATGCAAATGTAACATCTTTAAGTGGCTTCAGACATAGCTGCATAGATTATTACCCTGTTTGCGTAAGACAGTGATTCCACAGCAGTGAAGTCATCCTAATTCCCTTACTTTAAGTACCATAACTCTCATACATTTTGCCTGTACAGCTGCCTTGTTGACTTTTATAGCAATGGAAAGTTGAATCCGTGAGAAAAGAATTTTAGAAAACGTAAAATTCCACTCAATGTCTTTCATCTTTTGTGTTTCACGCAATTAACACACTGCTCATATTTAGTCGTTTTCTGAAATATGACTCTGTACCCTCCTAAAATGACTCTAGTTCCAGCTTTAAGTCCTATGTCCCTCCGATATGGGTGAAAATAAATGATTTTCCAATTAATTCTGTGCATGACATCCTGATTAACTATAATGCTGTGTGCGAGAAGTTGCTCGTTTGTTAGTAGCGCTCTGAATATCAGCCAGCTGTGCATGTCCTGTAACACCCATCCTGTAACTGGGTGGGTTTCAGGATTTAATTGAAAAATAATCTTATATACCTTTACCGGAAAAACATCCTCTGTTAACATTTCCCAAAATGTTTCATAATCATACTTAAACTCAGAAACTTTTGTATCCTAATGAGGACAATGCCATGTATAGTATGTTTGAGATATGAGCCACATCTCTCATAAACCTATCTTGGGCATTTACCAGGTATCTTATAGATCTAGGTACCATGAATGAACAGTGACAAAAGAGTGTGTGGTTATTGGAACATATACGAATATAAATGTAGATATAAGATTTATATAAGAGTAAATTAAGCCATTTGTTTAGAAAACCCCAGAAACAAATCTCCTACACTGTCTGATTTTTGACACTTAATTTATATTTTTTACCAGCATTTACAGCAAACCAAGAAAAAGAGGGGGGAGTCCATAATTGCCCTAACTAGTGTATCAAAGCAGCTGCTCTATTCTATCAACGGCGATAGTAAAATGATGTTCTGTATTTACCAGGTTCATTTTAGGATGTCAGTTAGCCACCCATAATGAAATTACCAGGAAATAAAACAATAGATGTAATGTTGTTAAAAAAAGATTTAATGATCACCTGGTTGCAAACGATACATGCATCTAAACTATTGACTGACATCTCTACAAGGGAGGACTGGCAAATTTTGGCCTTGCGGGCAAATACAAACGAATGGCTTTTTTTTCCACAAAAAACTCACAGATCAGTGAGGTTGGTCCTATGCATTCAGAGCATAAAAAATAAAGATTTGAAAGATGGAGGCTGCTAGTTTTCAAGGGTGTGACATAATATAGTTCTACAATCTCCATCAGTATGACGTGCACAGCATGACATTGCATTCAGATTGATCCACAAACAATTTTGCCATGTTTCTATTGCCTTGTATTATGTATGTTATGAACACGGTTTCATCTCACCTTGTGGTCACTTGCAAACATCTCTGGTGAAATCATATATAAATATAGTCATCATAATCTGGCAGACTGATCACATCCAGATACTAGATATCCTGGTTGGTCAGTCCAAGCATGGCAAAAACTGTGATTTTGGGCCACTAATCATAGAAACATAGAAACATAGAAACATAGAATGTGACAGCAGATAAGAACCATTCAGCCCATCTAGTCTGCCCAGTTTTCTAAATACTTTCATTAGTCCCTGGCCTTATCTTATAGTTAGGATAGCCTTATGCCTATCCCATGCATGCTTAAACTCCTTTACTGTGGTAACCTCTACTACTTCAGCTGGAAGGCTATTCCATGCGTCCACTACCCTCTCTGTTAAGTAATACTTCCTGATATTATTTTTAAACCTTTGCACCTGTAATTTAAGACTATGTCCTCTTGTTGTGGTAGTTTTTTCTTCTTTTATAAATAGTCTCCTGCTTTACTGCGTTGATTCCCTTTATGTATTTAAATGTTTCTATCATATCCCCCCTGTCTTGTCTTTCCTCCAAGCTATGCATGTTAAGTTCCTTTTAACCTTTCCTGGTAAGTTTTATCCTGCAAATAAGTTTTATCCTGTAATCCTTGTACAACCCATGCATATTGGATTAGCAAATGCCCTGCATAAATCCTGTCTGCAGCTAAATGATCCTCTTGCTATTATAAGCCAAAAAAGTATGGTGTGAGGCTGCAGCCCCAAAATCAATCTAGACTTGTGGCCCCAGCGCAATTGCACTGTTCCCACCTTGCCAGACGCTTGATTAATTTCTCCTTCGACTAATAGTTTCAATATTACATTGTGCTGCTGAAGGCATTGTGATGGATAAAATGAGAGTATAAATCTTAGACCACAAAGCTTTTGCAAATATATACCATCAACCCGTCCATGTTTACAGTGTAAATCCTTAGCAGCTATTTCTCACAATATCCTGCTGTCCAAAGAGGATTTATAAGTAGTCAAAAATGACCACTACCTCTTGTTTTGAAAAGGAATGGCAAAGCTTCAATGCTAAAAAGGGTTATCAGTGTGTATGAATAAGACTAGATCATACCCTGATTTGCCAACTAAATTACTAGAAACATTTTACATCACATGTTAATAACATATTACATATATTGCAAGCTTGCATTTAGAAGCTAGCAGAACCTACTATGGTATGTTGTTACTATGTGACAAACAGGGCCGGATTTTCCAAGAGGGCACCGATCCCATGGCCTAGGGCAGGCAGGAGAGGAGTGGCATAGCCGGTTTAGAGCTCAAAGATCTCCATCACATGCTAGCTGATTTTTTTGCAGTCGGGCCAAACCAACAGGGATATCTCCTCTGCCCGGCTGGATCTCCCTCACGGGCCCTGATCTATTCCATGAGTACATTGTCGTGGGTTACCACAGCAAAGCTCTAAAGCATTTCCTTGAGCAGACAGCAACATCTCCCTCTGGACTATCATGCAACCACTCACCAAGTTACATTCACTATTTTATCACAACACAAATTAATATATATATATATAAAGGGTGGAGGGGTGCATTAAGCTGGCCTTTGGGCAGCAAGGAGGGTACATCTGGCCCTGGTGACAGAATACGTTTTGTTATACCATTTGCTTAATGAATCCGGTTTGGAATTTATTGTTGCTATAAAAACATATAATAATAATATCTAACCCACATACAAATTTTCATCAATTTAAATCAGTGGGAAGCTCTAGCAGGAGAATGCACAGTATACATACTATAGCTTCCTTTGAAATGACTACATGCCATTGATTTAACTGGGATAACATTTGCACGTGTACTGTGGGGAGCACAAAAGAAAGGGAGAAGTAATATTTTTTCTTCCTATAATGCAAACAAAACTGAAAATAATTAGTCAAACGTTTCTACACATAATGCGTGTTAGTAAATAGTGTGAGTATGCTACATAAAACAGCACTTATACAATAAAAGATTATGGGTTTGTTTGTTTGTTTGTTTGTTTGTTTGTTTGTTTGTTTTTGGGGTTTTTTGTGTTTTTTGCACAAATGCAATTCTTAACAATTAAAAAGACTGTCTGGCAAACAGTTACTCAGTGAAAACTGTTGTACAAGTCCATGTAACAATATAACTTACAGCTGGCATCACACTGTCCTGCCAGTCTGCTTAACAAGTGTCACAAACCAAGAATTTCAGTCATGGTAGCTAGCAGCTTGAGTAACTCTAAATCTCCTAGCCTGTCAAAGGGAGGTTCTTGACCCACTTAACGTTTTCTTACCAGTAACTCATGAAAGTCAAATATGTATTCAGCTGTTAAGGTTCTGGAAATTTTGGAAACATCACTGCACATTGAAATGTATTGAAATGTTGGCTAGAAAAAGAGTAAGCATTTTGGTTCTAGAAATCAGAATTCCTGTTTTCAAAAATCAGTAGCTTTCTTGCTAATCGCATTTCTACATAAAATTATTTTTCTGGTGAACCACACACACGCAGTTACTATTTTGAACTGTGATACTCTCAATGGAAGCAGATGCCCTGCTCTCTAATTAAATTCACATTTAGAATGCTCTGTTTCTACTCCACTCCAATGACTTGTTTGGCTCAAACATTCTTCCCATTGCTCTGAACATATTCTCACAAGCTGTTGTTGATTTGTGGATTTGCATGGGCATTAAATTAACTGATAGCTAGTTTTATCCCCTGGTCAAGGCACGAAGAGGGCAAAGCTGCGTGTAATAGAATGATTAGACAAAAAATCATGCTATTCCCACTGTTGATTGATACCCAGTAAGATGCTCAGACAAGCCCTTCTATGGACATTAGACAAGTATTGGACAGTACTTCTCCGTCCATACCATATAGCTGTTGCTGAACTACAACACCCACTGTACTCGGACAGCAAAATGTTTCTGATACAGATGGAATTTGTAAAACACCTTATCATGTAGTTAGATTAATTGTATTAATTACAAATTCAGTTGGTGTCAAAATCACTACACATATGATTGTCTTTAAATTATCCAGGACAAATGAGTTGTTCAAGTGTTTTTTCTCACAATGGTATACATTTAATAAATTACATTAAAAAAAGAAACAAGAAAAGAAACAAATCATAATGTAAAGCAAATATTATTATATTCTGTTTGCATGTTAAATAGAACCCACCAATGTAACTGCTCTCAGAATGTGCAACAAGAACGTAATGGCACCGTCTGGTCCCTTGGCTATAATTGCAAGTCTGTCCACTGTCTGGTGAAGCAGGTTTTAAGACCTCTGTTGAAGTAACAATGAAGTATCAGAAGTACAAATGAAGTATCAGAAGTAGCAATGGCTTGTTGCAGTAAAAACTCCAACCAGTTTTATGACTTCTTCAAGTAGGTAAAAGTATGGATACTGGTATCATCACCTACCAAATTTTAAATATTTCTACAGTCCTGAGAGTTTGTGCATGAAATCATGTGCCATGTGTGCCACTACAATATACTCTAATAACACTTTATCTTGGTGTAATGGTTTTTCCTAGTGGTAATATTACGCCGAGGTAAAGACTCTCAATAGATATGTCATAACAGGACATGTTACAGTCAGAGGTTTTATTGCAACAAGCCTTTTTTTTTATTATTCATTGCCAACATTGCACATCTGATAATATTATTTATATTAAGAGGTAAAGGTACGTTTATTCTCGAGTATTTTATTAAATATTAATTTTCAAACAAATAGCAGATTATTCACTAAACTAAAATTATGATGAATAGAAAAGCTGAAATGGCAAGGCTGTGTCCGTAGCTAGAGAAGCTTTCTAAATCAGCCCTTTTGCCTAAATTGTCCAATTTGGTTTTCGATATACTACAATTCATTTTTTAGTGGGTAAACTCCAAAGCAAGTTTTAAATATTAGAGCAAAGTTCTGCCCAGAAATGTAAAATTTACTTTGAATTGATTTTTTAATTCCAAACAATTGCCCTTCAGTGAATGACCATAACTGCTAAGGGGCGGCCAAGCGAAATTCTGCTCCTCCTTCCTCTCATACTCGTTTGAGTAAGTGAAAAATTAAAGGGACAGGTTACCAAAAGAGGAATAGTGTGTTTCCCTCGTTTGAGCACCAGAAACACCTCTCATTGAAGGTTAGATAGCCCTTGTTCAATTTCTAGAGCGTTTGCTCATTCTTCCTTCCAAAGCCATTCCAGTTCTAGACACAGCTCTCCAGAAATAGACTGGGAATCTGAGGAAGTGATACATTCAGCAGCTTCCACTGAGCAAAGGAAACTTAGCAACGTTCAGATGGCTAGAGTGAGTCTCCTAGGAAAGACTCTTCCATCAAAATCGTTTCACTCCAGATGGGCTATGGAGCACTATTCTCAGGTTAGAGATTTTGCCAAACTAACCTTTAGATCCCCCTTGGTTAAGGAGGATGACCTTCTCCTCTGGAACCACATTGGTAACCACATTGGTATCCAGGCTTTAATGGCTTCTGAGGTAGATCCTGCTTTGTTATCTATCACAGGGAGCAGTGTATCTTCAGATCCCACAGACCAGACTTTTTGCAATATACAGTTTAAAATTGCTGATGCTGTGGGCCCACTATTACTGATGCTGGATAAAGCAGAAAAAGAAGGCAATGCTCAGAAACCTTCTGCTTCATCTCTGCTGGCGTCTAAGATGGCTTTATTGAAAGCGTCCGGCAGTGCTAATTATTGGCCAATCCTTTAATTACATCTCAAACATTCGTAGAACCCACTGGCTCCATGCAGTAGGAATGTCTGACCTAGCTCCTAAATCACATGAGTTTCCAAATTTGGAGGATTCATACCTTTTCGGTCCCTCATTCATTCAGGAGGTTAAAGGCCATTATAAGGCAAAGAGATCCTTTTCAGAGCTCAAAAAGTAATTTCCTTGCTACAAGAAGGCCTTTCAGACAGAGGGTCACCCATATTGGGCTGCCTCCTCACACATCACAAAAACATACAGGAATATAATTTCTAATTTGTGGGGTAATAGCTGCTTGGTCCAAGGAGATATCTGACTGCCATTTTGGGGTCAAGAAGAAATTTTATCCTAGTTTGTTGCAAATTGGAAGCGCTTCAGACTGTTTTTTTTGCCATCTTTTGGATCAACAGCAAAAGCATATGTGAGGAAGGCTGAACTTGATGGACTCAAGTCTCTTTTCAGCTATGTAACTATGTTGCATACAAAATATACTGTGTTATCTGAATTTATTTTTGTATATTATCTATGAGGACACCATTGTTACATTATTTACAACTGTATGAAGCCCTTGTTCATAAGTATAATTGTACTTTATTGCACTCTGTTGGGTGTAATTCTACTGTGGTTTTGTTTTGATTTGTACTGCTGGTGCTTTAATTCCCAACCTGAATGTGATTTTGTCCCATTTGTGATGGGGAAATTTGGAAAAACTCCTATATTTTCTACCAAGAAGTGTATAAAATTGGAGCGCTTTTTGTTACTTACCTTAACTTTGTAGGGGTTTCAACAGACTTGTGCCAAGATATAAAGAATACCAAAAATATTTTTTTAAATGTTTTATATACATAAAGGGTGTATTAATACTGGAGCAAAATACAGTATTATAACACCCTTTATGTATAGAAAATGCAAGATAGTCTACTCACATATAATAGAGTCTAATATGATAAGCTCTGTTATATGTGAGTGAACCATCTCATGCTTTATACACATAATAATGTATTACACTACATTGTTTATTTGGGGTTTTATTTACATATATTGGCACAAGCCTATTAAAAATCCTACAAAGTTAGAGTAAGTAACAAAAAACACCACTTTTATTCATTTAATTTTTTGGGTGTAATATATAGGAAGTAAATTCACATAACTGTTGAAGCTGCTATTCATAATTGTTCTAGAAGCACTATATACAAAACTGTAATTTTTTTGGATATTTTATATGAGGCCCTTTATTGTGAAAGGGGTAAGGAATATAAAAGGATCAGTTATATAAAGGGAGAGGAGCAAGATCTGGAAAGGGAAGAGTAATTTATCTACACCTATATAAAGCGCTACGCAATATGATGGCGCTATATAAATAATAAAATAATAATAATATAGGGCACTGAAAAACCCAACACCCAGGTGTCAGGAAGCTATTATTTTGCTGTTTAAAATCCAGAATTCTATAGGAGATTTATATTTAAGATCAATACATTCCCAATTTGCAGTCAGGATGTATTAAATAAAGCAATGTTAATTACTTGAGTGTTTTTGAAAACTTACCATTTTCTAATTAGATTAATTTCTGAAACATAATATTTTTTTAATAAAGCTCTAGCAATTTGGTCCTCTGAGAAGAAAATATGCTGAGAGTGGTCTGTATTTTCCTTGTGGAATTTTCACATCCGCAATCTGAGTCATCCATCACGCACTCCTTATTTTGAGAATCTTACTATCTTCCTGGCGGGTGGACATGTTTTAAAATTTCATCAGGGAACACTTTTGGAGAAAAGAATGTTCTCACCAATATCAGACCCAGGACAGATGCAGCAGAGCTTGGAACTCTCACTGCCTGCTGACAGAAAACATCTGTTTGATACTTTGTAACTGCTTGAGAACCCTCCTACAATACTACAAAACAACTGTGCGATGATATCTCCCTTTATGACTGACATGAGTGTAATCAAAACAGGTGTGAGACTGCAAGGAAAGCTATCGAAAGTCTGTGAAATATAATACCAGCTTTACTGCAGATAAGGCCCTGATTAATTCTAATATTGATTAGGTAAGGTTTCTCCAAAATTGTGCTCTTG
Organism: Pelobates fuscus; assembly: GCF_036172605.1. Taxonomy (NCBI): domain Eukaryota; kingdom Metazoa; phylum Chordata; class Amphibia; order Anura; family Pelobatidae; genus Pelobates; species Pelobates fuscus. Next base: position 326,571,559 of record NC_086317.1, on the reverse strand, counting down.
AAGAATGAATAGCAAAGAAAAAAAAATTATAACAATTTTTTAATTTTTGTGATCAAAGAGGCTATGGTGCTACCAAAAGGAGAAAGACTAACTCAGTTACAGATGAGCAGTAATAAGCAGTTGGTCTGTTTAAAAAGAGACTGGGGTGGGGGGGGGGGGGGTGGCCGACCAGCAAACAGACCAGATGTAGGCATGTGGAGCTTTGTACCAACGCCGGGACAAACACAGCTAAATAGTGCAGTCCGCCTACCAGAGATGACCAAATTAGCTGATATTAGGCTTTCCTTCAAGAGGCCTACTCTGCTGGCTCAAACCAAAATGGCGCCGGAGGCATGTGGTGGGGCGACAGACTCAGAGGACTCCCAAAATGGAAGAGAGAGCCTCACCTCAGCATCAACGGAGGCCCTCTCCTGAGACTCAGAGTCAGAGGAAGACTCGTCCCCATTGACAAAGAGGGACATCAGGGACCTCCTGGAGGAGATGAGGGGGATATGGAAAGCGGACCTCCGAGAAACTCAAAAGGGGCCCTCCAGGCACGAATCACCACAGTGGAAGTCAGAGAAGAGGACAGGGAGCATACCCTGCAATCCACCCAAGCTCAACTACAAGAACTAACACAAGAGGTCCACGGACTAAAAAGAACTGTCACAACTCTGGATGCCTTCAAGGCATCTGGGAACGCATCAGCGGGTATGTCTTTTTGCTGTATGTACAGAGATTGTTAGCCTCTATAGGCATCTAAGACAGCACAGATCCAAGCACATTACTTTCCTCTTTCCGAATTCGGAAGGCTGCAGCAGCACCAGATAATGTACCCAGAGACATAATAGTCATGACTAGGGACGTGGCGATTCCCACAGCGATTTTTATCATGCTCAAGAGATCTAAACAACATACAATTTAAGGGACATACAGTGGCTATTTATGGCGACATCCCTTTTACAGCAGTGATGCGGAGACAAATGGCACTAACTGCTAAACAACTTCGAGAGGCAACACTCCGCTACCGTTGGGGAGCAGAAGGCTCACTGCAAGTCCAGAGGGAAGACCAGACACTCACCCTGACCTCGGCAGACGACCGAGAAGCTTTCCTCAGGAAACTAAAACTTAATCTGCCCACCATGGACAAACCTCAGCACAGGGGCGGAGAGACTGGGGCAAAGCAGACCTACAAAACAAAAACAGCACCCAAACTGACACTCCCAAGACCACACGCACAGCTAACTTAAACCAGCTATCTAGTAGCACCCATACTAGATCCACCTCCTCCACCAAGTTGCCACCTTGAGAGGAGACCATGTATAAAACACCCCTCATACTTCCACATCAGCCTATACCACATAGCCACACCACTGGTCACATTATACAATGTTTTATATTTATGTTTAATGCAATGTTGAAACGTTTATCAATGTTAACTGACCCTAGACCACCAACTGACATCTACACACAGTGTCCAGTTACAGTGCATGTTACAGGCTACAGGGGCACCCGGGGCCATTAATGGCCATTCTCTGTGCCTACGGGATGGTCAGATGCTTCACGGCAAGGCCGCATAATGCACACGTCTCAAGCAGTCAGACCTTACCCTGGGAACAAAGCTAAGCATGACTAATAGACAAAGAAATGTACCTAAAGACAGAGGGGATTTCGCGACGGCTAATACTAAGCAAGCCCGCAAGGGAGACTGATGACATCTTAGAACGACTCCCGAGTACTAATGCATTCAGTGCAGCAAGGCAATATACAGAGTCTTGGGATAAATGTTAGTATTTTGTAAGCTCCGGACCCACAATGACACAGATACTGTGGTTACCAGCTATGCATGTTAACATGATGTGTTATTTTCTCATATATTGTGTTATCCTCTTCTATATACTGTGATTCAGATGTATTTTTTGAGTATCAAACTCTAATAAAATAAAAAAATAAAAAATAAAAAGAGACCGCGAGAGCATCATAATTATCATGATTGTTTGTTTGTGTTGTACCAAATGCAATTTTTTTTAAAAACAAAACAAAAAGTAACATCATTTAAAAATGGCTTGAAAAAGAAATACTGTTGAAACTTTGCTGCCTTGTTGGATGGCTGAATAAACCCACATCTGACATTACCAAGTGCTGAAGCCTTACTCTACATTTTGTTTATGCTTTGGATCCCTTGGAGCAGGGGTTCTGACATAACAAGCTAGTAATTTAGGTGGACAGCGCTAAGAATTATTATAATAAAATCATACATACAAAGGTAGCAGCAGATTTTGCAATTATGTTTCTTACTCTTAAAAAAAGGAAATAAAAGTACAATGATAGTGCAGTATGTTATGAATAATATGGTGATAAAGATATACTCCAAAGGGGCACTCACGTTTTCCAGAGCTTAAAAAGCTCTATTTTAGGAGCCTGGACGGAACAATCCCCGTCTAAGGATTTCTTTTTGCTGGTATCAGATTCCCAAGGTAGTGCGGTTCATCATATGAAAAAAATAAGGATGTATACCAATGGTACAGTACTTATTTAAAAGTAGGATAAGTAAATAATATTAGACCTACTTACATTTGCTAGAGCAATGACCTGCTCTAGTGTATGGAGCATTAGGTGGACCAATCCCCACCTAGGGATATATGTAGATCCAAAACAGCAGAGTGATGGTGAGAGTATAAGGAACTCAAGAGTGACTGGGTATTAAAACAGAATCTTTATTAATAAACAGAATGAATAAAACTATTTAAAAGTGAACTATATAGTAAAAAGAACTATAAATAAAACCAGTCCTTGTAGGAAATTCTTAATCTCCACTTGACATGTTTCGCTTACAGCTTTCTCAAAAGTGAAAAGTTCTGACATGCGGCACAGGTACCAAAAGTTGGAGTTAAAAAAGTGCCCCTATTGCATATTATTTTTTATTTTTTTTACTTGTGTTTATATTTCCCATAAACACAAGTTCTCAAATTGATATTGGAGAACAGGCTTGGCTGAGAGCTAGTGTAATGGTAATAAATACATAGTTCCAGAACGTTCAAAGTCTAGGAATTTACAATATAATGAAGGACTTCAAAGGTCATTTGCAGTTCTCTTGTCAGTTATTCAAAATGCTCAGTTTGCAAATAAACCAACACTTTAAAATGTCGTAGGTGTTCTATATCACACGATAAAGTTATATCTAAAAACAAAATACATGAAACAGACATTGAAGACAAGCAAAGTTCAGGATTTTTAAAATTAGACAGTAAGTCTCAGGATAATCCAAAGGAATTGCAGGATGTGGAAAAGTATTTGAGGACAATGGGAATGCGTTATGGTGTAATAATAATATCCACTTCACCTTAGTTGCGTTAGCGGCCTATTAAGAGCATCTGGTAGCAATTCAAATTCAGTTTAGTAAATATAAGTAGTGTACATAATTATTTTTTACATTCTACTAAAGCAATTTGGCAATAGTAGTGTCAGCCAGAGGTCCCTATAAAATACATTACCAGGAAGGAGATGGTAAGCAGTTCTGATTACAGCAAACAACCAGGATTCATCAGCTGTTGGACTTGGAAATTTGTTTCGTACAACAATTTGTCTGAATTTAGGCCGATTGGGTGATCAGTCAAATTCCAAAACAGCAAATCCCTAAATTACGAATCAAGCAAGCGCACAATTACTGAGCAGGTTTGTTTTGGTTTGTGATTCTGAATTACGCCGGTGGTGGTAAAAAAGAGATGATTGATGGCCAAGAGGCAGTTACCAAATGTTGATTTTATTCAGAAATCAAGTGAGAAGTGAGAAATAGAGAGAAAAAATTAAGGAGCAGCAAAATAAAAAATCATTTTTTATATATTTGTAGATTATATATTTAATCAATATATCATTTAGAAATATAGATCTTTTTTGTACTGTTCCTTCTCTTTTTCTTCTATTGGTTACTTTTTTACATCTGATATGTGAACCAAATGACGGGAATATGCTCCTATCAATATACTGCAAAATATAGACATACTTTTATATTATGTATATATTTTGCAAACCACCGATTGGGACATTTCCGCACCCTTTTGGTTCATCTGATTCAGTCCGCTAATCATACCTAAATTCTGACAGGATAAACAAAAATTCTGGCATCCTAAAAAATGTTGTATTTTTAGGAAAAATGGTTCAGTCAAGCCAAATTTTCTCTTGGTGCACAAGTCTATTAAATGTAGTGTCTTTAAACTAACCATATACAAAATTTCAGTTTTGTTGCAATTTTATGCAGAGCTATATATTCTAGGTGTCAAATAAATGTTAGACAAACAATCAGAACTGGATAGTGAAAGGGTTAACAGCATGACTTCTCAGCAATCTTTTCATATCAATCAACATCCTATTCTTATCTAAAGTGTTATAATTTGACCTGCCTATTTATACAGAGGAACTGTTATAGATCAGGCAAGTCACAAACCACTCATGAAACCTGATTACATGAATGAACAAGCAAAGCAGAATATTTTGCATGTTGATCCAGGAATCACAAATTCAGGAATGTGAGACAAAATCTCTATAGGGTACCTGACCTGAATTCCCCTCCTTTAGCCTTACTCCTTACACTGCCAAAGCAGCTTTTATTAATACCCACTGTGGTGATGGGAGGAATAGCAATGCACTTATAGTGGCATATTATAAATCTGATCTTACAAGCAGGGCAGGATTAACATAGGGCATAATGGAGCGGCAGCTCCAGGTCATGCCCATGATCCTAAAACTATATAAATATATACTCCTCATAAGTTCTGCTCTATGACATTGTGAAGAAGGAACTGAGTAGGGGAACAAAACTTGTGCGTACTGGCTTTCTTTGAACTAGTTAATGTAAAGCTAACTTTGTGCGCTGTGCAAATGATCTGCTTCTATTTCTCTAATACCCAACATCCTCCTGTAATCGCGTAACAGTGTGGCATGTCCGTTTTCTGCTATGCTAACTTCATCCACCGTTTTCTCTGTCCCAGGCTGTATACCAGGATCAAACCTCTGTCTGTTGGTAAGACAGAAAAAAGAGGAGTTGACAAATGAGTCCTGAATAGAGAGGATTCACAGGTCATATTAAGTGAGATAGCAGAGGTGACAGCTGTGGGGCTTGCAAGAAGGACAGTTGGGTTGGGTTGAGAGATGAAAGAAAGATTCACATAGAATATGTTAATTATTTAAAAAAAACACATTCTGAAGGAGTCCCTACCAAATCAGCCAGATACAGGACATATAGCTGTTGCAGGGCTTTTTTTTTATCATATTATATATAATAGTATATTTCTAGAGATGTCGCGAACATAAAATTTTCCGTTCGCGAACGGGCGAACAGGGCGAACCGCCATAGACTTCAATAGGCAGGCGAATTTTAAAACCCACAGGGACTCTTTCTGGCCACAATAGTGATGGAAAGGTTGTTTCAAGTGGACTAACACCTGGACTGTGGCATGCCGGAGGGGGATCCATGGCAAAACTCCCATGGAAAATTACATAGTTGATGCAGAGTCTGGTTTTAATCCATAAAGGGCATAAATTACCTAACATTCCTAAATTGTTTGGAATAACGTGCTTTATAACATCAGGTATGATGTTGTATCAATCAGGTAGTGTAAGGGTTACGCCTGCTTCACAGTGACAGACCAAACTCCCCGTTTAACGCACCGCAAACAACCGCAAAGAGTCCATTTGCACAACCGCAAACTCCCCATTTGCACAAGGTTGGATACCAAGCTAGCCATGTCCCGTTCCTTGTCCTCACTGATGTCATTAAAGGTCTCTTCCTCCACCCAGCCACGTACAACATCAAGGGTCCCCGAAAGGTGACAACAAGCTCCCTGGGACGCCTGCTGTGTTTGGTCTTTCACCTACTCAAAGCCACCTTCCTCCTCTGACTCCTCTTCTTCAGACTCCTCTCTCTGCGTTGCCTCTCTCTGCGTTATTATAAGGTGTGTTAAGTAGTACTATTCCTATCAGTTTAATCCCTGTTGCGTCCCCTATCAGGGGACGTGTATATGGCATCGATTTTAGGAACCGGGAGATGGAAAAAGATGCTTGGTTGATCCTCCTACTTCAAATTTGGGGCACTGCGCGTGTAATCTAATGTGCCACCAGATAGGAGTGGTGTGTTAAGTAGTCCCCCTCATCAGGCCTTTTTTAGTCGAATGTATTGCCCACTGTCAGTCCCTTCGGGATCCATCCCTCATTCATCTTAATAAAGGTGAGGTAATCTAGACTTTTTTGACCTAGGCAACTTCTCTTCTCAGTGACAATACCTCCTGCTGCACTGAAGGTCCTTTCTGACAGGACACTTGAAGCGGGGCAGGACAAAAGTTCTATCGCAAATTGGGATAGCTCAGGCCACAGGTCAAGCCTGCACACCCAGTAGTCAAGGGGTTCATCGCTCCTCAGAGTGTCGATATCTGCAGTTAAGGCGAGGTAGTCTGCTACCTGTCGGTCGAGTCGCTCTCTGAGGGTGGATCCCGAAGGGCTGTGGCGATGCATAGGACTTAAAAAGGTCCGCATGTCCTCCATCAACAACACGTCTGTAAAGCGTCCTGTCCTTGCCAGCGTGGTCGTGGGAGGAGGAGGATTACTTTCACCTCTTCCCCTGTTAGATTCTCGTTGTGCTGTGACATCACCCTTATACGTTGTGTAAAGCATACTTTTTAATTTATTTTGGAACTGCTGCATCCTTTCCGACTTGCGGTAATTCAGTAACATTTCAGGCACTTTCTGCTTATACCGGGGGTCTAGTAGCGTGGACACCCAGTACAGGTCGTTCTCCTTCAGCCTTTTTATACGAGGGTCCCTCAACAGGCACGACAGCATGAAAGACCCCATTTGCACAAGGTTGGATGCCGAGCTACTCATGTCCCGTTCCTCACCCTCAGTGATCTCACTGAAGGTATGTTCTTCCCCCCCGCCACGTACAACACCACGGGTACCAGATAGGTGACAACGAGCACCCTGGGATGCCTGTTGTGGTTGGTCTTCCTCCTCCTCCTCAAAGCCACATTCCTCCTCTGACTCCTCTTCCTCACAATCCTCTTCCAGCATTGCCGCAGGTCCAGCAAGCAATGTTGATAAGGCTGTTTCTGGTGGTCATGGTGACCACAACTCTTCCTCTTCCTCTTCACGCTCCAGGAAGAAAACAAATGGTATGATGTTGCTGATGGTGCCTTCGGTGCGACTGACTAGGTTTGTCACCTCCTCAAAAGGACGCATGAGCCTACAGGCATTGCACATGAGCGTCCAGTAACATGGCAAAAAAATTCCCAGCTCAGCAGAGGCTGTCCTAGCACCCCGGCTTTTCCTTGTTGGAGCAGGCGGTCGAACATTAGGAGTGTTGAATTCCAATGTGTCGGGCTGTCGCAAATCAAGCACCTCACTGGCATGTTGTTTTGCCGCTGGATATCTGAAAAGTGCGCCATGGCCGTGTAGGAACGCCTGAAATGGCCACACACCTTCCTGGCCTGCTTCAGGACGTCCTGTAAGCCTGGGTACTTATGCACAAAGCGTTGTACGATCAGATTACACACATGTGCCATGCACGGCACATGTGTCAACTTGCCCAAATTCAATGCCGCCAACAAATTTCTTCCGTTGTCACAAACCACTTTGACGATCTCCAGTTGGTGCGGAGTCAGCCACTGATCCACCTGTGCGTTCAGGGCGGACAGGAGTGCTGGTCCGGTGTGACTCTCTGCTTTCAGGCAAGTCAACCCCAAGACGGCGTGACACTGCCGTATCCGGGATGTGGAATAGTACCTGGGGAGCTGGGGGGTGCCGTTGATGTGGAGCAAGACGCAGCAGCAGAAGAGGACTCAGCCGAGGAGGTTATGGAAAAGGATGGAGTAGGAGGAGTAGAGGAGGTGGCAGCAGGCCTGCCTGCAAGTCGTGGCGGTGTCACCAACTCCTCCGCAGAGCCACGCATTCCATGCTTGGCAGCCGTCAGCAAGTTTACCCAATGCGCAGTGTAGGTGATATACCTGCCCTGACCATGCTTTGCAGACCAGGTATCAGTGGTCAGATAGACCCTTGCCCCAACACTGTGTGCCAGACATGCCATTACTTCCTTTTGCACAATCAAGTACAGGTTGGGGATTGCCTTTTGTGCAAATAAATTTGGCAATAATGGTTATGCATCACTCATTTCTTCCAACTGATGTGTAAATAACTCCTCTGACAGATCAAGTGAAGCGGCTGTGGTGCTAGTGTTGGTGGTGGCGGCAGGCGGGCGAGTGGTAACTTGAGAGGTGCCCGAAGCTAAGCTGGAGGAGGATGGTGCGTCAAGGTTCCGAGCGGAAGCTGTAGAAGATTGGGTGTCCTGTGTTAGCCAGTCAACTATGTCCTCAGAACTTTTCGAGTTCAGGGTACGTGGCCTCTGAACACTGGGCATTATTCTAGGGCCAAAGGGAATCATAGCACCACGACCACGACGGCCCCTGCGGGGTGGCCTGCCTCTGCCTGTCATTTTTTTTTTCGATTAGTGGTACTATGCGTGCAAGCTACTGTGACAACAGATATGAGTGGCACTGTGCACTGGCAGAAGTTGGCAGAGTAGACGCTGTAGGCCTGGCACACATGCTTGCAGACAACTAACTGCTATTCAATCTATTACAGTCAAAATGTTTTTTGTTTTTTTTAAATGTACACTACTGTTACACCAGATATGAGTTGCACTGGTGTGACACTGTGCCCTGGCAGGCCCTGAAACGCACACGTGTGAAGGAAACTGACTGCTATTATTTCACAGTCAAATTTCTAGTTTTTTTTTTTTTTAATGTACACTACTGTTACACCAGATATGAGTTGCACTGGTGTGACACTGTGCCCTGGCAGGCCCTGAAACGCACACGTGTGAAGGAAACTGACTGCTATTATTTCACAGTCAAATTTCTATTTTTTTTTTTTTTAAATGTACACTACTGTTACACCAGATATGAGTTGCACTGGTGTGGCACTGTGCCCTGGCAGGCCCTGAAACGCACACGCGTGAAGGAAACTGACTGCTATTATTTCACAGTCAAAAAAGTGTTGATTTTTTAAATGTACACTACTGTTACACCAGATATGAGTTGCACTAGCCTAGCTATCGATTTCCCTATTAAATCAGCAGCAGCTACACTGTCCCTCCTCTCACTAAGAATGCAGCTTCCAAATGAATCTAAAATGGATGCTGTCCAGGAGGTGGGAGGGTCTGGGAGGGAGGGTCTGCTGCTGATTGACTGGGATATGTCTGCTGACTGGGAGGTACAGGGTCAAAGTTTACTCAATGATGACGAATAGGGGGCGGACCGAACATCGCATATGTTCGCCCGCCGTGGCGAACGCGAACAAGCTATGTTCGCCAGGAAACTATTCGGGACATCTCTATATATTTCTCCTCTTTAGATATCTTCGATGGCAAAATGGGAATTTATAGGAATGATTGACAGGAAGCCAGCATGGTCAAACCCACTTTCAGGATACATGTGTGGATATCTATATTTCAATTTATTTCTCAGATCTTAAAACCATATTAGCAAGCATTAGGGAGACGTACACATAGTATCACAAATCCCTGACATGTCCCCCTTTGCTTATCTGCTTTACTTTTTTCTTTGAATACTAATATCAGGTATGCATTACGTATAAATCTTTGTTTTAGTTTTCCTTTGTATTATTCTTGTAATCTGAACATGCAGTTTTCTGTATGCAGAAAAACAAACAAACACCCTGCTTTGAGCTTTGGGAGACAATGTTTCTTGTTTAGTATTTCCATTTCCTTAGTGGAAGCCTGAAGGTTGTGTCATTTCCTTAAACCAATAGTCCAGGTTGTGTCACAGGGACACAATGGACAATGTCAGGGATTGCAGTTAGCTTGAAACATTCTTTGTCTGATTAGTGGAAATGCAGATGGTGAATTTGAAATGTATTATGTGTACATCTGTATGATTTGGATGTATAAAAAGGAAGCAGCAAAAATTCAGAAAATAATAGGAAATTGGACCAAAGAACTTGGGATAAAAAAAAAAAAAAACACTAGAGTTGAGGTGAAATATACTTGGGTTTGGAAGGAGAAATTAAATTGGACTGTGGTTGAGCTAAGTAGGAATTCCTCTGAGCCAGAGCTACCATACAATGCCTTACGGAACGGTCGAAAATGCGATATAATTTTTATTCAATACATGGCCAGCTATATATTAAATAAAAATGCATTCCTGGTTGCCTGCTGCCTGGCTCTTGGTTGCCCCCAAACCAGCTTAAAGCATGGTTGTCCAGTGCCATTACCAAGAGATGGAAATCTAAGAGAGGATGAGGCAAAGCAAGCCCTGCAAATAAGTGGAGAGTTATCATCCCCTGGCACCCTGAGGGTCACATGGACAATGCCAACCCTGTTCACTAGCAGCCAAGGGCATTATCATACACATCCCTGCTGGTTCATTAATATGATAGGAACTCAATCTATGGCATCAATATTAATCACATCATAGTTATAGCATTATTATTTACACCCTGGACTTTGTTACTTTGGCTGGGCAATTACTGGTATTTGACTGGGCACTTATATGAGAGCTTGACTTGAGTCATTGTATTAACTGGCACAAAGGCTATGGGTTTACTATTAATGCCATGGGGCATTGCTATAACTGGCAACCTGACTGGTTACTATCATCACTGGATGACTGGCACCCTGACTATGGCATCATGTGTGACGGGATATTAGAGGATCTGCGTGATGCACACCGCATGTTACTGCAAGTTTTAGAGTTGGGGAATTCTAAGATGAACTGATACACACTGCATGCTTTGTGATACACTTATACACATCATGCATTACTGTGATTGTTAATGCTAAGGTGGTCAAGATAGCTGGGAAAAACTCAGAGCTCAAAAGTAATAAGGTGCGGCATGGATGAGTATCGAGAAGCTCCAAATCTGTGTGCATGTATGAGGAATCTGTGTAAACATGCATCATTCCCAGAAAAGAGTGGGGGGGTTGGCAAGATGTATCAAGTACCAGCCCCAATCGTCTATTGGTGTCATGTGGAATAAAGCACAATGATCTGCAATTTTCTGGGTTGTTGGAGTCACTGATCTGCAAGGTTTTGGTTTTTTTTTGCCTTCTTTTGGATCAACAGCAAACAACAAATGTGAGGAAGGCTGAACTTGATGGACACGTGTCTCTTTTCAGTCTATGCAAGCACTTGAGTATTTATATGAGGTAGTACTAGAATCTATGTATAAAAGGTTGAGCAAGTCACATGGGTACAGGTGCCAACTGACATGCTGATGGACGCCAGGCTAGTATGTACAAAGTAAAGGGAACTGAGTAAATAGTGATATGTGTATTGTTGTAATCTAGTGAGCCTGGGCGCTTTGTGCTAATGACAGAGAATGGGTCTGGTGTTCACAGAGAGAAGAGAGAGAGCTTGTATCTGCGCATGCACATATCTATTCTATTAGTTAATAGATTAAATGTTAAATGAAGTTCAAATTTAAAGCCATAGCAGTAACAGAATTTAAGCATAGCCAACTTGGAGAGTTTTTCCATTTTAGCTATTTTGGTATTTAATTTAAATTCACTTTGAATACCCGACAATTCCCACGTTAGTGAATATCCCTGTTTAAATGGGCTAGTTACTGTGCATCCTGTTTTTTTATGAATATCTACAGCTGCTTTAACTAAAAGCATACTTTCAATTATTAACACACCGGCCTTATTACATAAATGTATGACTATTTCGATGAAGTTTCAGAAAAATTTCAGGAATTTCTTGCTTCACAGTGACACCTTCTGGTGTATTATGAGTATAGTTCATAAAATGTATGTAAGAAAATAGAAAACCACTATTATTACTACTATTTATATAAAGACAGAAATATTGCTGGATACTGGAAAATATATTCAAAAGACATTAAAAACAAGCTCCAGCATCCATGGACTGGACAGGGCAGTCATTTCTTTACTCACGCACCACAAGAGGGCAGTGTTGTCATCTGTACCTTTAAAGTTTAACAGCGGTCTGTTAAGGTCTTCACTCTCCACACTATGAAAATGCTGACAAGTTACTTGTTCCCAAAATATTTAAAGGACCATCTGTAAAGCAAATAAAAGTAGCATTTTATAGAACCTTTAATTAAGATGTTTAATGAGCATAGATTTTAATATTATTTATTAAAACGGATGTATTCATTTACATTTCACTTTACGTGTTTTATACACTTTGCACCAGTATACATTATTGAAGTATCTACCGAAGTGAATTGTTAAGCATAATTATGTGTAAAATATACATACCTTAGCAAGCAACATCATTTTAAAGTTGCTACAACCCTACTTGGCTGTGCATGTTTGCAGTTCAAGTTATTCATGTCATTAAAAAAAAAAAAAAGTCCACATCCTGGAAAGAGTCATGTTTTTCATTATGAAGACATATGAAATGTTATATGTATGTGTTGGTTAAGTTCCCATACTTATTTAATCACATCACATTTACACTTCTTATTACTCTTTTCATGATTTCCCACGGAAGAACTAATTATCTCATTTACAGTAGATTCCATTGTTTGTGACACACATTTCACAAGCTGACTACGCACTTTAACCGTAAATTGTGGACATGTGTGTTTCAAGCAGGCTGTGCTATTTCTTTTGTTTGATTGATCCCTTCAATCATTATTTGAAATGTAATTACTAATTTACATTAAGATATTAAGATGTTTTATATAAGGATTGAATGACACATTTTTTTTATTATATAACTTTTTACATTGATTCACATTAAAGGGACACTTCACTGTCCAAAATATACAAAAAACAATGTTTAGTTCTCTTGTCTGCTGCCTTTGCAAACCCTCTTCTTCTTCTTCTTCTGTGGCTGTCCAATCACAGACTTCCCAATGCAGCTCAATGAGAAGTCTTTGCAAGGCAGTTGCTCTGAGCAATTGCTGCCTCTTGAGTTTAGCTACACTGAGCTAAACAAACCAGGAGGTAACAGGATCACTTGTCAGATTGACATTCAGGGGGTGTAACAAGGGTAATTTATAAAAGTGGAAATTTCTGTTGAAATCTGCACTTTTCGTAAAATGAAAAAAGAGGACACACTCTTCACACATAAAGAATTTCAGCAAGTTAAAGGGTCTGAAGTGTTCTTTTAACAATCCTACTAATAACAAAATACGGATCACCAGGTAAAATTTAGGCAACATTCAAATCACTAGGTGAATACCAGCAATGCAAAGCTACATTTTCAGCGTCCATCACATGTGTGTTATCACCTAAGCATATATTGTAAAGAGAGGTTAGGGTATATCAAGATGGTTGGTTACAATGGGGGTCTGATTTGCTATACATAAAGGAGAGTATTTATATTGGTAAATGCAAAGAGCCAAGGGGCTGTAAAACACTAACAGAAATACTGGAGTTAGTAACAACTCTAGTCTAAATTTCAATCAACGGCTCAAGCTCTAGGTCTCTAGTAGCATGAACATGGCTTGATATATGTTGTTATTATTGATGTTCTTGTCGCATCCATAGCTGCAGTGTTCCCCCTAAAATCTTGGGTTGCGGTTGGGACATTTGGAAGGAGGAAAGAATACATTCTCCTTCAGTATTTTTTGGAACTCTTTTTAATGGCATATTTGTGTGTTGCAAAGCCATCTGTGGTTAGTCCGTCATAACATGGGACATGCATTGTGATGTCAAGTGGCGGCAGGGTAATGCTGTGGTCACAGTTTTTGCATGATCCACACTGATGAGTAGACTACTGTGTAACTCCTTTGTTCTCCTTGTTATATTTGTTCTGTGTAAAAACTACTTGGGTTAATTTGCTAAAGTCCAAATCCCCCCAGTTAAGATTACCTGAAGAAATCTAGTAACATACAGGATCACTTGGTCTGCAAAAACTGGACATTGTTTGCACTATTTAACAATGTTCACATTGTACTATACTGAAATATGCCAAAATTGTATCCAGCCAGTTGGGACACAGCCAGATAACTCAAATCTGGAACTGAATGATAAAAAATGTGGGTCAGATTATCAAAATCCAGACTTGTATTTTAAACAGCAGATCTAATGTCCCCTGCCCACACCCATTAGTAGTAGGTAGGATCTGTTAAATAACACAGAGGGAGGGACATGCTATGGTCGCAGGCAGCCCCAACCAGACTGCAGGTGGGGGCCTAAATATAATAGGATAGGTTGGAGGATATGGCAAGAACCCAACCTCTGTCCTCCCACCCATGTACATTGAGTGGGAATATATTAATAGAATTGTCAATCCCCTCCCGTTGTCAGTCCCCTTTCTCCTCTACACACTTGGCATTTAAGGTGGGTTAATAGCACAGAAAGTGGGGGTGGAAATACTATTGCCCACCTCTCTTGAATTAATGTCCACCCTGGATGGTTGTGAGTCTATGAGTCTCCGAGAACCCCTCCCCCACATTAAAACTGGCCCCTACCTAATAAAGTCATACGAACCTTCAAAAGTGATCTATTTTAAAATATTTTATTACTCTCCCCTATCCCCCCCCCCCCAAAAAGCAAATACAAATATGTAATAACTGATGAGATTTAAATATAAAGAAGAAATGGACTGCAAAAAATGCACAAAGAAAAAAAAAACTCTCCCTGTCCCCCCACAAAAAGCCAATTTTCATTCAGTGCTTCCTGCTCTGCACCATTACTGCAAAATAAAGCAAAATTTTCAAACTTTGTGTTTCCTCTGACTTTGCTCTACCAAGTTGTCTGTATATATTATATATAATAAATAATGCACCTTTACCAAAACTTTAACTTTGGAGATACTGCTTTCATTGGTATACATTTAAACATAGCATTTAAAGAGATCAAATACAGGGATTTTTTTGACTAAAGTGTGAATTGTTGCAAACAAATTAAAAGTGAATTCAAAGTTAATTTTATATTTCTAAATTAAAATTTTATATAGATTCAAACTTTCAGGATGCCTGAAATCAAATATTTAAACTACCCTTTATGCAAAACAGTGTAATATATATTATACAACTATAACATTTTATAGTTTTTTTTTAGATTATTTACAATTTTAATTTATATATTATACATACCTCATCATAGCAATGTTTTAATTTCTTGCAGGGACTCCCAGGGATTCTTGGGCAGCAAGGACAAACTGGTCCACCAGGACAAAAAGGTTTACCAGGTTTGCAAGGCCGTAAAGGAGACAAGGGTGATCGAGGATCACATGGATCAACTGGACCCACTGGCGATGCGGTTAAGGATAATTTACTTTTAAACTCTACATTCAAAAACACACATAACAATTACAGGTTGTATGTAAAGAACATTTCTTATTTTTATTATGAATATTAATATATATATATTTTCTTCCAGGGCCCAGGGGGTGTCACAGGGTTTTCGGGAGCTGATGGAATACCTGTAAGTAACTTAGAATATAATTTTATAGCCCCCCAAAAAAGAAACATCAATACACCTCAATGGTAATATGTAAATTAAGTGCTAACCTACTCAGTTGGATTGTAGAGCATTTAACCCCTTAAGGACACATGACATGTGTGACATGTCATGATTCCCTTTTATTCCAGAAGTTTGGTCCTTAAGGGGTTAAATTAATAAGTCACAATAGTTTGGATATGACCCCCAACAGTAGACTTTAAAAATTGACAAAAAGAAAAATTAGTAAAAGACAAAAACAAACAAAAACACAAAAGAAAAAGCACTACACATATTACGGAAAAAAAATAAAAAATAACAAAACAGTAAATAGAACAGAATCATAATGTAGTTTATCAATAGTCAGAGGGAGCTCTCTGCACATACAGCACTCACAAAAGATAAAATGTCAGTCCTTCTTGATCACAGATCTTTTCTAGTCTTAGTGTATTCTCATGTAGATCACAAGCTAGTTCAGAGAGTTTAAATGTATGGAACTTTGGCATAGTTTCACCATACGTTTATGAAGTACTTATTTTTTACAGAAAAAAAGGAAAATTAGAGCTAGAAATGCTGTTTTTTTTAATCAATTTTTTTGTAGAATGTATTCATAACAAGTTGGTAATTTTTAGAATAGGCAAGGAAATTATAACTCTTCTGTGGTGTCTAAAAAAAGTCTTTATCTTATCCCATATAGGGTCACACAGGACAGGGTGGTCCAAGGGGCAAGCCTGGACATGATGGTTGCAATGGGACAAAAGGTGATGCTGGTGAAGAAGGAGGATTTGGCCCAAGAGGCCCATCTGGTAATTTTGTAAGTATTATGACTTATTTCTATCCAGACTTTTTACACTTAACTTATTATCTCCCCTACTACCACAGTTTTGGATAAGGCAATTATCCATTACTAATGCATCAAGGGATTAGCTTCATTGAAAGATCAGGTTATATATGATAGTAGACTATAAATTATAAAGGAGAGACAATTACAGCAGACAATTAGAAGACATACATTATAAAAGATATTATACAATAGGTTATATCATAAAATGGAGGGGGATACACAAGTTGAAACTAAATGTAAATATAATGAGGAAGGGTGCAGACAATAGATAGTAGACATGTGCAATTCATTCCGGTATTAGGGAGCTATCTACTAAAAGGCTAAAAGACCTAAATTTGTCTTTCAGTCAAATTTACTAATACTAAAGATTACTTAGTATTAGTAAATTATGCTCCTACCGTGAGTAGGGGCATGTCTATTAAACAGTGAGCAGCCTGTGGCTGCTCACTGTAAAAAAAGAAATAAAAAACACGTGTCCCTCCTCCCGAGCCCCCACCAGGGCCATGCGTGTGGGGGCTTCTAACCTGAGGGGGCGACCTATTGCCCCCACCCCCGTCCCCCACCCCTGAACAGCGGTTGGGGGCCCTAAAGTAAAATAAGTGGGGGACCAATTGTCCTCCCCCCGGGCCCCACCCCTGAGCGGCTAGGTGGGGGACCTAAACTAAATTATTGTCCTCCCCCATGGCCCCCACCCCTGAGCGGCGAGTACGGGCCCTAAATTAGAATAAGAGGGTGGGACCTCTTGTCCTCCCCCCAGCCCCCACCCCTGAGCGGCAGGTGGGGGCCCTAAATTAGAATAAGGGAAGGACCTATTGTCCTCCCCCCCAGCTCCCACCCCTGAGCGGCGGGTGGGGGCCCTAAAGTAAAATAAGGGGGGGACCTATTGTCCTCCCCCCCAACCCCCACCCCTGAGTGGCGGGTGGGGGCCCTAAATAAAAATGTAACCCCCCAGGTGACTAGGGGTCCCCAAACCCCTATTCACCCCCCTCCCAAGAAAATTAATTAACACCTACCTACCCCCTCACCCTAAAAATAGTGAGGGGGGACCAATAACTAGGTACCTGTAAAAATTAAATAAAGCTTACCATTTGATGTCTTCTTTTTGCTAAAATCTTCTTTTTTCAGCCCCAAAAAAGGCCAAATAAAAATCCATAATAACCGTTGCACTTTGAAGAAAAAAAAAATACCCTGAGCGCAAAAAAAAGTAATCCATCTTCACCCATTATTTGGCCTTGTTTTGGGGCTGAAAAATAAGATTTTACAAAAAAGAAGACATCAAATGGTAAGTTTTATTTATTTGTTTACAGGTACCTAGTTATTGGGGGTAGGTAGGGCTTAATTAATTTTCTTGGGAGGGGGGTGACTAGGGGTTTGGGAACCCCTAGTCACCTGTGGGGGGTTTACATTTTCATTTAGGGCCCCTACCTGCCGCTCAGGGGTGGGGGCCGGGGGGAGGACAATAGGTCCCCCCTTATTGGTATTTAGGGCCCCACCCACCGCTCAGGGGTGGGGGCCATGGGGGAGGACAATAGGTCCCCCCTTATTCTAATTTAGGGCCCCCACCCACTGCTTAGGGGTGGGGGCCGGGGGAGAGCAATAGGTCCCCCTTCAGTTTAAAAGCCCCCAAAGTGTCGAAGTGTCGAAGTGTCGAAGTGCCGAAGTTCCGAAGTGCCAAACCGAACCGAATTGCCAAAGTCCCGAAGTTCCGAATTGCCGAAGTCCCGAATTTCGGAATGCCGAACCGAATATTTTCACCATGCACATCCCTAATAGATAGATAGATAGATAGATAGATAGATAGATAGACAGACAGATAGACAGACGCAGGTGGTTTTCTTTTATAAGCATCATTAATGATTATTAGTTGGAACTCAGTGGGAAAATATTCTATATAAACTTTAGCAGAATTTTTCCCTCACGAGGAGTCCTAAATAAATTTTTTATAAGTCAGAGAAATGGCAAGGTGTCTTAAGGAATTCACAATGTAATACAAGTTGCAACTACATGTGAGCACAACGAAAAAATTAGGGTAGTCCGAAATTAGTCGATGTGGAATTTTGGCTCAGATGAATTTGAAACCATGCAACTGTTGTGGAAAAACAGTTCAGATAAACCAAAGTAGCAGTACATTGATAGGTGCATTATCTTGCCATTTGGTTCTCAGATTAAGTGAGAAGAAGCCAATAGAAGAAAAGAAGGGAGGTGTAGTGTCAAATGTCTATATTTATATACTCTGCATTTATTAAATATGTAGTATAAGAACATAGATTTTTTTTTCCAGAACCTCCTACTAGGCACTTCTCACTTGTTATAAAGTCAAGATTTAGTGACTGTTATCTAGCCATAAACCATATGTTTTCCCTTTAAGCAATTTTTTAAAAAATTTTTTGCTGCCAATAGACAATATTTTGAATCACAAATTAAATATAACTATTCCTCCATTGTCCATTTCATTTGGTTTGTGATATGTCCATTCGGCGCTTTGGAATTCGAATAATCCACCTAATGCCCAAAAATCCGAAAAATCCCAATTCATTTTAAACCGAAAGCATCTAGTTTGAGTGTATTAAAACACATTTAAAAAATGATGTCAGGTTCATTATTATTTACTTATACTTGAGTTAAGACCTATCTGTACATACAGTGTTAATCTTTTTTTTAATGACTGTCATACCTATATGTCTACAGGGTCTACCGGGTGCGAAAGGTGCAAAGGGGGAGCCGTTTTATATATCAGCTGATCAGAGAAACAAACTTAAGGTAAGTCACATCAACAGAAGACTTTTCTTTGCTGATAAAAACTGAGTAGAATGTGTCACATTCAGGGGCGGGCTGGGCCGGGGGGCAGGGAGGCAATTGCCCCCCAGGCCGCCCTAAGTAATTAGAAAAATGGCCACTGCAGGGCCGGTCCTGGGCGCCAGGAGGAGGGGGTGCCGCGCGGAGCAGGCTGATAGCCTGTCACAAGGAGCCCAGCAGGTGGCCAGCTGGCCACTTACGGTGCCCCAGTAGCAAGGCAGAGTAGGCACCTGCTTGTCCCAGATGGCAGGTGCCTACTCTGCAGCAATATACCGGCCGGGTGAGGAAGGAGGCATGCAGCAGCGAGGGAGCTCTGCTGATGATCTTCCTGCTCCCTCGCGCGCCCTCTCTGTTGATGTCGGGAGCCGGAATATGACGTCATTCCGGCCCCGCATCACTAAACTGCGCGAGGGAGCAGAGAGGAGCAGGAATATCACGGAGGAAGTCACTGGACCCCGGGGAAAGGACCCAGAGCACTCCTAAAGGTAGGAGCAACAAGAAATAAAATAAATTTGTGTGTGTGTGTCTGAAAGTAAGTGTGTGTGTGTGTGTCTGTAAGTGTGTGTGTGTGTGTCTGTAAGTGTGTGTGTGTGTCAGGAAGTGTAAGTGTGTGTGTGTGTGTGTCTGGAAGTGTGTGTGTCTGTAAGTGTGTGTGTGTCAGGAAGTGTAAGAGTGTGTGTGTGTGTGTGTGTGTGTCTGAGTGTGTATGTGTGTCTGGAAGTGTGTGTGTGTCTGGAAGTGTGCGTGTGTGTGCGTGTGTGTGCGTGTGTGTGTGTGTGTGTGTGTGTCTGGAAGTGTGTGTGTGTGTGTGTGTGTCTGGAAGTGTGTGTGTCAGGAAGTGTAAGTGTGTGTGTAAGTGTGTGTGTGTGTCTGGAAGTGTGCGTGTGTGTGTGTGTGTGTCTGGAAGTGTGTGTGTGTGTCTGGAAGTGTGTGTGTCTGGAAGTGTGTGTGCGTGTGTGTGTGTCTGGAAGTGTGTGTGTGTGTGTAAGTGTGTGTGTGTGTGTCTGGAAGTGTGTGTGTGTGTGTGTCTGGAAGTGTGTGTGTCAGGAAGTGTAAGTGTGTGTGTGTGTGTGTGTCTGGAAGTGTGCGTGTGTGTGTGTCTGGAAGTGTGTGTGTGTCTGGAAGTGTGTGTGTGTCTGGAAGTGTGTGTGTCTGGAAGTGTGTGTGTGTCTGGAAGTGTGTGTGTGTGTGTGTCTGGAAGTGTGTGTGTGTGGAAGTGTGTGTGTCTGGAAGTGTGTGTGTGTCTGGAAGTGTTTGTGTGTGTCTGTCAGGGACGTCTTTCCGCATGGGGCCCTACCGCGCTGCCCAGCATGCCCGGCCGACAGGGGAGATCCTTTGATCTCCCCTGCCAGCCAACGGAGAGGTGGCCTTGTTTTCTGGCCTTGTGCCGATGAGGGAGATCTCAATTCAATCGGGGAGAGAGGAAGCTGCCTAGGACCCAGGGCTGCAGGAGAGGCCGACCTGTAAGGCAGATCGTTCCTCCCGCAAGCAGGCTGTGTGGAGCGTTGCAGCGCATTACCATTGCAATGCTCCACACAGCATTCTGCGCGCAGTAGGACAGGAGATAGCCTGCAGCCAGACAAGCTGCAGGCTGTACAGAATTCACAACTGGACCACCAGGGCTGGCTGTGTCCCAGCCTCTTTCACCAAAGGTAAGAAGAAGGGTGGGGGGGACATATAGATTTTATTTAACGTATAGTAGTATTAAAAAACAAAAAATATTTGCTACCTGCACCCCTCAAACACACACACAGCACCCAACACACATATAGCACTCCACTCACACGCAGCACCCCACTCACATAGCACTCCACACACACACACACAGCACCCCACTCACATAGCACTCCACACATACACAGAGAACCCCACACTCACATAGCATTCCACACACACACAGCACCCCACACACACCGCACCCATACACACAAACACATACACTGCACCCCTCACTGTTGTGTGTGTGTATTCAGCCGTCTGTGTATGTATTCAGCCGTCTGTGTGTATGTTTGTGTATGTTTGTATTCAGCGGACTGTGTATGTATTCAGCACTCTCTATGTGTACTCAGCAGTCTGTGTGTGTGTGTCTATTCGTCAGTCTGTATGCGTGTATTCATCAGTCGTCGTGTGTATGCATTCAGCAGTCGGTGTGTGACTGCATTCAGCAGTCTGTGTGTATGTATTGAATGTATGCATTGCATTTGTTGGAGGTACTTCTAAATATAATCTTCGTTGTATCTATAATTTACATTTTTATTCCTGTAAGTTGTGTAGGCAGGGCCCCAGTGCACTGCTTTGCCCGGGGACCCATAATGTTGTTAAGATGGCACTGGTGTCTGTCAGTGTGTGTGTGTGTCAGCAAGTGTGTCTGTCAAGTAAGTGTCTGTCAGTGAATGTGTGTGTGTGTGTCTGCCTGTCAGTGTGTGTGTGTATGTGTCTGCCTGTCAGTGAGTGTTTGTCAGGGTTTGTGTGTGTATGTTATTGAGAGTGAGGGCCAGTGTGTCTGTCAGCAGGGCCAACCTTTGAGGTATGCAAGCTGTGGGGTCATGTAGGGTGCAATAACAACAGAGGCGCCCGGCGGCCAACACAGCTCACAAGTTTTGGACACCAGCATATTTAATTTAAACGATTCCCTGGTGGTCCATTGGTGCGCACCAGCAGTAGTTGCCTTAGGTCATATCCTCTCCCTTGTGGTTCCGGTGCTCAGTTAGTGAGTCAGGGCACAGGCTCAGAGATTCTCAGCCTGCGCTCTAACAACATTGAAAGTCGGAGCCGCAAAGGAGTGGGTATGGCAAAGAGCTACTAATTAGCATAATATCAATATCCGTTATAAAACCAGGAAAAGGTGGCCATGGATGGTGAGCTAATTCAGGGGTGCAATGGGCCACTTGACTGGATTTGCCCCCCAGGCCTGAGGCTGCCAGCCCTCCCCTGGTCACATTGCAGTGAATATGTTACAGTGAAAGATTAACATCCTACTTGGCCCTGGGCAAAGTCACTGATCCAGTAGCAGTATTGTAGCTCCCGATATGTTTAAAAACCCAACCCCTGATGTTGTAAATCACAATGAATCACTGAGCAGGTAGACTGGAAATAGGTGTTTAAGAAAGAATGTAAAACTCCAAGTATGTCTGTATGCTATTTAATATATACTTTCTTTATTCTGACAGTCAAACAAAGTGTCACTTAGCTGATACAAAATTCTCAGTTTCTATTCGAGTCTTATGAAAAAGTAGTATTTAGACCCAGGTAAATATTGTTGTAAACAGTGTTGTTGAGCAGTACGCAGTAATAACAGTGACATAAATCAGTGGTTGCTACTTAGGGCTGCGGGTTATATTTAAACTAGAAAACTCTAAATGTATATTTTCTTCTTAAATGTGTATGATATTGATTTTAATATTTTGTTATTATTATTCTTATTATAATTATAAATTCAAATGTGTTGGGTAAAAGTAATTTCTATAAATGAGCTCCTAAGTGAAAATACTCATACACACTTGTTGAAATAACATAGAGAGGGTCCTGATGCGAGAATTTTGTTTGGGCCTCCACTATTGCAAGCGTGGCCAAAAGTTAGGTCCCCATCATCGTACAAGTCCCATAATGGTTTTCTAGCTGGAAATCTACCATTTGCCCATCCATTCAGGGTTGTATTTACCATTGAGCAGTGTTTAAATGTTAGCTTGATTTTATATGGAGTATGTGTGTGAATGTAGGGGTGTATTTGTGTGTACTGTTGGTATTTGAATTCAGTTGTGTGTTTTTATGTACTATTGCCATTTAAAAGCAGTGATGTAGTGTGTAGTGTTTGCTTTTGAATGTAGTGTTGGCATTTGAATGCAGGCATTAAATTGCATGTAGTGTTTTTGAATGCAGGGGTGTGTTTATATATAATGTTGGTGTCTTAATACAGAATTGCATTTGTATGTAGTGCTGACATTTGAATGCAGAGTTGTATTTGTGTGTAGTGTTGGCGTTTGAATGTTGCAATGTATGCATATACAGTATACACTGCCAGATACACATACTGATACATATATACACACAGACACATACAGATACAAACACTGACATACATGCCGATACACGGACACATAGATACAAACACTGACACACATGCCGATACACGGACACATAGATACAAACACTGACACACGCATGCAGATACACAGATCACACACCCTCCTCTCTACCTCTTTCTCTCCCTCTTGCGTGGCTCTACATATGTTATCTGGGAGTAAGTGACCTGCACTCACTTCCTTCCAGCCATACCATCAGTAGTTCTGCCGCTGCTCCCACATAACACTTTGAATCCTCTTTGATGAAATGTTAGGATATAGCATTACTGTTATTATATTTGCAATATTATTAATATTATTATGTTATGTGACTTAGAATATATTGTGTAAAGTCATTACCTAGCTATGTGATATATGCCACCTGATTCAATCTACTGTACAATAGGAAAGTGAAAAGGAAAATACTTCTCCACTCTGTGTGTATTTATCTCACATTTTCTGTAATCCAACTTTACTTCTATTCTTATAGGGAGAAACTGGTGACAACGGATTACCTGGCCCTGCAGTAAGTATCTGCAGAAGTAAGTTAAATTGTTTTTTAGATTTTTAAATGTAAATTAGACTCAAAATTATATTTTCATTAATATTTGCAGGGTCCAAAAGGTTCTGCTGGTGTTACTGGTTTCTTTGGTCCAGTGGGATTTCCTGGTATACCGGTATAAGTGATCCTTTATTCATTTATTTGCCTTTCATTTGCCTTTATGTTACATATGGATTTTATATTACATATTTTACTGTTTTAAAGTAATTTATCATATCAAAAGAATACCACATACATAATTTTGTATATAGTGTTGGTGGTGTTGAAATAATTTTGAGTGGGAATATCACAACCCATCAGAACAATAATGAGGAAATAGTCTACATGTCAATTTTCCTATAACGCTTAGGCTTATGAACCACTCGACCTTACATGATGCTGACAAGCCCTCTAGCATCCCTCAATACTAGCTCTATTTTATATTTACTAATTTTCATAGCATACTTACAAATCTCATGGAACTATACAGAAACTAACATAATACTGTTTTGTTAATCATCCTATGTACAAAACCTGAGACAGAGTGATTCCCATTCCTATCAAGCTCAATAATCTATATTATCTTTGTATCACATTTTGCATAGCCTATATTCTAACTCTGTTTTATGCAGGGACCTCCTGGACCACCTGGGCCACCAGGGCCACAAGTAAGTTCTACTCACTTATATTTCTAAAGGCTTGTGATGTCAGTTATAATGCTATCATTTTGTGCCAGTTGTAATCTTGGCCTGTTTGATCAGGATTAATGTAAATGTTAGCAGTTCGCTAGCGGAAGTAACTTTTTCATTTAATATGATGAAAACAAATTGTTTAAATGTTTAGGAAGACATGAAGATTATTTAGTTAACAAAATATAAAATGGAATACAACTCTGGGAAAAACAAGTGGAGATCCAATGCCCAATTTGGTACACTGGGTTGGAAGAATATTCAGTAAACATGCTTAAAATACATCTGCAAAGTGATGGAGTGATATTTAATGCTGTGCCCCATTTTATGAGCAGTATTTTGTTTTTTGTTTTTAAATACATGTCTTGTCCAGTCAAAACATAGATAAATTAGTTATTTAACCTGTGCTGCCAAAACCATTTGCTCAGTAGACGTTTAGACTGCCTCATTCACTCCGAGCCACTACTTGAAGCTAGTCTTATTATATATTTCTTAAATATATGGGATATGTAAATATTACAAATTCTGTAAAGAGCCAGTGTCCTTTTAAAAACATGGGTTGAATGTCTAGTCCTAAAGTGTAATTTTCAGTGCCACATGGTGAGCTATCATTTGATGTCCCCTTAAGATTACTCTAAGAACTGTTGCATAAGCAATATCAATGTTAACCCCCCCACCCCCCTTTTTTTCCCTTTCTGTATTCCCCACCCTCTATGTTATCTTTCTATGGTATTCTTATGTTTTAAAGAAGCTAATAAGACTACAATTACCGGAGGACAACAGCATAATACGCTTAAGTTGTCAATCTAGGAAAAATAGTTGTAAATTGTCGGATAGCAATTGTTTACTCTGTTATATGAAAATGTTACAGTTTTGATATTATATGCATTGATAACATTCTCTAATAAAAATGATGTATGGGAAAAAAAAAGATGACTAGCAAAAGAGCTAATTACATTTTGAGAAAGTATATTTTCAATAAAATAATGCATTACTCTCACAATAGAGGGAAGATTTGTGTACATCAATTAGCTATGCTCAGTTTTCAATAAAAGACTAGCTTCCTCCAAATCAAATATATGGATATGTGATGTATGAAAATAAATTATGGGAGAAAGTTCTCATATCACGTAGCAGCTGGATCTTTTGATGCCCATGACGATTGCTTACATTTTTGAAACTTTGTCAAAACAGTTTTTCTCAATTTCACATTATTTTTTAGGATTACGACAGAAAACTTCCAATTTAATGAGTGATAAACTATCTGCCTGCCTGTCTGTCTGTCTATGAAGGATAATCTGTCTGTCTCTCTGTCCCTCTATCACGTATCTTACAGTCCAGCAGTTAACCAGTAATGTCTATTCCAGTTGGTGCAAATAGCAGCTAAGCATCATTTCAAAATTGTTATATTGTTCCATAATATATAATATTGTTATATATCATAGAATATATTATTGTGTTTTTGCAGGACAAATCCAGCAAATAATCACAAATCATTGCATGCGTTTTTTCCAAATTCCATTCTAGAAAATTAGTTCTTCTCTCTATCTGTAGGGTAACAAAGGCATCGGATTTCATGGAGAAAAGGGAGAACAGGTAAGGAAGGAACTGTCAAAGCTTCTCTCCTATGAAACACATAATTAATGCACAGATGTTTCAGTCTCATGATAACCCTCAATATATCCTGAAAGTCAAATTTGAAGGTGGAGCCAACCTGCATTTTAAAAATATGTGACTTCTTATTTCTCCATCCTTTTGTATGCACAATTAGAGAGTTCAAATATATTTGCAATTTCCACAACAAAAAGGTTTGTTTTATTAAACCTATAACCATAGAATAATCATTTAAAAAATAATGATCTGTTTGAAAATAGTGACACATCTTTGATGCCTATTTTTATATATTCCTGTTAATATTTTGTTACAGTTATTTGTAGAAGTGAAAATGGAGGTGAAAATGATTTTCAATATATGGTTTGCGTAAGAAATACAATATATTTTTCCCTTTTTTAAATCTTTAACCCCTTAAGGATACATGACATGTGTGACATGTCATGTAATTTTTTTCCAGAAGTTTGGTCCTTGAGGGGTTAAATTATTCCAACTTTAAAACAAACAAAAAAAATCTCACTATCTAATTACAAAAATTATAGAATAACCAATGTTGCTCAATTTCGTCTTAGAGAAATGTATTCTATATTGTCGTAGGGTGATGTGGGACCTCCAGGACAGGTAGGCCCTCCCTATGAAGTTAGACAGCCAACTGAGGAGTACTTCCCCAACAAAGATCAGGTGAGAATATCCAATCATTTGTTGTTGTTTTTTGCAAAATATGCAACACCTCGCCACTTGTACTTGGAGGGGCCTGCTTGCCAGCCTTCTGCCCACAGACTATGGGCCCTGCAGGGAAACCTGTAAAACACTACCGAACTTGACCGACTGTTAGCACTGATTTCCCTGGAACTGTTTTGGGCATAGGACCATGTGCACGGTCGGTCAAAACTATTACTTCCAGGAAATTCCTGCTTTCAAATGCTGGTGACCAGGAGAATGCAGGCGGCAAGGGAGGCTGTTCTTGCCCTCTGTGATGCCGGGAGCTGGAATATGATGTTGTTCCGGACCCGGCATACTAAACAGTGGTTGGGAGGAGTGAGGAGCTGCCTCACACTGGACCCCAGGGAGGTGAGTGTTCAGTGAGTGAGTGTCTGTGAGTGTGTGTGTCTGTCTGTGAGTCTGTCTGTCAGTGAGTGTCTGTCTGTCAGTGAGTGAGTATCTGTGTGTGTGTGTCTATCAGTGAGTGAGTGTATGTCCGTCAGTGAGTGTCTGTGTGTGTGTGTGTGTGTGTCTGTCTGTCTGTCAG
The DNA here is from genome assembly GCF_036172605.1 of Pelobates fuscus. Classification (NCBI taxonomy): domain Eukaryota; kingdom Metazoa; phylum Chordata; class Amphibia; order Anura; family Pelobatidae; genus Pelobates; species Pelobates fuscus. Next base: position 326,544,362 of record NC_086317.1, on the reverse strand, counting down.
TGAATCTATGTATGTCAGTGAGTGTGTGTGTGTGTGTGTGTCAGTGAGTGAGTGCGTGTCTGTCAGTGAGTGTCTTTGTGTGTGTCTGTCAGTGAGTGTTTGTGTGTCTGTGTGTGTGTGTCAGTGAGTGAGAAGGAGGGAGGGAAGGAGAGAGGGAGAGGAGGGAAGAAGGGAGAGCAGGAGAGAGCAAGGGGAGTGAGGGAGAGGAGGGAGGGAGAGAAGGAGAGATGGGAAGCAGAGGGGGAGTTAATGGGGGAGGGAGGGAAGGAGGCAGAGAAGGAGAGAGGGAGGGAGAGACGGAGGGAGGGAGGGAGGAAGGAAAGGAGGGTGAGAAGGAGTGAGGGAGAGGAGGGAGTGAGGGAGGGAAAGAGGGAAAGAGGAAGAGAAGGAGAGAGGGAGAGAAGGAAAGGAGGGGGGAGAGAAGGAGGGAAGGAGGGAGAGAAAGAGAGAGGGGGAGGGAAGGAAGGAGGGAGAGAAGGAGAGAGGGAGAGGAGGGAGAGAGGGAGTGGAGGGAGAGAAGGAGAGAGGGAGAGGAGGGAAGAAGGGAGAGCAGGAGAGAGCAAGGGGAGTGAGGGAGAGGATGGAGGGAGAGAAGGAGAGAGGGGAAGCAAGGGATGGTGAATGGGGAGGGAGAGAAAGATAGAGGGAGAGGGGAGGGAAGGAAGGAGAGAAGGAGAGAGGGAGGGGAGTGAGGGAGAGGAGAGAGGGAGAGAAGGAGAGAGGGGGAGTTAATGGGGGAGGGAAGGAGGCAGAGAAGGAGAGAGGGAGGGAGGGAGGAAGGAAAGGAGGGAGAGAAGGGGGAGAGAAGGACAGATGGAGGGAGGGAGGGAGGAAAGGAGGGTGAGAAGGAGTGAGAGAGAGGAGGGAGTGAGGGAGGGAAAGAGGGAAAGAGGAAGAGAAGGAGAGAGGGAGAGAAGGAAAGGAGGGCGAGAGAAGGAGGGAAGGAGGGAGAGAAAGAGAGAGGGAGAGGGGGAGAGAGGGAGTGGAGGGAGAGAAGGAGAGAGGGAGAGGAGGAAAGAAGGGAGAGCAGGAGAGAGCAAGGGGAGTGAGGGAGAGGAGGGAGAGAAGGAGAGAGGGGAAGCAGAGGGGTAGTGAATGGGGGAGGGAGAGAAAGAGAGAGGGAGAGGGGGAGGGAAGGAAGGAGGGAGAGAGAGAGGGAGTGGAGGGAGAGAAGGAGAGAGGGAGGGAGAGGAGGGAGGGAGAGGATAGAGGGAGAGTAGAGAGGGAAAGAAGGAAGGAGGGAGGATGAAGGGAGGGATTGTTCCTCTGGCATGTACTGGGCATTGTAGTGACCATACTAATTGTTCTCCGTTCATGACAATGTTTGTCTGAACAAATATTTGTTGTTGTTTTTTTTTTTTGTTTGTTTCATTATGTTTTACTATTAATACAAAAATTGAAATTTCCTGTTACTGCTGCACTTTTGACACCCTCATTGTAGTATCCCTTATTTCTCACTGTTGATATCATTCTTGACAAGTCTTAGGAACCCTGCATTCACAATAAAAAATTGTCTTAAAAAAAAAAAAAAATTAAAACAAGTTTATGAAGATGTAAACAATATTCAGCCTATCACAGCCTTCCCCTTGGGTCACATTATCCTGGAAAACATGATTCCTACACAGCAATAGAAATGATGCAAAATGGAGACATGCATGAATGATTATTCCGGTGTATTCCTTTGTAATATTTAGTGTTCAAATGCATTGATTCTTAGTGCATATTGTACTATAAACCATTTATACAGACTTCGTGAAACAGCATCAGTGCTGTTGCAAATTCATGTTCAAATTTACAAAATTGTTGGCGGGTGCTGTAACTATAACATTTCAAAATTGCTAAACATAAATATTTAACATTCCTTATTATGGGATACATAAAAGATTGTGTGTGCATAATAGTTCATTGTTATACTAGATTACATTTCCTTCCATAGGTATTTATTAGTTTTAGGCACAATATAGGGACAGAGGAAAGGACTTCGGACATGGAGTGACAATATTCACCACTCGCTGAATCTCATGCAGAATTGAACAGTTGTAGTAATGATATCCTGCCGTTAGAGGTCTCTAACCTCTTGGTAATGTTAAGCATTTTTGACGTATGCAAAGACAGTGCATTTATATTATTATTATTATTACTATTATTATTATTGCTATTTATAAAGCGCCAACAGATTCGGCAGCGCTGTACAATTATTTATAGAGACAAAAATGAAACCAAACAAGTTTTGTAAGCTTTCCTACACTAGTTTTATTTTTTGATTTCTTGAAACATGATAAATGGTTATATTTCATAACGTCTCTTTTATTTATATCTATAGCAACCCAAAGGCGACAGAGGAGAAAAAGGGCAACGTGGATCTAAAGTAAGTTAATATGTTCTCTACAGCAGATACTATACAAGAGGCCCTTAGTGAGAAAATTACTAAGTATATATATATATATATATATATATATATATATATATATATATTATAGTTTTTCTTGCAAAAATATTATGACTTCAACTCACTAAGGGCCTTATTTAGTTTATTTTAGTTTTATCAGTCTAATGTGATTCATACCCTTTTTATCTTGGAGAGCTGCTCTGTGCTGTTGGGGTTAATTAGACAAAGACATGTCGTGTAATGGATTGTTTGGCAGAACTATACATCAAGTGAATTGAGTTGAGGATGATCTGTCTGCTCTTATTCTGATTCCTCTCAACATGCATGTATCTTATAATATTATGGTAAAATGCAATCTCTCCTAGGTTTATTATTTTTTTCTTTTATCTCAAAGGGTGAACCTGCATACATTGGAGAAAAGGGAGAAGAAGGTATCATGGGATTCCCTGGATTAAGGGTAAATTATCTTTTAAGATCAAACTCTTCCCTGATCTGATGGTGGAACGTATACTAGCTAACATCCTGTCAATATTATGTATTGTTGCCAAACGTCCCAAATCTGGTAAAGCTGACACAATTTCTGATACATTTCACTGTCTTTTTTTTTTTATTTTTTATTTTTTCTCTGTGTTCCTGCTTCTTGGTATTTTCGATAGAGAAACCCATAAACATTGTTTGCTAAAATAGAACGCTTGGACACACCCCTTTCACATCTGGAAGCATCACCAGTAGACTTATATCTCAGAACATCTTCAGCTAAGGTTACACTGAGTATAGAGTGTAACAGCAAACATAGTTTTAGTACCAAGAACAATCCATTTTGAGAGTCTTGTACATTTTGAGAGTCTAAAGCACAAGTTTAAAATATGAAATAATCTAGGCTTTAGTACACACTTGTCATACATACAATGGCCTTCTTGTAACAATAGTTTACCCTCTTTTCCCTTACATTTCCCATGTTTGCCAGAATGAAGACATAATCACCTGGGATATTTTTACCTATATTTTTTTACCCAATTTACAACTCTCTGATTACTTCAATTCCCTAAATCCTGATAGATAATATTGGAAGTTAGATTTGGTTGCTGGAGAGCTTAAGGTAGATTCAGTTAGTGACAAAACTAGCTGAATAGGCCAATTTATTAAATAACTCACTAACTAAAAATAGCAACCCTGGGTAGCCCCACCCCTCAAGATTAGATTTTTAGTTAGTGAGTTATTTAATAAGTTAGTTTTCTGGCCCTCATATGGCATCTATTGATGCATAGCTGATAGCTGGTTGACTTTTAAAAATGTTGTCAAGCTAAGTATGGTTCTGTGACCGGATGCTTGTACTTTGTAAACTTTGTAGGTTGTTCCCTAAATGTGTCTAATTTGCATCTTCTGAATGAATCTACTCTTCACTACACTATGCGTTAAAGCCTTCGATTTTATCATGATTTATAATTATTTGTGTGTCACTTTAGGGACTGCCGGGAATCACGGGTCTGCCTGGACTTCCAGGGAGAACTGTAAGTACTTCTGCTTTCTCTTGCAAAACAATTCTAGACTTAACAAGCCTTTATTCCAAGAACAGCAAAACTACAGGTGAAATTATCAACGCGGCTTGAATGGAAAAAGCATGCCATCAGACTTGATGTAATGGAATACTGAGCAGCCAATCAGCATAGTCCTGATAATCCACATAATCTCTTCTTATTTTATGGTGCAAGAATCTCTTTGGAATGATAAATAAAAAAAAAAACTTGAGGAACAGTCAAACAAGTATGGTCCATAAGCTCTGAAAATGTTAGCGTGAAATTCCGACCATGAAGACTTGAAAAATGTCATATTTACACTGAAAAACTAGACTTGGGTACAGTGAAAAAAACTGGTACTGTTGAATCAACTGAAAAAAATTGTTTGGGTGGTCCGAAAATCATTCACAGGGAGAATAAATACAATTTTATTTTCTATTGTTCCTCCTTTTTTCCCTTTATTGCTCACATATTACTTGATCAGTGAATACAATCAACAGTTAATGGCTGCAACCTAAACAAGAATCATCTTTTTTCCCCATCAATCATCTCTTTTTTTTTGGCAACACAAATGGAATTTTGACTCATAAATCAAACAAAATGGCTTATCCATTGTTTGTTTTGTTTGTTTCATTATTTGTTCATGTGGCGATTTGGAATTATGGAATTTGGAATACCAAGTCGGATGTATCGCCATTGGTTTGAAACCAAATGCACAAGTCTATGAAAAACATAAGCAGCAACACTGAGGATGGGACTCCAGAGTGGGATAATACTTACATCTTGTTTATCTAGCTAACAAATCAATATTTATTTTTCACTAAAAGATAGGAAAAAATAAAAAATAAAAAAAATGAAAACATCCCCAACTCCCTTCCCAATATCCATTGTTATTGTTTAGAATTTTATTTGTAACATTTCATTCAAAATAATTTGGGAAAAAATGCAAATAAGGAACAATTGCAGTACATTCACATCAATGCTCTAGATAAATGTAAAGTTGGTCAAAAGTAAAAGGTCTTAAAGGTTTAATATGAAGACCAATCCACAGCCTTAAAGGAACACTGCGAGCACTGTAACAACTTCATCAAACTTAAGTTATTATGATGTCAGGAAATCCCTCACCTTAAGAGGTTAAACTGGTATTGAATGGTTTAACCCCAAAGTCTGTGTTCCAGCACCTAAACTCACTGCCTCTCTGCCCTTCCATTTTGTAAAATCTCTAAGCCTGAAGGCTTTCGCAGAATCGGGCAATGGCACCACTGATCACCTCAGAATCAAAGAATTTATATTCATAAAATTGACTTGAAAAAATATGTTTGATTTGACACTGGAACGCAGACTTTGGGGTTGGACCATTCGAGAATTCCAAGGGCGTCCTGCAACCATAACAACTTAATTTGAAGTCATTATGGTGCCTTAACTGTTACTTTAATAATATATGTTAAATAATTTGAAACACTTCAGTGGTCATCGCTTCTCTGGTAGAGTGAGTTCCAAATTTCTAAATGTCAATACTGGTGTAAAAAAGTGATCCAGGCACTCAAATTGATAGCAAAGCAGCAGCTTTGTTGGAGCAAACACAGAACAGAGCAACGCTTTGACCCGACCGAGTCTTTGTCAAGATTAATAATTGTGAATTGCCTGGTTGCCTTGAAGAAATGGCTCTCTATTCATATGTCTTTAAGCATTGAACTGTAGATAGATTACGATGTTTATGAAAAGATGGATATAATACTGATCTATGGCTTTTTTTGTTCAGGAATGAATGCAAACATGTACACCATCAGGAGTAATTTTTTGATGAGACAAATCCCAAGCTCTAACTGATCCTCTGCTAAATAAAATATGACACAATAATGTAGTTAAATGGAATAAACTGGGACAATAAATTATCATCTCAGCAATCTAACAGTTAAAGAACTACATTAATGAGACACTGTAGGCACTGTAACTGCTTGATCTTATTGAATTGGTTATAGTCTCTGGAGTCCCTTAGTGTTTTTCTTCCATTCTGTTTTAATGATAATCAAGAGCCCATCCCCTCTGTGCTGCTCATAAACTAATGTGGAAACATTAATCTGAGCTATGTAGAGCTTGAAAATTTTCTTTGTTTAAAAATTCATAATCCTCTATAGGTATCAATAATGGATTTATTAAAGAAACACTAAAGCGTTTTTCTGCCACTCCCCTTTGTTGATTCCCCCTCCTCCCCCCAAGATCACTCAAAGAGCTAAATAACCTGTGAATCTTTTTCCAGCCCATAGGTTTTTCAGAGCTGGCTCCCTCTCCACCTCTTCTGATGTCAGTGTCAATGGGTGACCTAATGTGCATGTGCAGAGAGCACTTGGTAGACAGACATAGAGGCAATCTTAATCATGCAGTGTCTTGTAGGGTTAATGGGACAGGGACAGTGCACCCGGACCACTTCAATGAGATGATCACTTAGTCTTTATTGGCCATAATAAAGCAGCATCGCATATATAGATAAAACAAATGATATCTGGAATAGTGAGCAGTGCTAGACCTAATAACTAAACTGTGAAAATCTTGAGGTAAAAAAAGTTGGGAAAATGAAATGGCTAGAAGGACAGAAAAAGTAGCATGCACTGTGAGCAACCAAGTCTTGTCAGAGAAACTCCGTCAATCTGACAGAAACCACTCAAATCAGCTGTAAATAAACTGTAGCTGCATGGGAGCAACAATATTCTTGCAATGTGTGAGAGAAAGGGCAGGGCCACAAAGAGGAGAAACGACGGATATCAGAGAAACAAGAATAGTGATAGGTGGAAATTAGAAAATAAAGTGTCGGAATAGAAATACAGCATGGCAAAGGGGAAAAAATGGTAGGGGAATCAAAGACATATTAACCCCTTAAGGACACATGACGTGTGTGACACGTCATAATTCCCTTTTATTCGAGAAGTTTGGTCCTTAAGGGGTTAAACAGTAAAGACAAGGTATTTAAAATATGACTCTGGAAAGCAGAATTTAGTTTATCTTTATCGGAGAAGCGGTAAAGAAAGAGGACGAGATTATTTTGCTTTCCTTTTATACAGATTAAGGGCTATGCTGATTGGTTGTATTTTATTAATTCCCGTCTGGTTGTCATGCAGCCTTCATTTAACCTTGAGCCAACCTTGATAGTTCCAGCTTTACCTTTGTTGCTATTGGAATAGTGAAGAGAGTTTAATACGTAATATAAGTCACTTGCCTGACATAAAATACACTGTTACATCTCCCCATATATATGAGAACTAAAGCAAGTTTGATTTTGATCAGAACTGGGATTATTTTTCAAAGCTCTAACTGTGCTTTATTCTATGTAGGTCTAGAAATCTTTTTTCTGACACAGACCCAAATTACCAACATCACCTTAGCTTTGTAATATTTTTAAATTTTAAAGTTAGCGTACTGATCCATTCTTCAGTGGTAAAATAATGAAAATATATATTTTTATAAAATATCTTAATTAAGCTCTTTCAGGTGTCTAAAAAAAAATCTCCACATCACTGGAAAAGACATTGTTGCTACAATTAACAGTTTAATGTGGGCAATTGTCTCCTGTTGGCTGAAATATACGATGCACATTTTATAGCTATTGCTGACCAACCGAACAAGCAGTTCATTCATTTATTTTAGATTCCTCGAGTTTTGTGATTGCTTTCTTTTTTTTTTTCTTTTTGTTTGGACAATCTTTATTTCAAAGATGGACAGTTTAGAACAACTTTGCAGTTTGGGACAAAGAAAAGGGTTCAGTATACAGTAGTAAAATTAGACCCATTGTATTAGGGAAGAAGCAGGTTTACTGACTTGTAGCATCAAATGCTACATTCAGATCCATGTTGAGAAGAGCGAACATTTATAAGTGCATTTGTGTCCAGGAAGTTCCCTATGGAAAATTAAGCAACAATTAATTCTACAAGGTGTGGCAGGATATGAAATTGATCCATTGCATCTATGTCTGCAGACACCTGTCAAAATTACCTTTCAGTATCGCAGTCAGGGTTGTAAGTTCTTCAACCAATCATTGTTTAGCAGTAATCTTTGAATGTACACCTAATGGTGTGCTTTATCAATTAATTAATTTACTTATTATTGCACAATATGAATCATAAACTATGTAGTAGTTTCAAATGTCTGATTTTTTAAATGATGGTTACTTAATTTTGTAAGAGAAAATATGTACTAATTTCTGTGATTAAGATTTTTTTTTTAACATGTTTATGTCATTTCTCTAGGGATTTCCTGGAATTCCGGGTTTTCCTGGAGCATTTGGTTTCCAAGGAAACAAGGTGAGGTTTATATGTCTCCAATCCTGTCCTCAGTGTGGCTCAGTTTAAAAAGAACATAAATTCAGCTGCCTGTGTCTTGATGGAATTGAAATGTGTGAACAGGATAGCAGTTAATATACAGAACAACTGTCACTGCAAAACAATTGTAATACAGAAATCATTTCATTCAATTTTTAAAAGGAAATAGATTTTTTTTAATTAAGTATATGTAATAATAAAATAAAATTAGAAAAACTCATCTCTTCCTTTAGCACATGATAGGATCCTTCAGCCACATACATGGACCTTGGGTCAGAAGCTGTTTGAAAACCAACAGTTAGTATCTAGATCATATAGACTAACCCTGTCTGACCCAAGGAGCATGCATATGGCTATAAGGTTCCTGTCATATACTAAAAGTAGGGATGAGTTTTTATCTTTAATTTTAAAGGAACACTATAGTCACCTGAACAACTTTAGCTTAATGAAGCAGTTTTGGTGTATGGAACATGCCCCTGCAGCCTCACTGCTCAATCCTCTGCCATTTAGGAGTTAAATGCCTTTGTTTATGAACCCTAGTCACACCTCCCTGCATGTGACTTGCGCAGCCTTCCATAAACACTTCCTGTAAAGAGAGCCCTATTTAGGCTTTCTTTATTGCAAGTTCTGTTTAATTAAGATTTTCTTATCCCCTGCTATGTTAATAGCTTGCTAGACCCTGCAAGAGCCTCCTGCATGTGATTAAAGTTCGATTTAGAGATTGCGATACAATTATTTAAGGTAAATTACATCTGTTTGAAAATGAAACCAGTTTTTTTTTCATGCAGGCTCTGTCAATCATAGCCAGGGGAGGTGTGGCTAGGGCTGCATAAACAGAAACAAAGTGATTTAACTCCTAAATGACAGTGAATTGAGCAGTGAAATTGCAGAGGAATGATCTATACACTAAAACTGCTTTATTTAGCTAAAGTAATTTAGGTGACTATAGTGTTCCTTTAAAAATCTATTTCCTTTCAAAACTTGCAAAAATGTCTTTAAACAATTGAATATTTGATAAAGATACATTTGTTCTTCCAGTGTTGTTGCCATTAAATGTGTATCATACTGTGCCATTGCCACAATACGCTTGGTCGTTCTGAAGCAATTACTTGAGTTTACTGTTCCTTGAAGTAACATTTTAAAGGATATTTTGCTTTATAGGAATGTCCCATTTCAGTATTAGTCAGATAAACAATTCTTGGTAGACAATTTGAGTAAGCTGTATACTCATGGGTTTATTATCTGATGCCTCAAGCTATAATTTCCTTTTTTCATCATTGGAAACAGGGAGCACAGATATATCATGAAACATAAATAAAATATACAATCACACATGTGTTTGTTTAACTAAAACTCAGTTGGCCTTAGTAAAAGAAATACATAATTTAACATGTGTGTTGTTTAGGTTGTAAAGCAATGTTAAGCAAAGTTTAGTGCAATATTAAGCTGAATTGAATCGCTAGTTTTTATTCTTAAAAAGTATTCTGGATTTGAGGTTCTGCAAGGCCGATTTAACTAGAACAAACCCTTCCATTTGAAACTGAATTCATTTCCTCTCAGAAATCAGTTTAAAGATCCATTATATTGACTATAACAACTCATAGGCTGGCTTCCAGCAGATCTGTCTTAGCGGTAAGTGCTAAGAAAGCATAACACTAGGGAACAAGCAGGTATAAGCCTGAAGTTATAGCTACAAAAAGTGAAACATTGGCTAGGATATTGGGGACTCATAGCAGCCTAATGAAGTAACTTTAATGGCACAGAAGACAAACATTACATTATGCTACAACTTTAGAGTAATAAATATTTTTACCAGACACAAGGTTTCAGGAATAACTCAGAAAATTGTTTTTTATTTCTCTTTTGATGGAAAACAGCCCCCCACTCTGAACGAAAACAGCCCCCCACTCTGAACGAAAACAGCCCCCCACTCTGAACGAAAACAGCCCCCATGAATAAAATGTTATGATAGACAATACTCATCATAACTCCATTACCTGTTGTCCAATTTTCATATTATCAAAAGAATCTGTAAAGCAGTTTATCACTAGTGAAATATCTTCGGCCTTGTCGATCTTCTTACAAGTCAGTGCAGGCAATTAAAAAAATCTGATACAAGAAAGTAGAACACATATTCATGGGAAAAAATTCTCAAAAACTCAATCTTTCATTATCCTAGAGCGTTACTCTACCATGTGATTAGCTCACAAAGAGATTATATTCTTCAGTTTATAAATAAGTAAATGGAAAAAATAAATCATTTTCTTTTTTGTTTGCGTTTTAGGGAGATCAAGGGGAAAGAGGCCCACAAGGACCAATAACTTATGCCGAACATCCTGCGGCACGAAAAGGTAAATTGTGCAGGTCCTGTTTATTTAGTACTTATTTAAATCTGTATTAGAGCGAACATATATTACAAACTTTGCTAAAAAGTTAGTAACAAAAAATTCCTTTGTTCATTTTTATTTATTAACAAACACATGTGTGAGGCAAGAGAGAGACAATCAGCTTTCTCACTGTGAGATCATCTCTAAAAAATAAAATATAAATATTGCCTCTATATAATAAAATTAAATTTAAAAAACAGAACCCAGCTATGTCCATTAGAACCAAGGAAGAACCAGTTTATGGTCTTTCCTCCATGTGTGGGGGGAAGATGAATACGCCTCTACTCTTTCTCAATCCCAACAGCTGTGGGGTAAAGGGCAATCAATATGGAGATGGCCAGTCTTCTGTGCCTGTTATACAACAGGACCAGGTCATTCCACATTTTCTATAACTTTAACTCTGTTAATTACCTATTTAGAAACATGCATATAAACATTTCAAATTACCAAAGGAGACTATTTTCACTGTAGGGCATTTGTTTGTTTTTTTATCTAAACAAAGTAATCAATTTAAATAACAGAGTATCAAATAAAATTTAACTAACAATTATTTTACAATAGTTATCAAATTACATTGAAAGTTTTAGCGAACTTGGAAGAATAATTATTAAGTTATAGATTATGAATAAGTAAAAGTAGTGCTTGTATAGCTAAAAAGTTGAACTCAAAATAGGGAATGTCTCTTAAAGAAGGACAATTGGGAGTCATATATAAATTATTAAGATTTATTTTTAAGTAAGGGTTTACAGAAACATGTTTCACTCAGTCTGTTGAAAGAAAAATAACAAAATAAATATTTTCAGAGGCTGTTTAAATTGAAAACAGTTATGTATAGAAGTAAATCATATACTTTCATATAGGGAAAACTTGAAATGTAGCTAAAATGTCATGTGAAGTGTTAAATAGCAATATACATAAATACACTGTTTATTAAGTTGTTCTATGTTATATTTATAGCATTTATAACATTTATAGTGAAATCGGTTTTAAGTCATTGTTATATTAACTCCTATGTTAGTACTTTTGGTTTTAAAAACATTAGCATAACATTTATTTGATATATTGGATGCATAGCTTGCATACAGTTAAGCATTAACCCCTTAAGGACCAAACATCTGGAATAAAATGGAATCATGACGTGTCAGACATGTCATGTGTCCTTAAGGGGTTAAACAAAATTAACAAAGTTTCTTTTGGGAGGGAATTTTTATTAAAAAATTTAAAATAAAAAGCAAAATAAAGCAACAGAGGATGCTGGAGGAAGCGCATATTGGGACGGAGGGAAAGCGTTCTTCTACTTGTAGGTGCTCTGACAGCCAGGGAAAATATTATTACGTCTGTTGCAAGCACGCATTGTGTGCTGATGACAGATGTAAAATATGTACAGAATTGATATTGGGCAGTCTGGAACAGAGTTCTGGGTTGCCAAATTCCTGTGAGCTGGGGTTGTAACTAGCCCCTGGCACACAAGTGCAAATAATTGTAGACTATGCTAACACAGTGTACCTATAATCTTAGTTTTATTAAGGACAGGAGGCTTCATATTTTGTATTAAACTCTCTTTACTAGATTCCAGCAGTACAGATTTAACAATAAAGTTTAGTGAAAAAAAAACATACTGCAACAGGGTATAAAAGGCCCCTCCCCCTGTATCTCTTCCTCTTTCTTTGATGCGATATAACAAGAAATGCATCCTTAAAATAGAATAAACAATAACTATAACAATGAAGATTTAGACTGTAAACGATTTGAACCCTGAATGGAGGGTTTTCATAGAGAGTGAAGATGATCCCATGTATTGATCCATGAAGGTGAATCAAACTGAAAATGATCAAAAATACGTGAAAGGGGCTTGGAAATGAACAGTTTGTCATATATACATTAATATAAACTCAAATTGTATGTGAAGCTAATCTTAATAAGTAAAATAATCACAAATCTCAAAATGTGTAACAATAATTAAAAACGCATAATAACCCAATACACACACCTCAAATGTATTCAAATCTTTATTGAAGTATATAATCCCAAAACAGGCAGATAAACGGAATTATAAAATGAATTGTATTACACTAGCCATAAGGTGTGCTCTCTCTCCAAAGATAGGCAGGGAAAGGATTAATAAACATGAATTCACAATAGGATAAAAAAAAAAAATTAAAAATTCTTTACTGAAGTAGAAAACAATGAATCACATAAACAGGGAGGGGAAAAAGAAGGGTGGGAAAATATTTGCCTCCTGTCCTTAATAAAATTAAGATTATAGGTACACTGTGTTAGCATAATCTACAATTTTATAACATGACAGGAGGCGTCATATTTTGCATTTTTAAAGCTATGAAAGAAAAGCAAAAGAAACATGAGAAACCTGACGGAAATAAAAGACATGGAATGTACTTTCTCTAGTCCAGTCTACATATTGCAGTAACATGTACACCCCTCAGAAGCGAGGGACAGCCCGAAAAAAAGGGATATGAGACGGAAGTCTTAGTCCGACGTGAAATAGAAAACGACACTCCTTCTGGATTGAAGGAAAAACCGTCCACGTCGAACGCTCGCATGTCCGCAATCCGTGGGAAAGAAATAAGGCATAACAAAAGTGTACGTTTTGCCGAGAGTTGGCACAAAGACAATTCCGTATTGTCTCGAAGAAAACTTAAAACTAGATCCACGTCCTCCATCTGTGAGTATTTGGGAGCAGATGGTCTAGATAGTCGTATTCCCCTCAGAAGGCAACAGACCAGAGAATTCTGGCTGATAGGAGTGCCCTGTAGGGGAATATGAGCAGCCGAGATAGCCGAACGCGTCACGTTGATAGAGCGATCCGACTTGCCCAACGAATAAAGATGGGATAAGAAATTCAGTATGGTGGTAACAAGTGCAGTAAAGGGATCAAGATCCCTCTCCAGACACCAATTACTCAAACCGGTCAATGCAGCGCTGCAGCTCCTTCTAGTGCCAGGGGCCTATGAGTCCCATAGTAGTTCCTTAGCCAATTGCGATAAGCCATCGACTGACCAGGATCCCCTGAAACCATGCAGGCTACTAGGTCCAAGTTTCTTTGGAGGACCAGTGGGTGTAATTCCCCTTGGATGTTCGTCAACAGATGCGGTAAGGATGGCAGTAGGAGAGGGTGATCCTGGGATAGTTCCAGTAGATCTGGAAACCATGCTTGACTCAACCATAGGGGAGTAACAAAGTGATCTTGCGGATTTGTACATGGTGGAGGACTCTCGCCAACATCGAGATAGGAGGGAATGCGTAAGCTCCTTGAATCGGACAATTCTGGAGAAAGGCATCCACTGCCTCGCACTCCGGATCCGGAAGCTATCTGAAATATCTCTGTAACTGCCTGTTGGTCCGGGATGATAATAGGTCGAACTGGAGCAGTCCCCATATAGCGTCCTCCGTGTGCAGAATATTGAGACATTCGGTCTCCAGTCACTGATGTCCCTCCCGTGTTGAGAGAACCAGTACACCATGATGTTGTTGATTCCTGGTAAGTACTCCGCTTGTAGAGTGATGTTGCAGGGTAAGCAGAATCAGTATATGTCCTTTGTCGCCTCCGTAATATCCCGTGATCAGGCAAGGCCCAAGCGGTTTATGTATGGAACAATTCGAGACATCTTTGGCCAGACTGCGAATCGCGAATGAGCCTGCAATCAGCTCAAGACTGATCCCCTCATGTGCGCATCCCCATAGACTCGCATCTGATTCCACGATGAAATCGGCATGAGTACAAAAATCGCTCTGCCATTCCACGATTGCATGTGAAGTAACCACCAAGGGAGTTCGTTCCTTACTTCAGGTGTTACTGGTATCCAATGGTCGAAAGAGTGACCTGTCCATACATAATGGGCTTTCAGCCATTACACAGCTCTGTAGTGTAGCGGACCTGGAAAAATCGCCATGATGGATGAGGATAGGAGACCCACCAATCGAGCCAGGATTTGTAGAGGGATGGAGTGCTTGCATAGAATACGCTTGATTTCTCTGCGAATGGCTTTGCTTTAAAAAAAATAATAATTTTGTGTTGGGTAAGCAAAGGACATATTTGGTCTCAAATCCCAGGAATGTATCACCTGAGAAGGCTTTAGAGGTTAGATCTGATTTCTCCTTTTTCACAATAAATACCAGTGATTCCAGAAAGTACACAATGAATTCCGTCTGGGAGTGCAGTCTGGAGATGCAATCACAAAATATCTATATGTCGTCCAGGTAGACCAGACAACGGATACCTTGGGATTATGGGTGAGCCATTACCGCTTTCAGAAGCTTGGTGAAGCACAATGGTTCGGAGCTGAGTCTGAATGGTAGACATGTGAATTGGTAAGGACGATCCTGCCAGATGAATCTCAGGATGCGTCTGCTCTCTGGTGCCACGGGAACAGAGAGATAGGCGTCCTTCAGATCTAGACGGGTAAACCAGTCATTGGCCAGTAGGAGATCTCTTAACAGACGAATACCTTCCATTTTGAAATGTTGGTATACTACAAAGTGGTTCAGGCGACGTAAATTGATGACTGGGCGCCTAGTTTCCTGTCTTTTTCTTGACCACGTATATATTGCTGAAGAAACCTGTCCTGTCCAGAGCCACTTGGACTGCTCCTTTGGTGAACAGGGCACGCATCTATTCATCTATGAGCGAACTGTGGGTCGCTGGCACTCGTAAAGGAGGGGGACATCCGACCTGCGAGGGTGGAGAATGGAATTCTATAACGTATCCCCGAACAGTCTCTAGGATCCATCTGTCTGTTAAAATAGCTTCCCAGTTCTGTGAAAAAAGGGACAGTCTGGCAGCGGTTATATTTGTACAAGAATTTTGACAATCTTGACTCACCTGCGAGGGAGCGGCCGCGTCCCCTGCTGCGTGAGCCTCTTGCTCGGAATGTGGTCTGGCTGAAATTCGACCTTGTCGTAGGGTAGAACGAGGGAGAAGGTATTTGGTGTCTGGGACCTGACCAGCCCTGCCAAAAACACCCCTGCCAAGGTTAGGACAAAACTTTGTATCAATGATGACTGGGCTTTGTTGAGAGTGGTGAAGAGGTTTGCATGCTTTTTAAGTTCAGTGAAAGGTTCACTAAATAATATACCATTTCCCAAAGGTCTCACTTCTCTCTTCCCCAGATATAAGAGCTTGTTGTCGATTTTCAGAAGAGCGGCCTTATGTTGTTCAGTGCATAGAGCCGCATTTGTGTTACCCAGCATACAGATGGCTCTCTGAGTCCATTCTTGAATATCATTTGGATCCAGTGGGGTGTTGCATGTGAGAGCGAGATCTGCGTAGTATAGGATCTCTGCCAGTGGACTAAACATGTCCAGGAGTTTATCCTGTGTAGCTTTTAGCCCTTTTTCTACCCCCTCATGAAGGGTCTCGTCCCGTCCGTGCCATGAAGACCACTATTGTGGTATCAAACTCCAGGGCGACACTTACTATGTCCGGGAGGATCGGACAAGTGCATTCTGTGTGAAGGTGTGCGCACACCTCCTTCTCCTTTTTTCGTAGCCAAAAATGCACATGTTGTGTGTGATGGTCTGGAAGACACCATTTGGAAGATCTTGGGTGTTGGGGCAAACCCTAGGTATCAATGAACATGTCTTTATGGGTGTTCGTAAGTTTGTGGCTACCCTTTCTGCGTGGAGAAGGTTTTACTTTGTATTCCTTGACATAACGTGATTTCGTACTTGGAATATCATGCCAGTTCGTCCACAATCACTATAGTGGGTAAGTTCGGATAAGAGCCTTTTTCCACGGAGGATGGAAGTGGAGGTGGGAGTACATTGTGTGATTCTATACACTTAGGTCTCTTGAGAGGAGCCTTCCCTTTGGATTTCCTGGTTACAGAGCTGGAGCCCTTCCAGTGCCGTTTAGGAATGGACATGGGTACTATGGATGTCTCAGAGCCTTTGTATTCCTGTAGTGTTCTTTGCTAGAATAGTGTGTTACTGTGTGGGTCACAAGGCAAGCCAGTAGGTCCTTGATGTGCAATCAACACTTTTATAACAGACGTATGGATAGTGATCAAGTACTGGTATAACATAACTGGCAAGTATAGGTTTATATAGGAGAAAGACAGTAATAAAATTGGATCAGATCGTGTAAATCACGCTCTGATCAAATATGAAGCCTCCTGTCATGTTATAAAATTCAGAATATGCAATGTTTCAAGCAAAAACACTGCATATCCAGGCTTCTATCACAATGACCACTTCAAATAACTGAAGTGGTCATGGTGGTTGTAGTAGCCCTGAAGTATTTCTGCTAATAAATTCAGTTCATGCATTATCCTTATCCTTTTACGACAGGCTAAAATTAATCATACAGTCCACCAATCCAGTTGGTTAACTAATATATTTGTGTGCCCCATAACATCCTATTAAAATATACATATAAAGGAGAACACATGTAAACTATGTATACATTAGAAAGATTAAGTACATGAACTAGTATCCAAGTATATATATGACGTATATCAATTTATGAGCAACTATATTATTAAGTATGGTGTTTTTTTTTAACATGTGTTAAGGTTCAGAAGGGGATTTTGGATTTCCAGGAAACCCTGGCCTTGATGGGGAAAAAGGTGATGAAGGAGAGCCTGGCCTTCCAGGTTTAAAGGGATCACCAAGTATATTCCCAGGTAAAGTTTTATGTCTAAACTACATACGTAAGGCAAGCTACTGCTGTTTCATCTCTCCAGCTATCTCATTTATCAATATTCTCTGTTTTTATATATCATCTATTCATAAAGGATTCCCTGGCATTCCTGGCTCGCAAGGTGAAAAAGGTATCAAAGGGTACCCAGGAGACTCAGGGTATGACGCCTACGAATCGGGAACTGAAGGTTTGGATGGAAAGCCTGGATTACGAGGACCACCTGGCCCCCCTGGGTATCCAGGTCAGTGACAGCTGTTCTAACAAATATTTATATCAAATATGACCTGTGCCAACTAAACAAATGAAATTACAACAGTCTGTAAAGGATAACATTGGTCACATGAAAAAAAGTGAATTGCTCATGTTGTCTTATGAAGGTGATAAATTCTACATTGTGTAATTGTAATTAGGTATAAACCCAATATGCAGAGTCTAGGTTAATAGTTAAAAAATTGAGAAGAAAAAATCTCAGGCACTCACTGTGATTGTATCCAGGCAGGTTTATTTGCAACGTTTCAACCTGTCAAGGTCTTGATCAAGCTTGATAAAGACCTTGACAGGTCGAAACATTGCAAATAAACCTGCCTGGATACAATCACAGTGAGTGAATGAGATTTTTTATTTTCATGTATATTTCATGTGTTTTTTTTTTTGCTGACCCATGCTAGTAGCACCCTGGATTGGTATATTGTGGCTGAGTGCGACCCTATCTTTTTTTCAATAGTTATAAATTGGACTGAATATAAATGTATTACTGAGACTTCTCGTAATATAGAGAGGAAAAGTCAGGATAATAGAGAGACAGTAAAAACGAGAACTTGCCGAAGTCACATACAGGGTATATCAATCAAACAGGTAAACAAGATAGTAAGGAGTTACAGAGAAACACAAAACCAAGGTCAATACCAGAAATATCACAATGTATCAAGGAATGTACTAAAGGATACTGGGAAGAGAAGCTACGATAGGGCACAGCAATTAGGGCCAGAGGAGTTTAAATACCATTATTTGTCATGTGATTGGTTCATGTCATGCCTGCGACCTAAAAACGAACGTGAACAGGGACGCTGAACTGACCTGGACAAATTTGATCCAGAAGTGATGTGATGCCCCCATTGCCCTTTTAAAAACATGCTACAAATGCGAGCAGCGTTCTTTTCTCTAAAATTCACTTTCAGAGTTTCCTGACCATCACAAAGACCAGGTAAGTAGCGCTACAGTAGTAGAGAGCAAATGATTCATAAGTAAAAAAATTTTGATATATCCCGCCCAAAATGTTTCTTACAAATGTAAATAAGTGTGTGTCATTCCAATCCAAGATTACTTCGATTTGGTATTTCTATTGAAGCAGCTGCATCTACCCTGTGTTTGGATATGTTTTATACTGCAGATGGAGATCAGAGCAATGTGCATAATATTAATATATCAGAGCTTTATAAACCGCAAATACAATTACACATAAGCATATGCTTACTTTAAACATGTATTCACTTAAAGTGAATTCCAAGAAAATCCACCTTCAAAGGTGAGGTGTCTGGGTGTATTGCACCTGTCCATCCCCCGTCCCCGTCCCCCTGTAGCTACCCTTGGTCACATAATTTTTCTTGCTGTTCACTATCATGTAACGTAGTAGGACTTGTAGTTTTTATTTTAGTGACATTCGGTGGTAAGCTGAATGTATTACATTTTAAAAGCTAAAAATGTATTTTTTCTTTTTTTTTTATGTTAATGTTCTTAATGTATCGTACATGTTTTTAGGTGGACGTATAGGGAGGAAAGGGTCATCTGGATTTCCTGGAGATGATGGTTTTCAAGGGTATCCAGGTATTGAAGGTCACAAAGGATTTAAAGGTAAACATATTGAGCTTTGTTTAAAAACAACATGTGGTGCAGTTATAACATGCAGCACTTTATGTTAGATTAGCATTTACAATACAATTATCTGTATAACACACTCTGCAAAAGACTACAAATTGCACTTCTATCCAGTTGACAGTTTTTTTATTGGAAATTTGTAACAGTAACATTTAGTTAGTAGTTAGTTAAATGTAAAATCAATTTGCATGTGCAAAAATTGAAAGTGCACAACCAAACAGTTTCAATGTTTCACATGGGGTGTAGGTCTGTGTAGATGTACTGTGTGAATGGACCCACCAGATCTCTTGCAGTATTTTGACAGTAGGAGCATTAACAAAATATGCTAGTACATGCCAACATTTGCAAATTAACAGCACAAAAAATGAATACTGAAAGAAAATGTTCTACCTCATCCAGGTATACTGAGTAAGCTAACCTGTTATGTCAAAGAAACATGTATAAGTTCTGAACTTAAGAGCGATGTGTTCTTATGCATTAGGAAAAGTTGAGACCAAGAAAGACAGCAGTATACTATCCATTATTGTACTGTAAATTAGATAATATTAGTTGGTTTAAAAAACAATTGAGCACAAATTATTTAAATTGGCAGCTATTTACTTAGTGTGCATTTAATAAAAAGAAAGCAGCTGGCTTTAATAAACATAAATATAAATGCAAATTGGGTTTTTTCACCTTGCCATACTACAGTAGTGCCATTTAAAAACCACATACCTCCATGAAACTAGCTATAGTTATCAGCACTGCTTGTAGATATCAGGAAATTGAGCGTAATTGCTGAGCAAGACAGCAAAGCAACATTCTAGGTCATGGTGTGGAACACAAATTTGTTTAAAAATCTGCTTTACATTTTGTGGAATTGTAAAAAAAAATGCATCTGCATCTTATTGGGTAGAGTCTTGTGTTTTCACTGAAGCTTTCATTTGTAATAGAAGGGTCCTAATTAAAAAAAAAATGTAATGCTGCACAGTAAAGTTCTACATATATAGTCACTCTTACTTTTCAGGTGAACAAGGAGAATGCCAATGCTCTCCAGGTGATGAAACTGGAAGAGGTCCTGCGGGAGAGCCTGGTCCTGTGGGATTTCCAGGTTCTCCTGGTGAGCAGGGCAATCAGGGAGAGAAGGGAGAGAGAGGAATTCCTGGAGGTCGTGGTGTTACAGGTATTCAGGTATGTTATAACAATTTTGCCATATAAGAATATAAAACAATCTGCAGATTCCTCCTGAACAAAGAGTGAAGACTCAACCCATCCGATATCGCACAGCCAGTTTTTAATTTTTACCTTTCTCATTTTCTATCAATATAAAAACTCTGACAGATTGTGAACAAGCCATGTATTAAATACATATGTATTCCTTTCCGTAACATATTCACAATGTTGTATATACAATGACGTGGCTTTTGCACAAGCCTTCTAATACCGTACTGTCGCAGTCTATTTCAATGCAAAAATAAAGAATTAAAAAAAAAAAAACAATCTGCAAATTCTATTATGTAACGGATCGACGGGCACCCCGACTGGGTACCTCCGTTGAAGGATGCTCCTAGCGCTTCCTGAGGACTCCAAGCACTGCAGCAGACACCACAACCACCAAACCGGAGAAGCATACGAATGCGCTCAAGCATATGAATGCTGTAAACAGCTGAACAGGAAAAGCATACAATCAGCTTACACTCCTGGCAATCAGCATACAATCCAATTCCCCCAATAACGAGACAACACTTCGTTTTGAGGTCAAGCAGAACTGACTGTACTGGCACATACATCCTCTTTTATTCACAATCCACAAACATAGTACTGCCCACAGGGTTTTGAAATACAACTAATCAATCTGTACAATACACAAAGACACTCCCACACAAAATCCTCCCCTCTGCCTGTGGTATGATTACTGAACACAATGGGTTACATAATTATCACAGGCAGAGAAATACAGTTTTATAAAACATATCACAGGGACCCCAAAACATGCAATAACCCCATAAAAAAACACATATCCAAAATTCACCCACATCCGTTCAGTAGTCTAAAAGATACAGTTTAATGCAGATTCCGCAGAACATATACAGGCTATATGAAAAATAATTACTGTATAATGTGTCCCCTGTTGTATAGTTTAAAACTACTGCACGATGTCTTTGTGCACCAAATACCGACGAGATGGCACCGTGTAGAAAAGTCCAAACAGTGTATGTGAGTTAAAATGGCTGCCATCCATTGTTCTCACCATGTGCTTCATCCATTGTTCTCAACATGTGCCTCTGATACATGACATGGTGGCCACCCAGTAACTCCACGGTATGTCCCCAGATAGTTCTTAAAGGGCCAGTAGCAGCATAATAAAATGCTACATGCCCAAATCAGTTCCTAGAAGGGCAATACATCCCAGGGCCATAGTCGCAGGGCAAGAGGCTGGCAAGCAGTCCTCTCCAGGCACAAGTGACTGGGCTGGTTCCGCCACACTATATACAACCATTTGTTTTTTTCTTTTTTTCTTTTAAAAAGCATCATAACCCCTATAGCCGACTGTATTGGTCATGATAGCAAGAGTACCCTAGCCCTGCTCTCTGGTAATGGGGCAAATAGTTTATTAACAGTTTCCCCTCTTACCTGGCTCCCCCCAGGCTCTAATGCTATTACTATTACCATTTATTATTATTATTATTATTATCGCCATTTATATAGCGCCAACAGATTCCGTAGCACTTTACAATATTATAAAGGGGGGATTTAACTATAAATAGGACAATTACAAAAACTTGCGAAAATGATTACAAAATCTTACAGGAAAGATAGGTTGAAGAGGACCCTGCTCAAACGAGATTAGTCTATAAGCCACTTCAAATCACTGAAGTAGTAATGGCTCTTGGAGTAACCCTTTAATTAAAATCCTGTATGTGTCAACTTAAATTGTTATAATTATATTTGTGAAAGTTGAGGATATTAAAGGAACACTACAGGGTCAGGAACACAAACATGTATTCCTGACCCTATAATAATAAAACCACCATCTAGCCCCCCTGCCCCCCACCCCCTCCTCCCCTTGCTTCACTAAATATAGTAAAATCTTACTTTTATCCAAGTCTGCAGCTGCTGGATCTGTCCCTGTTCTGCCTTTTTGGCTGACATCATCAGAAGTGTTGTTCTAAGCCAATAACAATTCTTTCCCATATGATTGGCTGAGACTGTCAAGGAGACAGATCAGGGGAAGAGCCAGCACAAGCCAAACACAGCCCTGTCCAATCAGCATCTCCTCATAGAGAAGCATTGAATCACCCTCCCCCTTCTCTCCCTCTCCCCCTGCATTGTCTCTGCATTGCTTTCATATGGGATTTTTACCAATGTCTTCATGCAGAGCATCAGTTAGGGAACCAAAAGTCGTCTAACAAGCAAGAAGTGCTTTTAGTTGCTGTCTGATTTACATCCACTAGAGGCAGTCTTACTCCTGCAATGTAATTATTGCAGTTCACCAGCAACTGCAGTCATTAACATTTCAGGGTTAAAGGGACAGGGACATTGCACTCAGACCACTTCAATGAGATGACGTTGGCTGTGTGCCTATAGTGTCCCTTCAATATTCCGAAATGTAATCAAATAATTGTATCAATATTCTAAAAGGGGCTTATGGCCAAGAATGGCACTTTCAACCAATGACATAATTAAAAAGAATTTTAAAATAAAATGACAGAATGTTTGATTAGACTATGGATCTTGTAATCTCTGGTTCAAATATTGCCTAACAGACAGTTCATATGATACAGGGAAGATTATTTTATACTGTGCAGTATTAAGTAAAACATTTTTATACTCCTCATGAAGTCATCCCATAAATCATCCTAATCATGACTTCCAATATTCACAGCTTGCTGCAGAGTAGTACCATTTTGATCACATGGTTGCACTTGATATCATAGGAGTGTTAATAAATGCTTTTTTTTAAGTTGACAAACCCTACTAAAACAGTTTGACTGGACTGCAGCAGCGAACAGACGTACACTAAGAGGGCTCCGAGTCCAACACGAGAGAAAGCGTGAAATATTCCCTCCCTCCACACCCCAATCGACAAGCACCCATCCTAAACTTTAATGGGGAGAAAGGGGAAAAAAGTGATGCCTCACAAGCCCACATCGGGACTTACAATCGGAGACTTATGGAGGCAGACACGCGGAGCCTCAGACTCCATCATGGCGGCCCAGCATGGCGGGTGCTCAGATTTCTCTGACGACTTGTCAGACGAGGAGGAGAGGGGACTATTGCAGCCTACTAACCCGTCACAAAGGGCTCAGCAAGGCGACAAGGAGAAAGACACTGAACCGCTCACATTGACGGTCATGAAGACATTACTGGCGGACCTGAAGCAGAGCTTTCACGAGGACATTACAGCGCTCCGCACAGATCTGACAGGCCTGACAGGCCGCATTTCCAAATTAGAGAGCTCCTCACAATCTCAGGCCCAAGAGGCTGCCGCACTGCAACACGCAGTACAGACCCTGGAATGGCAAAACAGGCAATTCGAACATCGCCTTGCGGCACTCGAAGACGCCAGGCGGGCCGCTAATATTAAAATCAGAGGGGTCCGGGAGGACGTAGCAGAGACTGAACTGCCTTCTCTAATGCAGCGCATGATACAAACAATCTTACCTCGTGGCCGGCAGCAAACAATCGCCCCGGAGCGGGTCTTCAGAGTCCCAAAACCGGCAAACGCCCCAACTAATGCGACGAGAGATGTCGTCCTGATATTACGCAACAGCGGTCATAAGGCAGCGATCTTATCAGCCCTCCGGGGCAAGACCCCCTTCCGCCTGGACAATATGGAACTCACGATTTACCCAGACATGTCCAATGGCACCCTGGCCTGGCGTAGGTCGTTACGGCCACTTACCTCCATCCTACACACCCACAAAATCGATTACCGCTGGCGGGCATCCGGACATTGACGGTCCAACGAGGATCAACCACACACAGCATCCAAGATGTCAGGGATGCCCCGACCCTCCTCCGGCTCCTGGAACTACCTCACGACCTGCTGCCTCCGAATGGAGAGACCACCGGGGACAACAACAGCTCCCCCAACCGCACCCACACATGGGACCCGGACAGAGTTGCACCATTCATCCCTCAAAACTCCACACCGGACGCATACTCAGCAGTCACGACATAGAGGCGCAGGGAAACCCGCCAGACCGGGCCATGGGTCCACTACACGACCTTGCATGAGATTGCCTAGTCCCACGGGGATTATACTATTGCCACCCAGAAAAGAACCCTCGAGGCCCACAAGAGCCTTTGAACTTATTATTTCTCCTTCGACACAAAGGACACGTGAATATTTTATTCCTCTTTTTTTTTTTTTTTTTTGTTATGCTACATGTTAAAATGTTATAATTTGAAAGGTGTTCTGTAGGTGCTCTGTTCTGGACAACGCCTTTTAATTACTGCATGTGCCCAATGTGGCAATCAAGGCCTTGTTAAATCGCAGTTTTTTACTAGGGACAACACATAGAACCATGCAATGCCGCTACAGTTCTAGAAGTAGCCATATTTTGTAGCCATGTTATCGGCTTTTACACCTACTTGCTGGGGCCCCACGCACCGCACTTAAGGCAACTATCTGGTGCCATCTAGATGACTACACTAGACGTTAATTATTTCTTGGTAAATAACTAAGTTCTAAACTTACGCCGAGTAAGCTCTCAAAACTACATGTTTATATAGCTTTCCTTATATGTCCATAATGCTCAGCGAAATGCTCATACTTCACTTGCTCCGACTATGGGGGCATAGTGAAAAAGCCCGTGCCCATGTGGGGCGTCAATCATAAATGTAGTCACCCCGCCACTTTGCATGACCCCGCAAAGCAATCTGGCCTCCAGGCTAAACCTCTCGACTGTCCAACCTTTTGGCCATACATAACCAGCCATGCGGAACATTACCGCTGTCATATAGCACCTAGTCAGAATGGCGTGGAACAAGCATGCCCCCGCCATCCCGCTAATATGGGCTTATCTGGAGTATGTGCAACATCATTAGGCTCTCACAGACCAGTCATAACATGCATTAACCCACTTACCCATCTTCAAAAGTTACATATACCCATCTTGGATCTACATGTACCACTTCCAGGTACCCGCAGGCCGACATTAGCCTACGGAGCTTTGTCAATGTCTCTTACATGGTCATAAAGCAACATTTTTATTTATAATATATTGAACCAGACCAGTATTCCGGTGCACATCTGACTAGCACCTGACATAGCATGATAGCTTAGTACTCTAAAAGCAAGAAGCGATGCAGTTACAAGTTTATGTCTTTGAATTGTCTGAACAACGTTATTTTTGTTTATTTCCTTGCTCATACCTATAACAGTAGAACCGGCCTGCCTTATGTGTATTCACTAGTGCAGGCCAGAGTACCGTTGCCCCGGTGGTTCTGAAGCGACAGAATATCCTAGATAACTTACAGGAATAGATATTATATATGTATAGAGCTTAGTTAAGCAATGGAGGAACACCACAGTCACAATTACTCATCCCACATTACCTGTCCTCCGTAAAGCTACATCTACCTACGCTTGTTACGCTCTATATATTAGACTCTCCCACCGGCCCTAATGCAATGTTTAGGCCATTACAGGGCTTTGAGCCAGGCATTTACAGGGGAAAGTAATTACTCTGATCTGGCTGACTGATCGCTCCATTTAGCAACCCACCATGAGAGGGCGCTGAAGTACACCGCTCATCGAGGCGTCTCCAGCACAGTCCACATCCATGCGTATGAATGTCTCGATAAAGCCTTAACCGTTTAAATCTTAACAGATCTTGACTTTGTTCTACATCTTTATTGAATGTGCATTGTTTTTTTTTTTGTTTTTTTCAGGAGGCACTTAAAACAATAATTGGGCATTGTATTTATATGGCTTGTCATACAGCAATGATGTTTACCGTTATGTAATGGGTGCCGACTGTTGTGGCATGGCACGAGTACATGTGAATGTTAATCCTCCAGATGCACTCAAAAATACAGAATTTCAAAAATATGCAGCTGACAACACTGTTGGGCTGGAATGTGCCTACATATTTAGATTTACATACTTTTCATAACTAGTCTAGCAACGACAAGCGCAGATGGTTTTCATTTGTTTTACATTTGTTTAATTCATTTCACTCTTGATGATACAATCGTTTAGTTAAAACTACCTTTATAACTGATACTTTATGCGTGCTATCAACCTATTGAAAAGTTTGTTTAATATAAAATATAAAATGAGGCTGTCATTCGAAGGAGATGTACTACTGTGTTAAAGCGATCCCACTCTGTACAAATACTGTGCATCCCCTCTTCTTTATTCTGTACCCCATTTAACTCCTGCCTCAATAAAAGAAAGATTGACTAAAAAACAGTTTGACTATGTACCTTTGAAATATGCCAGGGCACTCCTGGCATCAAAATCATTACAGCAACACGTAGTGATTATGGTGCTTGGAGTCTACCTTTAAGAACACTCACAGATTATTCTTGGTATATTATCATCACAAATCAGACTATAATAGCAACATTAAATAATTTGTAATAGAGGATTCTGGTATACCTAGTGTATGCACAGATGAGAGGGAGTCTAACTAACACTAAGTTGCTCACACTGGAAAATACAATAGGGATTCACAAAAACCTATGGGTATAAATGAAAGAAAGAACAACACTCTGAAAGGTAGTGTATGGAATCCAGGAGCTGACTAGTGATGATGGCTGAAATAGGATAATGTGAGTATGAAAAATCAAGTACTGTGCCTTTAAGACGAGTAATACATAAGAAAATAAATGAAAATAGGATAAAAAAGTAGAATAAAGTAGATAGAGGATATAACTGATAAACCTCAAAATAGAGGTATAGATGAGATAATGTCTGAAGAGTAGACACACATATATCCAAGAAGTACAGAAATAAAATGTAATTAGGAATAAATGAGTGCTGGGCCTTTAAGAGATAAAACGTGGGAGGAAATAAATGGATATAAAATGGCACTAATAACCATCAAGATAAAAATAGTAATAGAATGGTAGAGGGTAGAAAAGATAAAATAGAATAAAAAAAGAATAAAAAAAGATATAATAGAATGATCTTGAATCAAATAATAGAATGAACTTGAATCAGATAATAGATAAATGTATATAGTGTTGGTGTCTCAAACCCTGATATATGCAGGGCGAAATAACACTTCCACTAGATATTATACTTTGTATCTGCAAAGATGGTAAACATAGTTAAATAAGATAAATAGCAACACAGTATATGGAACTGTTTGCTTAAAGCAATGAAATATCGCTATAGACTGAAGTATGTTATAATAATATTGTTGAAACTGGATCGGTTAAGAAAAACCAGTTTATTATCAAAAAATATATAAAAACATAAAAATATAGTAAAATACCGATCAGGAACAGTCTGTGATGGTATTACCAGTCTGATGAAAGTCTATTGATGGTATGAACCCTCGGATTAACTTAGGATGGAAGTGGATTGCACTGTGCTAGAAAACCGTCTGTTGGATGCAGCTGCCGGTGAGGACGGCGTGCGTCTGTGTGTACGTCCCGACAGGACCTCACTCCAGGGGACGAACAGAATCGGCGATCTCTGTAGCAGTGTTTACCAAGGGTTCTTTGTGTGGGAAGACTTTCAGCCGGTGTAGTTGATCTGTATCCTGCCTTCTCGGTCTGTCTTACGCGTTTCGTAGGAGTGGCCCTACTTCTTCAGAGACGGAATGTGGTCAAGTCCTTCAGTCTATTCTTTTATACAGATGTTACTGATTGCTAATACAGTTCTTCCAATTAGCTTTCAAACACCTCTTCTGCTTGTTATCTTTACACGAATCTCACATGATTATTGCTTGCTATCTTTACACGAATCTCACATGATCATGTGAGATTCGTGTAAAGATAACAAGCAGAAGAGGTGTTTGAAAGCTAATTGGAAGAACTGTATTAGCAATCAGTAACATCTGTATAAAAGAATAGACTGAAGGACTTGACCACATTCCTTCTCTGAAGAAGTAGGGCCACTCCTACGAAACGCGTAAGACAGACCGAGAAGGCAGGATACAGATCAACTACACCGGCTGAAAGTCTTCCCACACAAAGAACCCTTGGCAAACACTGCTACAGAGATCGCCGATTCTGTTCGTCCCCTGGAGTGAGGTCCTGTCGGGACGTACACACAGGCGCACGCCGTCCTCACCGGCAGCTGCATTCAACAGACGGTTTTCTAGCACAGTGCAATCCACTTCCATCCTAAGTTAATCCGAGGGTTCATACCATCAATAGACTTTCATCAGACTGGTAATACCATCACAGACTGTTCCTGATCGGTATTTTACTATATTTTTATGTTTTTATATATTTTTTGATAATAAACTGGTTTTTCTTAACCGATCCAGTTTCAACAATATTATTATAACATACTTCAGTCTATAGCGATATTTCATTGCTTTAAGCAAACAGTTCCATATACTGTGTTGCTATTTATCTTATTTAACTATGTTTACCATCTTTGCAGATACAAAGTATAATATCTAGTGGAAGTGTTATTTCGCCCTGCATATATCAGGGTTTGAGACACCAACACTATACATTTATCTATTATCTGATTCAAGTTCATTCTATTATTTGATTCAAGATCATTCTATTATATCTTTTTTTATTCTTTTTTTATTCTATTTTATCTTTTCTACCCTCTACCATTCTATTACTATTTTTATCTTGATGGTTATTAGTGCCATTTTATATCCATTTATTTCCTCCCACGTTTTATCTCTTAAAGGCCCAGCACTCATTTATTCCTAATTACATTTTATTTCTGTACTTCTTGGATATATGTGTGTCTACTCTTCAGACATTATCTCATCTATACCTCTATTTTGAGGTTTATCAGTTATATCCTCTATCTACTTTATTCTACTTTTTTATCCTATTTTCATTTATTTTCTTATGTATTACTCGTCTTAAAGGCACAGTACTTGATTTTTCATACTCACATTATCCTATTTCAGCCATCATCACTAGTCAGCTCCTGGATTCCATACACTACCTTTCAGAGTGTTGTTCTTTCTTTCATTAAATAATTTGTATATATTGTTCAGGTTTGGAGTTGAGTGTTTAATTTTACCGGTATGTGTTATGAACTCTTAACAGGGACCAGATGGAGAGGTTGGATTGCCTGGGCCCGATGGAGAGAAAGGTGACTTTGTATTTGCAACAGAAAAAGGTGAGTTTAGAGAAGAAATTTGAGCTCCTTTTCTTACTTCGTTTACTAAGACATTTTAGATTTTTTTACTTTGCTGAACGTAACTATGTTCGGGACCATTGTGAATAAAAATAAAAAAATACAAATAAACCATAATCATTACTTGTTCTCATATTTGGTGCGTGCTTATTCTCATATTTGGTGGGAATGGAAAAACCTCCCCTTATACTGATATTAAGCAACAATGATAGTCACAAGTATCAATTTTTAAAGTGATCTTTATTACTAGATACTAAATTATATAAGCGACAATTTTGTGGATAAACTATGGGTACACTTTATTTGAACCTCGACCTTAGGGATGGCAACATGACATTTCAAATTGGTTTATTTGATATTTGGTAATTTGATTATGTAACGGACCGTTTTGCTCACCAGAGGTTAAAAACCGTTTAGGCGATAATTCCCTTTCAGATAGACCAGCAGCTACTGCAATCACCAATCTCCCGAACTCCAAACTGCATGAATCCCCCAACTCCCGAACAGGAAACACACGAACCCTGGAAGCAGTCGAACAGGAAAAGCCCTACGAACAGCTTACACTCCTGGCAATCGGCATACAGTCAAATTCCCCAAAGATTTAGACGACACTTCACTTTGAGGGTTAAGCAGGAACTCATTTACTGGGGCTACCTGCCCGGCTTTTATGCAGGTTTCCCACCTTGTGGACACTCCCCTAGGGGACCAGATGGGAAACTGGGAAACATATAGGACACGGACCAATCACAGACATACACCTTTAAACAATACCACAATGGATCACAATCCCTCCTCCCTGGACTGGAGATAATTGGAGAAGTAACCCAATTATCTCCAAGGACAGAGGCAAAACTCTATTACCCACATGGCATACAAAAAGACAGTAAAAGACACAAAATTACCAATTGATGCATTTAGTACATAAAACATACACATTCTACATATCCCCAGATAGCTTAGATCTGAGCGCACATTACTACCGAATGGTGCTCAGATCACATACAGACAGTTTAAATGCCATGGAGCCAAAGCCTTTCACATAGTCTTTCGTTACACGAATGGGCTCCTTGGCTTATCTATCCGGGTTAACATATTCACATATCCCAAAGTACCGACTGAACCGGTGTTCGACACCAAGGGCACAAATAGGAACCAGGGGGCGGACGGCTCAGCGGTGTTCGTGCAAGTAAGTGTCCGTTTTCAGTTCCATAGTGTTAGCGCTGAACACCGCTGGCCGTTCGGGACTTAAAATGGCCGCTGCCACGTGTTCGGCAAACGAACAAAGGCCACCCAGCGTTCATCAATTAAGCTGCGGTTAACCGCAGCTTCTGGGCGGTCAATTGGCGGCCCCCGTTCGGTAGTTGGAATCTACCGACACCCCAGCAGAAAGGCACGAATAAGACTTTCGGCAGGGAAAATAAACGATTTAACCTGCAGGGCCATAGTCCAAAGGGAGCAGGCGAGCAACCAGGCTCCTCCAGTGAACAGTGGCGAGGTTGGTTTCGCCACAGATTATCGTATTGATTTCCGACTGTTTTACTATTAGTGGTTAAGAGTGCATGATGTGTGTTTTTTTGTATAGTTTTGTATTGAAATAAATCAAAATTAAAAAATATATACATATACCTACAAAACTCTACTGCCCATTACATTTCTTCACCAATTCATAGGTACACCACAGTCATGTTGTGCTACCAATAACCTTCTCCTGCTTTTGCTCGCACCTGAACTGATAACTCTAGCCTACAGGATTTTACGAGGGCCGTTCAATTAATTTAAAATAGGCTCCCTTCTCCAACAGACTTTCTCCAAGTTTTAATCCTTAAGAGGTTCCTTAAAACAAATCTCTTCAGGAAAACTGATGGTCTCCCTGGGTAATTACCATTCCTAAAATCTGTCTCTTCCTCTCTCATAACATAGTCCTCAAATTAATATTGTTACATAAGCTTTTGAATCTCCGCTACATTCAGGCCCATAAAGAAGCTGCCAATTCACAGCAAACTCTGAATATTCAGGGGTATCTAACTTTAATGTATTTATTTTACATAATTGTTAATGTATCACCTCTATTACATTAACAGTAAACACCAAACTTAGCTGTCCCTTTAAAGAAGATTTATTTTATTTTATTGCCTTGACATTCCAAAAGACTGATGGTGCTTGCTCTGAGTTTCAGAGAACAATGGAGATTTTTGTTTGTAATAATTATTATTAGAATGCCTGTTAGACCATCGCTTATCTTACTATGTCTGAAGGTGCAAAAGGAGACCCTGGCAACCCTGGCACACCTGGTGCAGGAGGGTTTGATGGATTTCCTGGGAAGGATGGACTGGATGGTCTTCCTGGTCAAGCAGGTCTTCCTGTGAGTACAATCTTATCTGTTGCTGATTTCTACTTTATAAAAGGGAAAACAAAAGCAAAACATAACATGTGTGTTATGCATAACTACATCAGGTCTCCCTTTCATTTTGGTAACTCATCCAAGATTTATTGGTGTATGTGGAGAGAGTGTGATAGGGGCTCTAATATTTTTATTTTAATAATTATGATTAAAAAAATATCCCCCCCTGCCTCTACTTACCTTGCAAGGAGGGGGCATTTAGATTATTGGTGCTGCAGGGAGTGAGACTGGAAGGTATATGTCTTTATTACTCTTGAAGCCCGGAACATACTCACCGTCAGAGTGTTGCCATGGGTTACCATGGCAGCACTCTGGGGTGAAGCCAATGACCTCCCAGCACTTCTCAAACACGATATTACACCCCCGCCCTCCCATCCCCCACCCAACATGATAGCTTGCTGGGCCAGTGCGAAAGAGCTTTGATCTTCCCACTGGCCCGTTAAGGGACTTTTTCCTCAGCAGGAATGGCATTCAAGTTGCGGAAAAAGTTCAGGAACACCATTCCCATGCATAACTAAAGGACTTGAGCCATGGTCTTGTCCCTCTCTCCAGGTTTTCTTAATACCCAGGCACACCAAGGAACTGTGCTCGGCCAGCACAGTGTGAGCACATCATTAGACTCACTTTCGCTGTGCAGAGGGTACTAGGATCATAAAGAGGGTTCTTGAGCAGAGATCTCTGTATGGTCTTCTGTGTGTGGGTCTGACTTGGATGCCAGGCTGACATGCCTCTTTCAAAGACATCTATAGCCAACATAAGCAGGATGTGGCTCAGTAGACACCACTGGAGTTGTTGTAGCGTGGTAAGTGGTGGGGCAGCTCTGTGCAATCCTTCCTACTCACTTTACATTAGTCATGGAGGCTATAACTGTACCCTTAAATTGCACACACAGGAATATGAGTATACACATACACACAGTATGCACACACAGTACAGATAAAGATATAAACAGTTTTACACCTACAGTCTCAAATGTGTGTTACTATGAGAGAAAATGGCATTGACATTTTTCTTCTTTAAATGATGACAATCAAAAGTTTTGCCTAAGCCCAGTCCTGGTACTCAGAGTTACGTAAACAGCCTAGTATTCTTTTCATTTATGCAAAATGCTTTTAGAAATAGTTCCTTTCATTATGCAGTGCCGTATTAATGAAATTGCTATTAGGGTGATAATGGTTAAGGAACACATTATTAAAATTTAATTTGGTACAGGGTGATGGTATTAAAGGAGTACCTGGCGATCATGGCTTTCCTGGAATCCCAGGCATTGAAGGCAATCGAGGAGAGAAAGGACTACCAGGAATAGGACTTCCAGGACCAAAAGGTTTTCGTGGAATACCAGGGAGCCCAGGAGCCAGGGGAGTGCCAGGACTTCCAGGTCCTCCGGGCTTACAAGGTATTTAGAAAATACACAGTGTTCTGATGCGTTCCTCTCATGTGATCACAGTTGCAGAAAAAGATGTAGCAAACAGGTCTGACATGTAGTTTTAAATCCAGCATGTAGCACTGTGCTATCAAACTGCATATATCTCTATAGACATATCAGCACTCTGTCAGTGTTCAGTTAGGAAACTGAAAAAAAACAAACCTGGTCCTAAGGCGTGTTCCTGGGAAAATATAATTAACAAGCTCTTAAAACACAGAGATCCAGGTTCAATTGAAAAATCTGAATTACTTCTAGCTGTCTTGAACTGTTTACAATGGCCTCTGGCTCCTTACTGCATTTGTTTAACCATGCCATGGCACAAACAGAATAAAAGAACAAACAGAAAATCATGTGTCATTTAGTATTTTGGGTAACAGATTATGTTTATATGGATTGCTACAACTTTGTGTTTTCAGGTGACTGCTACCAAGACTCTGGTGAGGAGAACGAGATTGGAAGAGAAGGTAGAGTAATGTTCTTTCACTATCTGTCTGACACATTTTGGTTATAATTTAGGAACACTAAGGAAAGAGTTGTGAAACATGTATTCCTTGAAATTTATCATAAAATACATTATATTGCCAAAAGTGTGTGGACAACTTGCCATCACATCTACTGTATATGAGCTTGTTGGACAACTCATTCCAAAACAATGGGCATTATTATAAAATTGTAAAACAGCCACCACTCTTCTTAGAAGGCTGTCCACAAGATTTTGGATTATGTCTTAGAGAATTTGTTCATGTCAGCATACCTATCACTAGCCAGCATCAAATTGTGATTAAGTGCTTCATTTTAGCATTTGCATTGTCTCAGGCCACTCTGCTCCTCACTTTACCATCTGGTTGTCAATACAAAAAAGATGCTGTGCCACACTCCTGCATGAATAACGACACAAATATTCTTACCTCTATCCACCACCAGAATCATGACACCTCCCTTCATTACAGCTTCAAGAGTGATGTAAAATGCTAATGCTAATGCCATTATGTAGTTAAAATGATACAGGTATGGTGTCATTTCAGCTTCACCCATCAATTAATTTCTGGTGCCATTCTGATGACATTAGACGCTGGTCTATACAATCTCAAACAACTAGGAGGTCTGTGTCCTGTTGTTGTCTGTAATAGTGCAAGAGTGGTTTGAGATTTTCCAGTTACAGACTTTTTCCGGTTACTGACTATTTTTTTTGGCTTGTCCTGACTATCCTGCTGATCTCTGTAATCCTGGCCATATTTACCTTATTGGCTTATTTACCCAGACTGTATAAATTCTGTAGTCCTTTAACTGTGACTTTGTTCTTTGACTATTCTCTTGCTATATCACGTTGAGCCCAGCTGGACCAGTGATACATACTGTCTTATATACTGTTATATATTTGCATGTTGGGAATCTGTACTATCCTGACAGTGCTCTTCTAGCCAAAATAGCATTGGTGAGGTCAGGTTCTGATGCTGTATAAGAAAATCTGTCTCACAATTCGAATTCACATTCATCCCATCGGTGTTCAGTGGAATTGAGGTACAGGCCACCAAACCCAAAAATCTCTGCATGGATTTCACTTTGTGGAGAGAGACATGGTCATGCTGCAACAGGAAGGGCCTTACACCAAACTCTTGCCACAAAGTTGAAAGTACTCAGTTGTTTAAGATGCTTTTCTATCCTGAAGCATTCAGATAACTCTTCACGGGAACTAAGTTGCCTTGTCCACACCCTGAAAACAGCCCCAGATTATTATCCCACATTCACTAATCTTGCAAGTATGCATTCCAGTAGGTTGCTTTCTCATGATTCATGCATTAAATTGCCAGATAGTAAAACATAGTCTATCACTCCAGAGGCCGTTTCCACTGTTTCAGAGTCAGTTGTTGCATGCTTTAATCCCTTCACATAATGCTTGACATTGAGTGATATGAGGCTTGTATACAGCTGCTCAGACATGAAAACCCATACATAGTTCTTGCAGAGATGGTTTGGAACACCGTTGTGAGTAAAGCAAACAATGATTTTTGCATGCTACATACTTCAGCAATCAACAGGTGCTTTGTGAGTATGCGTGGTTTACCACTTCATGGCTGACCTGCTCTTGCTCTTAGATGCTTACACCACAATTATAGCACTTACAGTTGACCGGGACAGATCTAGTAAGACAGAAATTTCACAAACTGACTTTCAGCAAAAGGTGTGTCATCCTATGACAGTGCCATGCCTAAAGTTACTGAACAATAGAGTTTGACCTACTATACCTCCGGTATTTGTCAATGTAGATTTAATGGGTACGTACTGGATTTTATGAACTTTTCAGCAATGGGTGAGGTTGAAAACAATTGCATTTCTACTTCTTTTTTTATTGTATTATTAAGCTGGAAACATTGGTAAATTACATTTTCCTTCACCTAGGGGGTTATACTTCCATCTTTAATTTATAAAAACTTTTTTTTTGCAGGTTCTGGCTGCCAGTTAATTTCACCACCAGCTCCACATGGAGCTCCTGGGCCTCCAGGACTGCTCGGATATAATGGTAAAATAGGTTCACTTATCAAATCTAGAATATCTGTAAACTGTCATCCATACATTTGTTATTATTTATGTACATAAAACTTGTTGACATTATATAACTAAATGATAATAATAAATGAAACGTAGAAACATGCAGAAAATAATAAAATATAAAATTTCAACTGCTTTGTTCTCTCCCTGTCTTGCCTCCTACCCCCACCCCACGGTTAGTGCACCATTTCTAACTATATTCTAGTGAATAATTCCACATGTTTATAAACTATACTTTGTAGTCTAAATATAAATGTAAAACGATGCACTTGTTAGATTCTGCCATACATGCGCTACAATTATGATCATTTTAAAAAATGGTATACCAGTTTGTTGCTTTGATCTGTTAGAAGTCTTCAGAATAAATGCATGCTTCATTTTAAATTTTATTCATAAAACTGTATTTGAAGGGGGGCATGGTCTGAGGTCCGAGCAGTATGGAAGCCTGCGACTCGAGCTCCTCACCACCACCCTACTAATAGCTATTTGCAGCAGTGACAACCTACCCCATGGGGCGCAACAAACTACCAGAGCCCCCGCAGACTCTCAGGGTTGCTCCCTCATTTCGGCCAGGCACTCCTGGGAACACCAGTCATCATGGACCTGTTGCCCGCTCACATTCCACTACACCTACACGAAGGGCGTTCGGGAGACATGTACTACCGAACACAGGGAGCATTCTCTACTGATCTGCTTTTGTCTAACTTGTGTGGTTTTTGAATGGAGACCGGCTCTTGCCACAAATTCCCTGGAACTATTTTGGGCTTCAACCTCCTGGCAGACCGGTCAAAACATCCCCGCGATGGTGATACAAAACTACAAAACGGGTCTGGGTGATTTTTTTGATATTTTGTTTGCCCAGATCTCAGTTACCCGGGGATGTGACTTTTGTGCGGTTTCCCTGTATTTTGGGAGTACTTTTGGGGTGTTCCAAATTTTTTATACTTTTCTGTCCCTGGAGATAATTGAGTTTGTACAGTTCCTGACTCAATTACCGTATATACTCGAGTATAAGCATTTTTTGTGCTGAAAAAGCCCCCCTCGGCTTATACTCGAGTCAGTGTCTGTATCATGGCAACTTAAATTGCCATAGTACAGACCAGGATCGCCGGGCTCATTACAAGCCCGGCGGTCCTGTAGAGGGCCGGTAGCAAGCTGTTACTTACCTTTGTAGTAGCTCCAGTCAGCTCCCTTCACCTCCGTTCCCTTCCGCTCACAGTGTAAGTCTTGCGAAACCCGCGGCCGTCAGAGCGTTGCCACGGGTTACTGTGACAACACTCCACGCGGCACGCAGACCACGAGACTTACACTGTGAGCGGAAGTTAACGGAGGTGAAGGGAGCTGACCAGAGCTGCTACAAAGGTAAGTAACAGCTTGCTGCCGCCCTCCCCCCCCATGCACAGTACACACCACTGGACCACCAGGGAATCATATAGCCCACCCTGCGTGGCCAGGCAACAAGCAGGGAGGGGGGACAAAAAATACATAAAACAATTACATTTTATAATATTAAAATAAAATAATATTAAAATAAAAAAATAATATTAAAATAAAATAATAATATTAAAATATATTTGTTTTAATAATAAAAAGGCCCTCCCCCCACACAGTTTACACTCTCTACACAAACACACACACACTCTGCATTATATACACACACTCTGCATTATAAACACACACTCTGCATTATAAACACACACTGCATTCATTATATACACACACTGCATTCATACAAACACACACTGCATTCATTATATACACACACTGCATTCATACAAACACACACTGCATTCATTATATACACACACTGCATTCATACAAACACACACTCTGCATTATATACACACACACTGCATTCATTATATACACACACTGCATTCATACAAACACACACTCTGCATTATATACACACACACTCATACAAACATACACTCTGCATTATATACACACACTCTGCATTCATTATATACACACACAGTGCATTCACACAAACACACACATTCTGCATTTATTATATACACACTCTACACACAAACACACACACTGCATTCATTATATACACAAACTACACACAAACACACACACTGCATTCATTATATACACATACTGTAAATAAATATTCAATTAATGTAATTTTATTGCAATCTAATTTTATTTAGAAATTTACCAGTAGCTGCTGGATTTCCCTCCCTAGGCTTATACTAGAGTCAATACGTTTTCCCAATTTTTTGTGGCAAAATTAGGTGTCTCGGTTTATATTCGGGTTGACTTATACTCGAGTATATACGGTATGTCTCAGAGGAAGAATTTACTGACTTTACAAATTTGATGCCTGTACTTCCATTAAACCAGTCATCTCCCAGCATTAAGCCTTGGCTCATGTGTGGGGGTTATGCTACACCAGCTATATTTTACCTGTGGGATTAGTTGCTTGTTTATATTGGAAAAAGGGTATCCGTGGTGGTGATACCTTGACAGACCGCCACATGTGGTGGCAGCGGCGGGATTGTCCCTTTTTCCTGGAGTTAAAATCCAAGGTTGGCACTGGAGTACAGTGGATGGAAGGCTGGACCACGCAACTCAAGCGCAGCACCTTAAAGGAATTACTGGAGGTTCTTGGGGGCATTGCCAGCAATAAAGCCAAGCGTCTTACTATCAGTGAGCTGATGGAGCTGGACGGAGAGTACTTGTTCACGGCGACCCCGGCTGTTCGCACGAACGAAAGCGAAACAATGAGGGAGATAAGGGAACAGTTGGCACTGTTCAGGCCAAACCCTTCTCCCAAAGTCATCAGGAGAATTATTGATGATGTGAACGCCAAAGAACGAGCACAGGGCGAATTGCAAGTACGCCTACTGGTGGAGCAACGAACTGCAGCGGTTTAACCGAAGAGTTCCAGCTTCAACTCAGAACCGTGGAAAGTACCGTTTAGCGCATTTACAACATTTGACGAAGCCACAGGCGAGATTGACGGCTACCTAGCCGATTTCGAGAAACAATGTGCCCTTCACAACGTAGCGGAGGAGGAATGGGTCCCTATTTTAGCAGGAAAATTGTCTAAAAAGGCAGCGGATGTCTTCAGAGCCATTCCAGACCATGAAGTACACAGCTATGAGCAGGTGAAAGAAGCACTCTTAGCCAGGTACGCAGTAACCCCCGAAGCGTACTGGCAAAAGTTCAGAGACTCCAGAAAAACAGATAATGACTCTTACACGGAGTGGGCTTGCCGAACGGCCACCCACTGGATTAATGGCTGTCAGGCTACCACGTTGGAAGACTTGTTGCAGTTGATGTTACTGGAGCAGTTTTTCAACCTGCTTCCATCTGACATTAAAGACTGGGTGAGAGACCGTTGACCCCTTACTCTCTCCAAAGCAGCCAGGCTCGCAGACGAGTTCACAGATGCTCGTAGGCTGGAGCAGTCTCACCTTCCCGAATCGAGTCCCCAGCACTGATCACAAGGGGAGCTATCAACCTCCTCCACGACCCTCTCCAGCGGTGTGTAGACCACCCCAGATGACCGGTCCACGCTGCTACCGGTGCAAGCAAGTGGGATACTACCACAAAGATTGTCCCCTGGAACCACCCAGATCCAACTGGACCCGGCCAGGGATCCCCAACCAACGTTCGGCTGCACACTGCGTGGACTACCACCTGGGAAGCCCGGGAGCTGACTCAGGAGGAACCCCTGGGATTCCTACATGAGGCCAACCCTGTACAGGCGGCAAATACAAACAACCAAAAGCCAGTTGGTAATGATTAATGGCAAGACTGCTCAGGGCCTCCGAGACACCGCGGCCACCATCACTTTAGTTCAACAGACT
Organism: Pelobates fuscus; assembly: GCF_036172605.1. Classification (NCBI taxonomy): domain Eukaryota; kingdom Metazoa; phylum Chordata; class Amphibia; order Anura; family Pelobatidae; genus Pelobates; species Pelobates fuscus. Next base: position 326,504,743 of record NC_086317.1, on the reverse strand, counting down.
CCGACTTACGGAGCATACGAGGATAAGGAACATACCCACTATTTCACGTCCCATAGACGATATTCGAGAATCAACTATATATTTCTACAACAAGAACAGCTGGCGATAGGGGCTGCCCTATGGCAGCCCGGTAACCCTGGAGAGGGATTCCCCAAGGACACGCCCGGCTACCTGGACGTGGCGCCTTCGCGATTCCCTTTTTTTAGATCTGGAAGTGAGAGAACAAGTATCCGACGCTTTCACCTCCTACTCTGAGCTGAACACGTGGGCAAACTTACAGCTACCACCATGTAGGAAGCTCACAAAAGCGTAATCAGGGGTACATTGATGCGCTTAGCTTCCAAGAAAAAGAGAGACTCACAACAACAGACAATCAAACTCGTGGAGAAAATCACGACCCTCGAGGCACAGCACAAACGTTGCCAACTCGTGGCGGCATACGGTGAATTGCTGGAGGCACGTCTGCAATTACACACACATAATCCACAGATATTTCTGATCTCTACAGCGATCGAAGGCCTTTCAACATGCTAACAAATGAGCGAAGTTGTTGGCAAGGATGCTCAAAGGTCCCCGAGCTCTCGTCCAAGTTCACAAGTTGCGGACCACCGACGGCACGGTTACCCAATTCCCAGACAAGATTACCTCAGAATTTCGCTCCTTCTACTCATCCTTATACAACATACCACAATCGACTGGAAGACATAGCGGACAGAGAGGATAAGATACGACGATACCTAGAAAACAGCTACGAGACTGCAACCGGAGTGCAATCAAGGCTGCTAAAACGGGGCATGCAGGGCCGGTGCTAGGATTTTTGACTACACAGGCGAAGATGCATTTTGATGCCCCCCTCCCCCCCCCCAAAAAAAATACACCTTCACCTCTGTGTCTCGTAGCCCCCTTTTGAATTTCTTACCCACATTAGTGTTGCATATCCACTCTCTTGAATGTCTTACCCCTTTGGCCCCTTTGTGCCTTACACCCCCCTTTAGTGTGTCTCCTACAACCCCTCTTATGTGTTTCTTACTTCCCCGCCAACCCCTTTCTGTCTCTTTCTTCCCCCCAGCCCCTATCTATCTCTCTTTTTCTCCCACATAGACATAGCTACAGGCAAAAATACATACATGCACAAATACACAAACATACAGACACACAACCATACAAGCACACAGACATAATTATTCAGGCACACAGTCACAAAGATATACAGACACACAGTCATAAAAGGCACACAATCAAACAAACACAGTCATACAATCTACACATACAGGTACATTGTCGTACAAACACAGACATATATTCATACAGACACAGGCACACACAGAAATACAGACACAGACATAAAGAAACATAGAGATAGGCATATAGAGACATACATGCACAATGATACAGAGACATACATACACAGACATTCATAAAGAGACATACAGACAAGGCATACAGAGACATACATACACAGACAAAGAACCCTGCACACTGATACCGTGTAAATGCTCCGGCCATCCACAGTGGTTGATGCTCCGTGTCAGGCGGACATCGCTGGATCCACCAGTAAAGTCTTCAAAAGGAATGAACGCAGGCAACACTCCAATAGTAAGGATGGTATATTTATTGGTAGGTGAACCACCCCATAGAAAGTGTGACTGCTGAGCCGAAACGTCGCACTTTCTTTGGGGTGGTTCACCTATCAATAAATATACCATCCTTACTATTGGAGTGTTGCCTGCGTTTATTCCTTTTGAATACATACACAGACTGTATGTCTCTGTATGACGGTCTGTGTATGTACACAGGATGGCTAAAAGATAGATCCCCATCTGTCGTGCAACTTCAACAATGCTTTGAAAGCTGGGGCTCTACCGATTCCCCATGCTTGCAGGATTGTATTTAGCATGGAGCAGTATTTGTGTGTTTGACTGTAAGCATGTGTTTGTATGGAGTATGTTTGTATTATTGTAGGGGTGTGTTTGTATGTAGTGTTTGCGTTTGAATGCAAGCATGCATTTATGTGTAGTGTTGTTTTTTGAACAAAGGTTTGTGTTTATATATAATTTTGGTGTCTGATACAGAGGTGTGTTTGTATGTAGTGTTGACATTTGAATGCAGGGGTGTGTTTGTATGTTGTGTTGACGTTTGCATGCAGGTGTTTATTTGTGTGTAGTGTTGGTGTTTGAATGCTGAGATATATGCACATATACACATACACTGCCACACACGCACACACTGTGATACACATACACAAAGATACACACACTGACACACATGCAGATACACATATACACAAACTGATACACATTCAGATAGACAGACACACAGATACACACACATATACAGATACACACAAACACTGACAGACATACAGATAAACACACACTGACATACAGACACACTGACAGACACATAGATACACACTGACAGACATACAGATACACACATACACAATGATAGACATACAAAAACACACAAAGACACACTAACAGACAGACATACATACACACACTGACAGACATATAGATACACACAGACACACTGACAGACAGACATACACACACACACACACACACTGACAGACAGACATATACACACAGAGACACACTGACATACAGACATATTTACACACACACACTGACAGGCAGTCATATACACACACACACACACACACACACACTGACAGACAGACATATACACACACAGACACACTGACAGACAGGTTCAGGAGGGTGGCTTACCTGGGATCCAAAGTGCTGCCTGAGGTAGCTCCAGTCTTCTTGGGAGGAAGTCCTCCCATGCTGATGAGAAGGGGGCCGGCGGTAGCTATGCCCCTGCTGGGCACCAGCCGCGCTGTGTGCTACAGAGGGAGCAGGGATATGACGTGTTCATATCCCCGCCCCCTCCACACAGTCCGTGGCACTGAAGTTTGGCACTTGGCCACGCTACAAGAAGTGACCGACAGGAGAGGAGAGCTGTGCGCTTATAGACGCGCCGGCCCTGGGGGCATGCACCGGGTCCAGATAGCTTCACCTTGGACTACTATAAAAAGCTCAGACTTATACTGATTCCAAAACTCACACAAGCTTTTAATGCCCTCATAACGGATATCCAATTCCATCACCAGTTACTAGCAGCCACTAGCAACTATACTCCTGAGGCCGGGCACACATCCTGAACTCTGTGGCATTTACATGCCAATCTCCCTACTCATGTAGACTAACAAAGATTTAGTCCAATAGAATTGGAATAATGTTACCGAGGATTGTTCACCTGGATCAAACGGGGTTTATCTCCGGGAGAGAGGCTAGGGATAGTACCCTTAGAGCTCTGTCAATCCACCACTGGATCCTCCTCCCATCAACCAATGCAGAGAAAGCATTTGATCGGGTGAATTGGTCATTCCTCATGGCTACACTACGGAAGTTAGGCCTTGGTGGGAACATGCTGAAATGTATTGGTGTGCTCTATAGTTGCCCCAGCGCAAAGGTGCGAGTGAACGGCGTGCTTACTGGCGCCTTCAGAAATAGGAATGATACAAGGCAGGGATGCTCCTCTCTCCTATGCTGTTTGCACTTACCCTTGAGCCATTCCTGGAGGCTGTGCAAAAATTGGATAGGATCCAGGGTTTCTCCCGGAGGGCGCCTACGCCAAATGCGGACCACCTCCCGTTTTTTTTGTAAAAGACCCAGAGACTACATTGCCCCATCTGGTGGAACTGTTCGGGTTGTATGGCGAGACCTCTGGATTTAAATTGATCATGTCCAAATGTGAGGTAATTAACATTTTCCAATACTCAAGATGAACATCCTACCCCGGATCCTCTACCTCTACCAAACAATCCCTGTAGCCCTACCTACGGCCTACTTCACATTCCTACACTCCGCTATGATACGCTTCGTCTGGAGTGGTGGCCAGTTATGACTTTGTCACGAACTACTATGCCTGCTGTGAGCCTGGGATGGTCTGGCACTCCCTGACTTACGCAAATATCACCCTGTGACTGTCCTACAGAGGATACTGAAATGGCATACCCACCCGACACATGAACAATGGGTTGAACTCGATAAGGGTCACTTGCACCCATCCCTTGTTACGGTAGTGTGGAAATCGAAAAGGCCCGCACAAGCGGCTTTTGATCCGACCTTAACAGTGGCTCAAACGCTGAAGACCTGATATATACCAGCACCTTCTTGTGGGACATCTGGAGAATAGGGATACTTTCTGCCGATGTTGGGAATGTACTCTTGATAAGTCGTTCACTACGGTTCAATGGGCGAAGATCATAATCCTCCACCACAAATGCTCCTCGAGTTCCAAATATCAGGAGACCAACTATAAATTTCTTGCGTTCTGGTACAGAACAACCGACAGCCTACATAGAATTTTTCCAGCTGTGCCTAATATTTGCTGGAGATGCAGAGAGGAACTGGGAATGATACCGCATATATGGTGGGAATGCCCACGCATTATGCCTTTCTGGGAGGCAGTGAAACGGAAAACGGAGGAGATTCTTGGCGACACGGGATGTTTTGACATGGAAACAGTTCTCCTACACTCCATGCCAACTACAGTTACGGCCTACAGAAAATCTATACTTTGACACCTGCTGAATGCCGCGAAAGTCTTGATCCCACTACATTGTAAGCAGAACATGACCCCCACGATGGGGCAATGAATGGAAAGGGTGGAGGAGATATACATGGCGGAGTCAGTGCAGGAATCGCTGCTGGGAGCTGAGGAGAAGCATGTGAAGAGGTGGGGGTCGTGGCTGGTGTACGTGTCAGTGCGGGATAGGGGGGCAGGGAAGGAGGCACTGCCATAAGAGATAGAGTTGAAGCACTTTTACCCCGTTTCAGGGCTACCATTCTGTGAAACACACCTTTGATATACCTAATCGCTACTGGGACCATCCCCAAAGGCTGGGGGAACCGCAAACTCTAGGCAGTTGGGCTAGCTCCTGACCTCCATTCCCTCCCCCTTCTCCCCACAGTTTCTCTTCTCCAACCTCATAAACTTGCCCCTATACAGACGGGTAGTATACGGTACTTTCTGTTCACGGTCAAAGTGACTAAAAGACACTCCGCATATCTAAAGCCGTGATGCTTTTACTGTACGCTTTCTATCTGTTCAATATTGTTCATTGATTGATGTTTCAATGTCTGTGAGTCACCACCATGCCAACTGAGGCTGAGAGTCAGTCAAGACACTGTCTTAGCCAACATTCCGCTACATTGCACATTTCGCTGATCTCTAACCTGCATTATGGAAAGATGTAATGATGTATATCATTGTATACTACGTTTGTATTGACATGTTTGGACCTGCACGTCCACGCTACACGTTGCACCTTTCTGCATGTTTCTAAATATTTATGTCCTGCTCAATAAACAGCTTTGATACCAGAAATAAAAACTGTTTAGCAGATGCTTCATTACAAAATAGGAGGTGAACCAAATTGTAGTGTAATTTTAAAACATCTTACATAAAACAGGTGAAAGCACATATAATGACAACTCACATGTTGTTGGAAAATTTTATTTCAAATTTAATTGCGTACTTATCCTAAAACACATGTGAGGGGGTCAGGCAGGGATATATTTAAAACTAATTAGCAAGTGCAGGAACTAAACATTCTGATCTTGTGCCTGATATACCAGGGAAAATGGGACATTCATTAAACCTGTGCTTATTATGGGTTTTCTCTAGGATCTGAACTTCCTTACTTGGAGACAAGTTTATTTTAACTGTGCAACTGAATATGTGTTTGTATTATTAATGTTAATGTTAATATCAATTCTTTGAGTTGCAGAAAGTGTCCTATATGGGACAGAATGTGCTGAAATGTAACAAATAAATAATGGGACAAGTAGCATTGCATTTCTATATATGCAGTAGGGTTTTGATTTAAATTTACTCTGAGCTTCCTATGTATACTCTTTTAGTATTTATCGATAATCCATCAGTGATGTATGTTTTACCTTTTTGACACAAGGTGTAAAAGGACAAAAAGGACAGCCTGGTGCACAAGGTGAAGATGGCGCTTGGGGCATTAGAGGAACCAAAGGGGACCCTGGGACAGAAAGTCTGCCTGGTCCACAAGGTAACTTTTGCTTAAACTTTGCAAGGTGCTGCACATGGTTTCCTGTGTGTATTATCCCTTTCTCTTTTTTACAAGCAAGTCTTTTCATTTTTAGGCTTCCAACAAACAATAGTTATGTATGTCTCAAGACCCTATGTGGTGCAATATGAACTGCCTTAAAATGTCAGAGAAAATCTAACGGTGAAGCGCTTAGTGTCAATATAGTACAAGTTTTATCTATTAGGCTTGTGCAATGAATTCAGCAGTAACCATGCATATATACCTTTTATAGGTGTATAGTAGAGTCTAAGTACAATGTATCGCTCCTTTAAAACATAAAATAGAAACACATCATAGTATAGACTGTATGAAAAATGGAATATAAAAGATGAAGACAAATCACCACTCACAATTTAATGAGCTAAAGGGTATAGCTCAATTAATGCACTTTTGGGGTCCGTTGAGGCAACCCTTTCCCTTCTTTTAGGAGATGAACTTAATGTCTTTATCCTGTATTTTAAAAGAGAACATATATGGTGCAATATTGCAATGTTCCTTTAAATGGTGAGATATAAGGGTAAAACGTACTCACAAACCCTGAGCCTTCCAATTAGGCTCAAATCTGATAGCATATGTGGTTAAGGACCACATTCCTTCTTTTCAATAGCAGGAAAAAAATGCCTTAGGTGTGTAAGTTTAAAAAAAATATATATATATATATATATATATATATATATATACTTTATTACAACCAAATATCAATAAAATATGTAATAAAAACACACATAAAACAGGCAAATGGAAGTCCAATAATAAAGAGTCCTATGCTCACAGATCCCAGGACGCGTTTCGCCTCAAAGGTTTCCTCAGCTGGGTAGAAAAAAGTCTCTGTAGTCTCCCTTGGTCTTCTTTCCTGCTATATATACCCCTCTAATGAGGGAATTAATTAATCTCAGGTTTCTATTTTCGCGGGCTAATCACCATTAGAACGGGGATGCCCTGCGTTTCAAACCTCTCTCCTATGTTGGTACGTTCTTTCCGGTCTTGCGGTTAATTTCTGTTACTTCCGCGTTGTTTGCCGCTGCCACTTCCGGTGGTGCGTTTCAATATGCGTTCCACTGGTTGTTGCTCTAATTTCCGGATCCAGAAGATATCGGGCCAGACATAAAGAGGATATCTAATGTCAGAAGACTAATACTGTACATACACAACTTATGAATGACTATATGCATAATGTAAATAAACATGTCCTAAAAATTACTGATACCCTAATATATATAGCGTTAAAATAGAGTGGAGTAACATATAAGAGGGATCAAAGTACCTGTCTTAAACAAACAGGTGATATCAAGAGGTACAATAATTATAACGAGAATCATAGTTTTAGAGTTTTTTTTATATTTCTTTTTAGGAGATTCTCGTTATAATTATTGTACCTCTTGATATCACCTGTTTGTTTAAGACAGGTACTTTGATCCCTCTTATATGTTACTCCACTCTATTTTTACTTAGAATCTAATATACACCTATAAAAGGTATATATGCATGGTTACTGCTGAATTCATTGCACAAGCCTAATAGATAAAACTTGCACTATATTGACACTAAGCGCTTCGCCGTTAGATTTTCTTTGATATGTCCATACTATAAGATAAGAACAGGTGTTTTAGCTGGTTGTATTGAATATTTCACTCACATTGTGATATTTAGAACTTATATCCAAGATTATAGCGCTGGTACAAAATTAATTTTTTTTTTAAATGTCAGAGCTCTAGATATGCCACTTACAATGACTTCTCTCTTTCCACCTTCCTTCTTTGTCATGTTACTATCTCATTGAGATTCTTTGTAAATTGTAAATTTCTTATTGCTCCCACAGGATTTCCTGGGCCCAGGGGAGATAGAGGTAGACCTGGGTTGCCTGGACTCCCAGGGGTGCCTGGTCCTTCAGGAAAACCTGGTTTAATGGGATTGGATGGAGAGAAAGGGACTGCAGGTGATGTATTAGGAGCACCTTCTGGAGTCCGTGGAGATATGGGACTTTCTGGTTTTCCAGGTCTGAAGGGTAGACAAGGCGATCAAGGAATTCCAGGCACTCAAGGTACATAATTTCTACATTTCTAACACCACTTCTCAGTCTTATTAATAACACCATTGCATTGTTTTACACCAGTGATTGTGTAGAAACCATAGTTTGCAGTGTGAATAGCCATATTGCCAAACTAGTTTTCAGATTCGTTATGAAAATTAAATATTACCAAGTCCTATATATCTGGCTTTAACCAATACAAACCTTTTGAGATTTCATTATTTATTACATTAGCTCTTTTGGTTTTAGCTTTACAGGGAGTGCAGAATTATTAGGCAAATGAGTATTTTGACCACATCATCCTCTTTATGCATGTTGTCTTACTCCAAGCTGTATAGGCTCGAAAGCCTACTACCAATTAAGCATATTAGGTGATGTGCATCTCTGTAATGAGAAGGGGTGTGGTCTAATGACATCAACACCATATATCAGGTGTGCATAATTATTAGGCAACTTCCTTTCCTTTGGCAAAATGGGTCAAAAGAAGGACTTGACAGGCTCAGAAAAGTCAAAAATAGTGAGATATCTTGCAGAGGGATGCAGCACTCTTAAAATTGCAAAGCTTCTGAAGCGTGATCATCGAACAATCAAGCGTTTCATTCAAAATAGTCAACAGGGTCGCAAGAAGCGTGTGGAGAAACCAAGGCGCAAAATAACTGCCCATGAACTGAGAAAAGTCAAGCGTGCAGCTGCCAAGATGCCACTTGCCACCAGTTTGGCAATATTTCAGAGCTGCAACATCACTGGAGTGCCCAAAAGCACAAGGTGTGCAATACTCAGAGACATGGCCAAGGTAAGAAAGGCTGAAAGACGACCACCACTGAACAAGACACACATGCTGAAACGTCAAGACTGGGCCAAGAAATATCTCAAGACTGATTTTTCTAAGGTTTTATGCACTGATGAAATGAGAGTGAGTCTTGATGGGCCAGATGGATGGATTGGTAAAGGGCAGAGAGCTCCAGTCTGACTCAGACGCCAGCAAGGTGGAGGTGGAGTACTGGTTTGGGCTGGTATCATCAAAGATGAGCTTGTGGGGCCTTTTCGGGTTGAGGATGGAGTCAAGCTCAACTCCCAGTCCTACTGCCAGTTTCCCGGTTCATAAAAATGTTAAACTTTTTTATGAATGGGGAGCTACTGATTGGCTTAGAGTGCCAGCTGACCGCTCTAGCCAATCAGCGGCATTCCTACCAAGCAGCACTCTGTGCTTCCTGACACTCAGTAAATAAAAGTGAACACATTAACACTGATACTTCTTTTAACCTGGGGCAATGAGAAGGTCCAAAGTTTCCCTGCCAGGCCCAGGTACCAAAGCCTTATGATGTGGTGTCCAGAATAAAGTGGAGTGTTCTCTTCAATTGTCCTTCCTGCTCCAATTTCCTTTTCTTCTCATTCATTTGACACAGTCTTCTTTTTCTTCTGACAGTCTTCTCTCCTCCCTGGCTCCTTCTGCTCCTTTACCTTTCTGCTATTTTCTGCTTCTTTTGCGCCCTTCTGCTCCTTTCGCTTTCTGATCCCTTTCTGCTCCTTGCAGACCATTTCTGCTCCTTCTCCTACTTTACCTCTGTTTTCTGCCCTTTCTGCTCCTTGCTGTCCCTTCCTGCTCCTTCTCCTACTTTACCTTTGCGATCCTTTTGCCCCTTCCAGCTCCATGCTACCCTTTTCTGCTCCTTCTCCTACTTTACCTTTGTGCTCCTTCTGATTCTTTCTGCTCCTTTACCTTTCTGTCCCTTCCTGCTCCTTGCTGCCCCTTCCAGCTCCTTGCTGACCCTTCCTGAAGGCTGTCTCCCCCATCCCTCACTTACCTGATATATAGGCTGTCTCCCCCCCGCCCATCCCTCATGTACCTGATCTGTAGGTGGATCCCCCCCATCACTCACTAACCTGATCTGTAGGCTGCACCCCCCACCCCCATTCCCTCACTTACCTGATCTATAGGTTGCCACCCATCCCTCACTTACCTGATTTATAGGCTGCCACCCCATCCCTCACTTACCTGATCTATAGGCTGTCTCACCCCCCCCCCATCCCTCACTTACCTGATTTGCAGGATGTTCCTCCCCCCTCCCATCCCTCACTTACCTGATTTATAGGCTGTCTCTCCCCATCCCTCACTTACCTGATCTATAGGCTGTCCCCCTCCATCCCTCACTTACCTGATCTGAGGGCTGTCTTCCCCCTCCCGCCCCCCACACCCCCATCCCTCACTTACCTGATCTGTAGGCTGTCTCTGTAGTTTGGGAGTTTCTGGCTGTACTCTGTGCTGCTCCCCTGCGGATTCAGTCAGGAGAGAGAAGCAGGGATAAGATGTAGCTTCCTATCCCTGCCTCTCTCCAAACACTACTGGCCGGCGCCGGTATTACAGTGTATTATCAATCTGAAAATAAAAATACCGGCATGGGGGGTCCGGACCGCCGAGCTGGAAGGCAGCATGGCAGCTCAGCTCCTACAAATTACTACCTAAATAGCCATAAAACTACGATTTTTAACCATACCAAGGACCGCCAGCACCTGTCCTCAGGGTACAGGGGACACTGGATCCAGGCTGAGGCTGGTTCCCCGAGCTACAGTCCCCAGAAGGAGAGACCCTTGATGCCCTAATTGGGGCCTACTCCGGTGGTGAGTGGGGCGGACGGCCGCTGCCCCACTATCCTGCCAAACGGACCCAACCAGAGGACGGCAACCAGGTGGATCTGGCCCCGTTCCCCCCCACCTCTGGACCGGTGGGGGTGATCCCGGTCCGCACCGTGGGAACCAAACTGAGACAGCGCAACCCGGGGCCAGGCACATTACCACCCAGCCTCGTGGCCCAAACGCCTCAACTAAAATGGCGGATGACAGAAGCGCCAAGGCCAGAGGGAGGGCATGCCTTCTCCCCGAGCCAGAAGGGAGCCATGCGACCTCCGGGAACAAGCTGGTCCGCCGTCTACTATGGCAAGCAACAAGCCACTACTATAGCGACCAAGCAAAGCACCCAAGCAAAGAAAGGCTAACCACTCACAGCCACCCCTGGTGAGAACGCGCCGCCAACTAACGACCAACCTACATCTGGACTGCAATAAACTCACAGGGGGCACCGATAATGCAGAGACTCATATGACCTACATGCGACAACGCTACTATACCCTCTTACCGGCACTGAGACCCAAAGCAACAGTCTCTCCACCAAGCCGCAAAGCGGAACGGGCGGACAACATCCACTAGGCTACAAGCGAATGGGCACAACAATGCTCCACAACCCACTGGATAATCCGGCGTCCCCACTACTACTCCTAGCGGGGTAACCGGCGGAACATGAACATGACTGTAACCTTGAATAGCAGCGGCAAGCATAAAACACTGTCTAAATATAAGAGACTTCCAACATATAGGGAGTGCTTAGTGACTCAGTCGTTTTTACCAGCTACTAGTCAGGAATATGGGGATCTGCACTTAACTAGCTAATACTGTTGTGTCTTTATGTCGGGAGGTGGGAGGCATTGCTAGTTGATCTGGGTCCGAGGAAGTGCTTGTAACTAATTGCTTAACTACTGAAGCACCACATATGGCAAGGCGCAATGTTGATGTATAGGCTCCATCTCATATTAATCGAGTTACTCGCTAAACCTAGCCTGATGTACTTAACGTTGACAGAACCCTATTACTTTGCCTCTGTTCAGTTTTTATATGCCATAACCTGGTCCTAGCCTATATTAAATAATAAGCAACTGAGTAATCGTTCTATCCTAGCCTGCAATAACAACTAGTACAGGGTATGCCGATCACACTGTCATTGACACTGCCTCAGCACTGCCCTGTTAATCCTGGTGGCAGTGCAAACCTATGTGTTCTTATTATGCACAAATAAAATAAAGATTGACAAAAAAAATTAAAAATACCAGCACAAGCTGAACAATCCTTGGCCCCCCCTGCGGACGACCATGGTTCCCAACCCAGTCCTCAAGTGCCCCCTAACAGTCCAGGATTTAGGGATTACCCAGTTGTGTCTAAGGTATTTTTAGAAAGACAAAAAAAAAACACTTTAGATACAGCAGGGTATCCCTAAATCCTGGACTGGTAGGGGGTACTTGAGGACTGAGTTGGGAAGCCCCTGTCTTAGACAATAGGAAAGTAGCATATGCATCTACAGCTCACACTACCTGAGCAGTGTGCTCACTCTGGCTACCTGTATACCTGTGTCTCACAATCCACTTCCTGTTACTTACTTCATAGCCCTTGCCTCAGAAAGGACAGATGATAAGCTTACTTCTTCAGAGAAATCTCAATGTATTCTTTCTGGTGGAATATTTTCTTAATAAAGTCTAAAAAAAAAAACCATTGTAGACCATAATTATGAAATCCTTCATAAACAGTACAATGACACTATCTAATAGCAGAGTACGCTTTGTTACTACCCTACTAGCATACTGGCAAAAAGTGAATATATGGACATTGGTAAGATTACCAACAATAATCTTGTTTGGTTTTCTACTGGAAGGACTTTTATAATTGAACCACAAATTTGTTCATTTTCCGTCTTTTTAAATGGTGTTATCTAACTTTTGCAGCAGCGTAATAGTATTGAACTTGTTTTGTTGTATTGCTTGGCACATTTGTGATGGCACCAATTAAATAATTGTCATATATTCAATCCAGGTCTCTCCTCCCATCCTTTGCACATTAAATACTCGGCATTAACATTTTACATTTTAGGTACTAATGGAAGACCTGGACCACCTGGATTTAAAGGTGCTCGAGGTAATTCTGGAGTCCCTGGCTCCACTGGATTGCCAGGACCTGAAGGAGCCTTTGGATTCCCTGGAATGCCTGGGAAACCTGGAACAGCTGGTGCTGTTGGTACAACAGGACTTCAAGGTTAGATAATTCTAATTAGTGCTATATTTTAAGTAAACTCAAAAATAAAGTGAGTGACTAAGCATTGGGTAGTTACATTTAATGGCATAACAGTTCAAGAAGCTGAATTCTGTGAGATTCTGCAGCTCATTCTCCTTTTAGCTTCTACATTAGAGTCAATACATCAAACGTCTAGTAGTGGAATGTTAACTTTAGGCAACATGGAATATTTTGTTGTTTGCATGCTGTATTCCAGTCAATTATGTTACCTTAATTTCTCTAGGAACATCCACATTAAAAAGTTACGATATTTTTGTAAAATGGAAAAAGCGTATTAAAGTTGATCTATAACTTGCTCTGTGCACTTTACACAAGGTTTAATACATGGAAACTGTGCCATAACATTGCTTGTACTTGGAGGAAAAGATTTATATTGTGTTTTTATGAAGTTGTTGCTTTAATTGGCACTGTCCACTTTCCACATAGGTCCTCGTGGACAAAGAGGAGATGAAGGAGAGCAAGGACCACCTGGTCCTGTTGGCATGAAGGGAACACCTGGAGATTATGGAGATGTGGGATTTATTGGTGTAAGAGGCAAACCAGGTGAACCAGGTTTCCCTGGCTTGCCTGGCATGCATGGACATCCAGGTGTGAAAGGTAATATACTATGGTAATGGTGATAATTTTTTAGCATTTGTACTTTATTAGTTTCAGATAAAGGAACTGGGTACAGAAAGGAAAAAAGAAATCTGTATAATGTTAAATGAACATTGAGAAAAGTATAGAATACAAATGCAATTTAGATTGCTTAACACAGTATGTGCTATCAATCTACAAAATATATATTTATATTTAAAGAAAAAGAGTATGGAAAAATGGGACTATTTTCTAATGAACAATGTAAGAACCCGGAAGTAGGTAATCAGTGAAAAAAACAGCATAATTTTGAAGTGTTAGGAAAATATTTGTTTAAATGGAAAGATTCCATATACTAGGCATGTGCATGGGGAAAATTTTCGGTTCGTTTCGGCATTCCGAAATTCAGGATTTTTGCAAATCGGGACTTCGGCAATTCGGCACTTCAAGACTTCGGAACTTCGGCACTTCAGCACTTCGGAACTTCGGCACTTCGACACTTCGGAAATTCGGCAACTTTGGCACTTCAGCACTTCGGAACTTAGCAACTTTGGCACTTCGACACTTCGGAAATTTGGCAACATCGGCACTTTGGCACTTCGACACTTCGTAATTTCGGAACTTCGGCATTTCAGAATTTTGGGACTTTGGCACCTCGGGACTTCTCTTGCAGCCGCTTGGTAGATAACTCCCACAGTATTAGGGAGTTATCTACCAAAAGGCTGAAAGACCTAAATTGGTCTTTCAGCCAAATTTACTAATACTAAGTAAAAATTACTTAGTATTAGTAAATTTTGCCCCTACTCGCTATACCGGGGGCATGTAGGGGCATGTCTAGTAAACAGGGAGCAGCCTGTGACTGCTCACCGTAAAAAAAAAAAAAATAGTGGACCTAATGTCCTCCCCCTGGCCCCCACCCCTGAGCGGTGGGTGGGGGCCCTAAACAAGAATAAGGGGGGGGGACCTAATGTCCTCCCCTCTGGCCCCCACCCCTGAGTGGCGGGTGGGGTCCCTAAATACTAATAATGGGGGGGGCTAGTGTCCTTACGCTGTGTAATTTGACTCATAACTCTCTGATTGGTGGATTAAGTAACCAATCAGAGAGTTATGAGTCAAATTACACAGCATGGGAAAATTCCAAATAACTTTCCCACGCTGTGTAAAATGACACAGAGCACTCTGATTGGTGGATTTCAAACCAACCAATCAGAGTGCTGTGACAGGTAAATGTAGAGACTTACCTTGTCAGTCTCTTCATTTACCTGTCAAAGCACTCTGATTGGATGGCTTAAACCCACCAATCAGAGTGCTCTGAGCCTAACTGCAGGGCGGTGCAAGGCTTTATAAGCCTTCCCCCACCATGCAGAGCTCAGTCTGCGCGGAGCCCTCCATGGGTGAAGAAGGATTCTTTTTTTGCGCTCGTTTTTTGTTTTTTTTTATAATTGCGTCGGTTGTTATGGTTTTTTATTTGGCCTTTTTTGGAGCTGAAAAAAGAAGATTTTAGAAGAAAGAAAACATTGAATGGTAAGTTTTATTTTTTTTTACAGGTACTTAGTTAAAGGTCCCCCCCTCATTATTTTTAGGGTGAGGGGGGTAGGTAGGGGGGTAATTTTTATTGGGGGGGAGAGGTGACTAGGGGTTTGGGGATCCCTAGTCACCTGGGGGGCATTGTTTTTAGGGCCCCCACCTGCCGCTCAGGGGTGGGGGCCAGGGGGGAGGGCATTAGGTTCCCCCCTTATTAGTATTTAGGGGCCCCACCCACCACTGGGGGAGGGGGGCTGCTCACTGTTTAATAGACATGCAACCTACTCGCGGTATAGCGAGTAGGGGCATCATTTACTAATACTAAGTAATCTTTGCTTAGTATTAGTAAATTTGGCTGAAAGACCAATTTAGGTCTTCCAGCCTTTTAGTAGATAGCTCCGTAATACCGTGGGAATTAGGGAGTTATCTACTTATTCATTCCTGTCATTACATTGACTGGCCAAGTAACTTACATTTTATATGAATGTGTGTTACTTGATTGTTGTAAGTGTTGCAAATGCTTACAGCTGAATCCTGGCTATGTTTGTATACTTTTTATTTAAAATTGTTTACAATGTAACATTTTTCTTCTTTCACTGGGTAAGTATATTAGTACTTAGGCAATACTGTGCTTCGGAAATTCGGCAATTCGGCAATTCGGACATTCGGAAGTACCGGACCGAAACGAATTGCACATGTCTACCATATACCACTTATAAATATTATTTCTTTACTGTTCAAAGAGGGAAGATGAACAGCGTAATTATTTCTGCACATTCTGTATTCTGGACAATTGAATTGGTGAGGTAACGCACTGCAAATCCAAATTTGTAGATGTTCGTTGTAACACATGTAGATCAGTTTACAATCAGAATGAAGTTTGCCATCAATACACATGTGCTACATGGGAGTGAGTGGGGGTAAAAGATCACCACCAAACTTCCCTTTTCATTTTAGATGGGAAATGAGAGATTGGAGTCGAGGGAAGAGTGTAAGGAAAGTTCTTGCAATGTATATTGTTTCTGAATGACCTCGGATTGTATAAGAGTATCATTATGCAATGGAATATGTTGATGAGTAAGGCCAGCCATACACAAAGGCCTAGGGTTAAAAGTTGTCAGACAGTATGGGAGAGCTGAAAGCGGTATTTTATTGAATAGTTGCTCAGTGCAGCTTAGGGCACTCTATATTTATCCTACATTTAAAAAAAACAATGGAGTTTGAAACCTGGGGGGGTTTTGGTCTTAAAAGTAGCGGGAACCAAAGAATACATGCTACGGTATGTAGCTTAAGGAGGCAATGGTAACATTGTGAATGTATAACCATTGGGAATTTTCTTTGCCTGGGTGGTATTGAACAAGGTATCACTTATCTTATTAACCTTCAAACATTCTTCTTTAAACACTGTTGAAGATGTTTCATTTTTTTCAAAATCCTAAAGGTGTGAAAGGATCCCCAGGAATGGAAGGCTTCCAGGGTATGAAAGGTGTGAAGGGAAGGCCTGCCTGGAATGGACTTAAGGGAGGGACTGGCAACCCTGGCTTTCCGGGGGTGAAAGGAAATCAAGGAGTTTCAGGAACAAAAGGTATTTGTAACAAATGTTCTCTTTATTTTGCAAATTATATCGAACACACTTCATATGTGAGAGTCAGCTAAGAAGGTAAGTGTTGTAATGCTGATACTTTGTGTGAAGGTCAACAGCAAACTGTACTTTTAGAGAGGTGGTTCTTAAAATGTTTTTTGATTGAGATCCAAATTTGGGACACGGTTTTAGCTGGGTGATCAATCATTTTTTTAAATGACCTCAGTGGCACATGTTTTAAATCGTATATGATATATAACACATTTATGGCAATTTGGCAAGCACTTTTCATTAGTCCCTTCTAATGGTACACAATGACCTTTTCCATAAATTTATAGGGGTAAGCCAAATAATGCTGAATATTTAAGCCTCTCTTAGCAGAATGATTGCCAACAGACTCTATGCTCTTTTGATTCCCGCACCTTATCTTGTCTTAAGTATAGTATATATTCTCTAAAAAATTTAGCATTGACACAAGGGACCGCAATTACTATATGTAGGGCCCTGTTCAAAAAACTGAATCTGTGCAAAACCCCCATTCATTCTAACAATAGGATATTATATGAAGTTTCACTACTCCAGTAATTACACATCTCCTTATGTTCTTTCAGTCTTTTGTAATAATGTTACTGGAAACAGTTAGCGGATGGACTGCAGGCTCCAGTGGGCTGCAAGTATGTGTCATATTATTTGAAAGCTGTTTGACTCTTAACAGTGGAGCACTCCTAGCTCCTTTTAGTGCATTCCTTTGAAAAACTAGAGTAAGAAAGAAATTATATTTTATGTGATTGTGGTACTCTTTGCATTCCCTAGTGGTTGTTAGTGGAACTAATCCAACAAACTTTACCTTCTACATACCAGATTGTTGGCATGAGTCTTACTCATCCAACCCAAAGGGGTTTCCTGTGCTCTGTGGCTCTAAGTAAGTGACAGTGAAATTGACCAGAGGAAGAAAGTTACTGCTGAGCACCATGCAAGGGTTATAAAACAAAGTTAAATATGTCCACATGGGAAGAAACACTGGTGAGACCTCCCTTGGAGTATTGTACACAGTACTTGAGACCGTATCTCCAGAAGGATATTGATACTTTGGAGCGAGTTCAGAGTAGGGCTACTAAACTGGTTCATAGATTGCAGGATGAAACTTACCAGGAAAGGTTAAAACACGTATAGTATGGAGGAAAGACGAGACGGGGGGATATGATAGAAACATTTAAATACATAAAGGGAATCAACACAGTAAAGGAGGAGACTTTATTTAAAAGAAGAAAAACTACCACAACAAGAGGACATAGTCTTAAATTAGATGGGTAAAGGTTTACAAATAATATCAGGAAGTATTCCTTTACTGAGAGGGTAGTGGATGCATGGAATAGTCTTCCAGCTGAAGTGGTAGAGGTTAACACAGTGAACAAGTTTAAGCATGCGTGGGATAGGCATAAGGCTATCCCATAAGGCTAGCTATAAGATAAGGCCGGGGACTAATGAAAGTATTTAGAAAATTGGGCAGACTAGATGGGCCGTTCTTATCTGCCATCACATTCAATGTTTAATATTAGGTAACATAGATATATTAACTTACGACACATATAACAAGTATGGTATAATATCCCTCTTAAATATACCTTCCTATTTAAATTGGAACTGAGTGAAATTGTTCCCTGTAATACTTTTTTTTCTGATTTAATTTAAAGGGGATCGTGGGGAGGTTGGAACACCAGGAGCACCACCTCATATAAAGCCCGAAATGATGATGGAAGTGAAAGGGGCGAAAGGAGAACAGGGTATCGATGGGTTTAAAGGATTCTCTGGAGATAAAGGTAAGCCCTCCTTTTAGTGATTTTACAGTAAAATGCATTTTTTAGGATTTTGCTAAAATTATTTTTTAAGCCCACCATGTTAATGAACACTTTAGGCACAAGAACAACCACTACAGGGTACTGTAGTGATTATGGTGCCAGGAGTGTCCTGGCAACCCCCAATGTAAGCACTTAAACTATTGAGTAACAGTTTGTCTTCTTAACTGGGGTGGTCAGGAGATGTCCACTTCCACCTCTCAGCCAGAAGCTCTCCACTCTGAGCCCAGAAGCTCTCCACTCTGAGTATTGCAAGGCTTAAGGCTGAGAGCTATCAGCTGATGCACTGATCAAATGAGCTGGCCATGCACTGCAGGGTTTAAGTTAGGAGAGCTTATCTGAAGGCTGATTAGAGGTGGGGAGCTGGGGCACTCCTTTGCCCACACCCATTAGAGTGTTTAGTAGTTATTATTGTTCTTGGGGTGTTCAAACTCTGTCACTTCAGTTGTTGACTGCAATTCACAATGTAACCAGTCAAATGCTAGAATGTTATTTTCTATTTACCGAAAAAGTATGAGTGTAATATGAGTTCAAGTCATGCTTCTAGAACAGTTCACAATACAAATCCTCAAAGCACACTAACATTTCAAGTTTTGTCCTGAATTCACAAAGGAGCAGAGAAACGAGAAATGGTTGACACTAAATCCTGAACTAATGATGTACCTTAAAATTAGATTGGGAACCACTGTTCTAGAGAATGATTCAATCATTCTTTATATTTACTGGTAACCCCAACCACCACCACGTTTACTCAATGCAGCTGATTGAAATGCATTTAACTGTAAACTACAGTAACATACAATCATATACTTCGTGAGCCTGTGGAGATAACAATTGCAAAATCAATATTATTAAAATACTACCAATAAAAACTTTCACAGCAATTCTACAAATATTTTTTTATGGGTGGGAGTAAAAAATATCAGGAAATATATATTGTTTTTATTATTTCAATAAACATTTTGCAGTGTAGTCAAAGAATGTTGTTATTGTTCCTCTATACTCCAGATTCTGTTCTTAAAACAACTTTAATGTGTGCAGAGATAAACGGTTATTGGAAGTTCATAAATCTTTTTGTTTTGTTAGGCACTAAAGGGATGCCGGGTCACCCTGGTAAGCCTGGAGAATCGGGTTCACCAGGAATGCCAAGCACTGAAAGTGGTGATAAAGGAGAAAGTGGACAAAGAGGCTTTGAAGGTCATCCAGGAGTACCAGGACAAGTTGGTCCACCCGGCATGGGTGGATTTCCTGGATTTACGGGTCCCAGAGTAAGATTATCCTCAATTAGAAGGATCTTTTTAATTATTTCTAAAGTACAAAAACATTTACTTTTGTGCAATAAAAGGTTTAGATATAGCAGGTCTCATTTAGAAGGGAGAAAAAACGTAGAAGGTAGAAAACATCCACACATACATAAAGTGAGAAACTATAATGACCTTTAAACAAACTTCAGGTTCACCATGGTGTTTCTAGAATATATTTTTTCATTATTTCAAAAACATTTATGGACTTTATGACTGTAAGTAATGATTTTGGCCAATGTTCTATAGTTTATTCTCTGACGTTGTAGTCAGCAACTATCAGGGCTTGGGAAAGATGTGGTTGAACATCGAAGGAGCTTTAATTTATTTTCAATAAAGATCTATTTAACAAGTGTATCTTATTATACAGGTTTATTACTCCACTACTACAAATGGATCAAGTTGTAGATATTGAACTCTTCTTGAAGCAAAGCCAAACTGACAGAGAGAGTACATTTTGTTCCTATCTATAGTGGTTTAAATGGTTATACACAAGTGGGAAAGTATGTAGAAACGGCATCTTGTTTCTTTATCTAATCCAAACATAGCTGTTAAATTGTATGCATTTTGTCATTTTGTAGGGTTCACAAGGTCTGCCTGGTTTTTATGGTTTTCCAGGGGAAAAAGGTGTTCTTGGAGAAATAGGTAGGAATCAGAGACAATGGCAAATCAACGTAATTCGGATATTGTGAACTGAAAATGTATATTTGATGTATTCTATGTCACCTGCAGGAGATCCAGGGGACACTATAGATTTACCAGGGGAGAGGGGGTTAACCGGTGAACCCGGTGCTACTGGATTTCCAGGTATTTATTTCAGCTCTATGTAGAGTGAATCTGTTTTTTTTTTTTTTTACCTGTTGATACTCACATCATAAACTGTAAGGCAATGTAACATAATAAAAATGGTAAAATAAAATCTCAGTGTAGAAGCATTTTCCATTTGTTTAACATGAATCTATTCCTTATGTGTTCTCATAAAAATTATCCAGGCTATTTAAGGTGTTAATTGTGTATGTTTGAAAGTGAACTTCGCTTATTACTATCCCATTGCACGAAACCTCCAACTTTTGCAGCTTTATGCTTCTTGAGAATCTATACTATAATGTATATTTTTTTCTAGGAGGGAAAGGAATAACTGGAGAGAAAGGTACTGTTGGAAATTTTGGTTTCCCAGGAATTGAAGGAATGAAGGGAGAAACTGGATCACCGGGACAGACAGGACAACCAGGTACATTATGTGTACTAGTGATATGTCAGTCGTGGGTCTCTCTTCTTGTCTTTGTTATTAATTTGTATCTCTTATTAACTCAGTGTCTACAAATCCCTGTTGTACTGTGTTTCTGTTCCCTGATTATTTTATGCAAAAAATTCACTCTAACTGTTCATAGCTATTTCTTTTACAATAGGATTTCCGGGTCAGCTGGGATTAAAGGGTTCTCAGGGTGACCATGGTGTCCCAGGTCTATATGGTGATAAAGGAAACACTGGCAATCCTGGTTTACCTGGTCTGCAAGGTAAATATCTCAAAGCAGTAATGGAATTCCATAAGTAGAAAAATGTTACCTGTACACTAGCCTAAATCCCTATGACTATTTAAATAAATGGAGGTTATGTATTAACTCCAATGGCCATTAGCTGTTTCTTAATTTATATAATTCAATGTGAAGCGCTTTTGGTAAGGTAACCGTTTATTAGGACCATCAAACTGAGGCTTTACATCCTCTTTCTGGCATCAAAAAAAAATCATGAGCTTCTATAGCAGTCTATAGCAGTTTTCTATGATATCTGATCTCTTCCCTTTCATATGGTTTATGATGACTGGAAATATTTATTTGTGTTTATATCCACATACTTCTAAAGCCCTTATATGTCCATGAATGTTTCCAAGAATTTATTCTGCTCTTATTAATTATACTTATATATTATATTAAGACTTTAATTTTTTTTTTTTTCAACCATTTTCAAGTGGTTTCACACAAAAAAACAGTGTTCTTCTGGCACTCTATCCGCAGTTGCTGACATGATAATGATGAAGTGTTTAATTCCGCATTATCCATCCAATCTTGCACTAGTGGCAATAATAGGCTGTAGATTTAATGATAGGTTGTTCCTTTAAATTAAACAAATGCCCATTAGGTAGATGATATCTAAGTCAACACATACTAATAAATGCAATATCTAAAATACATACTGCCTCATTGATTCAATAGGTCTAATGATAGTTGTGTATGTGTTTCTGTGACAGGTTTTCCAGGTTTAAGAGGCAATACTGGGGAATATGGCTTGCGAGGCAATAAAGGGATATCAGGAGAGCCAGGTACAACTTCTGCCAAAACTACTATCAAAGGTGCTGTCAATCAAGCACTGCTTCAACTTGTCCAAAATAATGGATCTATATGCAATTTCTCTTAAACAGGCCCAGATATTATAGGTGCACAAGGGATAAAAGGTGCTACAGGTGAGAAGGGTGAACCAGGAGAATCTAGCACAAGTGGAGGATTACCTGGTAATTCTGGTGCTAAGGGAAGCAGAGGACACCCAGGTAAGTAATATTTACATATGAATATACATGTCATTTTTTTTCAGATATGTTTAGAGGAACACTTGAAGCATCATAACCACTACAGTGTGTTGTAGAGCTTATGATAGAAGGTTGTCGTAGTGCAACCCCTCCACCCCCCCATGTAAATAGTCAAACCATTTGCTATAGTTTAACAACGTACCTGGGGTCAGCAAGTTGTCTGTCACTTCCTCCACTGAGAGCCATAAGCTCCTGCACAGAGCTTTTGTTAAATCTCCTGAGATAGGGCCAGCTCGTTCACTGACAATGTCAGCTGATTGCCCAGCTGCACCGCTAGACTTATACCTATGAAGATAACTTCTGGCTCTCAGGGAGGAGGTAACTGACACCAAGCAGACCCTAGGTAAGTTTTTGAACCATTTGCAAACAGTTTCACTACTTATATACTTGTATTGGAGGGGTTGAGATGCACTCTTGGCACCATAACCAGTACAGCATACTGAAGAAGTTATGGTGTTTGGCATACTCTTTTATGTACTCTTTTAAGAGAGAAATTAAACTGTATTATCTTCCACCATGATGTTATAAATATGTTTTGTCTAGCTAAACCACATGCAAAATATTCCTAATAATAATTTAGTTAAATCTACACTGATGATATAAGTTAAAAAACATATGTTTGGTGGAACTACTCATGGAAGAAATTGGTGACCTTGATCTGATATGATGACATTTTTTCTTTAATACCAACTTACAAGCTTACTCATAAAACAGCATCTTTATTTGTTCTGCAATTTATTCTGTATCATGGAATTTATACTCATTTGAATCTTAGGACCTGGCCTTCTTTTCTCTTCTAGGTCTACCTGGCAATATTGGTTCTCCTGGCATTCCTGGACCTCGTGGGCTCCCTGGGTCGTTCAATAGATCTGGAATTCCTGGAGATGTGGGATTTCCAGGGCCAAGTGGTTCACCAGGTAACATCTTTGTTTTGCTTTGGCTGTACATGGGTAGTTATCAACTCCCTCACATACTAGACGTAATCCAATATTCAGTGAATTCACAATCATGACCTTATTAACACTTTTGCTATGTGTTTATTCCACCATAATCTAACTATTCTTTTGAGTGAACCATAACCATGTTACGTTTGGTTGTTTGAAAGGTATAAATTGCATTTTTTTTTTCCTGACACCTTATTAGCATACATAACACAATGTTAAGCATGAGTAAAATATTGAGAATTTTTTAAAAATTAAAATAAACTTTTTTTTTCAGTTTTCCATATTAGAATTTCTACACGTCTAGTTTTACTGAAAAAAAATTAGTTAAAATACATTTACTTTTTAGTCCTGATTGCCGAAATGTTGCATATATCTAGCATTTCAATGAATTTTTGGAAGTTATAGGACTTATATGCAAGGTCTGGATTGCAGTTTTAAAGCTCAGTCTTTGCAAATGGTTTACTACTAGAATGCAAACCCACCAGGGTATAGGAATACAAGCTTTTTGACACCTTCATTAGTATTATTTTATCACCAACATTTGCCAAATGTGCTGGTAATATTTACATTAGTACAAATAACAATCAAGGAAGTTTTACCCTTTTACACAGAAACTTCTAATAACCCAGCAGTGTCTAATACCAGCAGCAGAAACAATAATATATCTGTTCATGTGCTACTATTATCTGGGCTTTAGCAAAATACATAACTAAGGTCTTTACAGACGCAATAAACGCAGGGTCTGCAAAATTCCCCATGAAAATGAAGTATGTAATAAAATAAAAATAAATTAAAGATAAAATAAAACATAATATACATCACATAACTCAAACAGTAGGCTGCAATATGTTAATGCTAAGATAACCCTTTCAATTTCTAGCCCAAGAGGAACAGAAAACAATCAAAAGGAAGTTGTGCCCTTTTACATTGAAGCTTATAATAATAATGAAACCTTGCCTGATATGAACAATAATGTAACAATTCAACAGCTGAAAAAATAAGCAATAATGTAACAGTTATCAACGGTATACGATGCAATCGGTGCAATTATGCTATGTACGCTTTCAAATCGAAGATACCAGGCTGGCTGCAAGTGAGAGATGTATGATTGATAGAGGATGCTGTCTGAGCAACTGCTTGCGATGGGCATCTCTGAAAGACCATTTCTTTGAGCTCTCATAAATAGCCAAATCTACACTTTTCACTGCCAAAGTATAGTGTGTGTGTTGTTGATCACCAAACGTATAACAATGTAACAGTTGATCACTACATACACTGTAAGGGTGTGCTGTAAGCACTATAACTACCACAGCTGATTTTCTAGTACAAAGACTTTATGGGTGCCTCCCTGTCGACTTGTGCCGAAACATCTTTAATTAATTTGAAACAAAATGAGGCTCCCTTGGCACTTGATACATTGGCCCATCTGATGTGGCTGTGCTAATGCAGAAATTTGCTTCATTAGACTACCCATATTTTGGGTAAAAGTGATAGGATGCTGGCACATGCCCAGCACTTTTAGTGAGCAAGTCTTGCTATGATAAAAAGTACCTATTTCTGTAAACTAGAATTTTATGGGATGAGTATCCACTAATGTACAGTTTTTCAATAAACTCCACGCACCATGACCACTACCACCACTACAGCCCAATGTAGCGCTTATAATGCCAGGGGAGCCCTGGCATCCCTCAATTGTAAGTAGACAAACCATTTTAGAACAGTTTGACTTCTTACCTAGGGTTTGCGGAGCACTGCTCTCTAACTTCACTACTTCTGACATAGCTGGAAGCCCCTGCTTAGGGGATTCTTTTAGCTCTTCTGAGATACGCCCTGAAGTGCAGGGATAGTTCATTGGCTTAGATTATCAGCATAGTGCTCTCAGTCTATGAACTAAACCTTGCACCACCAGGCTTAGCTCAGAGAGCTTCTGACCCTGAAGTAGTTGAGGCATGAACCAGTGCCCAGTGGACCCCAGGTAAGAAGTCAAACCATTCTAATTTGGTTTGACTACATAAAATGGTTTGACGACTTAAAGCGCTCAATTGTGAATGTGGTGGTTAGAACATTGCTTCAATAAATAAATATCCATTTACAGACACTCCTCACTTACCGACCGGGTTCCGTTCTTCCGTCCCGGTCATAAAATGAATTGGTCAGTAAGGTCTACGTTCGGGTCAATTCCCTCGAATATAGACCAGTTCACTAGCGCAGGGAATCGCTAAAATCCATTTTCGGGGAAAATTCACCAACATAGACCAACTCTCTAAAGTGGGGACTCCCTTGAATCCCCACGCTACAGAGCTGGTTGTAAGTGCGAGCCGTCGTAAAACAGGTAGGTCGTAAAGTGAGGACCACCTGTATAATAAATTACACAATCACATGTTAATTTTTGGCTTAAAGAATTACAGTTAATGAACAGCAAGAAAAGGAGAGTTTTGTTGCTTGATTTTGGTTTATTTGTGGTGAATTACTTTACAATATGCAATACTAACAATTTCTTTGACTTTTAGTTTACTGATCTAACTGAAATTTATTTCAGGTTCACCTGGTCCACGTGGTATTCCTGGTCTGTCCTCCTGGCCAGGAAGAAAAGGAGATGAAGGATTAGTAGGCCTACAGGGACATTTTGGATTCAAAGGAGTCCCTGGTGATGTTGGTCAACCGGGAGAGACTGGAATTACTGGTGTTTCTGGACTAAAGGGTACAGTGAATGTTTCTATTTACAGCTCATGGCTGCTTTGTTTTGCATCAAGGTACACTTATAAAATATCCACGTATCTGTTATATCCTCAGGTCAAAACGGGGACCAAGGAGTTATGGGGTTTACTGGTGTCATTGGACCAACTGGGGACAGAGGACCTAAAGGACCCAAGGGTGACACAGGGCCTACTGGTAAGTGGCAATATTAATATTACAGTGTGCTTGCTTGCCATTTGTAGATCAAGAATAGATCTTCAGTCATGTATGTCAGCTTACTTTGCCAATGGAGGATGATGTCAGGAATACTGCCAAATGTATGCAGGGAATCGTACCTCCCAAGTGCCCCTATTTAGAACAGACAGTCCCTATTTTGGTAAGAAAAATAGTGGAGCAGAGTTAAAAAAAAAAAGGAGGGGGGAAGGGAAATGGATAAAACTATGAGAGAGAGGCAGCTAGTCCAATTAGGAAAAATATACAGAAAAGGGGGACAGCGCTTTCCCTAATATAGACATAACCTCTGTCAAATATGTGAACAACTGAGTTGCGTATCATATAGACATGTGCAATTCGTTTCGGTCCGAATATGAATTCGGACGAATTACAGACAATTCGGACATTCGGGTACTTCCGAATGTCCAAATTGCCGAAGTGCTGAAGTGCCAAAGTGCCGAAGTTCCGAAGCACAGTATTGCCTAAGTACTAATATACTTACCCAGTGGGTGCTCACTGTAAAAATAAAATAAAAAATAAGGTCCTATTGCCGCCCCCCCCCCCCCCCCCCACCCCTGAGCGGCGGGTGGGGGCCCTAATGTAAAATAATGGGGGGGACCTATTGTCCTCCCCCAGTCCCCCACCCCTGAGCTGTGGGTGGGGGCCCTAAATCAGAATAGGGGGGACCTAATGTCCTCCCCCTGGGCCCCCACCCCTGAGTGGCGGGTAGGTGCCCTAAATTGTAATAAGGGGGGGACCTAGTGTCCTCCCCCCTGGCCCCCACCCCTCAGCGACGGGTGGGGGCCCTAAAAACAATGTCCCCCCCAGGTGACAGGGGTCCCCAAACCCCTAGTCACCTCTCCCCCCCAATAAAAAATATCCCCCTACCTACCCCCCTCACCCTAAAAATAATGATGGGGGGACCTTTAACTAAGTACCTGTAAAAAAAAAAAAACTTACCGTTCGATGTTTTCTTTCTTGTAAAATCTTCTTTTTTCAGCCCCCAAAAAAGGCCAAATGGGGGGAGTTAGTGACTTGTGTTTCTGCCTTGGGGCTCGTAAGAATTTTGTGGTATATAGGTGTATTTCACTTGATTATTGTGCCTGTTATAGTGTGCATCTTATATATATATATATATATATATATATATATATATATATATATATATATATATATATAGTGTGTGTGTGTGTGTGTATTTCCAATTTATGTTAATATCATTAAAAAAAACACAAACATTTAAAACAAAAAAAAAAAGCAAAAATAAAAATTTTAAAAAAATTAATACATTTAATTATAAAAATTCAAAATAAGAAAAAAGTACCGGGACTTGCACTTCCCTGTCATGACGTCCATTGTCCACTGTCAGGCTCTCCAGGAGTTTCTGAGGTAGTTTAGTAAAAAAAAAAAAAAATAGTTTAAACTTTTTTTTTGGTGTGTGAAGCAGGATAGTGAGAAGGTCTTTTCCAGTAGCAACCTTGTCTCAAACTAGGCTTTGTCAATGGTACACAGTAACAGAATGCAGATTTTACTGCTAGTCACATGTTGCTCAGTTTATATTTAATTGGTTGGAAGTTAATCGCTGGTATGCTAGTGTTATTCAGTTCACCTGTTCTCCTAAGAGCCTGTTTTAAATCAATTACCTTCTCTAGTCAGTGTGAACTGGATTTTGTCAAAAATAAAACCAGTCATGAGACTTTACATATGTGCCCAAGAAGTAGCTATATTCCTGTGTTGGCCATCTGATATATTTTATTTTTATTTACTTCTTCTCTCCTGCAAATGTCTATGGGAATTAAAAGGATACACGCTTGTTTTTTTTCTACTCCTTATGACCAAATTGCTTAGATTGTTTTTTGTTGGTAATTAAAAATGTATCTCGGTCAGATTTTGTTCTGATTAATTTTCTTTTTTCTTTTACTTTTCCCTTCTCCTTTCTCCTTCCCCCTTCCATTTTCCTTTCCTTTTATACTTTAGTGCCAAATTATATTCCATTAATATACCATGTATTCATGTCTTCACTATTATTATTATTGCCATTTATATAGCGCCAACAGATTCCGTAGCGCTTTACAATATTATGCGGGGGGGATTTAACTATAAATAGGACAATTACAAGAAAACTTACAGGAACAATAGGTTGGAGAGGACCCTGCTCAAACGAGCTTACAGTCTACAGTCCACACTATCAACACTTGTATGTGTAAATAATTGTTGTAATTCATTAAAAAATAAAAAAAAACACAACAAAAAACTAAGAAACCATTCAAGATTATAGACAGATCTAATTTTTCACTACAGAGTAGTTATTGGTCCAATAAACGACAAAGTGCAAATTCTACATTTAGACCATTCGGTTGAAGTGTGTTTAATAGGAAGATCCACTAAATTTTTTTTTTACCACATTCCCTAATATGGTCCCCTCCTCTCCAATTTTTTGTCACATGACAAATAGCTTCAAAGTCTAGGAGACTGGCATCAGCGTCATGCATTTCTGCAAAATGTGCCGATACTGAGTGCTGAGGGCTGAGTGCTCACAATAGTGATGTTGTGCATGTGTTCACGTATTTTGGTGGTGTTTTTATGGTGGTTCTATGGGGGTTCTATCCACGTATTGCAGTCCACATGGGCATCTGAGGACATATATTACATTACTGCTATCACATGCGAGGAAATATTTTATTTTGAAAGTTTCTTTTGTATGTGTCGAAGCAATCTTTGGACACCTTTAAGAGTTTTCCTTTTAATGTTCTTCCAAGAAATGCAATTGTTGTTTCTACAAAAGCCTTTCTTCCTACTTCTGGTATTCAATTTCTTCTTTGGAACTCCATGACTTCTTATTAATTTGCTTTTAATGTTTTTTGCGCCTCTGAAGATATTGCTCGGTTTAAACGGAATGTTCTTCTGTAGAATATTGTCTTTCCTTAGCAGATTCCAATGTCTGTTAATTATTATTTTAAGGAGCACAATTGTTTGATTATAATCAAGAATAAATGGGAGGGCAATTATGCTGGATATTTGATTGTCATAGTGGATCTGTCCATATTTTCCACTTCCTTTATTGCTGTGATCAGTTCCTCTTCTTTAAATTATTTTTCTAAGAATTTGTGTTTCATGATCTCTGCTTGTTCCAAGTACACTTCTTTGTCTGTACAATTGTGCCGTAGTATCTTAAATTCATTATTAGGTAAGTTTTTCAGCCATGGTGGGTAGTGACAGCTCTTCTTCAGGATAAAGCTGTTAACATCAACCTCTTTGAAAAAAGTCTTTGTTTTCAGTTCTTCTTTTTTCATTTATATATAAAAAGTATGATTCTACTGATATCTTGCTGTGTGTAGTTGTTAGTTTCACACCCCAAGTGTTTAAGTTCAAATATTTTAAGAATTACTCTAAATTATTACTCTCTTCTTTCCAGATAAGAATTTTATCCTCTATGTATCTTTTATATACACTGATGTCGTCTCTCCACTTATGATCTTTTCACACATTCTTTTTCACAGTCACCCATGAATAAGTTTGCAAAGCTGGGGGCAAATTTTCTTTTGTATGTAGTATTTGTCTCACTTGAAAAATCACTGACAGACACACATACAGACACACTGACTCACAGACACATACTGACAGACATACACACATTCACTGACAGACACACAGACTCACTTATTCACAGACACATGCTTACTCACAGACACACTGACTCACAGACACACTGTCACAATCTGACAGAAAAACACTCACTCATTCACAGACACACTGACAGCTATACACACACACACATGCACTGGCATACATAAACACACAGACACACTGACAGACATATACAAACACACACACACACACACACGAACACACAATCATTGACAGTCACACACATTTCCCCCCAACACTCACAGATTACTGTTGTTTTTTTTTATTATTATTTAAATCCACCCATCTTCCATGCCTTTGGGAGAGCTGGGTGGATATTTTTCACCTGTGATCCAGTGAGGCTGATGGGCTGTCTGATGGCCGGGCTGTTGGGCAGACAGGCAGGAAGGCAGGTGGGCGTGCAGGCAGGAATGCGGGTGCTCAGGCATGCAGGCGGTTGGGTGTGTAAAGCAGGCAGTGAGGGTTCTGAGCTGAGAACCAAATCTGACTGAGATAAATTGAACAATTGTGTGTATAGGCAAAAATGTAGGGTGAGCCAATGGAGAAATAAACACTTCTTTTGGATCAACAGCAAAAACATATGTGAGGAAGGCTGAACTTTATGGACGCAAGTCTCTTTTCAGCTATGTAACTATGTAACTATATTTAGTGTTTATTTCTCCATTGGCACACCCAATATTTTTGCCTATTCACATTATTGTTTAAGGGTTTTGGAGAAAATGTTCCCTTTTTAGGTGTACTGCTCTCTCTCTTTTGTTTTATAGCGCTGACCCACCTTCTCTCTTTTCATAAATTCAACAATTACCAACAAAAACAAAACTAAGAAATTTTATCATACGGAGTAGGAAAACCAAACATGTAACCTTTTAACTCCTACAGACAATTGTAGGAGGGAAGAAGTAAAGAAAAAATATATCAGGTGGCAGACACAATAATATAGCTACGTCTTGGGTGCATGATATGTAAAGCCTCATATCTTTTTCTTTTTTTCGGGCGAAATCAAGGTTACATTGACTAGAGAAGTTAATTGATTTAAAACAGGCTCCTAGGGGAACGGCATAACACTAGCGTACTAGCAACCAACCAACCAATTAAAAAAAAATAAACTGAGCAACATGTGACTAGAAGTAAGATTTATAAAGACACTTGCATTCTGTTACTTTGTATCATTGACAAAGCCTAGTTTAGGAGATACGCATTTGAGACAAGGTTGCTGCTGGAAAAAGACATTCTCACTTCCCTGCTTTACTCACCAAAAGGAAGTCAAAACTATATTTTTTTCTATTAAACTACCTTAGAAACTGCTAGAAAGCCTGGAGGAGGACAGTAGAAGTTATTACAGGGAAGTGCAAGTCTCAGTATTTTTTTCTTATATTTTTTGCAGGTTTTTTTTAACGATATTAACAGAAATAGCAAACATTGTTATAGAGAATAGCCTTTTATATATGCAAGGATCAATAAATTATAATTTTAACTTTTGTTCGTTGGGTGTAAAAAGTTGAATGTTTTTTTTTAGGTGGTTGTGGAACGCAGCTCAGTTGTTCACATATTTATTGACAGAGGGTATCCCTATTTTAGGGCAGCGCAGTCACCTTTTTCTGTATATAGTATTTTGGGCACGAATACCCTTGTCCCTCTTTTCTATCTTAATGTCCTTCTTTTCTAGGAGCTCTATATTGTTGGTGTGTCTGAGTGTATAACAGAGCTCCCAGCAATAACACTCCCAGTAATGTGTCTTTAAACTGCTATAAATGTGTTTAGAAATCAGTCTGTGTAAATAAGACACATTGCTCTAGTTCTAAATTACATTTTAGTTGCATAAATTATTAGTGTCACCTACAATTTCTTAGAGCAGCCCCACCCCTGACCACACCCCTAAAATTGAAGTGTTCCTCTTTGTCCATTTGAAAAGTTGGGAGTATGGTATATGGGCCACATTGTGAGAGAGCAATTGGTAGATCCTCCATAGCTCTACCCCTCCACTTTTTTTTTTATTCTTGTGAGTGGGATCTGTGATGTCATATCTGTCACATCCCCCACCCACCCACAAACTCTGTTCATTAGGAGGGTATCGAGGAAAAAGCATTAATAAGTGTCACTGCACATTACCACCAATCGTGGGGATAATCTATAGCGGGAAGCCTTCTAACTGCCGCACAACATATAGATAGAACAAATGGTGCTGGTCAAATTGATCTGCACCATTTTGGAAAAAAATATATATAATATATTAAAAGCTGGCGGCTGTCAGTAGCTCCTTGGGAGCTAACTTGGACAACTGCAGCAATTTTGGCCTAAAAGTTTAAATTGATTATGATTTCATGACAATTCACAATTTAGTAAATAACATTGTTAGTAGCAGTTTACATACCCTTATACACATGCTGCATTTGAAGTGCAAATCACATTAAACGTCTATAAAGTACCATGAAGGTACACATTAACTGTATATGAATTAGCAAACATAAATAACGTTCCCATTCCTTTTAAAAGGATTGCAAGGTCCTCCAGGAGCAGAAGGAGAGCTTCCAACGCCCATGCAGATGATAGTGGACATAGGGCTTCCTGGGGTACATGGAATTGTTGGTCCTGAAGGAACACGAGGTGAAAGGGGACCTAAAGGTCCTCCTGGAGATCAAGGTATGCTTATATTAATAATAAAATCATTTTTCTAGAATTACTTAGACAACATAGCATTGCTTTTCTGTCACATGCCACATGTTTTTCTGTCTTTTAGGTGTGCGAGGTGACCGTGGTAGAGAAGGACTGCCTGGCAGACAAGGCTGGCCTGCTACACCTGGCTATCGAGGAGAAGAAGGACTAATAGGACAAAGAGGGCCAGTGGGTTTTGAAGGTGAATGGGGTTGGTGGTAATGTGCAGGTGGTAATATACACTATATATATATATGTTTTTGTTTTTAGCATTTCATAGTAATGTTTCTCAGGAGCAAAAATTGATATGCCCTTTTCCAATCACAATATATTAATATTAATAATATTACGCAACATTAACTTTGTATTTAACATCTCCCCATAGTAATTATACCCTACCAGCTACTAAAGCAAATGCATGGCCACACCTACCTTGACATTGGAAATCCAACTGCATCTGCAATATTTATTTTAAGGCAAGAAAAAGTAATGAAGAGGGCATGGCAATAATATCTTAAACTAATTTTAGTCATTATTTTTACTGTGACACATTGGAAATCTCTTTTTTTGGCATTAGGATGACAGTAATTAGATGCATGTGTCTGTGCAGGAGCTGAAATACTGTCTATGTTTTTCAGGTACCCCTGGTCCACCAGGGAATGTAGGACTACCTGGTATGCCTGGAAGAAGTGTCAACATTGGTTATCTTCTAGTAAAGCACAGCCAGACTGATCAAGAACCAATGTGTCCTGTCGGCATGGCCAAGCTCTGGAGTGGATACAGTCTATTATACTTTGAAGGGCAAGAAAAGGCACACAACCAAGACTTGGGTATTTATATACTTACTGTTATTTTACAGAAAAAAAACATATTCACCAAAGTTGCATGCTGTGTACACTTTTGAAACAACGTAATTAATTTGAACTATTGTGGTGTATGGCAGATTCACCTGTCTTAGACATACAAGAAAACACAAACATTCTTTTATGATATTCTGTCAGTCGTTATACTGGTTCTCCGGAAAATATAGGGCTCAATTTAAAATTCTGGTGCTTGCTTATATATCTCTACATAACACTGACCCTACCAACCTATCCTCACTAATACAAAAATATGCAAAAGATATGCATCTATTCTCTGTTCTTACTCGCACCTCTGACGCCCACCTTTAAGAGTTCTCTAGGACTGAGACATTCCTATGGAACTTCCTTCCGTGCTTCGTTAGACTCTCACTAAGTCTCAGTTCCTTCAAAAGATCATTAAAAACTCACATATTTTGGAAAGCATATAAATTAAACTGTTTATAGTAGACTTTCCTCCTTGTTCACCTACCCTGCTTCCTCTCCAATGAACTTCACTGTAAACTATTCTAGTGACCTATTTTTTCCCCATACATGGAATGTATCCTACCCTTACCTCATGTTCCACTTTACCCCATTCCGCCTAGAACGTAAGCTCATTTGAGCAGGGCCCTCTGTTCCTGTGCATCCAACTCGACTTGTTTCAAATACTTGTCTGTCATGTTAGCGGTTTATAAATAATAATAATAATATTTACAGGATGGTATAATTATTTATCAAGTGGCACATGTCTATGTGATACTAATATATGCTGAACATAAAGGTGGGTATCTGGTTTGTTTTTTCAGGTTTAGCTGGGTCGTGTTTGCAACGTTTCAGTACAATGCCTTTCCTATACTGCAACCCGGGTGACGTGTGTTACTATGCCAGCCGGAATGATAAATCCTACTGGCTCTCAACCACTGCACCTCTTCCCATGATGCCAGTGGTTGAAGATGAGATTAAACCGTACATTAGCCGCTGTTCTGTATGTGAGGCCCCAGCAGTGGCAGTCGCTGTCCACAGTCAAGATATGTCCATTCCACTATGTCCATCAGGCTGGAGGAGTTTATGGATCGGATACTCATTCCTCATGGTATTACTTTTGTTTTTATATTTTGTGTGCGCTTGATGTCAGTCTGCAAGCTTGATATTTTGGGCTTTGGTAGTATTGTGCATGCATTTAGAAACAATACATACATTTGTGGAGATCTAGTTTCCATACACTATTCTACATGTATTATGAATGCATACATCTTGGGCCAGATTAATATGTTGTAGCTTTGTCCACATCAAAAGATTGCTCCTGATGGCATCACTTCTGTTCAAGTCCCATATATCTGATGAAACATCATTGCTCTAAGTGGTATTTTACAAACTATTCCAATAAAATGTGTCTAGTCCATGCATAATGAAAAAAAGGTCAAGTTGTTTGTTTTATAAAATAATGAGAGTCAGAGTCAACATCTGCAGGGACCGCAAAGGTCTATGTTTGCATTAGTCTGTAGTCCTAACACTTTACTCTCCTTTCTTTGCTACAGCACACGGCAGCAGGAGATGAGGGTGGTGGACAGTCCCTCTCTTCCCCAGGTAGCTGTTTAGAAGACTTTAGAGCTACACCGTTCATTGAATGTAATGGCGCTCGTGGAACCTGCCACTACTTTGCAAACAAATATAGCTTCTGGCTTACCACTATTGATAAGACATTCCAGAGTTCACCCTCTGCAGATACATTGAAAGCAGGGCTGATTCGAACTCATATCAGCCGATGCCAAGTCTGCATGAAGAATTTGTAACAGAAAAAAAAAAAACAATAGAAAATCTCATTTTTTTTTTTTTTTTATTAAAAATATAAACACTAAACAAAATTTATATTGGTGCTAAACTTTAACTTATTACCTCACCACCTTGAATTTGATTGTTATAATATCCTGACATGCATATCTTGCCTATTACCCACAATATGCACTAAGCTTTACATCAAATTAAGTATTTCTTGCTTGTAAAAGATCCTCTGTATTAGTATTGACTTCTTGTGTATGAGTGAACCGCTCTGCTTGTAACTTACTGAGTAACCTGCCAGAAGCCAAGAAATTGCAAAGTGAGCCTAAAATTATTTTGAAATACATATTTTATATATTATTTATTTTACCTAAACATACAACTCATTTGAATTTTTTTCCCATGTTACAATAAGGTTTTCTTTTAGCATAATCTAGTAATAAGTAAAAAAAAAATTCACTTCATAACCATTTTTATGACATTGCTATTCCATAGCCATTACTGCATTGTTATGCAGCAAGAAAAAGCCTTATATATGAAAATGTAAACAGTGTCCTCCTAAGGAATAAATACTGTATTTTTCAGAATATAAGATGCACCTACACATAAGACGCACCCATATAGTTCAACTAAAAAGTTAGAAGAAGAAAAACAATCTGTGGTGGTGTGTGTGTGTGTGTGTTTGTCTGTGTGTGTCTCACCCCTCGGCACTCCAAATGCTCTGGACAACATCCTACATAATGTTCTTACAGCCATAATCTCGCTAAATATTGCTAAATATTGCCTACACCAGGTAATGGGAATTTGGTGTGTGTTTAATAAAGTAGGAAATGTAATACAGGCTCCCACTCCTGCAACAGAGGCCTTCATTGGCACAGTGAGGATGATTTTTTTTTCCACCCGAAATTTGTCTTAAAAAACCTGCATTAAATATTCAGAAAAATATGATAGATCAATTTTTTCTTCATATTGTGTAAATGCATTATTGTAGTCCAAAGTGTACTTTTGTTGACTTATTTAATCTAAAAACAGATTCAAAAAGCACTCTCCTTTAGAAAATAAAATCAATAATAAATAATACTTTGATGCTTAGATTAACCCAATGTTTCAGCTTCCAAAGTGGTTGACAAATTTCTATTGTAATATTATATACATACGTACATTGTGTACATATTATTTGTGTTGTTATAGTCTCAGCAATGTATGTTAGTTGCACAAAACTAAAAAAGAAAAACAAAAATTAAACAAGGACACTATTTTGGGCTTTCATAAACACTGCGAAAACAACAGTAAGGTCTACACATATTGTGCCTGGCATGCCTACCAACACACGATCATTGGAAACAAAGATTTTAGTAACAAATAAAGTTAAATTCCTCCATAAAGGTTTTAACCGTAACACTTTTTTTTAGCAACTAAAATGAAAACCAAAAACAAGTCAGAATCTAGTCAATAAACTTGAAGATGTAGTTTCATATTTAAAAACTATAAACATTTGCATATATGCTATTATATTTTCCATTGTGATTCTTTTCTTTTAATTTCTAAAGAATTATATATATCTCCTATCACTGCAGCGTGACATGCCTTCTCTACATTCACATGTCAATTTAATCTGTTATACCCAGAGGAGCATCACCAATACTTATTACTGTTATCACACAGTCAATATTACGAAAAGGTGCATCGCTGAAGAAATGACTCTAGGTCAGAACCCATATGTAGGTCTCAATGCCATTTAAGTGGGTCGCCAGCAGTTAAAACAGTCCCATCACATTAAGCCTCCAGGCAACTGAATGTTTACCTTTTGTTCCCTGTTTTTCAGTAACTATATTACAACTGAAGACCATATCCCTGACTAAATATCAAGTTTATGTATTATGTACCTGGCAATATAGGTTAAAGAGACACTAAGCACCAAAACCACTTAATCTGAATGAAGTGATTTTGGTGCATTAGACCTATGCTTTTTCTGGCATGCAAACCATTTTGCCTAATCCATGTTTCTAGTGACTATCAGACTAGGCACTTCCTCATTGAAGACCATCAATTTTTACATTTCTTCATGTTTGCTGCCATGACGTGCCATATCAGGATGCTGAATGCTGTTAATGCTTCAATTGGTGTGGTGGAGTGTGGCGACTGCCACCCATGCGCCATTGTCCACAATGCTTATGAGAAGCTTTTGAATAGATCAAGATCATCATAATTGATGATCTCAGAAGAGGTGGAGTCTGCACTGGGGAGTATATCGCAGCATGAATTTGTTTTTTGTTTGTTTTTTACACTTCGAGCACCATAACCACTGCAGCCCTCTAGCATTACTATAGTGCCAGTACTACCCTCCTATGATAAGCATTCAAACCATCTGAGAAACTTACTTGGGGTATGCCCAGTGGTTCAGTGACGAGCTCATCATCTGAGACTCTCCAGCCAGTGAGCCACCCCTGCATGCTAGAGCTTATGGCTGTCATAGAAGCTACTTGCAGGAGCATCCAATTACAGGGGTGCAGTAAACAGCAGACCCCAGGTAAGTTTTTAAACTGTTCTTAAAAGTTTTGAATACTTGCCCTAGGAGGCAGCCAGGACACGTAAACCATTACAGTGCTTGGAGTGTTCCTGTAAATTCTGCTAGTCCATAATCAGCTATTAACAGTTTGCTGTTTAGTGAATAGGCTTCAAATACAGAACACAGGAATTAAGCAATTTTATAACACTATCATATTCTTGTCGATTTGCTTTGTTTTAGTGGTACAGTTATGTAACTTGTTACATTTGATTTGTTGCCACAACCAATAACAAGTAAACATGTAAAAAAAAAAAAAAAAAAAAAGTATCTGTAGTAAATAAATGCTCTACCTAACATCGGTGAAGAAATTACTGTTTCCATTTAAGCCACTATTTTTTCATGTAACATCAGTGTATATTACGTTCTTCATATTACAATTTTATAATTATCACTATAACTTTTTTTTTTTTTGAGGTTGTCAAGCATTTTGTGTTGCTGTAATTTTCATGAATAAAATATCTTTATTTTATCATCCATGATTCACATGTTAATATAATATAGTAGCATAATAAAATGAAAATAAAAATTCAACATAAATATTCACTAACATGGCGCAGAGGGAGATGAGTAATAAGTCATGTGTAGGTTTTGCATTGTCCAGCAAAAACCAAAGGAGGAGGAGGACAAAAGGGACAGTATACCTATTGCAGATAAGAGGCTTAAGCAAAGATACATGAAATGAATTAGGTAAACGCAAAGAGGCAGGAAGTGCAAGAGAATATGAAACAGGATTGATTCTCTGAACAATTCGAAAGGGACCAATAAACCTGGATGCAAACTTCATGCTAGGAACCTCGAGTCTGATATTTTGCGAGGAGAGCCTTACCCGATCACCCATCTGGTAAACAGGGTTAGCACCATGCCGCTTATCAGCATGAAATTTGAAATGAGCTGCTGCAGTTTCAAGAGCCGTGTGGACTTTAGTCCAAGTCTCACATATACATGCGAGATTTCATCCAGAGCAGCAATAGTAGTGTCGGAGAACACTGCAGGAAGAACAATAGGATGACTACCGTTGTTGACAAAAAATGGACTATGTCCAGATGAGTCATGAGTAGCATTATTCCTGGCAAATTCAGCCCAAGGTAGCAAGTCAGACCAGTTTTCCTGAGTGCTATTAATAAAACATCGCAAATATAGTTCCGACTGGTTCGCCCTCTCAGCTGCACCATTAGTTTGAGTATGGTACAAGGATGAAAATGACAATTCTATAGCCAACTGTTTGTTAAATGCTCCCCAAAATCGTGACACAAATTAAGAACCCCTGTCTGACACAATATTTTGTGGAATACCATGTAAGCTGACAATTTCGCGTATAAATATATGAACCAGATCTTGGGAAGAAGGTCACTTTTTGAGCGGAACAAAGTGTGCCATTTTTGAAAAGTGATCAACCACCATAAGGATGGTGGTATAGCCTTTACAAATTGGGAGTTCCACATGAAGTCCATAGACAAATGAGACCATGGAACACTGGGTATAGAAAGTGGTTGTAAAAACCCACATGGTAGTTTATGGGGAACCTTAGAAACCACACAAACAGTACGAGCCTCCACATACTCTCTGACTTCTTTTCTAAGAGAAGACCATCAAAATGATCTGGAGACAGAGGAAACTGTTTTATTAATACCCGGATGTCGAGCTGTCAGATTATCATGGAACATTTTAGTAACTCCTTTCTTTCTAGCAATGGAATAAACAATCTATTTTGAGTTTTATCACTAGATGCCTGAGTCTGAGATGCCTTGATAGCACAAAGAAGAGGAGAAGACAAGGAAAGGACAGTAGAGGCAATGATACATTCAGGTGGAACGATGGGGGGGTCTCTTAATCTTGTTCTGACTCTTGTTCTGAATCTTGTTCTGATGTCAAATTGCCTAGATAGGGTGTCAGCCTTAACGCTCTTAGGACCTGGTCTGTACGTGATGATAAAGTTAAAGCGTGAGAAGAACAATGACCATCTAGCTTGTCTAGAAGACAGTCTTTAAGCATCTCCAATGTATACCAAGTTTTTGTGATCAGTTATGATCATGAGGGGGTCCTTGCAGGGGCGTACCTAGAGCATTTGGCACCCGGGGCGGACCCTGAGTGTGGCACCCCCCCCCCATAATAAAAATTTAAGAAAACACCCACATTTTTTTCAATGTTTTCAATAATATTTATTGCACAAATTTGTAAACTGCTAGTAACATTTGTAAAATGCGCCAGCTTTGTAGAAGGGGGGAGACCAGTGCTTTTGTAGAAAGGGGCTGGTGAGAACCTTCTAGAAAACTCCTGCCCTGCCCCTTTCTACAAAGCCCCTTGTCTCGCCCTTCATATAAAAACCCTGCACCCCGATCACATAAATTTCATACACTCCCTACACATGAAAACCCTGCACCCCGATCACATAAATTTCATACACTCCCTACACATAAAAACCCTGCACCCCGATCACATAAATTTCATTCACTCCCTACACATAAAAAACCCTGCACACCCCCTTAATAAAAACCAAAAACGTGCACAACCCCTCTTAATAACAAAAAACCTGCACACCCCCCTTATAAAATCCCTGCACACCCCCTTAACAAAAAACAAAAATCAGCAGTGCACATCCTCCCTTAATAAATAGAATACTGCAACCCCCTTAATCAAAAAAACCCTGCACCCCCATTATTTAAACCTCCCCCTTTAATTCTTTAATCCACAGCCCCCTTTAATTAATCCACACACCCCTTAATTAATACACCCCCCTTAATTAATCCACAACCCCCTTAATTAATACACCCCCATTAATTAATCCACACACCCCTTAATACACCCCCCTTAATTAATACACCCCCCTTAATAAATCCTCACTGCCCCTTAATTAATACACCCCCCTTAATTAATCCACACCCCCCTTAATTAATACACCCCCTCAATGAATCCTCACTCCCCCTTAATTAATCCACACCCCCCTTAATTAATACACCCCCTTAATTAATACACCCCC
Source organism: Pelobates fuscus (assembly GCF_036172605.1). Lineage (NCBI taxonomy): Eukaryota > Metazoa > Chordata > Amphibia > Anura > Pelobatidae > Pelobates > Pelobates fuscus. Next base: position 326,463,944 of record NC_086317.1, on the reverse strand, counting down.
TTAACCCCTTAAGGACACATGACATGTCTGATATGTCATGATTCCCTTTTATTGCAGAAGTTTGGTCCTTAAGGGGTTAATTAATACACCCCCTTAATTAATACACCCCCTTAACTAATCCTCACTCCCCCCTTAATTAATACACCCCCCTTAATTAATCCTCACTCCCCCTTAATACAGCCCCCTTAATTAATCCTCACTCCCCCCTTAATTAATACACCCCCTTAATTAATCCTCACTCCCCCCTTAATTAATACAACCCCCTTAATTAATCCACCCCCCCTTAAAACACCCCCTTAATTAATCCTCACCCCCCTAAATTAATACACCCCCTTAATTAATACACCCCCCATAATTAATCCTCACTCCCCCTTAATTAATACAGCCCCCTTAATTAATCCACACCCCCCTTAATTAATACACCCCCTTAATTAATCCTCACTCCCCCCTTAATTAATACACCCCCTTAATTAATCCTCACTCCCCCCTTAATTAATACACCCCCCTTAATTAATACACCCCCCTTAATTAATCCACACCCCCTTAATTAATCCACCCCCTTAATTAATCCACACCCCCCTTAATTAATACACCCCCTTAATTAATCCTCACTCCCCCCTTAATTAATACAGCCCCCTTAACTAATCCACACACCCCTTAAAACACCCCCTTAATTAATCCTCACTGCCTTAATTAATACACCCCCCTTAATTAATCCTCACTCCCCCTTAATTAATACAGCCCCCTTAATTAATCCACCCCCTTAATTAATCCTCACTCCCCCCTTAATTAATACACCCCCCTTAATTAATCCACAACCCCCTTAATTAATACACCCCCATTAATTAATCCACCCCCTTAATTAATCCACACCCCCCTTAATTAATACACCCCCTTAATTAATCCTCACTCCCCCCTTAATTAATACAGCCCCCTTAACTAATCCACACACCCCTTAAAACACCCCCTTAATTAATCCTCACTGCCTTAATTAATACAGCCCCCTTAATTAATCCACCCCCTTAATTAATCCTCACTCCCCCCTTAATTAATACACCCCCCTTAATTAATCCACACCCCCTTTAATTAATACACCCCCTTAATTAATCCTCACTCCCCCCTTAATTAATACAGCCCCCTTAATACACCCCCTTAATTAATCCTCACTCCTTTAATTAAACCTCCCTCCCCTTTAATTCTTTAATGGCCATTATCCACCCCCCCTTTAATTAATTAAGCCCCATCACATAAAATGACTACTTACATTTTGATGATGCCTTGACCGACTGGGTGCCTCACCGCCCGGATATTGGATCCTTCCGCTGGATAGTTCCGTGAAGGCGGGCTGACGGCGCTGCGCACGACGTCATCACGTTGCGCGACGCCGCGGCCCGCAACACTCCTCCCCCTTCTCATCCTGGAAGTAAGTCCTGCCGGGCCGCAAAGGTGCTGCGGCTGTGCGCAGCCGCCGCACCGTAATGATGGGGGGTGACACATGACACTGGACGTCATGGCACCCCCCTAGTCAGTGGCACCCGGGGCGGGCCGCCCCCTCCGCCCCCCCCTTAGTACGCCACTGGGTCCTTGGAACCTTTCAAAAGATGTCGCCATTCTTTCAGAGCTAGTATAATGGCCAACAATTCTCTGTTACCAATATCATAGTTACACTCCACTGGTGACAACTTTCTAGAAAAGAACCCACAAGGATGCAAAGGCTTTTAACCCATTAGGTAATGGCCAGTCTAGAATGGCTTCTAGTTTGCGAGGGTCCATCTGAAAACCAGAGGCCGAAATATTATATACCAAAAACTGTACCTCCGTCTGATCAAATATTCATTTCTCAAGTTTGCAATATAGCCCATTTTTAATCAAAGTTTGCAATACTTCCTTCACATGCCTATGATGAGTCTGGAGATAGGGGGAATAAATGAGAATATCATCCAGATATACTAATACAAAAGTATAAATGTAGTCTCTGAGAACATCATTAATGAAATCCTGAAATACGGGCGGAGCATTACATAAGCCGAAGGGCATGACAAGATACTCATAGTGACCACTTCTGGTGTTAAATGCAGTTCTCCATTCATAACCCTCCTTAATCCTTACCAAATTGGAAGCACTCCTAAGGCAGAGTTTGGTAAACACGTTAGCGCCCTGGAGTCTGTCAAACAATTCTGAGATAAGGGGAATGGGATAAGCATTTTTGATGGTGATTTTGTTCAATGCCCCATAATCAATACATGGCCGTATCTCTGCATCTTTCTTGGATACAAAAAAGAACCCTGCACCTGCAGGTGAAGAAGATTTACGTATGTGATCTTTTTGTATAATGTAATCCTCCATAATCCTTTTTTCCTGTGGTGATAAGGCATAAACTGCCCCCTTAGGGGGCATAGTGCCGGGTAACACATCTATGGAGCAGTCATAAGATCTGTGAGGAGGTAGCGTATCGGTGTGACTTTTACTAAACACTTTTTTAACCTCCCAGTACTGTACAGGAATTTCAGTAGGCTGAGGGGTAGGAGTAGGTAGAGCAACGATGCCCACTCTTTTAGTAATGGGTAACATACATCTCTCACTACATTATTTACCCCATTCCAGTATTTCCCCCTTGGCCCAGTAAATATGAGGAATATGCTTAACAAACCATGGGAATCCTAGTACTATTGGACAAGAAGGGGAAGTAATTATCTGAAATGTAACGATTTCTTTATGTAACACTCCTATAGTAACAGTAATAGGCATAGTTTCGTGGGTAATTAGAGGTTGAGAGAGAGGTATGCCATCAATGATCTCTCCTTGATGGGTAGGAGGTGTTTACTGACAAATTGTATGTTGATAGTTTCCTGCAGCACCGGAGTCCATCATGGCTTTACATGAAAAACTTTTCTTGTTGTAGAGCAGTAATATTAAGGAGAAATCTACTTTAGGTAGTACCAGGGGACATATCCATCACACCTAAGACCAGTCCCCTTAAGGTTCTTAAGTGCGCAAGTTGTTCGGACATATGGGACAAGCATTTCTCATTTGTCCTTTCTTGCCACAGTATAAGCAAAGGCCTCATTTCTCCTAAACTGTCTTTCTGCCTCTGACAGTCTCATAACTCCTAACTCCATAGGTTCAGTTTCAGACTGCACAGGAGGGCCAGAAACAACAGGACTAGAGAAGTGAGGCGCCAATGACATATTCATATGGTTCTATTCATTTAATCTCCCTGGTAGTTCTTTGGCTGCAATCTCATCAAGGATAGCTTCGGATAATTCCTCGGAGAATGTGGTAATTAATCCAGTCTACCTCAGAAGCCAGGGTGCGGAATTCTATGGCATACTCTGAGACAGGCAGGTTCCCTTGCTTGATACGCATTAGGGCAGTGGAGGCGTTGCTCTCCCTTCCCAATGGTTCAAACATTAATTCGAATTTCGCAAGGAATTCCTGGTAATTATGGACAACAGTCTTATTACTCTCCCATAATGGATTGGCCCATGCTAAGGCTTTACCTTGTAGTTGGTTCATTAAGTACCCAATTTTAGCTCTATCCATGGGGAAAGACCCAGATGAGGATCCAAAATGGTACTCAATTTGATTAAGGAATCCCCGACATTCATGAATATTACCTTCAAAATGTGGGGGTGAAGATAGGGTAATAGTAGGTGCCCTATATATGATAGGTGTAGGTACAGTAGGTGAGGGTGTACCTGCCAAAGGGACCTCAGGCTGCAAATGAGTCGTACGTATAAGTAGCATATTGAAAGCGTGGGCAAATTGATCCATAAGGTGATAATTCTCCTCTAGCTTTCTCTCACAAGCTAATATGTGCTAACACATATCTGCAGGATCTATGGCCATGTCGTAATGCCAGGATTATATTGATCCAGCACGCAGAATAGTATCACACCCTAAAACTAAGGGTATCATCCAACCAGACCTTAGAATGGCCGGACTTAGCGTACCCGGGAATAGTCAGAAAACTAGACGAGGTCAGAGACACAGAATGAGACACTGCGATAAGGAAAAGCCAAAAGTCAAGGGTACCAGACGTCAAAACGAAGTCAAAATAAAAAAACAGAACAACAAGATCAGGAACACACTCTCGGATAATCATCGAAGGGAAACCATGACAGGGCAATGAGCGAAGGAATAAGAGAGTTTAAATAACTTTCTTGCAGATCCGATTGGCTGTACCTAGCCCTTGACCCCAAAACGTGCGTGCGTCTTTTTTTTGCGTAACGTCACCTGCACGTCAACGTAGTCTATGTAGGGCTATTTAATTGCGTGGGTCCACAGCAGCAGGCCTGCACCGACATGCCGCACAAACCAGGCATCATGGCAGAAGACCGCCGAGCGGCACTCCCCTCGATCTTTGGAAGGTAATTATCTCCATTTTTTCCACATGGATACGGAGGATACGGGACACCAAGATTTTCCAAAAACATTGCCCAGAGCATAACTCTGACTCAGTCGGCCTGCCATAGTGCATCCTGCTGCACATACACATGGCCATCCACCTAATATAAAAGAAAACTTGATTCATCAGAGCAGGCAAACTTATTCCATTGCACCATGGTGCAGTTCTGACGCTCATGTCCCCATTGAAGGTCAGAGGTGGACAGGGGTCATCATGAGCACTTTGACCAATCTGCAGCTACATAGTCCCATATACAGAAAACTGCGATGCACTGTGTGTTCTAACATCTTTCTATCATGGCCAGCATTGCTTTTCAGCAATTTCAACTACAGTAGCTCTTCTGTGCTCTTCTAGCCTTCGCTCCCCGCATGCATCAGTGAGTCTTGGGCACTCATACCCTGAAACCGGTTCACTGGTTGTCCTTACTAGAACCACTTTTGGTAAGTATTAACCATTGCAAATAGGGAACAATGCACCACACTTGCAGTTTTGGAGATTCCACCCTTATCAAAATCACTCACATCTTACCCATTTATTTTGTGCTTCCAACATATTAAATTCAAGAAGTGACTTTTCACTTGCTGCCTAATATATCCCACACCTTGACAAGTGCCATTGTAATGATATAATAAATGTTATTCACTTGTTAGTGGTTTTAATGTTGTGACTGATTAGTGTATATGCAAAACAGAAAAAAAAAATGAAACATCACATTGACATACAGGACATACTTGAAAACAAGAGAAATCTCCTCAATGTATCCTTCCTGGTAAAATATTTTATAAGTAAATAAGCATTCGGGCCATTAACTCAGTACTTAGCTTAAGCACTTTTGGCTGAGATTACAGCCTCAATTCATTTTGGATTTGGGCAGTTTCTGACATTCATCTCTAAAGATCCTCTTAAGCTCTATGAGATTAGATGGAGACTGTTGCTGGACAGCCATTTTCAGGTCTCTCCAGTAATGTTGGGTTAGAGACAACATTTAAAGAGTTGTCTCTAAGCCACTCTTGTGTTGTCTTGGATGTGTGCTTAGGGTCATTGTCCACTTGTATAGTGAACCTCTCTTAGAGGTTCACTATACAAGTGGACAATGACTTCACCTCTCTTAGAAAGGCTCTTACCCCCATATTGTTCAGTCTGGATGGGCAGCCAGTTTTAGGAAGAGTTCTGTTCTAAACATCTTCAATTTAAGAATTATAGAGCCCACTGTGCTCTTGGGAACCCTCAGTGCAGATGAAATTATTTTGAGCTTTAACACAATCCTGCCCATGAATTTATTTGACCCGATGACTCTGATATGCATTTATAGATGTGAGACCTTACATAGATAGGTGTGTGCCTTACCAAATCATATCCAATCAATTGAATGTCCCACAGATGGCCTTAAATCAAAGTATAGAACCATCTGAGATGATCCAGGGAAATGGAATGCTTCTGCACAAAATGCCATGTTTTATAGTAAAGGGAATACTGATGTCAATGTGCCAGTTCAGTGGTTTTTGCTCTATAAATATGTAAAGTTTCCTTTTATATTTTATTTATTTTGAGTCTAGATAGATGTGAGAAAAAAAAAGTTGGAAAAAATTGTGGCATACGGCTACAACATAAAAAGGGTGCTGAATACTTTCTGAATGCTCTGTACATTGACTTCAGCAGGATTCTGTGACACTTTAAAACTTACCAAAAAATTAAAACATATGATCCAATTTATCATTATGAATGGTTAAAGTGCGCAGTCTTGTATTCGGTTTGTAAGTTGTTCTAGTTTGGTAGCTTATTTATAAATTCCCCATTACCCCACCAAAGATTGTGCATTTTGAAAATGCATGTGAAAACTATGAACAGACAGCATTAGAACAAAGAAAAAACAGATCATATGACCAACAGTATATAGCTAAATCAGCTGCCTGTTTCTTAACTTCTGCCTTTTGAATACAGTATCAGCATCACTTCTGTTGTTCATCTTTCACAAATACTTACTTTGTTAAACAGATTCCTGCCCACAAACCATGTGGACGTTGAGGTCATTAGGCGAGTATGTGCATGCTTACAGTACACCTTTTTACAAAACAGCAAAGTATTGACAAAGAAATTGCACCTTTTAGACATAGAAGAATAGCAGCTTTAGAAAATTTTTTCAAAATGGTTTTCCTAATATTTAAAAAAAAAAAAAAAAAAAGTTGTGTTTAGAGTTTGTTGACTACCAAACCTTAAACTGGATTTTGCTTCTTCCGAGTTGGACAATGCCATAGGTTACAGCAGCTGCACACATCCTCACAAAAAAAAAAAAAAGTTGGAGTGGTGTTCTACAATTCTCACTAGCTATTTATCATGGGGATAATGTACAATCCACTTAGACTTGACGATTTACATGCAACAGCACACTGCAGGCATACTTGTAATTCTCGTCGGCTAGAAAGGCCACTGAAAATATAATAAAGGATAATCATTGAGCTACAAAATTTCAATCCATTCCAAACCATGCATACGTTGCACATTAAAGTGAGAAATTAAAGAAACACTATGCACCAAAACAACTTTAGATAAATGAAGCAGATCCTACTTCTACTAGCTCATATATAAATTCACTGCAATTTAGTAGTTAAATTACTTTGCTAATGAAGCATAAGCCACAACACCACTTACTGCACACTTCCTGTAAAGAGTGGTCTAATCTGTAAACTTCCTTTATTGCACAGTGTGTTTCATTTTTAACCTCCTGCTCTGTTAAATGCCTGCTAGAGCCAGTGTGTGCTTAACCTCTTAAGGACTGAGCCAAATGTACACGTTATGAACAAAACAAAACGTAAACAAAACCTGGTATTTGCGCTATATGTCTGTCCAACCGTAATTCACCTCTTTCATATTAAATGCACCCACCCTTATTATATATCCTTTTATTCAGGGGAAACAGGGCTTTCATTTAATATCAAATATTTAGCTATGAAACATAATTTAATATGAAAACAAAGGGAGAAAATAGGAAATGTTACTGGTTACTGGTTACGTTGCCTTTGAGACTGTATAGTAGCCCAGGAATTAAATTTACACCCATAATGGCATACCATTTGCAATAGTAGACAACCATTTGCAATAGGTCACAAATACTGGCCAAAGTTAGCGTTAGTATTTGTTTGTGTGTGAACAATGCAAAAAACGCCAACTTTGGCCAGTGTTTGTGACTAAGTGGCTATTAAAAAAGACTGGACATACCCCATTTGCAATACCTTGGGTTGTCTACTATTGCAAATGGTATGCCATCATAGGGGTAATTTTCATTCTTGGGCTACCATAGGGTCTCAAAGGCAACGTAACCAATCTGGCGAATTTTAATGTGAAAAAAAAATGAAACACAAGCCTTATATTTGACACTGTAACTTTTGAAAACACCATAAAACCTGTACATGAGGGGTACTGTTTTACTCGGGAGACTTCGCTGAACACAAATATTTGTGTTTCAAAACAGTAAAAAGTATCACAGCAATAATATCGTCTGTGTAAGTGCTGTTTGTGCGTGAAAAATGCAAAAAAACGATGTTGGATTTGCAATGAGATTTCACCTAACCAAGTAGATTGGCTATACTTTATTTAGTATTGCTGAGCTTTTTCCTTTTCCCATAAGCAGTGCTTTTGAGACTTTGCCATGGTTTCTGTAAGTTGTAGTTCAGTAGCTAACAGAAAGCAGACACACTACAACAAGCCATGAAAACTGGAGTCAAAAATGGAATATAATGGATAGAGAAAGAATAAAACCCAAAACAAGAAACAGAATAACGAACTGTAACCTTACCAAACATGGTAGTGCAATTGTTATCCCTCTAAAGAACATAAAGCAAGTAGACACATCACATCTTTAAAATAAGGTTTAGTCAGTAATACAGGATTACAGTTTAGACTTTGTCATTATGAATATTAATTAGATTTGGTTAGTTATTGCACACCTGAACATATACGCACACAAAAAATAATAAGACATTCCAAAAATTCTAACAAATAGAAAGAATTAACATGTGGGAATATTTACTTTTACCAAGACTTTTTAAGCCCATGAGTCAGGGGCTACTATAAAAACACACCGCTGTAGCTTTTTGACCATTACTGATAGAATTCCATAGACAAATTCAGCAAAAACTGATTACCCCTGACTTTGACCACAAAAAAAAAAAAAAAATCATAGGATTTGAGATTTTTTATTAAAATAAAAAAATATTTCAAGTGAAGAGCAGGACACATCCCAGAGGAAAATGAAAAGTGACCCTTGGTCAATGCTATCTTCATTCTGCAGCTTCTGGCAGCCTTGCTTGCTAGGAGTTATAGTTATATTTTCATGTATGACATGCATGAGCTCCAGGCAGAATAGTTTATTTTATTTTTATTTATTTTTTTAAATAGGACCAGCATGACTGTTGTTGTCACTTTAAAATAATAATTAGTTGAATAGTTATTTAGTGTTTAATTACTACCTACCTGGGTCAAGTGATGCACTCTAGAATTAGTGAAATGCTAACCATATGATTTGTTAGATGGGGGCTGAATGTGAATTTTGGTCCACCTCAGGGCACCATGAAGGAAATGAACCTCAGTTAATGCCACGTTTTTAATAATAAATCACAAGAACAGTATGTAGATTGAATTTATACTAATCAAAAGTTGTACCCACCATCCATACAATATGTAGATGCCAGGTTAACTGTGAATAGGCAAAAAACAGTAACAGTTGCAATACACATTTTTTTTTTTTTTTTTTTTTTTTAAAGGTATCTTTTTTATCTAAGGTTTCAGTGAACTAGTGTTCATTCCATTGCTGAATTCACCTCAACAGGTCAGTGGTGGTAATGTCAAATAACATTCAAACAAGGAGAATGATGCAAGTACTCTTATTTTTATATAAAAAGATATGATGAGCCACTAGATGGCAGAGTTTCCAGCAGAGAAGCTCTGATTACTAATAATGGTAATGAAAGAAAACATCACAAAGAGAAACACTAGCAAGAATGGTAATTTCGAAACCTTACTAACACGGATGTACGTTTGCTAAATAGGCTTCTTTGCTGTACCTAGCATTTTATTTCCTATAACAAATGAAACATGCTTTGAACAAGCAAATAAATGTATCACTAACGTTTAATAATTTATCCATCTGTAATTAGAATTATGGTGTGGATCCCTGCACATATATAAAAATATGACTGAGATGAATTACAGTTTCTGTTAAGTCTTTATCAGTGGAAAAGGTGATAAGTCATTATAAGGCAACTTAATAGGGCATCCTAGGCATCTGCAGCGAAGCCATGTACCTCTGTGCAAACACCCACACAATACCTTTACAGACTTGGGCCTATAACGAAGGCTGAGGCCATTAATAAAAAATAATGGATTCTATAACCAAGGATACCCAAACATAGGGTTTGCTAAATTATATCTTCTGTTGGCAATCAAGCAAATGATGACCTGTTGCATGTCCACCAAGAAAGTTGAACATCCTCTTTACGCGTATGCTTTTCTTCTACATTAAGCTTGCATGGACACAAAGGCTTCTGCAATATTGATCACAGATTGTTAACTTGTCAGCCACAAGCTGAAGGCTCTAAGCATCACGGATTAATTTGCTATCCTCTAATCAGCAGATAGCAGACATCCCTCCGCCAGTAGGTAGTTCAATATCACCTCAAATGACCTTCAACCACAAGTCTACTGTTCCTTGCAATGCTAATTTTGAATTATCCAAACAATAGTTCATTGACTTGAAAACCACAACAGTAACTTTTTTGAGAAGAGGGATGAAAAAAGAAGAAAAACAAAATTGATATTTAACAGCAACCCTTCTTTCCTGCTAGCTGGTGATTGCTGTGTTCAAGGTTGACAGTATCCTCTGGTCCTTTCTTTTTTAAGAACGGTACAACCATGCTGAAAACTCCTTCAAATAGAGCGTCAACATTGTGCCCAGTCTTTGCGCTAGTCTCAAAGCACATTTTTTCCGCAGGCGGCACATTATTTTCATCTAACATTTTAGTTTTTATTATTCTCTTATACAAGGCAAAAGCATCTTCCAAATGAACCTGTTTGCGAATCTTGGTGGAATTGCCAGAGGGAGTTATTTCTTCATCTGCATCACCTTCACCATCGGTAAGGTCAATTTTGTTCCCCACTACGGCATAAATGCAGTCATCACTGACTGTGTCCGTCAGACTCAGGAATCTTTCTTCAAGCTCCATTAGGCTCTGCATGCATGCAACATCATAAGTGAAGATGACTGCAGAAGCTGCCCTGCAGTACATGGACCCTAGGCCATGAAACCGCTCCCGACCTATAAAGAAAAAGAAGAAAGAAATAATAGGACATTAAAAATGGCAAGATGGCAGCAAGAATAACACTCACATTTACCATTCCCCATAACGATCTCTAGAAGAGCAGTACCTCGTGCAGAGCTCTTATTCTATGTAAAAGGTTCAATTTATATTTCAAGAAAACATCAACTTGTTGTATGTTCCCAAACGTTTTCAAGTGGATCTGCAATGTTAACACCTATTTGAGGTATGGTTTCAAAAAGGGTAAAATGTAAAAACTGCAAGAACCAGGGGGCACCTTCAGTAGTTGTAGAACAGCAATACCTATGATGCATTGGTTATCCTGGGGGGAGGGGGGGACGGGACAAAAAAAAAAAAACACCTAACTAATCAAGATTTAATCAAACTCGTTTTAAGTGACATTTTAAAATGTTAGAACAGGTTTTCACAATACATCAAAAATGAAAGGATAATCTCTTAAAATCAACAAATCTCTGGGTAACAAGGATTTCAGTTTAGAACAGCTATCCCTTAAAGCAGTAATATTGCTTTGCAGGTTTAGTTTTTTTAAATTAATGTTTTTTTTTGTTCTTTTATTTCCCTTGTATTTATTTTTTTAAATTTACTTTATTCTTTGTTTTTTTTTTTTGTTATAAATAAGAAAAAGTAGGGAATACTTTTTCTTATGGGAAGTATGATCTTTGGCAACGTGTTAAGCAAAGTTCCATTTCAGTGGCTTAGCTAATTTTTCCACAAGTCATCCATCAAAGGAAACCCACAAGGGGGCAAACTGCAGACTGAAAGAAAAGTTAATAAATAAAATGAATGCATAAGAAAAGGAAAACTGAAAAACTGAACGCAAATTAGAAAGAAAAAAAAAAAGCCAACCACATTTTAATGCCACTTTATAAAAGTATTGCCTATACTTTTAATACTAAATTTTTAATTTTTACCCCCATCTGTTCTGATTTTTTCATCATTTTTATTTTTATTCCACCATAACAGACGTTTCTTGGAATAGATGCTATTTGTTCAGTAACAGAAAAAGTAGCCTACAATTCATAAATCATTTCTAGCACTTTTTTTTTTTTTTTTACACAGCCACTCTAAATTTGGCAGCCTTTTGAAATGGAAATTCCTGCAAATACTTCACTATAACGAAAACAGTCACTTCTAGAAAACTTTAGTAAATACTCAAGATAATACTAGCTATGTCATTTTTCAGAACAGTTTGAGAAGTGTCTTTGTTTGAAATGCTCGGTCATTACATCCTACCAATACATACTTTAGTTGTCCAAATCAGTCAACTTGTAAATAGCCTATACAGAACTAAAGGAACAGAGGTAAAGTTCACAGGCTCATCCAGGAATTATAGGGTCCAAAGCATCCTAGATAGGAAGAGTGATCATATAAAATAGTAGTGTTTCATTGTTTCTCCCACTGTTCCATTTTCTACATGTGTCAACCTTCCATCACCCAAGTATGCCCATAACATATGTGCTTTCACTCATGATTAATCTTAGATGGCGGTGTGACGCACAACTCACAGCTCACAAACAGGTGTCAGATGAAAATTGTAGCAACACACTGCTACATCCAAATTACACTGCATACCACACAAATTTTGTCCCGTCAAAATGGAGCATTGTCGAAACAGCTGCCATCTCAGTGACACACCCCCCAATTCAGAATGGTTGTGTCAGCAAAGCTTGGGTTCATGAATGGTACGAATGTGTTGGACAGCCAACCAAGTAAAAACATATTGAAAGCTTGCATCAGAAGATCTAATGTGCTGGGGGTGCTCCAACATCGATGTCTCACCAGCACACCGGAGGAATAACACAGGAACACAGCATACTTTGGGGGTATGCAGTCACTCAATTTTATTGGGAGTCACATTACCATCTCATATCACACGCACTGGACAGAACTCACTTCATTGATATACTTCATAGATACACTATGGTGTGTATGTCTGTGTGTTTGAAAGAAGGTGATGAGAGTTGCTTTCAACAGCATCAGTAATACTAGACGACATTGTGCATTAGGAAGGGGTAGAGAATCTAAGAAGAACAAAAATAAAGGAAAACACTCTAAACCCAACATTTGTTGGAGTAACAGCCCTGGTCCTACATAGCAGCTGTGAGATTCTTGTGACATTAGTTTAATCCATCACACTTTGGTGACAAGACAATCAGCTTTTTTCTCTCACCTACGCCTCTCTCACCATATCTGGGTTTTTTTTTTGGTTTTTTTTAAACGCCATCAATTAATGGCCGCAGCTGTAAAGATCTGCTAGTGTGTGAAAGTACTTTTCTGAGTTTATGCACAGGGTCAGTCACAACACAATTCATGTTTTTATATGTATGGTGTGATGTCACCCACTGAGTACTACTGTATAGTGTTTGTGCTGTAAAGTAACATCATTTGTCCTTTGAAATAACAGGCTAAGATTTCAACTGAATGTGCCTCACTTTCCTGACAATCACTTGTGGGTAGGTGTGCAAGCCCTCAGATGATGCTGCAAAAATATCTCAAGATTAACTTGTCAGTGCAATTTAAACCTAGTTAACACTTCAATAGTCTGCTCTACACAAGGTGAGCATATTTCCTTTTAATGCACAATGTATATAACCAAAAGTACTTTAGATCCTGCACTAGTCGTCTGGTTTTGTCTCTTATTCTGTCTAAGACCAACACTGAGGAGATCCAGAGGAGTGGTGCTGGGCTACCACCAAAGCGCACGTGATCAGAGGCGATCTTTCTAGGCTCTTTGAAATGTGAGTGTAACACCTCACAAATCCCCTTTTTGCACTGGTCATAACAGAGTAATATTACAGTATTGCACTAATTACAAATAGATAGATAGAGCTAGATAGAGAGTTTTTCTTGCATGTTTTATGGAATTATACATCCTTGATGTTTTGCGGGGGCAAGCTCACTAAATTAGGACATTTTCAAGCACCACACTTGCACTTTATTTTATGATTTTCATCTAAAATAAGCTTACAAACATCTGTTTTGGTCTTGTCACACAAGTGTAGTAGAAGCAAATTTGCACACGTTTTGTTGCACAATTGGTTATTAGTAACACCTCAATTGTGTTCATAAATATGTGAAATAAATGAAATATATAGAATATTCTACAGCAAGACTCAAAATTATGTTCTAAGCTAGTAGACAGGCCAAAAATGATTTGCTACTGCAAACCCGGAGTGTCCATGGCAGATTTTTTTTTTCCACTCGCAAATGGCTAGAGGAATTGTTGAGCCCCGATTTACAAACTGTAGTCAGGGTGGAAAGCTTGAAGAATGTCCATCTATTTTTCCACGTTAAGGTGCATAGAGTAAGCATGTATTATTATTATTATTAACAAAAATGCTAACTTATTCCATGGCTCATTACAATAGTTGGACTAACAAATCATAATGTATTGGAGGAAGTAAAATAAAAGGTCATTTATATGGGCGCTATCATACCAGCAAAGGCTATAAGGGAGGCAAAATAAGTCCTTAAACTCTTGACCCTCTTTCTACTACACAGGTACTCAACCTGTGTATCCTTACCGATATTTCCCCAGCACGGAGATGGAGAAGAGTAGGAGTCAGTATATTATTCACTCAGGCTCACTCAACCTCATTTGTCAAACAACATTTGAGTTCCTCCCTCATCATCCCTACAAAATGCAATCTTCAACTGCAGTACAGTCATTTATATTGATCCATCGATATATTGACAAACACTGCTCTACATTGTAAACCCCTCTATACACAGTGATTTTATAGATAGATAAACATACACAATCAATTGTTACACTTGCTCTTTATTTACTGTATGCAGACAATCAGTATGTCATTATTTCCTTGGTCATCATCATTCTTTGTTATTTTGTTTGCAAAAGTCATGTGCGTACACAGAGTTTCCTATGCATGGCTAGTGCATGTGAAACAGCTGGGCAGATTAGCTGCTGAGTAAGAGGGAGTGGGGAAGCCGAAGTTGTTAAGCGAGGTGCAGTCCAGCTTACAATCATTTTGCTAATGCAGGCTACAGCACCTCTGGTAATGGTAGACACACAACACACACAAAAATAACAAGACATGGAAGGCATACCAACATATAACTTACAAAAACAGATCAAACTACACAGCGTTATAGGGTTTTGTCCATTGACATAACTATTGAACTAAAGTTCCATAAGCAACACACTAACTGTATTGTCTAATTTTGGCCTAATATTTTGGTAGACAATACAGTATGTGGATTAATCAGCCCTGCATTCACTACATATTATGAGTGATATCACGACTCATTTATAAAGTTGGTTGTGGACCATGGAGGAATAAATGCTTTCCATTTAATAGAAGTAATACATCTCAAACATAATGTCAAAACACTTCCCCCACAATACATATATAATCAGATGCAATAAACAACTAGGCTTCTAAACTCAAATGCTGGTGGGCTGCTAAATATGAGGTAGTAGGCAGCATAATATGACATGTTTAAACAATGGAACCCTGTTAGACTGGTATTCTGCAGATAAAATACTCATTGTGGTCTAATATGCCATTCTTATCAATTTATCTTTTTTGCATTTGATTGGAGAAGTTGAAAAGGAGATTAAATAAAATGGGATGCAGAGCGGGAAGTTGCAAGGATGGAATCTTGGAAAAAAGGTAAGTACAGGCTAATTTAGTATAATTTAAAATAATTAAATGAGAAGGGACCAGGGGGTCAAAACTAAGACGAACTATTAACATAAAAAAACAAAAATGAAAACTATTATACGAGTAGCTGTATGCAAGCCTTACTTCAACATGTAAATTGCAAAGAAAGAGCCGGAGTGGTGTAAAACATAAATCCACTGGACTATGGATCAATGTAAACGTGTTCTCTGCTGAGATTAATCCTATGTAACTATCTAGCAGTCTGCCAAGAAAATCTGTGTGTGGCAAATGCCAATGAGAACACTATCTATGGACTATCTATGGAATGCACAGTGTCTATGGCAAAGTTTGATGGAAGAGAGATCATTTTCTGAGGCAGTTTTGCATGGTTTGGGGAAGGCCCCTAAATTTCAGGGAAGAGTAATCTTAATACTACAGGATAACAAAGACATTTTAAACAATTGGGTGGTTCTAATATTGTGGCAACTGCTTTGGAAATTCCCTTTCCTGTTCAAGCATGACAATGCCCCAGTGCAAAAAAAAAAATTAAAAAAAATAAAGGTTCATGAAGACATGGTTTACAAATGTGGTGTGAAGCAACTCAAATGGTCTGCACAGAGCCTGAACTCAACCCCACTGAACATGTCTGGCATGAATTGGAACTGTGACTTTTAGGCAGACCTTCATATATACTACCTGACATCACAAATGCCTCTTTTGGCTGAATGAAAGAAATTCCACAGACACAATCTTAAGTATTGTGGAAAGCCCAGAAGAGTGGTTACTGCCTCAAAACGAGGGACAGGACTCCATATTAATACCCATGGCGTCAAACAGGCTCATATAGGTGAGATGGTCATGTGGCCAAATAGTTTTGGCCACACACATATACATACATTAGCATAGAATAAGATAATCATTACCAACCAGAGCTCTTCTGGCTTGCAGAGCTATTTGGGTAAAAGAAAGAGCTGACATATATTCAAATACTGAATTCAAATTTGGTTCTGGAACTATTAAAGGTTCTAGCCATTTTTACAAGTAAGATATTAACAGATGATGTGCACTAAATACACTATTGCCTTTTCATAAGTGCACTTTTGTTCTATATTTGGAGTTTGATCCTGGTTTAAAGGGATTCTATAGTGTTAGAAATACAAATCTGTATTCCTAATACTATAGTTCCCTCTGCAACCAGAGCCGTTTATAACTCATGTAATGATTTATATTTCTGGTATCAATCCTTAAAAGTCAGTAACAAAAGCAGTGTTCGATGTCCGTATGTTTAGGTTTGGCTGCATCTATGTAGAGCTCAGCACTAAAGACATGCGTTTCCAGCACTTTTGCTTTCTGGGACTTCCGGCAGAATTAGAGAAAAATTTTAAAAATGTTGTTTGCATCATATAGTTCAGTCTAATCGGATGAAAACTGCTAAATCAGCTTATCCCCTCCCCTTTAGTAATAGACTGTTTAAAAATAGAAAAAGAAAGTAAAATCCCGCATTCCAGAGTATTTTCAGAGCTTGAAATACAGATATTTTATATTTTAATATGGTCAGGGATATTTACCAAAGTGATAATTCAAAGTTTATTTGAATTTATGGTTGGAAATAGCTGAACTGGAAAAAACATTTTCTCCAATCAGCATTACTTTCTGTTCGGCTAGTGGCCTTTGTGCTTTGTATTCAAATTCACTTTGAATTCTCGCTTTGGTGAATAATTCTGTAAATGTGACCATGCACCCAAGACAAATTGGACTGTGCAGTAAGAAGGTGCAATCATTGAAATATGCCCATATTGATCCTTGGTGTTGGCAATCATCATCCTGGTGTCGACTAAAGTATTATGGACGCTGTGGGGGACTTGTTGGCACTGAGCATAATCACTTCGGTCTGTGAGCCAAAATGTGTCCTCGTAAAGATGGTGTTGGGTGAGGTCTTGGCAGAGGGGACAATACATGTCATGAAGAAGGGAGTAGGCAGGGAAGATGATACCTGCCTGGAAGAAGGATTAGATAGTAAGAGAGTAAGCAAGGTCTTACAGTCAAGAAATGCTGCAAATTTCCCGCGGATACGTGGAGATACAGGAGTAGAGAAGAACTATATAGTGGTGCAAAACCAGACCCCGTGTTGGGGTTCAGTCACACCTGTTCCTGGTACACAAGCCTTCATCGAAAAAAACATTAAACATCTGTTATGCTTGTACAAAAAGGTGTACAAGCAGATGTCCTGATATATCCCCTAGCTTTCTTATATGGCTGTATGAATTACACTACTCAGCAAGTAAGTAAAATCTGCTTGACTATTGGAAGTTAACTTAAAAAGTGCAGTGATCTATGGGATATAGAATATAAAAAAAAAAAAAAAACACACCACGCAAATGTGGGACAGATCTGAGTGATTTTTCTTATCTATGTCCCTTGTATATCCAGACTTGCACTAGTGGAGCTCAATCAAGCTCAATTAGTAAAAAAAAATTTGATTCATGAATGAAACAGGTTTGTCAGCAATTTATTTTTGAAAGCAACAACTGCAGAGTTCAGTACTACACATCTATCATGAGTTGTGTGGTCATTTAATTTCTTGCATTTGAAAAAAATTATCATAATTTTAAATAATAAGGGTTCAGCAACAACCTACTTGGTCAATTTAAAGGAATACTATGGTATTAGGAATACAAAACTGTAATTCTAACACTATAGTGTGTCCTTCTGCTTGGCCCCTTGCAATTCCCACTCCCCGTGGAAATTAAAGGGTTAAAAAAAAAAAAACAACAACTTTATATCACTCACCTTATTTCAGCACCGGCTTTGTCTCCTACGATACAAGGGGGGGGGGCCTAAGTGCATGCGCAGCAAGCACATTCAGGTTTTCCCATAGTAAAGTATTGAATCAATACTTTCCTATGGGGTTTTTAAAGACACTGGATGTTGGAAGTCCAGCATTGTTTCACCGAGTCAAACTCCGTAAACAGCCGTCTGTCTGGTAGAGGGGGAGCCATAGTGCCAGGAAAACAACATTTTCCACCTGGCACTATAGTTTCCCTTTAAGGACCAAACTGGCCACAATGTTAAAGCTTTACAGAATTTTTTTTTTTTTTATCCTTCTGCTCTCACTCAAACATTTGCGGAATAAGCAAATCCTGTGGTTTTGATTAGATCCTGAGGCTTCAGAGCACTATGTTGGAAGGGTGAGTGTATAGGAACACAAATGTCCTTAATATTTTATTCACAACGTTCAATTATACCTTTTAAAGATTTGATTCCAGGCCGCCCTATGAGAATATAAAAAAAATTACCAAAATTCACCTTTAATGTAATGTCTTCCTAGTCTCACCATGGCAGCCACTCTGCCCACTGTCAGATCAATAATGATGATGAACAGATGCTATTCCTAGTGAAGCAGTATCACAATGCTTTGGTATGATTAGAATTCTGATCATGCTAGGCGCATTGACATTGAACCTGAAGCATTTTTTTTTTTTTTTAAATTCTTTATTTTGATCGTGCAGAGATAAAACATGCAATTTGCACTGCCACAATAGCTGGTGCAGATCGATTGGCATTCACATATGGTTACATGGCATCAGAAGCATTGCACTTTTTTTTTTTTTTAAAGCGAAATAACAAACAGGTTTACATCGTAAACTTCCTAACCACCTAGAAGAAAGAATTGCTTTGCCCACCGATTGATAGCGTGGTGTAGGAAAAGGTAGGGGTAAAAGGTCATGTTAAAACATTGCATTATAGAATTGAGTCGAGGACAAATGGCTCTGTGCCTGGCTTCCTCAGTTTAGTGCCTAGTGCGTTGAAACAAGAAAAATAAAAATAGACAAGTTTGATAGACAACCAAGAGTTGGTGCATAGGTAATACGGTACAATTGCTCACAGCGCACCAACAACAATTGTCAGCGTTCTGAGTGACATATTAGAACAGTGTTGCCAAATTTCGTTAGATTGTCTGCATGACTGACTAAATAACACATCCATGTAGATAACAGGGTAACACTACTATTTATGATATGGGGTATCGATTATAAATCACAGGCTGGTTCGATATTGGTAGAGTTTACTTAAGGTTTGTCTCAGATCAGTCCGTGTACCAGGCAGCAGGAGAGGCGCCGAGGGAGTCAGAGTTCTTCATCCAATACCCCTTACGGGCCATCGAGGACAGTTCATTTTATGGTCGGGTGAGGCCAGTGCCATCGGGTCTACCGATGGTGCTGCTGAGTGCTGGTCCCATACGTCCCAGGAGTGTAGTCTGTGAGGCTGGTCAGCACCTTGAGGGTTACCTCTGAGCTGGGTTGGTGTTGTTTGCTCTGCTGGGTGGGAGGTTGGTCGGGTGGATCGCCGGGTCCGGCTTTGGGGCTGGAGGTCGCGGGCGTCGCTGAGTGTGGGCCCCGTTTCTGTTTCGCGCCTTGCTGAGCGGTGTTCCTTCCTTCTGGAGGCTGCTCGTGGGTTACAAGGTGGGTTAACCGGCAGATGGCGCCGGGTGGCCGGGCGAATCCACGCCTTCACCTCCCTCAACGCTAGGTTGTAGTTTTGCCTCTGGGTTTTGAACTTTGCCCGGACGTAGGTGCTGAGCCGGGTCACGAACTCCATTGCGTGCTTAGGTGGCTGAATGGGTAGTCGCTTAGCAGTAGTTTGCTCTCGTGCCGCCATCTTTGCCGAGCTCGATTTGGCTTGCATTGTTTCTCGCTTAGGGCCCTCGCCATGCGGTATCGTGAGGGGTAGCAAGTTGCCGGGCCTGGAGCATCCAGAACCCAGGCTTGAGTGTGCAACGGGGGGTCGATGGGCAGTGTGTGTCAGCGTGGTAGGGACCGGGATTACCCCCGCCGGTCCATAGGGGGGGGAACGGGGACTCAGATTCTGCCATGCTGTGTTTGGGAGCGGTGGGAGAGCGGCCGTCTCCCCCGCCGCCGCCGCCATGCTTGTAGGCCGCAACATTAATGGGCACTGATCCTCTGCCAAAATCCACGTTTGTGTTATCAATCTGCAGATCTCGGATTCCCCAGTCGGGTGGGTTCCTGCTTGAGCCAGCTCACGGTCTCCGTTAGTCGAAAATCGGTAATAAGTCGGATCAGCTACGGGAGCAGCATCAACATGCGTCTGCTCCCTTCTGCGGCCAGGCCCCGCCCCCCGAACCTGAAGCATTTTAATTATTGGAAGTGCCACTGGAGGTATATGGGCTGACAAATGTTAAAGTGACACTCTATTACACAAATTAAACTAAATAAAAAAAATCACTCTTTAGTAGAAATGTCCCCAATGAAAACATGCATTCATTTAATTATGCATTTTCCGTTGTTTAAAATAATAAAAAGCCTGCAATACGTGCAACTGTTTAGCATGGCTTCCACCCCGTTGATTCATCAAGCTGGTACCGCACCTCCTAAAGAAATGAAACACGTCTGATGGCCCCAACACAAAAAGATCAGATCTCAGTCCTAACCGCACATTCTGCCCAAATATCCTTGCATTATGCAGCTGCCTGGGAAACAGACTTGGGCCCACCACTGAATCTTGCCACTGGTTAGATATCTGGGAGGCAATATCCCCCACCATATGCATCACACATTAAGAACAGGCATATAAAATGTTAATTAAAATGGTATGTCACACCCCTTAGATTGTTTAAAATGCATGTATTATCCAACTGCGAAGAGGTCGGTTCTTTTATACATTGCTGGTGGAAAGGTCATAAAATCCAACCATTACGGCAGGACATTACTACCTTACTTTCACCTTTTTGGGAAAACCATATCCCCTGGGCCCTCCTGCTACACTCTTAGATGGTTTTACTAGAGCTGAAAACAAACAAGCAGACAGAATTGCACTCTTAATACATCAAGTTATAAGACAACTGTGGACAATAGGTAATATTCCATCCCTGTCTAGAGAAGAAGTGGCGCCTCTGGATGTGCGCCCGGGGAAGAAGGGGGAGGAGTAAGGTGAAAGCATTGGTTAGAGCAGCGGTTCCCAAAGTGTGGGTCGCGACCCACTGGTGGATCGCAGGGCGATTCCCAGTGGGTCGCGCTGACCCACACATCCATGGCCGCCGGCTAGTCAGGCAGACTGACACCAGGAGGGAGCCCGGCGTCTTGCCCTGTATGCCGCCGGGCTGCCTCCAATCAGTCTGCCCAGCAGCTCCGGTCTGCAGCTCCGCCGGGTGCAGAGCTGCAGACCGTGTGATAGAAGTCTCGCGAGCTCCCAGAGCGTTACCATGGCAACACTCTGGGAGCTCGCGAGGCTTTTATTACACGGCCTGCAGCTCAGCACCCGGCGGAGCTCAGACCGGAGAGGTAACCCACCGGACCACCAGGGAGACACTGGACCACCAGGGATGTCTAATGAAGGTAGGGCACAGAGCCCAAACAATGCCCCCCACCCTAATGTAACCCCTTCTCTGCCCCCCCACCCTAATGTAACCCCTTCTCTGCCCCCCCCACTCCAATGTAACCCCTTCTCTGCCTGCCCCCCCACCCCAATGTAACCCCTTCTCTGCCCCCCCACCCTAATGTAACCCCTTCTCTGCCCCCCCCACCCTAATGTAACCCCTTCTCTGCCCCCCCACTCCAATGTAACCCCTTCTCTGCCCCCCACTCCAATGTAACCCCTTCTCTGCCTGCCCCCCCACTCCAATGTAACCCCTTCTCTGCCTGCCCCCCCACTCCAATGTAACCCCTTCTCTGCCCCCCCACTCCAATGTAACCCCTTCTCTGCCCCCCCACTCCAATGTAACCCCTTCTCTGCCCCCCCACTCCAATGTAACCCCTTCTCTGCCTACCCTCCCCCCCACTGTAACCCCTTCTCTGCCTGCCCTCCTCCCCCCACTGTAACCCCTTCTTCTGCCTTCCCTCCCCCCTAACCCCTTCTCTGCCTGCCCCCCTCCCCCCACTGTAACCCCTTCTCTGCCTGCCCCCCCAATGTAACCCCTTTTCTGTCTGCCCCCCTCCCCCTGTAACCCCTTCTCTGCCTGCCCTCCACCCCCCACTGTAACCCCTTCTCTGCCTGCCCCTCTCCCCCCTGTAACCCCTTCTCTGCCTACCCTCCCCCCAACTGCAACCCCTTCTCTGCCTGCCCTCCCCCCACTGTAACCCCTTCTCTGCCTGCCCTACCCCCCATGTAACCCCTTCTCTGCCTGCCCCCTCCCCCTGTAACGCCTTCTCTGCCTCCTCTCCCCCCCTTGTAACCCCTTCTCTGCCTGCCCCTCTCCCCCCTGTAACCCCTTCTCTGCCTGCCCTCCCCCCACTGTAACCCCTTCTCTGCCTGCCCTACCCCCCATGTAACCCCTTCTCTGCCTGCCCCCTCCCCCTGTAACGCCTTCTCTGCCTCCTCTCCCCCCCTTGTAACCCCTTCTCTGCCTGCCCCTCTCCCCCCTGTAACCCCTTCTCTGCCTGCCTTCCCCCCCACTGCAACCCCTTCTCTGCCTGCCCTCCTCCCCCCACTGTAACCCTTTCTCTGCCTGCCCTCCTCCCCCACTGTAACCCCTTCTCTGCCTGCCCTCCTCCCCCTCACTGTAACCCCTTCTCTGCCTGCCCTCCCCCCACTGTAACCCCTTCTCTGCCTGCCCCCCCAATGTAACCCCTTTTCTGTCTGCCCACCTCCCCCTGTAACCCCTTCTCTGCCTACCCTCCCCCCAACTGCAACCCCTTCTCTGCCTGCCCTCCCCCCACTGTAACCCCTTCTCTGCCTGCCCTCCCCCCATGTAACCCCTTCTCTGCCTGCCCCCTCCCCCTGTAACGCCTTCTCTGCCTCCTCTCCCCCCCTTGTAACCCCTTCTCTGCCTGCCCCTCTCCCCCCTGTAACCCCTTCTCTGCCTGCCCTCCTCCCCCCCACTGTAACCCCTTCTCTGCCTGCCCTCCCCCCACTGTAACCCCTTCTCTGCCTGCCCCCCCAATGTAACCCCTTTTCTGTCTGCCCACCTCCCCCTGTAACCCCTTCTCTGCCTGCCCTCCACCCCCCACTGTAACCCCTTCTCTGCCTGCCCCTCTCCCCCCTGTAACCCCTTCTCAGCCTACCCTCCCCCCAACTGCAACCCCTTCTCTGCCTGCCCCCCTCCCCCCACTGTAACGCCTTCTCTGCCTGCCCTCCCCCCCCTGTAACGCCTTCTCTCCCTGCCCCTCTCCCCACACTGTAACCTTTTCTCCCCCTGCCCCCCCACTGTCGCCTTTTCTCCCCCTGCCCCCCCACACTGTAACCCTTTCTCCCCCTGCCTGCCTACTATAACCCTTTCTCCCCCTGCCTGCCCACTGTAACCCTTTCTCCCCCTGCCCACCCACTGTAACCCTTTCTCACACTGCCCCCCACACTGTTACCAGTACACACACTCCCTCCCACACTGTCACCCTCACCTCCTGTCTCTGCGTGTCCTTTTGTGTCAGTGTGTGTGTGTATTTGTGTGTCTGTGTGTATCTGTGTACATGAGTGTCTGTGTATCTGTGTGTGGGAAACTAAGTGTCATTGTGTGTATCGCTGTGTATTTGTGTGTCTGTGTGTGTGTGTATACACTGCACACATACTCCATACAAAAAAACATGCTTACATTGAAACACACATTGTGTATATGTATATTTTATAAACACAATATACACACACTGCATCCACTACACACACGCACACACTGCAATCAAACGCAAACATTACATACAAACACACCCCTGCATTAAAACACTAAAATGATCTACAAACACCCCTTCATTCAAACACCAACACTACACACAAAAAGCACACCTGCATTTAAAGTCCTACACTACATATACAAACACCCCTGCATTCAGATGCAAACATTACAAACAAGTACACCACTACATTCCAATAGCAACAGTACATACAAATACACTCATACATGCACACATATACTTAATACAAAAACATGCTTACATTCAAACACTGCTCACAAATATAACCCTGCAATGATGTGCAAATGGTAGATCTCCATCTGGCATATTATTGTTGAAGTTCTCCGACAGATGGAGATCTACCTTTTGGCCACACTTTCACTAGATGGGGGCCCAGAAAACATACTTGCACCACGGTCCTCTCTACATAAGTTCCACCACTAGGATAATCAATGTGAGGTGCCTGGATGAAAGAGCAGGACAACAACATTTCTGATTCTGAGTCTGTGAGTAAGCAGTTGTATGTCTCTAAAACTGATTGCCATGATGTGTAAAGTTTCTGCATCTAAAACTGCCATGATATATCAAAATTATGCCTCTAAAACTGCCATGTTATGCCAATTTTATGCATCTAAAGCTGATTGCCATGGTGTGCCAATTTTATGCATCTGACTGTTTGCCATGGTGTGCCAATTGAATGCTTCTGAAGCCGATTGGCATGATGTGCCAAGTTTATGCATCTAAAAGTGATTGCAATGATATACCAAGTTTATGCATCTAAAGCTGATTGCCATGGTGTGCCAATTTTATGCATCTGACTGTTTTCAAAGGTGTGCCAATTGAATGCTTCTGAAACTGATTGCCATGATGTGCCACGTTTATGCATCTAAAAAGGGATTGCCATGATATGCCAAGTTTATGCATCTAAAGCTGATTGCCATGGTGTGCCAATTTTATGCATCTAAAACTGATTGCAATGGTGTGCCAATTGAATGCTTCTGAAGCTGATTTCCATGATGTGCCAAGTTTATGCATCTAAAAGTGATGCCATGATATGCCAATTTTATGCATCTAAAGCTGATTGCCATGGTGTGCCAATTGAATGCTTCTGAAGCTGATTGCCATGATGTGCCAAGTTTATGTATCTAAAAGTGATTGCCATGATATGCCAAGTTTATGCATCTAAAGCTGATTGCCATGGTGTGCCAAGTTTATGTATTTAAAGCTGTCATGATGTTCCAATTGTATGCCTCTAAAATTGATTGCCATGATGTACCAATTTTATGCATCTAAAACTGATTGCAATGGTATGCCAATTGTTTGCATCTAAAGCGAATTGCCATGGTGTGCCAATTGTATGCATCTAAAGCGGATTGCTATAGTTTGCCAATTATATGCTTCTAAAGCGGTTTGCCATGGTGTGCCAATTGTATGCCTCTGAAGCTGATTGCAATGGTATGCCAATTGTATGCATCTAAAGCGAATTGCCATGGTGTGCCAATTGTATGCATCTAAAGCGGATTTCCACGGTGTGCCAATTGTATGCATCTAAAGCGGATTGCTATAGTTTGCCAATTGTATGCATCTAAAGCGATTTGCCATGGTGTGCCAATTGTATGCATCTAAAGCGGATTTCCACGGTGTGCCAATTGTATGCATCTAAAGCGGATTGCTATAGTTTGCCAATGGTATGCATCTAAAGCGAATTGCCATGGTGTGCCAATTGTATGCATCTAAAGCGGATTTCCCCGGTGTGCCAATTGTATGCATCTAAAGCGGATTGCTATAGTTTGCCAGTTGTATGCCTCTAAAGCGGTTTGCCATGGTGTGCCAATTGTATGCCTCTGAAGCGGATTGCCATGGTGTTCACTTTTTAAAATACGCATTAAAAGCAAGTGGGTCCCGAAAAATTACCATTTTGAAAAGTGGGTCTCGGCCCATAAAAGTTTGGGAAGCCCTGGGTTAGAGCATTCACAATATTCCTAGAGGACCTCACTCTGTGATATATCAGAGATGGTTTGCAGAATATTAACCATTGTCCACAGTTGTCTTTGCTTCTTGTACATTGTTATTCCTTGTACTTCCCCATTTGACCCTACACCCGTTCCAAGGTAACACAGATAATGTGCACAATTCTAAAGGGTGGTTAGACCCAATTCAAGAACTGCAATCAGCTCATTAGCACCGGCACCAGCACTGGCTGACACAGCATCCCACCCCAATAACTCTTCTATCTGACTACAGAAGTTGGAAAAAGACTTCCCTTCCCCTCATACCTAGTTTCCTATCAAACTTGTTTTATTAAGCAGATGTCAATGAGAGGAAAAGGTTTTGTACTGTTATGACATTATACCACCAGATGTATGGTAACTAGATTGAACATTATTGTGACACCTGCAATGTTCTGAGCAACAACATACATTTGTAGCCATGTAACTCATGCACTTTGCCTGTTGTTCATGTCCAAACATATCACAGTTTGTTAAACTACTGAATAAAGAATGAAATTTGCCTTTGCAAACACTGCCCTTATTCCCCATCTCAGATTGTTTGTGGCTGTTCTGTATGACAGACTTGCCAATGCACCTTAATGAGAAGTCTTTGCAAGGCAGGTAGACTGCCTCTTGAGTTTAGTTCAACTGAGATAATCAAACCAGGAAGTAACAGGACTTGTTGTCTGATTGACAGCCCAGAGCCAAACAAGGTTAAAGGGACACTATAGTCACCCATACCGCTTCAGCTCAATGAAGTGGTCTGGGTGCCAGGTCTCTCAGGTTTTAACCCTACAGATGCAAACATAGCAGTTTCAGAGAAACTGCTATGTTTACATTTGTGGTTAAACCAGCCTCTAGTGGCTGTCTTCCGGACAGCCACTAGTGGCGCATCTGCGAAACTGGAGGCATATTATGAATGCGCGCACGGCACTTGCCGTGCATGCGGCTCCACTGACGTCAGACGGGGGAACTGACGTCGGCGGGGGAGGAGAGGTCACCAGCGCAGAGGGAGCCCGGCGCTGGAATAAGGTAAGCTGCTGAAGGGGTTTTAACCCCTTCAGCGCCACGGGAGGGGGACCCTGAGGGTGGGGGCACCCTCAGGGCACTATAGTGTCAGGAAAACCGCTTTGTTTTCCTGACACTATAGAGATCCTTTAACCTCCTTCAAGTTTTACTACATCGGTTTTCAGTTATAATGACTGATGCTTTAAATAAACATTGAGTGGGCTCCGGCATGCAATTCAAGATGGTTTTGTGATTTTAGACTTGACTGTGAATTCCCATGAATAATCAAGTGCACAGCTAAAAATTGCAAGTCCTATGAAATCAAGTCACATGTGAGGAAAGGGTGAACTCGATGGACGCAAGTCTCTTTTCAGCTATGTAACTATGATATTAGCAAGGCCTTGAAAATTCACAATAGCTAGTGACTGAACTTGGTAAATTATGTAAAGTATGTATGAACTGCTAGAGGTAAATCTTATTCCATAACTGTAATTTTTAATAGCACTAAAACTCTTTTCTAAATACAAAAGTCTTAAACTAGTTAGACAAGACTGTTCCCTATAGCATTAAGACTTTGACCAGTATTTCAAGTATTTTTGATTGGTTCTTAAAATATTGTTCAAATTATGAGGTTAGTCCTATGCTTACAAATCAAACTTGTAAGTGGAAGTATAGGTAGGTAGTATAAGTGTAAAAGCTTAAAGAAGAAAACACACACACACGTACATCGATTAAAAGGGACACTGTAGGCACTATAACCATTTCATCTCATGTAATTGGATATAGCGTTTGGAGTCCCCTAGTGCTGTCACTCCATTCAGTGATTTCCTAAAAGATAAGGTCCCTTGGCTTCCCAAACGCCCTCACTGGAGATGTGGCTAAGGCAGAGATTACACAATTCCTCCCAGCCATACGGTAATGGGCACAGTGATAGGCTTTAAGCATTCGGCTGACATTCTCAGCCGATTACAACCACCTATTTCTGCTCAGGCTAAAGCTTGCTCTTCTGGAAACTTGTATAGCATTAAAACATTAATAAAAGCACCTAACAGAAAACGGACAGCATACATAAAGCACCCCCGACACATCCACTGCCAACCCCACAGCACTCCATCCCCCCGCTACCCTCCCAGCTGGGGCAGCGTGCTTTGACGAACCTCAACACCCAACCCATACCGCTACCCACCTAAACTCCACTATATAACCATCTGGACCCTACCCTCAACACCCGGGCACGGAACAGAGCCACGCACTTGACTCCCAGAGAAAGGACCACAACAAACCCGGAGCGGACAGTAAAAGGCCACACGCAAGTGGAGAGTCCCACAGGGACATGCATCACTATCAAATAGCATCCAACCACTAGCACACGACCAACATAATCATACCGAATAATCAAAAACCAAACCCCCATAACCGACGCACCCCTACAGACTGGAGACACGGAACAACATTACTGAGAGGCCCTGTCCCGACAGCAAACATTACTCCCTCGAACCCCAAAACCTCTCTGGGAACACAGCCACCACACCGTTGATAAGACAAGCTTATGCGCGCTGGCAACAGTACGAGGCAAACAAATGTAACCATTCAAGGGTAAACCGTGCTCTAATCCAATTCTTTCACATTTTAGTACAACCTTATTCTTGTAAAAAATGCAAAATACAAAAATAAAGATTTAAAAAAATATATATATATAGGGTACCCCAATTCCATCCCTTTCCTATTCTGTACCCCTCCCCAATCCTTAGATCTAGAACAGCAACAAATGTTATATACAGAGTAATATCGTATAAGCAAATGACAGATACTGTAACCAAATAAGAATCTTCATAAACCTGTTCCATATGCAAGATTGTCATGAACCGCAAAAATAAGCTCTACGAACTCTGTAACAATAATCTTACTCCCTTGTTTTATTCTGTACCCTAAACCCAACAAAAATGAAAAAAAAAAAAAAAAAATTAAGAATAAAAAAAAAAAAAACATTAATAAAGGCACAATACGGAGCCTCAGAGCCCAGCTGGGACCCAGGTAAGAAAGCAAACTGCTCCTTAACAGTTTACCCCATTACTAGAGGGTACTCCTGGCATCATAACCATTACTGGACTGGCATGGTAAGCATGTTTATAGGAAACCTTTAAACTTTAGTAAAAAAATCAAACAAAAAAAATAGAAATCCACTTTTTTATCAATTTTCAGGAAACTAAAAAGAGACATTACATGCAACATGTCTGAAATTATACTAGTATAATATTCTGGTACAGCACGTCTGCGGAGAACATGCTTGTCTCCTTCCCTGATCTCTAGGACCTTCTTGTACCATGTCAAACTGTCTACATCTTAAAATGCAGTCTCTCCTAAACAGCACAACTCATTTCTTTCCTCCTTCATGTGTTACCTCTCCTCTCTAGGTATTATTTCAGGCTGTTACAAGCATTCCACTAAATTACAAGCACATTGTAGGATTGTAATTGGCTCTGCGTTTCACACCTCACATCCAGCTAATAGCTTAAAGGACCACTATAATGCCAGGAAAACACACTCGTTTTCCTGGCACTATAGTGCCCTGAGGGTGACCCCACCGTCAGGGTTCCCCTCCCGCCGGACTCTGGAGAGAGGAAGGGGTTAAAATCTTACCTTTCTCCAGCGTCGGGCGCGGAGCTTTCCTCCGCCTTCCTAGCGACTTCATTGGCTGAATGCGCATGCGTGGCAGGAGCTGCGCGCGCATTCAGCCAGTTCATAGGAAAGCATTTACAATGCTTTCCTATGGACGCTTGCGTCTTCTCACTGTGTATGCAAGCGCCTCTAGCGACTGTCAATGAGACAGCCACTAGAGGCTCTAGAGGCTGGATTAACCCTCAGTGTAAACATTGCAGTTTCTCTGAAACTGCTATGTTTGTAAAAAAAAAAAAAAAGGGTTAACCCTAGCTGGACCAAGCACACAGACCACTTCATTAAGCTGAAGTGGTCTGGGTGCCTATAGTGGTCCGTTAACCCCTTAAGGACACATGACGTGTGTGACATGTCATGATTCCCTTTTATTCCAGAAGTTTGGTCCTTAGGGGGTTAATGCCACTGCTTCCATCTTAGGAACATAGCTTGTCTCTCTCTAATTTTTAAAGCAATTTTTCTACAATTGCATCATTCTTAAACGTGCCCAAATTACCCCTTGCAGGCTATTATGATTGCAGCGACCTGGATAATGCTCCTTACTGGTCTTGATAGCACCAGTTTTGACTTTTACCTGTGCTCTGTTCACATGCTGGCACCCAAATTTGACTCACGGACCATTTCTAGGACTGCCCTACTTTTACATGCTATGGCACTCTGTTAAGGTTCCACCTAGAAAGATGGGGCACTTGGGTGAGACAGGTTGTGCAGTGACAATTTTAGAACAGCCAGACTCAAGTATTTGCAATACCAAATCTGTTCATGGGGTCATGTCTGGTGGTCTAGAGTCAGGCTAGATCCTTATAAGAAATCAATATGATGTACTGAATGTCATCACATTAAGCCATGATGCAACTGCACACTATCAGTACACTCATTTTGCAATGCAGTTCCATCTAGTCTGACCAGGAAGACTACAAATAAAAAAAGTAGAAATGAAACCACTGCAAGAGCACAGATATAATAGAAATGTGCCGAGTAAGCTCAGTGTTGGTCAACAAAAATTGAATGAACTTCTATATTATTTCCCTGAAAGACCAATGACATCATGGTTGTCTGTGCCTTAAAGTCCCATGGTAGAATAATTCCGTTACAGGGTATTTTACCAGCATTGAGTGTTTCCCTGCTGGTAACCCCAGGTATCATTTGATTCCTGTGGCCCCCTTCCCTCTATCAGCTGACGCCAGAATATGTGGGCCCAGACTGACCAATGCTTTGTTTGCAGCACTCAAAGTGAGTGCTGCAAGCATGCATTTAAATGGAGATTAACATGATTCTATGGTGTAATGAACACAAGTTCTCTCTTGCTTCAATGATTTCCGATGGATGACCTTATGCAGAGTGTGAGGACGTCCAGTGTCAGTTAGGAAACCAAAAGTCGGTTAGCCATCAGGAAGTGCCTCTAGTGGCTGTCTGATTAACAGCCACTAGAGGCAGTCTTGGTCCTGCAATGTAATTAATGCAGCTTCTCAGAAACTGCAATGTTGTACCTTGCAGGACTAAGTGAAACTGAGACCAGGTTCCAGGTATCAATATATACCAGGGGTCCCATCTTTCAGCTAGGGCTATTTTTACTGGCCCCAGACTTTTTGATGAGTAGCATGCAGTGCTAGAATTCAGCATAGCATGCAGCTCCCTAAATAGGCATTTAAACACCCATAAATAGATCTCAGTGTGAGCAGGGTTAAATCCCTAAAGACACACTTCTACCCAGTCTCTTTTAAGGGTTACTCCAACCACCATGACCACTTCTGCTTTTTGAGATTGTCATAGTGGTAGGAGCCTAGATGTGCAGTGTTATTTGCATGAGTGTGCCAGGGTGAAGTTGCAGTCACAAACTATTCCAGGCTGCCTAATGTCAATTCTGTGCATAAAATAAGTCTGTTAGTGCGTACTGCAGGCTGGTGACAGCTTTTCCCTTGCAGGCTCTTGTCTCCCCTCTGTCCCACACAGAGGAAAGTCCTTCCTATCCTCTCCATAATAGGTTTTAATTCCCCTCCCATGATTCCTTTCCCTCCCTCACTGTCCCCATCCCTTCACTGACTCAGAGTGTGTATATGTGCCCTGAGCTGGTAAAATTGTCTATGAGAAGCCTCTGATTGGTCCTTATAGCAATTCCAATGACGTCTGACGGGGTTGCGCCAAGCATCGGGGAGCTTTGCGTGGTTTTGAATTAAGGTGATTTAAATCTATTTTTAAAATGCTCTTTCAGCATTTTTAACATGGGGAACAACAGAGTAATGCAAAAAGGGCATATTCTACGTTAAACGAAAAAGGGTTGGAGAAACGCTTTAATACAAATGTTTTTCTATAAGCAACAGGGAACATCCACACAGAGCAGATATTTGAAAATATTTTAACAAATGGCGACAAATGCCATCCATTAATGTGCAATGGGCCCCTTAAATAGAAACCAACAGCTGGAAATTCTCAAGCACAGCAAATGCAGTGTCAATAGAATACATTGGGGGTTGTATATAAAAAAAAGTGTCATGCTCTTAAAAGTGGTCTAAAGTACTAGAAATAGGGGCAATCATTGGCAATTCCACCCATTTTACATTAGAACAGAACAATATGTATACATAATCCCTATTGTTACAGAAAGGAGATGTCAAGCAAAAATATTTTTTAGAATTGTCACTGATCACTGACACGTATTATAAATAGAAACCACACTAGAATTATCACGGTGTGACCTTTCTAAATTAGGATTGTCTAACTCTCATCATGCTTAGCCAGCTTTCTAAGAATCCAAAAACTACTGCTTGCTACAACTCAAAATCAATAGCATGTCCTGCTGATGGCACTTTAGCCAGTGGCTTTCCATCCCCCGTATTTGTTATCAGCAGCAAAGGTAGAATGTGTGTACGTGCAAAGGATCATCTGTGAAGTGCAAACATAGTGTTATTTTTTTTTTACACATGAAACAGAACACACAAGCGGTGACTAAAAATCACATGCAATCCCTGTAGGCAATGAGGACAAACTATCCCTCTTCACATGTGTTCTACATTCTGAAATGGATTGTCCTGTGGAATGTTTCAGCTAAATCTGCAAAGATTAGCCAGGCTGACAACCGCGTAGGAGCTAAATTAACCCATTAGAGGCCAGTAAGAGGTCATTCATATTGTATCTCTGATCTTTAAAGGGTTAAAGAGGATAATGTGATACAGTGTTAGAGTGCAGCTTAGTAAGAGCAGTGTGACTGTACAGCACCCTATAGCCAGGTTCCCACCACTTCCAATACCTGCAGTGTCCCAGATGGAGATATTGTAGGGACCCCATTGCTTGAGGTAGAAAGCCCCTCCGACTGTGCTCACGGTTTCCTGAAACTTTCTCTCCATGTACCGGTGTAACAGGGAAGTTTTCCCCACATTCATATCCCCCAGGAGTACCACCTTCAGGTCAGGCTTCTTCATCCTGTTGCTGTGTAGGTAAGAGCGCAGACCCCGAAA
This sequence comes from Pelobates fuscus, assembly GCF_036172605.1. Taxonomy (NCBI): domain Eukaryota; kingdom Metazoa; phylum Chordata; class Amphibia; order Anura; family Pelobatidae; genus Pelobates; species Pelobates fuscus. The sequence continues at coordinate 326,430,834 of NC_086317.1, read as the reverse complement.
TCCTATTACACAGTCAGACACAAGGTAAACTGAGCCAGACAATCTGCCCTTTGTCCCTAAAAAGTAACACTAGGACCTCCATCTACCCCCAGGAGGGTGCAGTCCGCCTCTGATGGAAAAGTCCAGGACACTCATTCCTTGCAGTCACTTTACAGCCCCTCGTTCTGTACACCCGCTGGTTTATGGTGAGGTCACTCAGAGTCTTGAGATACTTTTCTAGCTCTGCTCCACTAACTTGGCAAAACAGGGAAGAGGAGGCTCCAGGAAGTTTTACTAAAATACACCCATCTGGATTTGTCTCCTCCCCACTATCTGGTGAAACCAGCTTGAACCTAAGTGACAACAGCTCCAGTTTCTAATGTTGCCATTTCTGCTATGTGTGTGTTCAAATGCAATTTTCATCTTTCTCTTTCATCCTGCCAATACATTCGTGACCTATAAATTCTAATTTATTATAAAAAAAATGAAAGCAAAAACTATTTTTTTTTCACAGTTTTGTCAATAATAATTTGTGTATACTTTACTTAAAGGACCACCAGTACCGGTGCTAGGATTTTTAGTTACACAGGCGAAGATGCATTTTGGCGCCCCCAACCCTCATTAAAAAAAAAAAAATGCATCTTCACCTGTGTGTCTTTCCTCCCAAGCCACAGGCACACAGGCATCATTTTTCAGTCACACAGTCAAAGTCATACAGGTACACTGTCATACAAAGACAGCAATAATCATACAGAGACATACAGACACATACAGTCAGAGACATACAAGCAGAGACATACATGCATACAGAGACATGCAGGCATATAAAGACATACATGCATACAGAGGCATACCGTCATACAGACACATACATACAGACAGGCATAAAGAAACATACATACAGAGACATACAGGCATGCAGACACATACATACATACATACAGGCATACAAAGACATACACACATACAGATACATGCATGCATACAGAGACATAACGTCATACAGACACATACATATAGACAGGCATACAGACACATACATACATACAGAGGCATACCAGCATACAGACACATACATACATACAGAGGCATACCAGCATACAGACACATACATACATACAGAGGCATACCGCCATACAGACACATACATATAGACAGGCATACAGACACATACATACATACAGAGGCATACCAGCATACAGACACATACATACATACAGAGGCATACCGCCATACAGACACATACATACATACAGAAACATGCATACAAAGACATACAGGCATACAGAGACACACAGACATACACATACGTAAATACAGAGACATAAAGGCATACAGTTACATACATGCATACAGAGACATATACACAGACATTCAGAGACAAACATACATCCAGTTACATACATGCATACAGAGACATACAGAAACATACGTACAAGACATACAGGCATACGGACACATACATACATACAGAGGCATACCGTCATACAGATACATACATACAGACAGGCATACAGAAAAATACATACTCACACACACAAACTCACAAACACATATACTCACATGTGCACACACACACTGACACACTGACATACACACTCACACACACCGACAGACACACGTCATATTTCGGCTCCCGCGGCATCAGCAAAAGGCGCGCGAGGGAGCCGGTCAGAGAGATCAGAGCTCCCTCGCCGCTTCCTAATTCAGTTCAGCCGCACGCCGCGCCGCTCCGGGGATTGAGGAGGTGACCAGGCAGGAGGGAACACTTCCCGGCAATTTTGCGCCCCCAGAGCCGGTGCGCCCTAAGGCACTATAGGGTCTTTAGGTCGTCGTCGTCCCCCCCACCCTCAGGGTCCCACTCTCGCCGGTCTGAAGGGGTTAAACTCTTACCTTTCTCCAGCACTGGTGGAACTCTCCTCCCTCTTCCGACATCAGCGCCGAATGCGCATTTCTCAATGCTTTCCTATGGACATCCAACGTCTTCTCACTGTGATTTTCACAGTGAGAAGTGCGGAAGTGCCTCTAGCGGCTGTCAGACGCTGGATTAACCCTAGTGTAAACAAAGCAGTTTCTCTGAAACTGTTATGTTTACAGCTGCAGGGTTAACCCTAGATGGACCTGGCACCCAGACCACTTCATTGAGCTGAAGGGTGCCTATAGTGGTCCTTTAACCCCTTAAGGACACATGACGTGTGTGACATGTCATGATTCCCTTTTATTCCAGAAGTTTGGTCCTTAAGGGGTTAAGAAAAGTAATTTGAAACAAACTCATTAGTTGTCCTGTTTTATAAAGTGCATCACATGTGTAGGATTTCAGTTTATTTTTGGTAGTTACAAGTCACAAAATATTATGGGTAAAATTTAATTTCAAGGTATATTAATGGACACCTTGAACCTGATGGCCAACATTTTTTGTGCTGAAAAACCCCAACTCGACTTATACTCGAGTCAATGTCTGTATTATGGCAATTTACATTGCCATAATACAGACAAGGGGCTGTGTAGGAGGGGGGCTGGCAGGGAGCGGTTACTTACCTCTCCTGCAGCTCCTGTCAGCTCCCTTCTCCGCCACGCCGATCCGGTCAGCTACCTCTCCATGTCCCAGTGTAAGTCTCGCGAGAGCCGCGGTGTCATAGCGCGGCCGCGAGACTTACACAGAGGAAGCTGACGGGACCGGCGCGGAGGAGAAGGGAGCTGACAGGAGCTGCAGGAGAGGTAAGTAAGAGCTTCCTGCCAGCCCCCCTCCACTGAACTGCCAATGCCACTGGACCACCAGGGAGTGAGAGCCCCCCTCCCTGCCATGTATCAAGCAGGGAGGGGGGACGGAAACAAATATATATATATATATAAATAATAATAAAATAATAATTAATAAAATAAATAATAATATAACAAAAAAATGATTAAAATAATAATTAAACAATAACAATAATCAAAATGCCCACCCCCCACCAAGGCTCTGCAACACATACACAAACACACACTGCATCACACACACTCACACTGCATTCATACACACACTGCATTCATACACACACACTGCACTCATACACACACTGCACTCATACACACACACTGCATTCATACACACACTGCATTTATGAACACACTGCATTCATACACACACACTGCATTCACATACACACACTGCATTCATACACACACACTGCACTCATACACACACACTGCACTCATACACACACTGCATTCATACACACACACTGCACTCATACACACACACTGCACTCATACACACACTGCACTCATACACACACACTGCACTCATACACACACACTGCACTCATACACACACTGCACTCATACACACACACTGCATTCATTATATACACACACTGTAAATAAATATTCAATTAATATAATTTTTTTAGGATCTAATTTTATTTAGAAATTTACCAGTAGCTGCTGCATTTCCCACCCTAGTCTTATACTCGAGTCAATAAGTTTTCCCAGTTTTTTGGGGTAAAATTAGGGGCCTCGGCTTATATTCGGGTCGGCTTATACTCGAGTATATACGGTAACTGCATCAGCCCCCCAACGTACAGTCCGAGGAAGGGAATAAAAATGTATGTTACATTTACTGTGCTGCATCTTCCCAGCTCCAGGTGCTGTGGCCCACCAGGATCTTTCGTCGTATCCCTGTAGGCCAGTCAGGCCTTGGCTGTGATAGGTTGACTGCATTCTGAAATCATGTTACCAAACTGTCCCGATTTAGGCAAGACTATTTTGATATTGGTCTCCATGCTCACTGTACAGACTTTGTTCCCTGGTGCATTTAGAGACCTCAGCCACTGGGACCATGCAGCAAGCACTTCAGCAGTGCATTCGGCATGGGTTTCCAGATTAACATATCTTTTCAGGACACGAATGCCATAATTTTAGGGCAGCCGCTGTACATCAAGGACACTTTTAGCAATATGTGGGATTTATAGGCGGCAGGCATATACATATATAGAATGTAAGCTCGTTTGAGCAGGGTCCTCTCCAACCTATCGTTCCTGTAAGTTTTTTGTAATTGTCCTATTTATAGTTAAATCCCCGCTCTCATAACATTGTAAAGCGCTACAGAATCTGTTGGGATGTGCACGTCGAAAATACACACAACTGCTCTACCAACCTTCTGTATTCCTACATTGCATGAGCAGGATTGAGACTGCCGCACTAACTGTGTCTGTGTACATAGTCCGATAGAACTATTCTCTGGGCTTAGTTGCTACAATAATTCCTAACACAGTCTGTGCATGCCATTACAAACAGCAGACAATGGTGCTGAAATTACACTGCCCATATATATGCAGCACAATTTTATTAAAGACACGGAGGCTCCTATTATGCTTCTCTTTCTTTAATTCTCCCTCAGCAGCGAAGAGAGATATATGCAAAAGAGATAAAAAAGAACAAATAACATAAGCATATTGACAGTGCTATCATGGGTATCCACCCCCTTAGTATATAAGGTGTAGCACTTCCTGTTTCTTCCTCTTTCTTCGCTGCTCCCTCAGATAAGTACACTCTATTTTTATTTATGGTGTGCTCTGGTGGGTTTTTAGCTTGTGACATCTTGTATTGATTTAATATACTGTTGGGATATTCTCTTCCCGTTATCCCTTTATCCCACCTTTACATAATTTTACTTGTTTATTTCATTTATTATTTCATTTATTATTATTTACTAAGATATTTTATTGTGCTGTTACCTTTCACTGTGTGACCGGGCTGCCCGCAGTTCGCCCTCTGGGCGCTGCCGTTTTTTCTTTCCCCTCGCCCCCCCTCCGGGTGGGGCTCTCCCCCCGGTCACACACTACCGGGTTTCGCCGGCGGGGCTCGTCTAACACCCCCGCGGCGCTTCCCGGCACTATTTCCGTTGCCGCCGGCCGGATCTACTTTATCCGCGCGGCGGTTTCATTTCCCGCCGCTCGCGAGTGGCGCGCATGCGCAGTTTGCTCGCGGCGGCCATTTTTTCGGTTTCCGTCGCCGATTAAGGCGGCGGCCATTTTCTGTAGCGTGTTTCACGGATTTTGTTCCTCTCACACGCTGGTTTTCGTTGCTCTCTCATCCTCAGACGGGTATAGTCTTTTCCTACCCTCTCTACCTTGATATTACTCTCCATCTCACTATCCTTCCCATCCTGTATCTGGGTTAATCAATCCTGATACTGCCTGTCACTCATATTTCGTTTATTATTTTCCTTACTTGCACTCATTATCCACCATGCAATCTGGTGATAAGTTCCCTGGCAAACTTAGCCCACCTATGGCCAATACTAATCCTGACCCCCAGGTTGACCCTGGACTGATGGGCTCAGAGGAATTTCAATGCCTCCTGGACACCACCATGTCCAACTCTATCTCAAAGGCCATATCATCGGCCATGGGCGCTATGTCCTCTACCATATCAGACTCCATTGCACTTGCACTCAGGCAAGTACAGCCTCAATCCGCCCCAGGCCATGGCCCAGGCCCCCCCTGTAGGGACACTACCGGGGCGCAAATCATTGGGCAAATGCAAACACTCACAGGACCCCCCCCCCACGCAGGTTGAACCTGCTCTGATTGACATGCCTCAGGCTGTCCAAGATGGCGCGCAACAACCGCGCAGTAGAGCTTCTGGGAGAGCTACGGCTACCAGAGACTGGAAACGGGCAAGAGCCCAAGATATTATGTCTGACTCAGACGAGGAGGGGGATGAGGGGTCTGACGTCCCGTACTCAGACCCGTACGAGGACGAGCTCTCAGAGGGTGAAAGCCTCCAGGGAAAACAATTCCCTTTAACGCCAACACGTGCCTTGGCACATTCAGGGACGACCGGGGCAGATACTGAACACGACCCTAAAGAGGTTCCGCTTTTCGACCCGGACAACCTGAGACACCCACGCTCTGCTGAGTGGGAACCCTCCGAACATATCGCCCAATATCTGGCCCTCAGGGTGCGTAAGTCCCTCTCTCAAGAGGGCCGTAATAAATTGAGAGCAGAATGCCCCCGACCCATAATTCCTGATGCTGTGGCAAAAACCCCAGAAGTGGACCCCCAGATAGCCCAGTTTCTGGCCAAGACAGGGTGGAAACCTAAAAGGGGACTAGACTATTCCCTCCGTAACTGTCAGGACAAGTTCCTCGACACCCTGGGTCCCGTTACGAAACTTTATGAGATGCTGGAGGCAGCTCAGTCGGGTGAGGCATCATTAGACTTTGAGGTGGCATTTGGCTGGCTCCAACGCCTGGTCTGCATGATCGGCAACGCCAATACCGCCATGTCCACGGAGCGCAGGAAGGCTATCCTGCTGAAAATTGAGCCTAAACTGGCTAGCATGGCCTCCTCTGAACCAGGGGCCGCAGCTAAGGGTCTGCTATTTGGCGACTCCTTCGTCAAGGATCTGGGCTCCTATGTAAAAACCTTCACAGCCCTTGACAAAGCCCAGTCATCTATAAAGAGGGTCTTCCACCAAAAGGTTTTCGGTGGGGCCGGGAGAGGTAGGAGCCGTCTACCCGGCCGCAACCCCCGAGGTTTCTCCAGACCGGGCAGAGGCTCCTTCAACACACAGAGGCAGAACCAGGAGCGTTCCTATACACCATTCTTCCCCTCTCGAGGAAGGGCTTGGAATGCCCGCGGCGGCAGAGGTACAACCCCAGGAAAACGCCCTTATGGTGAGTACGATTTTTCCCCATTTTTCCCATATAAATGTGGGGGGCAGGTTGGCTTTGTTCACTCAGACTTGGGCCACTATCACATCCGACAGCTGGGTGTTACAGACTGTAGAGGGTTACCACCTAGAACTGACGGGTCTTCCCTTTCAGGACTCCCCTCCAAGGGTACCACACATGTCACAGTCACACCGCGACCTCATCTCCGCAGAGATAGAGGTCCTTCACAACAAAAATGCTATAGAGGAAATCCCTCTAGATACCCCAGGTTTTGTAAGCAACCTGTTTTTGGTACCAAAGAAAGGCGGGGGTGTCCGCCCGGTTATCAACCTAAGACCCCTCAATGCCTTTATCCGATACCATCATTTCAAAATGGAGGGCATACACTGCCTCCGAGACCTCCTTCTCCCAGGAGACTGGATGGTGAAACTCGATCTGCAAGATGCGTATCTTACGACCCCGATAACTCCTACACACAGGAACCTATTACAGTTCCAATGGGACACAAGGAAGTGGCGCTTCCGCTGCCTTCCCTTTGGTCTATCCTCCGCCCCCTGGTGCTTTACGAAAGTATTGAAACCAGTGGTTACATTCCTCAGATTACACGGAATTCGTCTCATCATCTACCTAGACGATATCCTCATACTGTCAGAAACGAGATCCCTTCTACTATCACATCTGTCGTGGACTCTGCACCTCCTACAGAACCTAGGCTTCCTAGTGAATTGGGAGAAATCGGTACTACAACCGTCTCAGCAGATGGAATTCCTGGGATTCCGAGTCGATTCGGTACAACAAATTCTATGTCTCCCTGCGGACAAGATGTCCAGCATCAAGAAGGAGATCAGGAAGATAAGACACCGTCCAAATATCTCCCTGAGACAACTAGCCCGAGTAATCGGATTACTAGCGGCCTCCATACAGGCGATCTTCCAGGGACCACTCCACTATCGGGCGTTACAGCGCCTGAAAGCTTCTTGCCTACGGAACGGGCAGTCGTACGAGTCCAACATCACTCTAGACGAGGAATCCAAGGAGGAATTGGACTGGTGGTTGACCCACATGGAAGCATGGAACGGACGAGCGATCTTCGGTTCCACTCCGGATATAATAATAGAGTCGGATGCGAGCTTACATGGCTGGGGCGCGCGCTGCGGCTCCATCTCCACAGGAGGCAGATGGTCAGTAGACGAATCCTTCCTCCACATAAACTCACTGGAACTACTGGCAGCCTCATTTGCCATACGCAGCCTCACTCCCAGGAGCGTCTCTTGCTCAATCCTCCTCAAGTTGGACAATATCTCGGCGGTCAGGTACATAAACCATCTGGGAGGTACCAAATCACGCATCCTGGCGGTTTTAGCTCGAGACTTCTGGCATTACTGCTTACAAAACAATGTGTCGGTGACCGCGGAGCACATACCAGGCCTAGACAATTACGCCGCGGACTGGAACTCCAGATACCTGAGGGATCTGGGGGATTGGAGACTTCAACCGAAGGTCTTTTCCAAGATCGCACGGCTATGGGGTCCATTGAGTGTGGATCTCTTTGCATCCAGACTGAACACACAACTTCCTCAATTTTTCAGCTGGCGACCGGATCCGGAAGCCTTGGCAACAGATGCTTTTCTTCAAGACTGGACCGGGGGACGAGCATACGCCTTTCCCCCGTTCAACCTGATTGCTCGGACTCTGGCGTACATCCGACGGTTCAAAGCAACAGTAGTTTTGATAACACCATGCTGGAGATCTCAACCCTGGTTCCCTCACCTTCTGGAAATGGCAATCGATTTCCCACATCTACTGCCGGATCACACGTCCCTGTTAACCAATCCGGATGGGGAGAACCACGACCTGATAGAACGGGGAGTACTCCGTCTCATGGCATGGCTCCTTTCAGGGGACCCTGGGAAATCACGGAAGTTTCGAGAACAACTACCCAACTCTTGGCGAACGCATGGGCACCAGGAACTCGGCGCACATATGCTGCGGCATGGAGAGTTTGGTCCGATTGGTGCCTGGAGAAATCAGTGGATCCCATATCAGCTCCTGTGAAGACAGTACTAGACTTTCTCACTCATTTATTCGAATCGGGCAAGGCGTTCCGTACAGTCAACATCTACAGATCGGCTATCTCGGCTGGTCACGATAATGTAGACGGAAGTCCTCTCGGACAGAACCCCCTGATCTGTCGCCTGCTCAAAGGCATACGTTTTGCACGGCCTCCAAAATCCAGATACGGGTCCTTTTGGGATGTCAACATTGTGTTCAAATTCTTAGAAGAGTGGCCCGACAACTCGGCACTATCACTTAAACATTTGTCTGCTAAATTGCTCATGATTTTATGCTTACTATCCTGTAAACGAGTATCAGATGTACGAGCCTTAGACTGGCAAGCCCGCACATTCACCCCGGAGGGGGTGTCATTTGATATTTCACGAAGAACTAAATCAGCGACTAAGCATGTTTTCTATCCACGCCTCCCGAACCAACAGAAGCTGTGCCCAGTACTGTGCTTGAAAGAATACGAATCCCGTACTTCTTCCCTCCGACCACCAAACGAAGGCCCGTTGTTTATTTCTCTGAAGAGACCGCACCTTCCGGTATCTACACCTACGCTTGCCCGTTGGGCCAAGTGGTTATTAGCTTCAGCAGGGATAGACGTAACAGTTTTCTCGGCCCACTCGGTGAGAGGCGCTATGGCTTCTAAAGCATCGACGATAGGATGTCGATTAGAGGATATCCTGAAGGCCGCAGACTGGTCTACGGAATCCACATTCCGGAATTTCTACTTTAAACCAATCCAACATTTTTCGGAAAGAGTTATTGCTCAGCTTTGAAAGAGCATAATAGGAGCCTCCGTGTCTTTAATAAAATTCCTAGATTTTACTATTAACATGACGTAAAGTCATGATTTTATTAAAGACACGGAGGCGAGTATTATTCCCTTCCCGCCCTCCCTGGGTGGAGGGATTGGATTTGCAAGGATATCGACCTCAAGCGGATGTAACCGTAAGTTCAACTGCCTTTTACAGGTTTTTCCTACATCCTTCAGGTAAGTGGCTCTACGTGCTACTGTGGACATAATCTGATAGATATCTTATGTTTGACGTCATGACGATAATGCTGTACACATTAATTATAACTGTTGTGGGGGTATATGATACAACCAGTCATCAACCGAATATTACCATATTTTCTCCTTTCATTTTAGCCTGAATTATACTGTCATGGTGTTGAAGTACCGTTACTAAGTTCTACAGTCCATCATCAAAGAATGGAATTTTGACTACCGCCCACTGTTCCTGTTCGGGCCAAGTTTATCGTTCAGTTATGGATCTGGTCTTCGGATCGCAGAAGAAAGAGGAAGAAACAGGAAGTGCTACACCTTATATACTAAGGGGGTGGATACCCATGATAGCACTGTCAATATGCTTATGTTATTTGTTCTTTTTTATCTCTTTTGCATATATCTCTCTTCGCTGCTGAGGGAGAATTAAAGAAAGAGAAGCATAATACTCGCCTCCGTGTCTTTAATAAAATCATGACTTTACGTCATGTTAATAGTAAAATCTAGGAATTACACATCACTATGTTGAAGCTTGACATTTTTAACTGGACATTTTGATGACACTATTTTAATGGATACCCTATTAATACTTATCTTGAAGAGGTTGTGAAAATAATTATATGAGGAAGCTATTTTACAGCTTTATGTGAGACGAACTGTAGAATTAATAGAAAAAAAATTGACAGGGTCTCATTGAAGTAAATCAAATTAATTTTCTCAGCATTAAATATGATTAAATCTGGCATGTTTAATTAAATGGCGTGAGCAGTGTTTTGCATAAAAACAATCCCCAGTGAGGATTTAAAACATATCTCACATTCAAGAGATTTACATAATGCCTTGCCTATGAAGTCCTACAGTTTACCAGCTTACTAAAATTAATTTAACCCCTTAAGACTGCAGCCAAATGTACAAGTTGTGATCAAAACAAAACGTAAACAAAACCTGGCATTTGCGCTATATGTCTGTCCAACTGTAATTCACCTCTGTCATATTAAATGCACCCACCCTTATTATATATCATTTTATTCAGGGGAAACAGGGCTTTCATTTAACATCAAATATTTAGGTATGGAACATAATTTAATATGAATAAAATATAAAAAAAAATGGAGAAAATAAGATTACATTTTCTTAGTTCTACGTGACATTTTAACCCCTTAACGCCGTTACGGCGTTCCATGCCGTCGTGCTTTAAATGGGCTTTAAAGCCGTTGCGGCGGCATGGAACGCCGTAACGGCTGCAGCCCCCAGGAGCCAGCAACTACTCACCTCCGCCGTGATCCTCTTCGGGAGGACTGCCTGACAGCCCAGGCAGCCCTCCCACGGCGAATCAGGCACCCGGGGGCCATGTGATCGCTCTCAAAGAGCGATCACATGGCCCCCTATAGCTGGCTATGGAGCTGCCAGCAGGGGGACTGTCTAAAATATTAGACAGTCCCCCTGCTGGTAGGTAGTGTAAAAAAAAAATATTAAACATATTATAAAATAAATTAAATGCATTTTTGTATTTAATTTATTTTATAATATGTTTTTTATACATATTATATATATGTAACATCATACAAAGTGTATTTTAATACTAATATAAGTATATATATATATTAGTATTAAAATACACTTAGAATGACGTTACATATATATAATATGTATATATTATATATATAATAGATCTACATATATATATTATATATATATACGTATAATTAAAATAATAAATAAATAAAATATTGAAACAAAATTTAATATAAATTATATATCCATATGTAATTTCATTCTAACTGTATTTTGTTATTAATATATATATATTGGTCCCTGGATAATCTCATACGCTTCACATAAGGCCTAAGGCACCTGACACTCTTATCCAAAATGCTCACACACCTACACAGCCCTAGAGGCCTCGCCACTCACATAAATCTCAACTACGTTTAATCTTTAAAAGCATATAAGTTTATTCAAACTGTCTAACTTTACTTCATGTATTTATCACTAGAGATGTTACTAACATTATAGACAGTCCTACCATTCTGACCTCCCTATAAAAAATTGTGCTGTTCATGCTTGACATGTTAATGAATATCTTGTGTTACTTTATTGGCTTATATCTACTTTCATGGCGCTTTAAACGTGTCTGTAATTCTAAGCACTACAAAAATAAAGAATTATAAAAAAAAAAAAAAATATATATATATATATTGGTAACAAAATACACTTAGAATGACATTCTATATATATCTATCTATATTTAAAATACAAATAACCGCAAATATATATATAGATAAATACATATAATTACATAAAAGATTACATTAGTATACACGTAGAATTTAAATACATATATATGTATATATATTAAAATTCTACATGTATATTTAAGTAATCTTTTTAACATAATTATGTGATTTGATTAATTAAAATTTGATTGACATGCCTGACAACACAGGGAGAAAGTGCAGAGAATTTAATTAGCAAGCACTATATTTGACCCTGTAACTCTCCAAGACACCATAAAACCTGTACATAGGGGGTACTGTTTTACTCGGGAGACTTCGCTGAACTCAAATATTAATGTTTCAAACTGGTAAATTGTATTACAATGATGATATTTTAAGTAAAAGTGACATTTTTTGCATTTTTTACAAACGAACAGCACTTTTATGGACTATATTATTGTTGTAATATGTTTTACTGTTTTAAAACACTAATATTTGTGTTTAGTGAAGTCTCCCGAGAATAACAGTACCCACCATGTACAGGTTTTATGGTGTTTTGGAAAGTTAGAGAGTCACATATAAGTTTTGCATTTCATTTTTTTCACATTGAAATTTGCTAGATTAGTTATGCTGCCTTTGAGAGCGTATGGTAGCCCAGGAATGAGAATTACCCCCATGATGGCATACCATTTGCAAAAGTAGACAACCCGAGGTATTGCAAGTGGGGTATGTCCAGTCTTTCTTAGTAGCCACTTAGTCACACACGCTGGCCAAATATTTGTTTTTTGCTTTTTTCACACAAAAACAAATATGAACGCTAACTTCGGCCAGTGTTTGTGACTAAGTGGCTACTAAAAAAGACTAAATATACCCCACTTTTAATACCTTGGCTTGTCTACTTTTTCAAATGGTATTTCAGTAAGGCTTTTGACACTGTTGCACATAGAAGGCTTATCAATAAACTGCAATCTTTGAGTTTGGATTCCAATATTGTTGAATGGGTAAGGCAGTGGCTGAGTGACAGGCAACAGAGGGTTGTAGTCAATGGAGTATATTCGAAGCTTGGGCTTGTCACCAGTGGGGTACCTCAGGGATCTGTACTTGGACCCATTCTCTTTAATATTTTTATTAGTGATATTGCAGAAGGTCTTGATGGTAAGGTGTGTCTTTTTGCGGATGATACTAAGATACCGTATTTATCGGCGTATAACACGCACTTTTTTCCCCTGAAAATAGGGGGAAAATCGTGGGTGCGTGTTATACGCCGATATCCCATAATTACTTACCTGTCCTGAAGCGTGGGCCGGCTTCACAGCTTGCACCGCGGTACAGGAACTTTAATTTCATGTTCCGGTTTCCGGCGGGACTGAAAGGAAGTGTGCACAATAGTGTGCACACTTCCTTTCAGTCCCGCCGGAAACCGGAACATGAAATTAAAGTTCCTGTACCGCGGTGCAAGCTGTGAAGCCGGCCCACACTTCAGGACAGGTAAGTAATTATGGGAGGGGAAGTACACTATGGGAGGGGAGGGGGAAGTACACTATGGGATGGGAGGGAAGTACACTATGGGAGGGGAGGGGGGGGGAGTACACTATGGGAGGGGAGGGGAGGGGGGGGAAGTACACTATGGGAGGGGAGGGGAGGGGAGGGGGGAAGTACACTATGGGAGGGGAGGGGGGAAGTACACTATGGGAGGGGAGGGGGGGAGAATACTATGGGAGGGGAGGGGGAGAATACTATGGGAGGGGAGGGAGAAAATACTATGGGAGGGGAGGGGAGAATACTATGGGAGGGGGGGAGAATACTATGGGAGGGGAGGAGGGGGGGATTCTATGGGAAGGGAGGGGGAGAATACTATGAGAGGGGAGGGGGAGAATACTATGGGAGAGGAGGGGGGAGAATACTATGGGAGGGGGGGAGAATACTATGGGAGGGGAGGGGAGGGGAGAATACTATGGGAGGGGAGGGGAGAATACTATGGGGGGGGGGGAGAATACTATGGGAGGGGAGGGGGGGAGAATACTATGGGAGGGGGGGAACACTATGGGATGAGGGGGGAATACTATGGGAGGGGGGGAAATTTCCTGGAATTTCTTTCTAAAAATGAGGTGCGTGTTATACGCCGGTGCGTGTTATACGCCGATAAATACGGTATGTAACAGGGTTGATGTTCCAGGAGGGATAAGCCAAATGGCAAATGATTTAGGTAAACTAGAAAAATGGTCAGAGTTGTGGCAACTGACATTTAATGTGGATAAGTGCAAGATAATGCATCTTGGACGTAAAAACCCAAGGGCAGAGTACAGAATATTTGATAGAGTCCTAACCTCAACATCTGAGGAAAGGGATTTAGGGGTGATTATTTCTGAGGACTTAAAGGTAGGCAGACAATGTAATAGAGCAGCAGGAAATGCTAGCAGAATGCTTGGTTGTATAGGGAGAGGTATTAGCAGTAGAAAGAGGGAAGTGCTCATGCCATTGTACAGAACACTGGTGAGACCTCACTTGGAGTACTGTACACAGTACTGGAGACCATATCTTCAGAAGGATATTGATACCTTAGAGAGAGTTCAAAGAAGGGCTACTAAACTGGTTCATGGATTGCAGGATAAAACTTACCAGGAAAGGTTAAAGGATCTTAACATGTATAGCTTGGTGGAAAGACGAGACAGGGGGGATATGATAGAAACATTTAAATACATAAAGGGAATCAACACAGTAAAGGAGGAGACTATATTTAAAAGAAGAAAAACTACCACAACCAGAGGACATAGTCTAAAATTAGAGGGACAAAGGTTTAAAAATAATATCAGGAAGTATTACTTTACTTAGAGGGTAGTGGATGCATGGAATAGCCTTCCAGCTGAAGTGGTAGAGGTTAACACAGTAAAGGAGTTTAAGCATGCGTGGGATAGGCATAAGGCTATCCTAACTATAAGATAATGCCAGGGACTAATGAAAGTATTTAGAAAACTGGGCAGACTAGATGGGCCGAATGGTTCTTATCTGCCGTCACATTCTATGTTTCTATGTTTCTATGTATGCCATTATGGGGGTAATTCTCTTTCCTGGGCTACCACACTGTCTCAAAGGTAACATTACTAATCTGGCAAATTTCAATTTGAAAATGGAACGTTCTATATTTGACCCTGTAACTTTCCAAAACACCATAAAACCTGTTAATGGGGGGTACTGTTGTACTCGTGAGACATCGCTGATTACAAATATGTTCATTTTTTTTTGCAGTAAAACAGTATTATGACATTCACAGCTAAAATGGCAGACGGAAATACACATTTAAAAAAAAAATCTTATTTTCTCACATTTTTTTAAATTTTATTCATAATAAATTATGTTCCATATATGAATAGTTAATGATAAATTAAAGCCCTGTTTCTCCTGAACAAAATTATATATAATAAGTGTGGGTGCACTTAATGTGACAGCTGTGAATTACGGGTGAACAGCCATATAGCGCAAATTCCAGTTTTTGTTTACGTTTTGTTTTGATCAGAATGTGCACTATTGACTCCGTCCTGAAGGGGTTAAGGACTGAGCCAAATGTACAAGTTGTGAACAGAACAAAACCTGGCATTTGCGCTATATGTCTGTCCAACCGTAATTCACCTCTTTCATATTAAATGCACCCCCCCTTATTATATATCCTTTTATTCAGGGGGAACATGGCTTTTATTTAATATCAAATATTTAGCTATGAAACATAATTTAATATGAAA
Source organism: Pelobates fuscus (assembly GCF_036172605.1). Lineage (NCBI taxonomy): Eukaryota > Metazoa > Chordata > Amphibia > Anura > Pelobatidae > Pelobates > Pelobates fuscus. The sequence goes on along the minus strand of NC_086317.1, from coordinate 326,415,170 downwards.
AAAATGGGAGAAAATAAGAAATGTTGTTATTTTTTTTAGTTCTACATGACATTTTAACTGTCAATGTCATAATACTGTTTGCTTTTACTGCAATAAAATACACATATTTGTATTCAGCAAAGTCTCATGTGTAAAACAGTACCCCCTATGTACAGGTTTTATGGTGTTTTGGGAAGTTACAGGGTCAAATATAGCGTGTTACATTTGAAATTGAAATTCGCCAGATTGGTTACGTTGCCTTTGGGACTGTATAGTAGCCCAGGAAATAAATGTACACCCATAATGGCATACCATTTGCAATAGTAGACAACCCAAGGTATTGCAAATGGGGTATGTCCAGTCTTTTTTAGTAGCCATTTGGTCACAAACACTGGCCAAAGTTAGCGTTAGTATTTGTTTGTGTGTGAAAAATGAAAAAAACGCCAATTTTGGCCAGTGTTTGTGACTAAGTGGCTACTAAAAACGACTGGACATACCCCATTTGCAATACCTTGGGTTGTCTACTATTGCAAATGGTATGCCATCATAGGGGTAATTTTCATTCTTGGGCTACCATAGGGTCACAAAGGCAACGTAAGCAATCTGGCGAATTTTAATGTGAAAAAAATGAAACACAAGCCTTATATTTGACGCTGTAACTTTTGAAAACACCATAAAACCTTTACATGAGGGGTTCTGTTATAGTCGGGAGACTTCACTGAACACAAATATTTGTGTTTCAAAACATTAAAACGTATCACAACAATTATATCGTCAGTGTGCCATTTGTGTGTGAAAAATTAAAAAAATGTCACTGTCACTGACGATATCGTAGTTATAATACATTTTACTGTTTTGAAACACTAATATTTGTGTTCTGCGAAGTCTTCCGAGTAAAACAGTACCCCCCATGTACAGGTTTTATGGTGTCTTGGAAAGTTACATGGTTAAATATAGTGCTAGCAAATTAAATTCCCTAAACTTTCAGCCTGGGTTGTCAGTCAGGTCCTGCAAATTGTAATTAATAAAATTACCTAATTATGTAAAATTATTACATAAATATATACGTAGAATTATTATATATATATATATATATATATATATATATATATATATACAAAATATACATAGAAAGGATGCACTCTCCGGTCTTCCAAAGTTATAAAGATATTTATTCCATCAAACGGTATGTAATAAGATGATCAACGTTTCGACCCATTCGGGTTTTCCTCCGATCTTGAGGAAGACCCGAATGGGTCGAAACGTCGATCATCTTATTACATACCGTTTGATGGAATAAATATCTTTATAACTTTGGAAGACCGGAGAGTGCATCCTTTCTATGTATATTTTGCATTTATATTCAGCATGGGATAGCACCAGGGCATTGAGCTAAGTACTGTTTCGCCAGCAAGGGTGAGTGCCAATATACTTATAAAAAAAAAAAAATATATATATATATATATATATAATGTACTGGTATATAATTTGTTAAAATTATTTTTATTTATATATAGGTATACATAAAGTGATATATACGTATATATATGTATATAGATATATATATGATTTCGTTCTACATGTATTTTGATATCAATATATATATATTAATTTTAAAATACAGTTAGAACGAAATTACACATGTATATATATATTTTATTTATTTATTTTGTATTATTTTTTTATTTTATTTTTTAACATTTTTACATTATTTTTATTGAAAATTATATATATATTTAATCAATATCATTGTATGTGTATTTTGATATTAATATATATATAATTATGTATATATTAATATTAAAATACACTTAGTGTGTGTATATGTGTACATATATATGATCTAAGTATATATTATTTATTTTTACACTGATTTAACATGTTTTATTTCATTTTCAGACAGCAGGGGGAGTACTTGTCATTACAGGCACTCCCCCTGCTGGTAATGCCTTGGACGGCTATGCCCCAAATCGGGGTATTAACCCCCCAAAAACTGCATAAAAACATGCAGGAGAGGTGCCATTAAGCAGGGAACAACCGGGTGACACTTGGGTGCTAAAACAAAACGTGTAACCCATCGAGAATCGGCATTACCACCCGAGGCCTACCAGAGATCGGGCAGTGGAGAGACGGCCGCTCACCACGCTGCAGACCTGAGTATGGACTCCCAGGGGTTCCCGACTCCTACCCCCCCCCCCCCCCCTTTGGACCGATGGGGGTCATCTCGGTCCAGTATGGGCAATGAGAGAAACAGACAAAACCTGAAACCGCGGCTCACAGGCAAGCAGCAAAAGAGTTACCAAGCACATGGCCTGCTTAAGATGGCAGCGACGACAAGCGAGAGAAACCACACACAAGGGACAGAGAATGGCAGCAACATTCAGCAGCGACTGGATGCAGCCTTTGACCAATTCTGGACCAAGCTATGGCACCTGCTGAAAATGCCTCAAGTAAACCTGCAAGCACCACCACCACAGGGCGTGCGGAGGCGGGGGCACAGGGAGCAGAGAGACACACTAGTGAAACAGATGAGAATGAAGGGGCGGCATGAAGGTGAGCCACAACATGCGCCATCCGACGCCTTGCCCCCCAAGCAACACTCAGTCTCACTGAGAACCCGCAACCGTAAGCGCCCCAGAACAACTTCCCAGGCCCTCCGCCTGCACAAAGGCAAAAGAAGCCCAACCGCACAAAAACAAGCTCCCTATCCGGGTGCCCGAGGAACATGGCGCCTACGCAAATCCGCCGACTCTCCCCACCATGACCTCACCACAACCCGACCGGGCAGAGACCGACCTCTTGTGACTAACTCACCAGGGAGGAAGAGGAACGCACCACAGAGCCAACCACAGGCCCAGAGAAGCACCCGCTTGCCTAACCCACGCCCTTGGATCATTCTACCGACCACCAAGACCACCGGGATATCGCCTGCAACATCGAGAGCAGCTGGTGCGGAGGGACATGCACAGGGGCCCCCGCGAAGGCCTGGGGCCGGCGGAGCGACCAAACCTGGACTAACGGGACACTATCCTCTATCATGCAAGTCAGCGAGGGTATATTGTAATGACATGGCGCACTAGCGCAGGCGGGACACGCTCAGATATGCTCCCCCTTAAGCTATGTTTTGTTTTGCCTTATACTACTCCCTATCATTCTATCAGCCTGACAGGCTTGTTACTGCAGCCAGAAGGAAAGAACCTTCCCATGCAATCTATGTCCCCTATGTTGTTAATCGCTTACTGATTAATTTAAAACGGACCCTCTTTTAGGTGACCTGTTTTTATGTTTTTTCTTATTAGGCCATTATTTTTCTGCTCGCTGTGCTCTTGTGTTCTGATGACCCTTAGCCATAAGCGGAGAGCAGCAGTGGAGAGGTGCTTTAAACGGTGCCAAAACTGCACTAGTGAAAACCTAGACTGTTAGACATGTTAGATGATATAAATCGTGCAATTAACACACGTATAGTGTCTCATGCATGATTAAACTGCTTTCCTCTGGAATGTGCTCACAGAAGCTTCACACGGTCACTTTCCCCCACACAGGAATTAGATACTAAGCAAGACTATAGGAACACACTGTTTTAAGCAGGGACAAGTTTAGATAACTTGCTTATTATAATCTCCTAAACGCGCGTGGCCTCCTAGGACCCCAGGCAGTCACACCTTCAGGCTTGCTACCTGCTAGTTAGAGCTCCACCCCTTTCTGCCACCTCTGAGCCCTCTACCAGCCACCAACCTAAGACCTCCCTGGGCCCGTACTCTAGATTTCCACTAGTTCGGACTAGCCCTGAGATGAGTGTATTACAACCATTGAGACAGCTATACTGGATCCACTCAACTCACACAATCTACGCTGTATCCTCAAATCACACGCTACATCATATGATCACTCTACATAATACTGCCCTAGATAACTACAATGTCAACCACACACTCAGCTACGCCTCATGCAGTATGGTTTAGCTTGTCTATACACTGTAACACCAAGCTTACCGTTAGCGTTACTATGTCTCCGACCTCCCAAACCAAAGTTATACTTGTTCTATCTTACTGTTACTAAGCAGGTCTTGAGATATATTTGTTCAAACTGGTCATAAATATAAAAATGTGCAAGCTTCATCATGTACCTCTATGTTACAATCGACTATAATGCGTTGGAGGATTGCTGTTGGGGTACCTCAATATGCGACTGCAAACATGCACGGCAAACGATGCAAACGATGCAAACGATATAAACATGCACTGCAAAAATAAAGAATTAAAAAAAAAAAAAAAAAAAATAGGGCCGGCATAGAACGCCCTGCGGTCTTACGGGTTAACCCCTTAAGGACACATGACGTGTGTGACATGTCATGATTCCCTTTTATTCCAGAAGTTTGGTCCTAGAACCTTGTTGTGTTTTAAAGGGGTAACTTCTTAGCATTGTTAAAGGGACGCAGAAGCATGTCAAACTTAACAGGGGCCAAATAAACAAGGTTTATGTTCATGTGGACCTAAAAAAAAAAGGTCAACCTAGACCAACAGAAACTGAAATTATTTGTCATTTTCATGTAAACAATATGTAATCCTGGGTGTATATATATATATATATATATATATATATATATATATATACACACACACTGTATATATACACACACTTTTTTTTTTTTTTTTTTAAAGGGAGCACATGCCACATTCCATCTGTGTGCCACTATCCATCAAGTGCCAATTTGCAATAAGTGCCACCCTAATTCCAAGGGAACTGACACAGCATCTTTAATTCCTCCACACACCTGGATGAATGTAAACTAATCTGGCATCCCTCTACTCTCATCCACAGGTAATCTCTGACTCTGATCCCAGTTAACCCCTGCAACACTGTCTGTCTCACTCCTGCACCCCACGTACTAGGAGTTTACCAAGAGAGTTCACCAAGGGGGACACAAGGAGGAGAACAGCAGAGAATGGTTCAATGAACATTCTCATTATTATCCACATGCTGTTGTACTTGCTGCATTTCTGTTTTGTGTTTTGTACCTAGCCATATGTGTAGTGTAAGTACTACTTCCTCACCCTATATGCATTATTTGTAACTTATTTCATTTTTGTTTTCATCTCCTCCCCTCCTTTACATGGCTCCAAATTTGACCGTATTGATATTCCTTGTAACCCTCTTCACACTCCTGTCATGTTCCTACCACTACCCTCTTAAGCACCACTCACCACCAGGGCCACCACCAGAAATTTTGGGGCCCCTGACAAAGCACCACATCTGGGCCCCCCCCGCCTCCCCTCCCGCCCTCGAGTCCGCCCACAGGACTCCTACCTAGTCCGCTGCAAATGATGCAGGACTGAATGTGGTGTGTATAGTGGAAGTGAATTAGAATGTGTGTAATGGATGTAGTGTTTGTGTGTATTAGATACTGTTTGTGCAGTGAATGCAGAGTGTGTGCTTGTGAAGCGGATGCAGTGTGTATAGTGAACGCAGAGTGTGTTTGAGTAGTGGGTGTAGTGTGTGTGTGTGTGTGTGTGTGTGTCAGTGTAGTGAATACAGAGTGTGTGTGTGTCAGTGTAGTGTATGCAGAGTGTGTGTGTGTGTTAGTGTAGTGGGTATATGCAGTGTGTGTGTTAGTGTAGTGAATGCATAGTGTGTGTGTTAATGTAATGAATGCAGAGTGTGTGTTAGTGTAGTGAATGCAGTGTGTGTGTTAGTGTAGTGTGTGTATGCAGTGTGTGTTTCAGTGTAGTGAATGCAGAGTGTTTGTTAGTGTAATGAATGCAATATAGTGGGTGTATGCAGAGTGTGTCAGTGTAGTGAATGCAGAGTGTGTGTTAGTGTAGTGAATGCTGAGTGTGTCAGTGTATTCAATGCAGAGTATGTCAGTGTAGTGAATGCAGAGTGTGTTAGTGTAGTGAATGCAGTGTGTGTGTTAGTGTAGTATGTGTATGCAGTGTGTGTGTGTGTTAGTGTAGTGTGTGTATGCAGTGTGTGTGTGTTAGTGTAGTGTATGCAGTGTGTGTGTGTTAGTGTAGAGTGTGTATGCAGTATGTGTTTGTTAGTGTAGTGTATGCAGTGTGTGTGTGTTAGTGTAGTGTGTGTATGCAGTGTGTGTGTGTTAGTGTAGTGAATGCAGAGTGTGTGTTAGTGTAGTGAATGCAGTGTGTGTGTGTTAGTGTAGTGTGTGTATGCAGTGTGTGTGTTAGTGTAGTGAATGCAGAGTGTGTGTGTTAGTGTAGTGAATGCAGTGTGTGTGTGTGTGTTAGTGTAGTGAATGCAGAGTGTGTGTGTGTCAGTGTAGTGTATGCAGAGTGTGTGTGTGTTAGTGTAATGAATGCAGAGTGTGTGTGTGTCAGTGTGGTGTATGCAGAGTGTGTGTGTGTCAGTGTGGTGTATGCAGAGTGTGTGTGTGTTAGTGTAGTGAATGCAGAGTGTGTGTTAGTGTAGTGAATGCAGAGTGTGTGTGTGTTAGTGTAGTGAATGCAGAGTGTGTGTGTGTTAGTGTAATGAATGCAGTGTGTGTGTGTTAGTGTAGTGAATGCAGTGTGTGTGTGTTAGTGTAATGTGTGTATGCAGTGTGTGTGTGTTAGTGTAGTGTAAATGGAGCATTCCAAAAATGTTATTCCCCCCTCCCTTGTTCTTACCTGGTCCAGGGAGGGGGGAGATTCCAAGATCCCTGGTGGTCTGGTGGCATTGTGCCCCCCCCCCCCCCGGCTCCCTACACTTGCAGAGGGGGCCCAGCGGACTGCAAGTGTACTTACAAGCTTTTCCTGCTCTGTAACTCCCGGTAACCCATGGCAACGCTCTAACGGCCGCACGTCTCGCGGGAGTTACAGAGAGGGAAGAGCTTGTAAGTACACTTGCAGTCCGCTGGGCCCCCTCTGCAAGTGTAGGGAGCCGAGGGGCCCGCGGCTGCACATATATATAGCGATCATCGCTATATATATATGTGCAGAGAGTAATTGTGGGGCCCTGTACTGCCAAAGAAGTCCGGGCCCCCAAGGACCGCCGGGCCCGTGACAACCGTTATGGTTGTCACACCCTGATGGCGGCCCTGCTCACCACAAACTGAGAACCAAATTCTTATACATCATGGCTTGCTTTGTTGCTGTAATTTGTCTGCTGAGTGCTGGTGGAGAGTGTTGAAATCAAGCCCTCCAATCCCCACCCCACAAAAGTATAAGACCTTACAATTGCAATACTACCAAACAATGTCCAAATTCATATTACTTATGTTACTTGCCCTTGCAAATAGTGTAGCGTCTAACCCTGGACCCCAAATAGATTCCATTCCTAGCCTTCCGCAATATCCGCAGCTTACTACCACAAATTGATGCACTGCAAGCATTACAAGCCCTAAAATCAATGTGCTCTCTGAATCATGGCTAACCGCAAAAATACCTGACTCTGCCATTGCAATACATGGATATTCATGCATTAGAAATGACAGAGCAAAAAGAGGAGGCGGCATTGTAATTTATGTTGACAATTCCATAAATTTCACCACCTTACAAAACATTAACTCTCCTGCCACATTTGATTTCCTTTCTGGCACAATTGAGATCCCGTGCAGTAAATCAATCATTGTTGCAGGAATCTACCGCCCACCTAGCTCCCCAGTGCATTCCCTATCTGACATAGCCCATCTCTTTAGTGAAATCATAGCTCAAAACCCAATAAGTGAACTGTCGGTCTTTGGAGATTTTAACATTGATTGGCTAAATCCTAAAAATAATAGTTTTTGCTCGCTGTGTAAGACTTTGCAGCTAATATACCGGTAATTAATCTGCTCCCCAACTCACATAAACATTAAAAGCAATAACCATACCCTCAATTGTTTTCTCTTTACTTCTCCTGATAGAATCCAGGAGGCAGGTGTTCTCCCTAACAGTTTCAGTGACCACTGTTTAGTGTACTGTGTGTGCAAAAATAAAGTCTACTAAATCCTCTCCCAAGGTTAAAATCACCAGGTCCTTCAAAAAATGTAACTTTTAATCCTTTCTAAATGACATCAAGAACCTCCCATGGCACAGATTAAACATTATCCCAGATCTAGACTGTGCTGTTTAATTCTTTCAGTCTGAACTCCTACAAGTTTGATCAACAGGGGCACATACAAATTGGATCACAGCTGACCTCATTCAAATGTACCAGTTTCGGGATTCATTGTGATCAAAGTTCAAGCGTACTGGCTCTATGAACGATCACTGTGCATATAGACAATTGCGAAATATATGCACAAAACAAACAAAATTGGACAAGGCCCAATATTTCAGTGAAAATCTCAAGCCCTAGAAATATTTGGAAAATAATAAATAACTTACAAACTCCCCCAATCCACTCCCAACCCTCCACTGTCAAAGTGGATAACCAAACCCTGCAACGTCCCTTACATGTAGCAAATGCCTTTAACAATTATTTTGTCGGATGCTCCACCACCCTGATTGCAAAGATAACAAATGACACACATCCTGTAACTACAAATGTGGATCAGGTCCCACTAAATTTGCAAAGTCCCAATATAGACAAGTTCAATTTTAGACCTGTACCTATTGGTGTGATTAAGAAACACCTTAATAATCTAAAAATGAAAAACCAGTCTGGACCTGATCAAATCCCAGCAATGCTGTTGAAGCTCAGTGCGCCGACAATTGCTAAACCTGTCACAACCCTAATTAACGAATCCTTGGTGTCTGGGTACATACAGTGGCGTACATACCAGGGTCGCAGGGGTCGCGGCTGCGACCGGGCCCGGCCCACCAGGGGGCCCGGCCGCCCCTGCGACCCGGTATGTACGCTCTGGGCCAGCCTCTTCTCCTGGGGGGCCCAGGAGCCGGCCACCTCCGGGCCCCCCGAGGCTGGCCCTGCTTACATCCGCGGCCGGATGGTGCGCGAGGGAGCACTCTCCCCTGACTGCTTCCTCTTCAGCTCCCTCGCGCACCGCACTGATACCGGAGCCGGAAGATGACGTCATCTTCCGGCGCCGGTATCAGTACGCAGCGCGCGAGGGAGCTGAAGAGGAAGCACTCAGGGGAGAGTGCTCCCTCGCGCGCCCGCAGGACCAGCCAGCCCGCCGGGTGACCGCCCCCCCCCAGGAGCCCAGCAGCACCACTGGACCCCAGGGAATCCCCTCAGCACTCCAAAAGGTAAGGAGGCTGGGGGGATTAAATAAAAAAAAAAAAAAACATGTGTAAGTGTAAGTGTAAGTGTGTGAGTGTTAGTGTGTGAGTGTTAGTGTGTGAGTGTGTGTTAGTGTTAGTGTGTGTGAGTGTTAGTGTGTGTGTGTGTTAGTGTGTGTGTGAGTGAGTGTTAGTGTGTGTGTGTGAGTGAGTGAGTGTTAGTGTGTGTGTGTGTGTGTGTGTGTTAGTGTGTGTGTGTTAGTGTGAGTGTTTGTGTTAGAGTGTGTGCTAGTGAGTGTCAGTGAGTGTGTTACTGTGTGTGTCTGTTACTGAGTGTGTTTGTGTGTGTTAGTGAGTCTGTTTGATGTCTGTTAGTGAGTGTGTGTTTGTCAGTGAGAGTGTATGTTTTATAAGTGAGTGTGTATGTATGTCTGCCGCTGAGTGTGTCTTTGTCAGTAAATGTGTGTGTCTGTTAGCTAGTGTGTATGCAATTGTTCGTGAGAGTGTGTGTGTGTCTTCAGCACTTACCTTTCTCCAGCGCCGGACTCCCATGGCGCTGGGGATCCCTCCGCCTCTCAGCTCCGAATGCGCATGCACGGCAAGAGCCGCGCACGCATTCAAACCACCCATAGGAAAGCATTACTCAATGCTTTCCTATGGACGTTCAGTGTCTTAAAATGGCGGAAGCGCCTCTAGCGGCTGTCAGTGAGACAGCCACTAGAGGCTGGATTAACCCTCAGTGAAACATAACAGTTTCTCTGAAACTGCTATGCTTTCAGCTGCAGGGTTAAAACTAGAGGGACCTGACACCCAGACCACTTCATTGAGCTGATGTGATCTGGGTGTCTGTAGTGGTCCTTTAAGTGTGTGTGCATCTGCATGCAGTGGCGTACATACCGCGGTCGCAACCCCTGCGACCAGGTGCCCGCCGCCATGTGTTGCTGCCCCGGCCCGCGCAGAGTAAGCGCGAGGGGGGGGGGGCCCACGGATCAATTTTCGCACCGGGGCCCCATGGGTCATGTGTACGCCACTGGGTACATACCCAAACTTTGTAAGACTGCGAGAGTAGTGCCTATCTATAAAAGTGGTGATACTACTTTGGTTTCTAACGATCGCCCAATATCATTGCTCCCAGTATTGTCAAAAATCTTAGAAAAATGCTTCCATACGCAACTATGTGAGTATTACCAACAAGCTAACTATCTAACCCCTGATCAATCAGGCTTTCGCCTGAATCACTCAACTACAACTGCCCTCTTAAAAGTTTGCGATGACATCCAAACTGGCATGGAACAAGGAGACCTAACTGGAGCTATTTTCCTTGATTTTGCAAAGGCCTTTGACACAGTAAACCACAGCATTCTACTGCACAAACTAAAAAACTCAGGTATCGGTAAACGTCCACAAACCTGGTTTCGATCACATGTATCGGATCAATCACAGTGTGTGTCCATTTCTGATAGCGACTCCCTCCCTCTCCCAGTCACGTGTGGTGTTCCCCAAGGTTCCATTCTCGGCCCCCTACTATTCACATTATTTATAAATGATCTGCCTAATTTCTGCAAATCCTCAAATGTACACAGACGACAGTGATCTATGCATGCAAATTCAATCTACCACAGCTTGAGGCTGTGCTCCAAGACCAGTTCACAGAGGTAGAAAAGTGGATCACAAAAAACAAACTGTTCCTAAACACTGACAAAACTGTCACAATGCTCTTTGGAACAGTACCTAAATTACACAAATTACAAAATACCCATCTATGCATAAAAACTAAATCAAATAGTACACTGACCGCAGTCCACTCTTTCAAATACTTGGGTATGTTGTTAGACCCCAATCTATATTTTGGCCTCTACATAGAAAAGCTTGCATCAAAACTTTACCCAAAACTAGGTGCCCAGTACAGAAACAAATCCTGCCTAAGCCCTTGTCAGGATTACAAGTTGATCCAGCACGCAGAACTGTGTCACACCTAGGACTAAGGATAACATATAACTGGACCTTAAAATGGCTGGCCTTAACGTATCCAAGAATAGTCAAAATACTTGCTGAGGTCAGGAACACAGAATGAGACACAACGATGAGGGAAAGTGAAAAGTCAAGGATAAAAGAAGTCAAAATGAAGCCAAAGTCAAATACCAGAAAATCAAGATCAGGTATGCACTCTCGGATTGCCATCAGGATGAAACCCCAACAGGGCAATAAGCAAAAGGAGAATTGGGTTTAAATACCCCTCCTGTGGATCCGATTGCTGTAACCAGCCTTTGACCCCAAAAGCAATTACTAGGTTTCCATGTGCATGATTGCTGCTCAGCACAAACCTCTCTGTGGATCTGATTGGCCATGACTAGCCTTTGACCCCAAAAGCAATTACAAGGTTTCCATGTGCATTATTGCTGCTCGGCACAACTTTTCCTGTCAGGACGGTAATGCTGCTCGGCACAACTTTTCCTGTCAGGAAGGTAAATGCCATTAACCACATTTTTATGTGCGGATGAATACGTGACAGCCCTACAGTAAAGGAAAAGTTTGTACAGCAAATGCCAATCATTGATTATGGGGATGTAGTATACAGGGAGTGCAGAATTATTAGGCAAGTTGTATTTTTGAGGATTCATTTTATTATTGAACAACAACCATGTTCTCAATGAACCCAAAAAACTCATTAATATCAAAGCTGAATATTTTTGGAAGTAGTTTTTAGTTTGTTTTTAGTTATAGCTATTTTAGGGTGATATCTGTGTGTGCAGGTAACTATTACTGTGCATAATTATTAGGCAACTTGTAAATCTCACATTTGATGATGGACCACAGGTTCTCAATGGGGTTCAGATCAGGTGAACAAGGAGGCCATGTCATTAGATTTTCTTCTTTTATACCCTTTCTTGCCAGCCACGCTGTGGAGTACTTGGACGCGTGTGATGGAGCATTGTCCTGCATGAAAATCATGTTTTTTCTTGAAGGATGCAGACTTCTTCCTGTACCACTGCTTGAAGAAGGTGTCTTCCAGAAACTGGCAGTAGGACTGGGAGTTGAGCTTGACTCCATCCTCAACCCGAAAAGGCCCCACAAGCTCATCTTTGATGATACCAGCCCAAACCAGTACTCCACCTCCACCTTGCTGGCGTCTGAGTCGGACTGGAGCTCTCTGCCCTTTACCAATCCAGCCACGGGCCCATCCATCTGGCCCATCAAGACTCACTCTCATTTCATCAGTCCATAAAACCTTAGAAAAATCAGTCTTGAGATATTTCTTGGCCCAGTCTTGACGTTTCAGCTTGTGTGTCTTGTTCAGTGGTGGTCGTCTTTCAGCCTTTCTTACCTTGGCCATGTCTCTGAGTATTGCACACCTTGTGCTTTTGGGCACTCCAGTGATGTTGCAGCTCTGAAATATGGCCAAACTGGTGGCAAGTGGCATCTTGGCAGCTGCACGCTTGACTTTTCTCAGTTCATGGGCAGTTATTTTGCGCCTTGGTTTCTCCACACGCTTCTTGCGACCCTGTTGACTATTTTGAATGAAACGCTTGATTGTTCGATGATCACGCTTCAGAAGCTTTGCAATTTATAGAGTGCTGCATCCCTCTGCAAGATATCTCACTATTTTTGACTTTTCTGAGCCTGTCAAGTCCTTCTTTTGACCCATTTTGCCAAAGGAAAGGAAGTTGCCTAATACTTATGCACACCTGATATAGGGTGTTGATGTCATTAGACCACACCCCTTCTCATTACAGAGATGCACATCACCTAATATGCTTTTTTGCTACTACCAATCACCTAATTGGTAGTAGGCTTTCGAGCCTATACAGCTTGGAGTAAGACAACATGCATAAAGAGGATGATGTGGTCAAAATACTCATTTGCCTAATAATTCTGCACTCCCTGTATAATGCACCTGCACTGCAAACTCACCTAAATAAGCTTAATACATTGTATAACTCATTCTGCTGCTTTGTGCTACAATGTAATTACATGACCCACCATTGTGACATGCTAAAAGAACTAAACTTGTTGTCGCTGGAATCCAGATGCACCCTTCATCTTTCCAGCCTTGTGTTTAAGAGCTTTTCTGGGAGGCTCCCACCGTACCTGAGTAGAATGCTCTCCCTGGCTGTTCCTACCTCCTATAACCTCCGATCCAGTTCCAGCACTTTATTTAGTCTACCTCAATACAAAAAGAAAGTGGCTCTTTCCTCCTTTTCCTACAGAGCACCACAATTATGGAACAATCTCACGCACACTTTCAAATCTTCCCCAAATCTAAAATCCTGTAAGAGATGTATCTCTACATACCTCAAAACAGAATGCACCTGTCATGGTTTCTTACCTGCTCTATGTTAAATTTTGTATATATTGTGTATTAATATTGTTTTTGTCTTTTATTGTACTCTATAGCATCAATGCAATCTTTTATGCACCCAGGACATATGCACACATACTTGTAAGAATTTATATTGTGTGCGCCTGTTTGTGTTTGTGTATGCCTGTGTATACCTATCTCGGTCTATGACTGTATGTACCTGTCTGTGTGTATCTGTCTGTGTTTGTGTGTGCATGTCTATTTCTGACTGTCTTTTGGACTCAAGGTAGCAATAATACATATAATGGCAATGTATCTTTGGGAGCTGTATAGCATAAACAAGAACAGGGGTCTGGGAGGCTAAGGGCTCAAGAACAAAAAGACCTGCTTTCTTAACTAGAACCCATGGGATCAAGGTCTGTACTACTCAATTTAGTGTTCCCTAAGGTGTATCTAATAGATAGACAGAAAGGGTCAACTGGACTTGGCCCACATTAATCAAGGGTGTCATAAACTCCTACCAAGGGTACCATACTTTATAAAATTTAGCTTTTTTGGTGGAGTAAGGAACGTCATGGATTTAGAGGAATAGTTAACATGTAATTTGGTGATTGAGTCTTGAAATGAGGGAATATTTTAGCCCATTGGTAATTGATGGACTGCAGGAGATAAAGGCAGGTTTATTTTGCAAAGAGTGTTGGTAAAGACTTGGTCTTCTTCCCAAAAGTGGTGGATGTTAGGTCAGTTCCATCAAATATGGAATGCACTACTTGGGAGCACCTCCAGCAATTATGATTGGTTAATAAACATCCGGCAGCAGTGGAGGATGTGATATCATAGCTGTCCCTTCCTGCAATAACAAGTAGCATGTCCATAGTAGAAATATTATATTATAGTATAAATTAACATTTCGTTATTAAATTAATTTAATTATTATCATATTAAATAACATTTGTTGTGCCCTGCTAAGTATTGAGGGCTCAGACATGGAGCAAAGTGTGGAGGGGGCTGGTATATGGCAGTTTGTGGGAATCTAGATATATATTTTGAGACTGCGTCTGCTTACTACAGCCTTCTCACGGTCCAATTGTCTGCCACATAGTGCATGATACAATTGTGATGTGTTTTCTGGGGACAGTTTCAGGATGCAGAACACTAGGACAGCAGAACAAGTCACTAAAATAGGAACTTGCCCATCAAAATCAGGACAGTTGGGAGACCTGCTATTGACCAGGGAGAGTGCCTTCAATATTGCTGCTAGGGGCCATCCCTGGAATATTGGATTGCACTGTGATATTCCACGTAACTGTATTAGTCAATTAGAAGGAGCCCAATTGTTTTGCAACATTATATCTTCTTAGCTATCATCTTGCCTCAGGAATTTAATTAAAGAGTTATATCTTTGTAATACAAAGTATGTTAAACCTCACACAACCATCAGAAGGAATATAAGACTTGGAGGGTCTGAGAGATAAATCAGTGTGGCGTGCCCTCCTGTTATAGACAGAACATGCCTTCAGGAGTGCAGGAAATAACTTCAGAATTTTCTAATATGAATGAATAATCAGATTGAATGGAATACACATTGTTTCATGCATGCTCAATAATAACTGAACTGCTAAATTAAAGACTTGCTACTGTGTATAGTTATGTAAGATTGCGACTAGACCTTGCCTCCTGCTGTCTATATAAGTTCCCATTGCAGTTCACTTAAGGACAACATGCACTGCGGAGCACTCTTGCATGCTCTTGTCAGTTTTAGTCTTGATAAAATTTTCAGTCTAGCCTGAAGGGGTCATGTTAACTCTGTGTGTGATAATATTATTATGTCTGCCAGATGAGCAGGGCCCTCAACCCCTCTCTTTCTGTGTGTCCAACTTGTCTGCTTACAACTACATGTTTGCTCGTCCCCCCACTGTAAAGCGCTGCGGAGTTTGTTGGCGCTATATAAATAATAAAATAATAATAATAATAATAGTAGTAGCCGGCCCCTTCACTTTTCAGTGTGAAAAAGCACAGCAAACACTTTATTAAACAACTGTGGGCTCTGCCAGCATTCAGCAAATTCTTAGCAGTTTATATGGAGTGTACGTTGAATGGAAGGAGAGAGAGATGACATGAAATGGACAGAGATGGAGAGAATGGGAGCGGTAGAGAGAGGCAGTAAGATGGTGAGGGAGAGAAAGGTAATGAGAAAAACTGTGTAAGAATATGTTCAGCCAGTAGATACTAACATTTTATCTAGGTTTATTGCACATTGTTGTTTTTTTAAATGATGAAATCTTACTTAAAACCGACTTATACTCTTATACCCTTAAGGGTGAAAGCATTTTGGTATCTAAACGTATACTTAGCATGATACGCACAAGTTAGGTTTAAATAATAGAGCATTAAATTCCATCTAACATTGTGCTAGCAATAATGCTAACAACAGTATAGATTTCAGTTTAATACTCTCTAAACATTTAGCCTTTCCGTCTCCTGTCAATTCTCAGCATTGACCTAGCTAAGACACAAATGTCTTTGGCAAAGGCTGAGCGACACAGTGAGCAGGAAAACTCTCCCCAGGCTTCCTTTCACTTTTTCTGTTGTTTCATGGTTGCAAGGTGAATGTAGGAAACCCATGCTAATGTTCTGGCAGTGAAACCAGCAAGCTGGCATTATGGGGGAGGACTGCCCTTCCCTAGGGAATTGATTCTAGGTAGGGCCAACATAGTTGTATTTAGTGTAGGTAGTGCTTGACTGCAGGGCTTAAATGCCAAATGCAAATAAATTATATCAGGTACTAAATGAAAATTCCTATTACCTATTTAGGATAGAAATACACAGTAAACATCAAATTAGAGCACGACAATGTCATTATGCAAAAAATATTTATTAATATAAAAAATAGCAATAGTATACCACAATTAATGTGCATAGAATAAATGTGATAACACAAGAAGTGCTAACACCATATTAAAGGGACTATAGTCACCAGGCCAACCACAGCTTGTATTTGTTCTGCTGAGTATAATCAGTCCCTTCAGGCTTTTTGCAGTAAACATCTTTTTTTTCCAAGAAAAGTCAGTGTTTACATGACAGCCCAGGGATTCCTCCACTGACCACTCCTCAGATAGCTGCTAGAGGTGCTCCCTGGGGCAGTGCTGCATAGTGTGCAGCATTGCCATTCAGCATATCCACCCTCTGCATGGAGACATTGAACTTTCCTCATAGAGATGTATTGATTCAATGTATCTCTATAAGGAGATCCTGATTGACCAGGGCTGTGTTTGGCTTGTGTTGGCTCTGCCCCTGATCTGCCTCTTTGTCAGTCTCAGCCAATGCAATGCTTTCCTATGTGAAAGCATTGTGATCGGCAGAGATAATCACTTTTGATTATGTCAACCAAGCAAGCAGGTCAGGGGCAGAGCCAGCAGCTGCAGACTGAAATCAAAGTAAAACTTTACTAAATTTATGGAGGGCCAGAGAGGCTATATGTTGTTTTAACATAGATTTTATAGATTTAGAAATACATGTTTTTGTTCCTTACTTTATAGTGTTCCTTTAAGCAATTACATATTCAAATATACAATATATACAATACAGATGTATGTGCAAACAAAGCAAATAAAGTATAAACTTTGAATCCACCAATATTACCTTAGGCACTTCAGCAGTGCTCCATGCATGGTCTGCATGACTGTGGACTGTATGGACTGTAGTCAGTCTGTCCACCCTGCACTGTGCAGCCTCTATTAATCTGTATGCAAATGTAGGTATGCATCTGGTATTCTAGAACAAATCAGATGTTAAAGGGTACACCTGTAATGTTGTCGTTGAAATTTTAATTATTTGAAACTCAACCGCAGGTTAAAGGACCACTATAGGCACCCAGACTACTTCAGCTTAATGAAGTGGTCTGGGTGCCAGGTCCATCTAGGTTTAACCCTGCCTGATGTAAACATAGCAGTTTCAGAGAAGCTGCTATGTTTACATATTGGTTAATCCAGCCTCTAGTGGCTGTTTTATTGACAGTCGCTAGAGGCGCTTCTGCGCTTCTCACTGCGCTTCCCCCTTCAGCCTGGTGGGAGTGGGACCCTGAGGGTGGAGGGGACCTATTAATACTATAGTGCCAGGAAAACAAGTTTGTTTTCCTGGCACTATAGTGGTCCTTTAAAGGGAAACTCCAGTGCCAGGAAAACAATCCGTTTTCCTAGAACTGCAGGTCCCCTTTCCCTCCCATCACCCACCCCCGGTAGCTGAAGGGGTGAAAACCCCTTCAGGTCACTTACCTGAGACCCCGCCGATGTCCCTCAGCGATGGTTTATGCTCACCGCCACTCCTCCCAGTGATTCCGTCAGCCGGTGGGCGAGACTGACCTGAGGAAATGCTTTTCAATGCTTTCCTATGGGGAATTGAGCGATGCTGGAGGTCCTCACACAGCGTGAGGACGTCCAGCGACGTTCTAGCACAGGTTTCCTGTGCTAGACAGCCACTAGAGGTGGAGTTAACCCTAAAAGGTAATTATTGCAGTTCATAAAAAACTGCAATAATTACACTTGCAGGGTTAAGAGTAGTGGGAGTTGGCACCCAGACCACTCCAATGGGCAGAAGTGGTCTGGGTGCCTACAGTGTCCCTTTAATGAAAAAAAATTGATACTGTCACTTTAAGGAAACATAATTTATTTAAATAAAATAATTTCACCTTAGCAGACTTTTGTAGCAAAAAAGTCTTTGAGTAAAAATGCATGAAGGACAATCTGTTTAGTATTGCTTCACAAAATTGTAACATTAAAAGGAAAATTAATAAGGCAAGTGTAATTAGCAACACAGTTCACAATACTTTTCAATTAGGAGAATATGGAACAGGTGAAATCTGTTATAGCAAGTAGCACAATCCTTACAGTAGTAAATGAAGGTATAAGTTGATCCTGATGATAGGAAAGGATATAATCACTTAGACTCCAATATAAGGAATAACTTGTATGAGCAATAATAAATGAAAGTTCTTAATAAAACAAAAATGAAACCCCAGAGGCAAACTTTAGCATCCCTTACTTCCAGTTAACTGCAGATAATGAACCGATTACAAATCCCAGTATAGGAGAACTTGTCTTGCTGGATAATGAGCTTGAGAGTCCTTCCTGGATAATGTGGATTTTGGTTCCTTGAAGTTTGAAGAGAGTGCAGGGATCCTAGGTGAAGTCTGCTCTTTACAGGGAGTGAAGAAAAGAGAGTTGTCAGGATCAAAGCCATAGGTTCGGTACACAGGAATATAGTATCGGAGCTCCATGAGTCAAGTTGAAACAAAGTATCAGAGTTGCGAGCGGCTCCAACCAAACGTGAGATTGAGACTCAAACTCACACACACAATAACACACACAAACAAACACATTGATTGAGCAATCAGCTGTAGTCACGGGTTCCTTTTAAAGGGAGATCCGTGACGTCAGATGCATGGGCGTGAATGGATTGGTAAACCCGGAAGTCAGACAGGTTATGCCGATGAGAGTGAAAACAATATTGTGGTATAACGGAATTACATGGAGGAATCCTGACAGCACCCAGACTACTTAATCTCATTGAAATGGTCTTGGTGCCGTATCCCTGTCCCCCTTAGAGAAACTTCAATGTTTACATTGCAGTACTAATACTGCCTCTACTGGTTGTCTACCGCCAATGGAGGCATTTCCTGGAGTTTTACTGAGATGAACTTAAATGTCCTCACTTCTGTAAAAAAAAATCCTATAAGATACAGGAAGATACAGGATCAAGAGTGGGGAGAGGTATGAGAGGAGCGACAGGTGAGAAAGATCATCCTGGAGGCAGCATTCATTGCAGATTGTAGCGCAGCAGTACGGCTTCTTGGGAGACCAATTAGGAGAGAATTACAGTAATTGTGAGAAATTACCAGAGCATGAACAAGCTCCTTGGCAGTACCTTTCGTAAGGAAGGGGCGATTGCGGGCATTGTTTTTAAGGTGGAATGGACAGGTTTTAGCAGCATGCAGGATATGAGGCACAAAGGTGAGGCCAGGATAAAAAGAAAACACCTAGACAGCGAGCTTGCAAGGACTGGCTGGTGCAGGTCCCATCGAATTGCAGGGAAGACGGAAGAGTAGGATCAGAATTATGAGGAGGAAAAATAATGTTCCATAAAAGATTTGCAATCTATAATTTCTGTGACTCATATTCCACTTCCTTACGGGTCAGGATCCCTTCATCTGTCGACTTATCCGAGGCATCAAGATAGCACGTCCTCTGGCACCTAAATGTGCTCATCTTTGGGACGTGGACTTAGTACTTAGTTTTTTACATAATTGGCCAAATAACAAGTGTTGTCTTTTCGCGAGCTGTAGGTGAAACTCACTCTCTTATTATGCCTTGTCTCTTATCCTCAGATACCCAACATTTGTGCATTTGATGTTGAAGATTTTACCTTTTCTCCATATGGTGTTTATTTCTCGAACGTACAAAATTAGATTTTTCAAAGGATTTTACCTTTTCTTTCAGGCTACACCTCAGTTTTTCGTGGTCAAGGCTCTTCTTCGGTATGTCGAGGTTACCTCTCTGCTGCGTCTGCCTTGGTCAGGACAGCTCCTCATTTCATATGTTTGTCCTCATAGACCTGTATCTACAACTACTTTGCTGAGATGGGTTAGGTGGCTATTTTCGCTTGTGGGCGTGTACTCTCGGTTTGGTGTGCATTCAGTTGGGGGCACAGCAGTGTCACAGGAATTTTCTTCAGGCAGTTCTTTGTCAACATTATTTTTTCGGCTGACTGTATTCGTGAAAATACTTTGTAGAGTTTTTTTTTCGGCGTGCTTTGCTCTTTTTATTTCAGCATTAAAAAATTTCATGACAAGCCACAGAGAGACCAAACCCTGATAGCCAAACCACACTGCCTATCATCAGCACCTCCAAGCCTGACATGCCCCAGGGTGGACAGGGACTATGCCCTACCAATACAGGGGGTAGGGTGACTGTGGACTGTGCTAAGGGTGCTGCAGGGGGCCTCATTAGCTCCACAGGGCTAGAAATGTAAATATTGTCTCACTATCCCTTGTCGCCTCCTGTCTTACCTGCACTCTGAGCCAGCCAGGCCTCTTACCTGCTTATTTAGCGCCCATACTATTTTCTCTGAGGACATTGCCATCTGCTCCCTCGTTTAAAGTGGCAACTATTTTGTTAAGTCCTTTATAACCAGGGTCTCATGAGGACACTCCGCTAAAGCGCCCCACTGATTTTAAACAGCATAATGCATGTATGTAGCACAACTGTAAATTACTCTGTCAGGATTAGCCAAACTTACTAAGCATACTCATATGTGGCCACAGGGGCTTGAGGGGGAATCTTATCCTGCATAGTTAAAGCAATCACCCAGCTTCTTACAAGCAGCATGCAACGTCTAACTATTTCGCCCTACGCTGCAAAGTTTATACTACAGTTGCATAATACTCGACTCATCATTCTACATTACATGCCTGATTTGTTAATCCTGTTAATTCCCATATTACTTAAAACAGGCACAGTCCCAATCTTATATATGTCTCAGGGAAACATTGATCGACTAAACACTATGCATGACCTTCATTACCTCTATTGTCTCACGTAATATACCCACACACAAGCTATTAGTAATAGAACGGACCACTCATGTTAATATAAAATTGTGCAAGTACTACCATGTACCCCACCGTTATAACTTATTGAAAAGTTTGTGGAATGCCGTTGGGGTACCACATACGCCTTAGTTGACATATAATCTTCATTTTAATAATGACAGGAGGTGAATATTTTCTCTCCCATCCCTCCTGATTGGGATCTATTTTCTTCTTTAATCTATTCTGGTTGTTTATATTTGTTTTGCTTTGTAATGCTTTATCTGATTGTAGTAGTTATTTTTATAGATGTTCCTCTCATGTTTGGTGATTTATTTCTAAGATATTATTTTAGATACCTTTTATGTATTTCTTTTTTTTTTATTTCAGAGTGAATATTACCTACATGTTTCAATTTTGACAACTCTTCTAATATTTTGTTGCTGCTTAGTTCTCTTCTAGCTCTCTGTGTCATGGAGATATGTCTCTCCAATTGATATTTTATTTCTATTCTCTATGTTATTATTTTTATTGTTCACAAAAGGAAAAGGAGGTGCTTATCGTGTAATGATCTTATGTAACCTCCTATTGTGTTTGATTGGTTAATATGTTATGATTTGTGCTGCTATTGGAGTACAGTAAAGAGTGATAAGCAAACTATTCACAACCTGTCATTATTGTAAGATTATAAATATACTAACAATAGTATAATCTACAATTTGACCACAAACGAATATAGGCCACAGGGATTCTTAATAAAGAAATCTCTAACTCATTCAAACTAGCTTCATATGGAAGCATAAACAAAATATTGAATTGTAATTTACAATCAAACAACAAAGAATAGAACTAACAACAAAGTCTTGCACATCTATTTTCACTAAGAATTCCATGTGTATAGAAACTTGTCTTTGTTGAACAGACAAATAATGGTATTCCACTAGAGAAACAATTTAACAGATACAAATGAATATCATCCATCAAAGATAAATAAATCAAAACATAATCCAGCATGGACTCAACTGAACTGTAAACGTCATATCAAAATGACCGTAGGGCTAAATGGTATATTGGTCCAGAGACTCACATACATAAATCACTTATAAGAACAAGTTCAAAACACACAAAAATGTGGAATAGGTGGCGCTTTTTGTATTCGTGTACAATTAAAAAATAGCCGCTAAAACACTCCGTGGGTACTCCTATAAAACCCACCACATATAAAAGATCACCAAAAATCAACAATGAAAACCTACGTTTTCTTGAGTGTAGCGCTGAGTGTGAAGTGATTCCAGAAAGGGGTAGTGTCACCCCACAAATTGACACTAGGCCAATATACTTAGAGCCGGTTATCAAAGGCTCTAAAAAAGGTGAGCAATACTATATTTCATTTACATTGGTATTTATAGTATTTGAAAATACTACGCTCAGATCAGATTACCTGTGTCTTTTTTCTATCTAAACTTGGAGGAAAACACGTATACGTATATCGTGAGAGGGGGGTCGTGTGGTCTACCCTAAAAGACACAGATGCCAGGAAGTTTAGAGCCCTATATCTATAAAAGGCTCTAATAAATGTGAGTGAATTTGACTCTATCTTCAGAATTCACTAAAAAAAATTTTTGATTCACCTTAAACATACTGCACAATTATTTGTCTACTTTCCCCTTTTTTTCATGTATACAAGTGTGTAAAAGAGGGTAAGTGCAATTAAGAGCACTATTCACTGTTGTATTATTCTATCACACTCAGCGCTACACTCAAGAAAACGTAGGTTTTCATTGTTTATTTTTGATAAATCACTTATACACTACACTGATTATGCCTGGGATTTAGGATTAGTTAGAATTTTCGACTCTAAATACAGACTGACTGACCACAAGCTTTACAGGTTTCCACGAAAGCCGTAAAGTAGACTTTTTCCTAATTATAACAATTTTCTTATCTTTGAGGGACATGTAGTGATTTAATTAGAAATTTTTAAACTTGTAATGCCAATAAATTATATATACAGTATAGTCATTATAACAATATCAAATTAATGACTGTTACTACTCATGTGATTACATTAATTCCATACAATTCAAAATTAGCAAACAACCTCCTTACAGAATACCGATGCAGATTCTCTCAGGTTATTAAAATAGACTTCAATAACATCTCTTTACCAGCTAGGTTAATCATATTCTTTAACCCCTTTACAAACATTCCATCGAGTTTCTCTTCTTGCAATTTTAAAACTTTTAAACTCAATTCGTTATAACACCTCAAACACTTTCACCTTTACATTATTTATCTACAGATTACATCCTTTGTTCTTGGGTTTCAAAATTCCTTGACACTGTGTGATGTGTCCTTGGATCCTTGAATCATATCAAACTCTGTGCTTTAAAACAACCGCACTGCTACAATACTTTTAAATCAAATATATCTTGTTTACTCGCATAAATCACACACTTCTTCTCAGGCATATCTGCACACATTCTGCTTAAATAATGAGTGCCTAGAACACATCACCTTTGCCATCAAATAATATCCTCATCAGACATTATACAGAAATGTCTGTAGTGCCTCACAATTTTACAAAGAAGGTAAAAAATGCATATCCTAATCAGATGGGACTCTATAATAGCATTAGGTACTGGGCAAGAAGTTGAATGAATATGGGTACCATCTTAGACTACCACCAACTTTTAGAACCATTCAACACCCAGATTTACATGTACACACAGTAACCCTGAGTTTAAAAAGATCTAGAAAAATTTAGAGACTGTTCCACACAGAAACTATGTTTCACACAGAAAGGGACTAGAAGTGGTTCTCACTTTCCGACCTAATTGTTTTACGACTTCTTACATCAATGACCAGCTCTCAAGCATGGGGATTCCCCATGGTGGTGTAGGTTGAGGAAGACTGGTACTGCTACAACCATATTAAGGTCTGCTGCGAACTCCCCGCAATCACTATGGAGGAATTACCACACTACTTAAGAAGGCTCATAGCGTCTCCTGTGGCCAAAAAGATTTCCATTGCTGGATTGTATCATCTACCTACAACAACCAAGACTCCTGTTCCTGTTACGGGAGATGTCATCTTTGAATGCTCCTTGCCTCAAGATAAAGGCCACATCATGGCAGCCTTGAGGGGTAAGACTCTTAAGACTCCACTGTTATTCAATGATTTGCAATTGTCTTTCTACCAAGACTTGACAAAGGCCACACATGAGTGGTGAAAATCACTTACTAATCACCTACGCTACGCAGGCCAATGGATGGGGGACACCAAGATCCCTCCTCATCACTCACAATGGAACTGTCCACAAACCCACTTCAGGAGCTGGGGTACCTACACTACTCTCAACTCTGGGACTCATGGACCCGATACCGGTCAAAGCTGTATCACCTACTGCCCAAATATGGGATCCAGTTACTGTTGTACCGTTTGTGCCAAGAAACATACCAGAGACTTCACCGGCCACCTGACTGACACTGGCGAAAGCAATGCTGTTTCATGTCTGGTGGAAAGCTACACAGAATTTCCGATTTCATGCTTTTGTTCTGTTTCAGAATTATATTACTGAAATTCTCATGTTGTCTTTACTGCCGATACTAGGGTGCTGATGGGTGCAGTCCTGGTCTAGTATCACATACACACTTGGTACACTTCCACAAAGAGAACAACCCCCCACACCGATTCCCCCTGGTCAGGGGTACTTTACCTCTAGAGTAGCCAATGATACTCCCATGTTTACTATCTTCTACTTAAAATAACACTATAGTGTCAGGAACACATGTATTCCTGACCCTATAGGGTGTGTGTGTGTCTGATGCTTAGTGTATATCTCTCTGTCAGTGAGTGTGTATGTGTTTCTGTCAGTGAATGTGTATGTGTGTTTGTCAGTGAGTGTGTATGTGTGTCAGTCAGTGAATGTGTGTCTGTCAGAGTGTGTGTGTCTGACTCTCATTGGGTGTGTCTGACACTGAGTGAGTGAGTGAGTGAGTGTGTATCTGTCAATGAGTGTGTATGTGTGCCAGTGAATGTCTGTCAGTGAATGTGAGTGAGTGTGTGTGTAAGTCTGTGAATGTGTATATGTCTGTCAGTGAGTGTGTGTGTCTCAGTTAAAGTGTGTATTGGTTAAACAGTGTGTGTGTCAATGACTGTGTATATGTCAGTGCAGGGCCGCCATCAGGGGGTGACAACCATGACGGTTGTCACGGGCCCGGCGGCCCAGGGGGGCCCGGACTGCTCTGGCAGCTCTGCGCCCCACTTTCCCTCTCTGCATACATAGATAGTGAATATCGCTATCTATGTGTGCAGCCGCGGGCCCCCGGCTCCCTGTTACCGCAGAGGGGGCACAGGCAGCACACAGCCTCTTCTCTTCTCTCTTCTAATAACTCTTGCGAGACCCGGTTACCATGGCAACGCTCCGCGGGTCTCGCGAGAGTTATTGGAAGAGAGGAGAAGAGAAGAGTAGAGGCAGTGTGCTGGGCCCCCTCTGCGGTAACATGGAGCCGGGAGCCCCCCATGCCACCGGACCACCAGGGATGGAATCCCCCCCTCCCTGGACACCGGTAAGCAGGGAGGGAGGAGAAACATTTACATTTAATTTAATATAAAATTAATGGGAAAATGCCCCTTCCTCCGCCTCCCCCCCGATTGCACATTTACACACACACTGCATACACTAACACAACAAACAACACTGCATACACTAACACAACACACACACACTGCATACACTAACACACACACTGCATACACTAACACAACACACACTCTGCATACACTAACACAACACACACTCTGCATACACTAACACAACACACACTGCATACACTAACACAACACACACACTGCATACACTAACACAACACACTCTGCATACACTAACACAACACACACTCTGCATACACTAACACAACACACACACTGCATACACTGACACAACACACACACACACTGCACACACTGACACAACACACACTGCATACACTAACACAACACACACTGCATACACTAACACAACACACTCTGCATACACTAACACAACACACACACTGCATACACTAACACAACACACACACACTGCACACACTAACACAACACACACACTGCATACACTGACACAACACACTCTGCATACACTAACACAACACACACACTGCATACACTAACACAAGACACACTGCACACACTAACACAACACACACTCTGCATACACTAACACAACACACACTCTGCATACACTAACACAACACACGCACACTGCATACACTAACACAACACACACTCTGCATACACTAACACAACACACACACACTGCATACACTAACACAACACACACGGCATACACTGACACAACACACACTCTGCATACACTGACACAACACACACTCTGCATACACTAACACAACACACACACTGCATACACTGACACAATACACACTCTGCATGCACTAACACAACACACACGCTGCATACACTGACACAACACACACACTGCATACACTAACAAAACACACACTCTGCACACACTAGCACAACACACACTCTGCATACACTAACACAACACACTCTGCATACACTGACACAACACACACTCTGCATACACTAACACAACACACACTCTGCATACGCTAACACAACACACACACTGCATACACTAACACAGCACACACTGACACAACACACACTCTGCATACACTGACACAACCCTACCATGTCCACCCCCCTGACCCTACCATGTCCACCCCCTTTTTAACCTGCCTCTCGAGGCACTTCCGACGAAATAGTGGAGTAAAACTCCACTATTTCAATAAGATGACCATGTGATTGGCGGAGTGTGGAGTTTTGCTGTGCATCCGCACTAGCCTCACAATACTTTGTTATGGGCCAAAGATGCAAAGTGAATTTCAGAGACCAGCAATACGAGGGTGAAAAGGTATGTAAAACTCGTGAGTTGGGCACTAAAGCATTATGTATACTCATTTGTATTCCTAACCCTATGGAGTTGATTCAAAAAACCACTGACACCGTCTAGGGACTTTGTAAAAGACCCTCAATGATGTTATCACTGCTGGTAGTCTGGTGGACGGGGGGCTTGTAATGATGAGATTTACTTACCCGTCCCTTGTGGGCATAGCCATATTCCTCTGACCAGTCCTTTTCAGCACCAGGAGCCGGTCACTGCTGTAGTCTTTCACATGCGTGAGAGTACAGCATGGAGGTCTATGAATGAACCCCTGAGACCCTCCATAGACTGAGCCATTTCCCTGCAGCCATCATGGGCGATGCCTGCTGAGATGCCTGCTGAGACACTGTAGCTCCGACCAGTCAGGTGGAGGGAATATACAAAGACATACTAGTCCATACTTTGTCTCTGTATATCTCCATTCTAGGTTTGAATTTCAGTTAAATCCCAACACAGCCAATATGAATATTTCATAAAGACCCTATCCTATTTTGAGTGTGTGTGTGTGAAATAGTGTTTACTGGAGTGTGGCAACACTCACCTGTCACGTCTCTGGTAGTCCATGGTTCATCTTTTTCTTTCAATCCTTTTTTAATAACTATTTGGTAAGTTTATAGTAAATGGCGAAACACACCAGCACTCAGCAATAAGTGATCTAATGGCAGTTTTAACCAGACATCAAAAGTCAACAACAGCAAATTGGAAATACTCTATGTTTCCATGTTGACGTGTCTTTTTCAAGCCATCTATTTAGTGACTTTAGTAATATATTGTGTGGTTATCTATCAAACCTTCCCATTTGCCCTTTTTGAGTCTATTTTGTCTGAGATCCAATTCAGAGCTCTTTTTTATTTTATATATTATATGTTATATATTTTTATAAATTATATGTTTTTTGCTCATGTTAGAGGACAGTAAGTCTCTGTTTCATAAAAAAACAACAACACCTAATTAATAATCATAACACACAGAGGTCACACAAGTTCTCCTATTGGATACAGCCCTCCCATAGAGAGTGCTTGGTATATTTACACCTATCATAATGACATTGTCCTCGTGGAGAAGCGGTGGGAGGGGCTAGAGATCAGCTGCTCGCTGATTGGTTCACTGTGCTGCCACGCTCGGCAGGCTCTGCGCGTTGCCTAGAATCACAGTCCTTAGTTTCTTGAAGCCGCCATTTTTTCGAAGACCTAGTTTTAGTTGTGTCTGTGTAACGGTAAAACGGTTTCTGTAACCAGACACACACACACGGCAGGCTAATGACATTTGGGCTTGCTCGCGAGCGTTATCCAAGCGTTCTGATTGGCTCAGCCTTCTGTCAGTCAGTCGGTCCAGCCCAACGCAGTTGCCTACGCTCCCACTCCCGGAAGTGGCGCCCATGGTCGGTGCTCGGTGCGTGTCTCTAGGTAAGGAGTGGCTGGCCTGTCATGGCGGCCTGGGTAGCAACAGCCACTGCGGGGGTCCTTGCTGCTATTCTGCTGTACTGTCTACAGGAAGCAGGTACTCCCCTGGCAATGTCGTGCAGCTCAGATATGGCATTCAGGGCTGTGCAGAGTCACAATCATATAATACACCACCGTGCTCCCACACCCAGCCTGTAATAAAATATTTCAACTGTAGAGGAAAGGGGAATGGTTTATTTATTTTAAAACAAAAAACAATACTGTACAACAAAGAGGTCCTCTGGTGTCACTGTCTGTGCTGTCATAAGTGTGCCCTGCAAGCAGTTGATTATATACAGTATCAACAACTTGATTAGCACATAGTGGGGGAGAGATTTATCAAAATGTTCAGGAAATTAGCACATTAAAGGTCAATGAGCTGTTTGTATTTACTAATCTGTTCCAAAAAGGGACGGATTAATTATAAATAAGTAATTAATCTGCATAAATTCAATCATTTTTCTCAGACATTTTAGAAAATGCCACTTCATTTACAGTACCCGGTGAAAGAGAAGTTAAATAGGATACCATTCTGGTGTAAAAACTGGCAGGAAGAATGATAGATCAGTTGCTCTGCTAATATTACTTTCAAAAGTGATTGTTAGGGTGCAAAATAATCAACAGACTTATAAAAAAAAAAAAAAAAAATCCAACATTTAATAAATAAAAAAAAAAAAGTGTAGAACTCTCTGTAACACTTTAATAAATTTCCCCCACTGAGTCACACAAATGTAGATTTTACTTAGAAAAAGGACACAATAATTAGAATACTACAATGTGGATTTGCGTTTATATATAGGCATTGGAGAATTTGCATTGAGTTAGAAGTAATTGATTTTTCAAAAAACTGAATTTTTCTTTTATTTTTTTGTTTGGTATGTAATCATTATATAGCATTTGCAAGGTATTCCAGTTAGTGTATTAGAATCATAAGATACTTACTATACACATTGCATAGGTTATATGGTGCATTGAGATCCCGTCACTGTGTTCTGCATAAAGTGCCTTATAACTTCAGCAAGTTTTTAAAATCGCTGCTGCTGTTAGATTGGCAATACAAAGAAGAATATTTGTCACCTGTGAGCGACCATGAGTAGATGTAATGTTTTAGCTTAAAGGACACTGTCACGCTAACTTACTGTCACGCTAACTTACCTTTGTATGTGGGGATGTAATTACACTTATGTAATTTTTGCACAGAATACATTTTAGGCAGTCCGGAAGAGATTTCTAGACTGCCTAAGTTATGTGTGCTCCGTGGGGTTGAAATGACACCCTGGCACATAAAGATTCTTCGATATAGTCAGTATTTTAAACCCAAATAATCGTACCTTGTTTTCCTCTTCTTTTCTCAGAATTTGTTCTTGTTTGTTTTTTGTTTTTTTATTGTTTTCTTTAAGCATAAGATAAAGTAGGGACTTTCTCTTATATATTTGTCCTATACTTGACTGACTTTGACCAAAGGAGGAGCTTAAGTCAGAAAGTACTCACCCTTCTCATTGACACAGGAAATGGAGCTGACTTAAAGGGACTCTCCAGTGCCAGGAAAACAAACAGGTTGCTGAAGGGGTTTAAACCCCTTTTCAGTGACTTACCTGTATCCAGCGCCGATGTCCCTTGGCGCTGGTTGAGGGTCTGCCCAGGCTCCTCCCCCGCCCAGGCTCCTCATCATCCGGCGGGGGAAACCTATTGCGCATACGCACGCGCATTAGACCTCCCCATAGGAAAGCATTGAAAAATGCTTTCCTATGGGGATTTCAGTGACGCTGGAGGTCCTCACATAGCGTCAGGACGTGCAGCGACGTTATAGCACACGGAATGTGTGCTATAAACCCGGAAGTGCCCTCTTGTGGCTGTCTAGGTGACAGCCACTAGAGGAGGAGTTAACCCTTCAAGGTAAATATTGCAGTTTATGAAAACTGCAATATTTACAGTTGCAGGGTTAAGGGTAGTGGGAGTTGGCACCCAGACCACTCCAATGGGCAGAAGTGGTCTGGGTGCCTGGAGTGTCCCTTTAAGCCCTTTGGTTAAGACATTTTTTCGAGCTTGATAAAGGCTCTTTTGGATCAAAACTTTACCTTACTCTGTCCAATAATCTGCTTCTGGATCATTAACTTGTCTAATTATTTTTATATTGCCGGTCTTGTGAGGGTGGACACCTCTGGGCTGGAGGCACTGTGGTGGTTCTGTTTCGGATTGTGTGCCAACCCACATATACTGTTGCTGCTATGAGACAGTAGATAAGAACCATTCGGCCCATCTAGTCTGCCCAATTTTTTTAATACTTTCATTAATCCCTGGCCTTATCTGATAGTTAGGATAGCTTTATACATATCCCACATATGCTTAAACTCCTTTACTGTGTTAACCTCTACCACTTCAGCTGGAAGCCTATTGCATGCATCCACTTTCCTCCATAGGCGTGCGCAGCCTATTGCATTAGGGTGTGCACCCTAAAGCACAAGCACACGCGGCGTGTATATATATATATATATATATATATATATATATATATATATATATATACACACACACACACACAAAGCTGTGTGTGTGCTGTGTGAGGGTGCTGTTAGTGTGATGTGTGTGTGAGGGTGCCGGTAGTGTACTATGTGGGTGAGGGTGTTTGTGTGTGGGTGCGGTGAATGTACTGTGTGTCAGGGTGCTGTTTGTGTGTGTGTGTGTGTGTGCACTTGTGAGGGTGCTGTAAATGTACTGTGTGTGAGGGTGCTGTTTGTGTGTGAGGGTACTGGTAGTGTGCTGTGTGTGTGTGTGTGTGTGTTTGTTAGGGTCCTGTTTGTGTTTGTGAGGGTACTGTTAGTGTGCTGTGTGAGTGTGAGGGTGCTGTTTGTGTAATGTGTGTGAGGGTGCTGTTTGTGTAATGTGTGTGAGGGTGCTGTGTGTTTGTGAGGGTGCTGTGTGTTTGTGAGGGTGCTGTGTGTTTGTGAGGGTGCTGTGTGTTTGTGAGGGTGCTGTGTGTTTGTGAGGGTGCTGTGTGTTTGTGAGGGTGCTGTGTGTGTGTGGGTGATGTGATGTGTATGTGTGTGGGTGCTGTATGTGTGTGGGTGATGTGATGTGTATGTGTGTGGGTGCTGTATGTGTGTGTGTGTGTGTGGGTGCTGTGTATGTGCTGTGTGTGTGTGGGTGCTTTGTGTATGTGTGTGGGTGATTGTGGGGGGTGGAGGTGGGGGTACATTACTTAATATCCCCCCTCCCTTCTTACTTTATGTAGGGAGGGGGGATCCTTCCTTGCTGCCTTCCTTGGTGGTCCAGTGGAGGTGGGGGCAGATCAGTTACCCCCCCTCCCTTCTTACCTTATGCCTGGGAGGGGGGATCCTGCGGCTGCTGCTGCCATCCCTGGTGGTCCAGTGGAGAGTGAACTCTAGCCCCGCAGGGCTAGAGTTCACTCACGCGAGATCTGAGCGTTGCCGCGGCAACGCTCAGATCTCGCGAGAGGAACCCGGCGGAGCTGCGGGCAGTAGCTCCCCGGGTCCTCTCCTGCCTCCCTCCATGCCGGTGAGGGGAGGCTGAGAGCAGAGCCGGCGCTCGGATAGCGCCGGCTCTGCATGAGCCGGCAGGGGAGATCCTGAGATCTCCCCTGCCGGTCTCAATACATAGGCGTGCCGCGGGGATTAGGGTGTGCCCAGGCACACCCGGCACACCCCGTGCGCACGCCTGCGCTTCCCTCTCAGTAAAGTAATACTTCCGGATATTATTTTTAAACCTTTGCCCTTCTTATTTAAGACTATGTCCTCTTGTTGTGATAGTTTTTCTTCTTTTAAGTATAGTCTCCTCCTTTACTGTGTTGATTCCCTTTATGAATTAAAATGTTTCTATCATATCCCCCCTGTCTCGTCTTGCCTCCAAGCTATACATGTTAAGTTCCTTTAACCTTTCCTTGTAAGTTTTATCCTGCAATCCATGAACCAGTTTAGTAGCCCTTCTCTGAACTCTCCATTCTATCCTCTTCCCCTTTGACATTATAAAATAATGGTCTTATATTCTTCTTTGCTGTCCCAGTTGTGGGTACACATGCAAGTTTAAACCTGCTGCAGCCATAGATTCTGGCAAAACACGATCAAGAAAGTTTAATCCATGGAGGGAAAAAAATCATACTCCTAAAATAAAGGAACATCCTACAATTAATTTTAGATTATGCCCCTCCCCATTTGTGAAATAAAAAAAGATTTTATTTTTTTTCTCACCTGTAATCCAGAGCCAGGCAGATGCTAGTCTTTTTTCTATGGTTCAGTCTGGTGCTTCTCATAGAAGTGCAGCAATTGCCACGCTCAGCCAGTTTTTTCTTATAATCAAGCACCCAATGTTTCTCTTTGGAAAGCATTCACAGCATGCAGGGACGCGCAGTCTGACAGACACTAAAGATGTTTTTATGGCCAAATGTAAACTTTGCCATTTTAATAAAATTGGCACAAATGTTTACACAAAAAAGTAATGTTGGTGCGTAGAGTGCCTTTAAAGGATCACTATAGGGTCAGGAACACAAACATGTAGTCCTGACCCTATAGTGTTAAAACCACCATCTAGCCCCCCTGGGCCCCTTATACCTCCATAAATATAGCATAATCGCACTGTATTCAAGCCTGAAGCTGTAACTCTGCATGTTGTTTGACTCAGAAAAACAAGCAGTCTGCTGACACCATCAGAAGTGGTAGCCTGATCCAATCAAAGTGCTTCCCCATAGGATTGGCTGAGCCTGAGAAAGAGGCAGATCAGGGGCAGAGCCAGCATGATTCAAACACATCCATGGCCAATCAGCATCTCCTCATAGAGATGAATTGAATCAATGAATCTCTATGAGGAAAGTTCAGTGTCTGCATGCAGTGGGAGGAGTTACTGAATGTTTGGATGCATTTTACCCAGGAAGGATCTCTTAACCATCCGAGGACTGGCCAGTGAAGTTATCACTTGGCTGTAATGAAAACACTGCTTTTTCTCTGAAAAGACAGTGTTTAGAGCAAATAGCCTGAAGGTAATGATTCTACTCACCAGAACAAATTCAATAAGCTGTAGTTGTTCTGGTGACTATAATGTCTCTTTAATATAAGAGCTTTAGTAAAATGTTATTGTTGGTGTGACTTGAAGGCAGTGAGGGCTTTCTAGATTTAGTCATCAGAAGAGGAGTAATATAGAAAAAGAAAAAGTGTGCTGGTAGAATATTCAGTCAGCATATTGGAGATGAATGACATGGTTTTTATAAAAAAATATTATGTTACAATAGTCACAATGAGATGATTATTAAAAGGCTTTTATTTATTGCTATGGCAACAGGCATTCAGCTATTACTGCCATTTCAAAAGGTCATGTGGCTGCTGAGTAGAATTAATCTGGCTCAAATAACATGAATGGATCAAAACCTAAGATGATTAAATAATTATGCTTCTGGTATAAGTATTCAAAAGATAATTAGAGTTCTTTGTGACATCAGGAATATGTGCTCCTAGCTAATAATTTCCAATGCATTCCTAAAATACATTATTTTTTTCTTTTTTTTTTAAACCCATATTTTATCATTCGTGTGTGTGTATGTATATACCGTATATATATAAATACAAAGTTGCTTGCACTCCAGTGCTGGTCAGGCAAATAGCATAGAAAAACAGAGACTGACCGCACTCAGGGACTTGTAAATATCACTAAAACTTTACTTTTAATGTTCAAAATAAATCCGATTTTTTTTTTTTTTTTTAACATTAAAAGTTAAGTTTTAGTGATATTTACAAGTCCCTGAGTGCGGTCATTCTCTGTTTTATATATATATATAATCTGATCATGCAGGAAGAAAATTTGAATGCGACAGAACATGATATTTATAAATAAGAGTACAGAAATGATGATGCTCCTAAAACTATATGTATATTTTCAAAAGCCCCTTTTAAAATTGATAGGGTTTAGTCACTAAGCTTTGGGTTGCAGTGAACTTGCATAACTAAGGCTTAATTTGCCAAGCTGTCACTATAGCGGAGTTGAAGTTTTTTTCCAAATCCATTATTTTGTTTTAAACTTTGCAAATCAGTTTTCAATGTACTGTTAAGTGAAAAAAACTCTAATGCAACAGAATGGTATATTCATGTCAAATTATTAATTAATTGGCAACAACTATAACAATCCTACTCCTGATTAATATAGCTCACATCAACAGTAGTATAGAAAATACTCAAGATATTACATGGTTTGCTTTTCTTCTTATAATGTTATTCACTAAAGCAATAATGTTGAGGGTCACTCCGTGCTAGTTATTTACCCATGTTAATTTTTCATCACGCCACATCATCTATTTTAATTCCAGGGCCCAATAAATTGCTTGTCATAGAGCACTATTGTTGGACCTGAAACAAATGAGTGATTGGAGTGAAAGCAGGAACTGAGGCCTGGAGTTAGTTATACTTCTATGTTAGAACGCAGGGAGGGCTTGACAGTGGGAGGGCAAAGTTGAAAGGAGAGAACAAGCAGAGTACTGGAATGGGAACGTGCAAGCACAGACCTACAGGCTTCACATCATACACGTTCACAGAGCTGTGTGGAAGTGAAGACGTTGATTATATCCGTTGGCAACACTGATGTATCTTTTGCACATTATTCACATTAGGCAGTCTGGAAGAGAATTCTAGACTGCCTAAGTCATGTGTGCTTCACGAGATTGTAATTATACCCTGACACACAATGAAATGCTGCACATAGATATTGTTTACACCATGAGCACTTCTAAATGCAGAATGGTTATGGTGGTTAGAGTATATAAATAGCTAAACTGGAAGAATTCTCCAAGTCAGCTATGCTTTGTGTTTGCTATTTTGTTCTACAATTTAACATTTGCATTGATTTCTTAACAATTCTCACCTTATTGTTATCCCCACACAAAACAGTGGGTTTAGGTGACATGGGAGCTGCTTTGCAAAATTTAGACCAAAAATCTAGAGCTGGAAAACCAAATGTCCTTCTCTCCTTTATGTGGACTTTGATTTTTCTTCTCTCGACTGTTAAATTCATCTTAGACTTTGCAATTTGTCAACTCACTATAACTATCTGTTTATTGAATAAACCTACAGTTTTCATTAAAGTCTAAATGCCCCCAGATAGAAATTACATATAGACAGTTGCCATTTCTCCTAGAAGCTATCATTAGCACCCTTATTCACTAACTTCATGGATAAGAGGGTTCAGTATACCTCGAAAATTGGATTTTACATGTATATATTACAAAGTTTTATTTTAACCTTTGTTAGCTGGATATGTGTACTCCAGCGGGCAATAAAAATAATTTCTTGGTGTTTTTTTTTTTGTTTGTTTTTGAGAATTTAAATTATGTTGGATTTTTCCAAAGTGAATCCAGTTGAATTACACAGATTCATAAAATGATAATCCTGTTAGATTTGCATGTGAAAATTTTGGATTTTAAAGCAGACTTCATGTAGTTAACTGTCACTTCCTGAGAATTACAATTGCCATAAAAATGCAGTTGTGGTAAGTTAAACAAAAACCCTTAAGTTTGGTGTGCTTCCTAATTGCTGAACCTTTTCCATTTTGTGATGCCTGGGGCATGTGCTTGAATTAATAGAACCTAATTCTAACCAGATTGACCTTTACTAAATATGAAAATTAAAAGTCTGTTTATTTTTACTGAATAACCCTGCTAATGTGTGAATAATATAAACATCAAGGTGAATTTCAAAATGTAGCTTATCTAAAATCACTGATTTGAGAGTTTATTCACCAAATGCATGTTTGCATATGGGCTATTTCCCTATTAGATGTTCAAGTGTGAATGGGATTATAAAGTTGGAACAAATTAGTGTAGTGGAGGTAAAGGTTTTTTTTTTTTTTACATTCCTAAGTGGTGATATTCAAAGGAACTGCTACTTCATCTTTAAAAAAAACCAAAAAACAACATTGCATCCTAATGTATCTATCTGTTTTGGTTCAAAGATCTCCTACCTTGCAGTCTGCAATGTAAGCATTGTTGCTTGTGAGAAAAAGCTATGTTTACCTTTTGTTAATCACTACAGCAATTGCAACTGACCCTTAGCTCCCAAACCTAGTACATAACAACATGAATTCAAAATACTGACGAGAACACACACCTTCATTATTACCGCAATCTTTATTACAGATGCGTGGGTGGAGACTCTATCCATGCACCTGTTACAATAAAAAAAGATTGCAGTTATAATGAAAGTGCGCCTGACCATATTTATAATGTTTACATTACTTAATCAGACAGATATAGAGGCGCATACTTGTGAAGACTTTCAATAATGTAAAGTCTTCATGATGAGCTTTGCTGAATGCTTTCAATGCTTGTGTAGCCTGGCGATTACTGTGTGTGCCAATAGGCCCCAAATGCTTCTTGTTGTTGAATCGGGATAATCAACAGGGGGGAGACTCTAAACCTAAGGAACGCGAACATTAAATGTATTTATTTTTAATGTTTGTTTAAAATAACTGATCTTAAAAATTCTCCAATTCATCTATAGCCACAGCTTGTCTATTTTAGCCTCGATTTTGTCATTGGGATTTTAGTTTGCTACAATTTGGAGTTTAGTGAATAAGCCAATGATATCCATTTTCTGTAATGCTCAGTTCAGGCATTGTTTAGCCACAGTGCTGCTCAGTCTACTGTCCCTGAGTGCCTGTGCCCCATGTTATATACAGTAGCAGCCAGTGGCATTCAGTCTCAGTTGTCATTGATTTGGCATTAGATGGCGCAGCTGCTTAGAGGTCAGTAGCTGTTTATATGGTCCTGCTAAACCAAAGCTCAGAAAATAGTCTTATAAACGCACTCCAGGGTCAAACCATCCGTATGCTATCATAGGGCACTGTGTGGACTTGGTCACCATGGGCTATTCAATAAAGTTTATTGCAATCGCCAGCCTGCAGCCAGTGACCCAGACTGATGACGTCGCGGCCGCGCGTGCTGTTGTTTATCCAGCGTATGATTAGTTTTGGTTCGCCCAAGCTTTATTGATAAGTGACAGCGCGGACAGCACGGTCCCTGTGTGTCTTGCCAGTGCAGCCATGCATGAGTCCGGGAAGTGCCGCAGCCCGCCGCCTCGCTGCGCTGTGTGAGCGGCTCTCCGGGCACTGTGTGCGTGTTCCTGCCATGATAGCCGCTCCGTGTTGGCCGGGGGCCGGGGAGTGACAGAGGCCGAGTCCAGCCCGTTCCCCGCCTGGTGATCGATCTCCCCGGTGGCGGCAGGATGTCGGTGTGCATGCGGCGGCTCATCACCAACACCCGGGGCTTCCTGTGGTCGGACATGGAGACCCGCGCCCTGCTGGATATCTGGGGGGAGGCGGACGTGCAGTCAGCCCTGGACGGTAATTTCCGTAACAGCCATGTGTACCGGGACGTGGCGGCCCGCCTGGGGGAGCTGGGCTTCGAGCGCACCCCGGAGCAGTGCCGGATTCGCATTAAAGGCCTGAAGCGGCAGTATTACCAGGCCCGGGAGGGCTTCAAGAAGAACGGGCACGCCCGCAAGATCTGCCGCTACTACGACGAGATGGACCGGATCCTGTGTGCACGGCCTGCACCGGCTAGCAGCGGGGAACCGGCCCTGCCAGAGACAGCCGGCATGATACTGCTGCACCCAGAGCCCCCCTGCAGGGAAGACCTGCCCGGAGACCGCAGGGAGAGGGAAGAGGAGGAGGAGATGGAAGATGAGGAGGAAGCATCAGGAGGAGGACCAGAGTCATCTCAAGATAACTTCACTGAGGACTCCGGGGAGGGCTCCTCCTGTTACACAGAGCACCCCATCAAAGTGGAAGATGGAACCAGCTTTGCCATCCCTCTGCCACCCAACGAAGGTAGGTGGGCAACTCTCTCCTGCTGTGTGTATAGGGACAGGTAAACACACTAGCTGCAGGTCCACTGCTCAGTACTATTTAGCAATCCAGCTGTTGTTGGCTAAATTACATTCAGTGTTCTGCCAAATAATTGACAGAGTACTAGGACAAATATTTCACAAAAGCTTGGCTGCCAAAGCTGCACTTGGTTTTAATCAAGTTTTGTGTGTGTTTAAAAAAAAAATAAAATACCAGTAGGTCATAAAAATCATCACTGTCTTGTTTAGCCCCATATTTTGATATCTCATTAATATTACTACTATGTAAATTCCGTGTAGTTTTAGAGTCCAGAGAAGCCAGCTAAAATTTTTGCCATTTGGGTTTTAATTATTTGCATTTCTGAGATTAGTGAATAAAACCTTGTTTGAAGTCCAAATTGCATGATATATGTCAATACTGCTTTTTAGGGAGCTCCCAAAATGTGAAATGCAACTTATGACTCCGTCAGAGGTGGAAATTATAATAGAGAACTTGACCCCAGTGTAGCTCTCTCAGAAATTTGAAAACATTCACAGGTAGATGAACACAGCACGACTCTATATTCAAATAAATGCTCCTGTTGGATACACTCAATTTGTGTGTAGTAAAACATGCAGAATATATGCATGGAGACCTGTCTGCATCAATTTAATTCCATTATTTTATAAAATTTTCAGGGGAGTAGTGTGGCATTTCCTACTTTTATATATGCATTTTTTAATACCAAACTGCCTCTCTTTTAATCTCCATCTCAGGGTATAAACACATTAATGCCAAGACAAATCCACTGCAAAATCCACAACTTAAAAAATCCAAGAAACGGCACTGCAATGTGACATTAGACAAAATGATGGAGCGTTTCCTGCAGCAGAGTGTGGATGCAGAGGAGAAGTTTTACAAGTATGAGGAGCAGCGACTGCAGATTGAGGATAAGCGTCGGGAAGCAGAGCACACTCGAGAACTTCAGATGTTGCAGATGCTGGCACAAATGCTCAACGGGATTTCTTCTGCTTCTCAGCTGGCTGCGCCTAGCCGTGCAAGCCCCCCTCACAGAGCAAATCTTCGACCATATACAGAACCAGTGCACTTTAATTCTACTACATCTACTTTTCCCTCTCCTATAGGTATAATATTACAAAGTCCATACAATTTTCGTTATTGTTTTTTCTCTCCTATCTTCATTATAACACTTGTGTAACTCTGCTATATTTGTAATAGATCCTGAAGCTGTAAACACTTTGAAATAAACCATTTTAGATATTTGCATTGTATGTCAAGCTTTCTTTTATGTGTTAATGTGGTAAAGATTACTTTACTAAGGTTTTAAATTGGTCACACTAAACTACATGACCACTACAGCTCAGTATAATTGTTATTTTGCTTAGAGTTTATGTGTGCAGTCTCCCGTTTAAAAGCAATTTGACAGACCACCTGTTCTTTGGCCATATTGATAACGCAGAATTTTTGCTTCAGCATTATCTTTATTAATGTAGTCCAGTGATGTCATCAATGATGGACTAAGTACTGTGCACAGCTCTCATTGCCCTCCAGGTTGGGCAAAATTGATAATGTGGAAGTGTGTATACTGCAATATCAATGTGGTTGAGGAGGGTGCAGTCTCTGAAAGTCAAGGAGAGCCACTGTTTTTGTCAAACTGCTTCTAAGAGGTTTGACATACTTTAATCCCGTAAGGACCAAACTTCTGGAATAAAAGGGAATCATGACATGTCACACATGTTATGTGTCCTTAAGGGGTTAAGTAACATGACCCCTACACGGAGATGTAGCTGCTTAGAGTTCCCCTTTAAAGATACTCTCTCCTATGGAATTATGATACACCTTGCATATTGATGAAATTGTTTGCTAAAGTAATGAATGCCATCATCCTGCTGCTGGGGTTGATGCAATTTTATTCCATATCATTGTGTTATCTGAATAAAAATAAATTTCTCATTAAAAACACCAAAAGTCACAAAACATTAAGTATACAAAGTGTTGATTGAACCACACAAGGAGCACTTTAGGTTATGATGTGAGCTGTTTACAAAATTATATTGAGATATGTCAAATTCCTACATATAAGATTATTTGTGACCAGTATGTCTTAAGAACATCTTACTACAAAAAAAAAACCCACTAACTAGGATGGTAATTGAGTGTAATGGTTTGTCTTGTTTATTGATTTAATTGTTCTGATGTACACCTAAAATAATAACATAAGTAGTTTGGTTTATAGTTGTCAAATGCATAGTCAAACAAATACTTAAATTCTAACCTGTGAAGAGATTAATCCTGTAATTCTGTGTTCAGTTTTAGAGAGATCATTCTCTCTGCGCCCCACACGCCCTGCAAAGGATATGGAGAACATTTTTCAACTGGTAAGAAATGTTATTCCACCTCTTGCCCCCAAAAAGCACAAAGGACAGGATGGCAAGATAGGCATCATCGGAGGCTGTCAAGAGTGAGTAGTCATTAACATATGGTAATTTACTTATTAAGTCATTTTTGTTCATTTCTCGAAATGTTTTTTATATACACATTTAAAAATATTATATAAGGAGTGTGTTGTCAGGGCCAGCTCTACCATTTGGAGAATCAGACATTCTCCTAGAGGGTGGACTGCCTGCGGCCAGATGAGCCAACAAGCAGATGAAAAGATCCCTTGACTAGCCTTATGGCCACTAAGCTTTATGAGTGAGTGAGTGTTTGGTCTGCATATCTGACAGTTGCAAATCATTAGAGGGAAACTAGTAATTTTGTATTTGTGTAGACTCTCAGCCACACCCAAAAACAACAAATGCAACCCACAGCCAGCATATACAACCACCCCAACCTCCACACAACACTACAAAGTGCTTTTACACACATGTAGAACTCCCACGTGCAGCCTTCAACACACACAGACTGTTGGAGATACAGTGGGAAATTCTAATTAGGACGGAAATTAGAGGGGAAAATTGGACCACAAATATTTGCTCCAAGCAAATGGTTATGTAAAACCTTGCCCCTGCCCTAATGTACTTTGAATTAAAGATTAGCAGGTGATAGAAATTGTATTGGTTCGTGAAATTGTCCAAATATACATTAAAATCTAAGTTGCCAATATGGTTTTATAACAACTGTACAAGTGACTGCTTAGGACAGCTGTAACGCTGTAAATTCCATACTCCGTATTCGTGTGTTCCTAGTAATATGAAAGTGGCTGTGATGAAAAATTGTCCGTTGGATGAACTAGCTTCTGTCTAATGCTCGATTTACCTTTGTAGGTACACTGGGGCACCGTACTTTGCAGCTATTTCTGCTCTGAAAGTGGTAAGTACACATAAATTAACTCTTTTAAGTTCTTTATAATACGAATAATACAAAGGTTAAAGAAATTATCTCCATAACATCAAAAAGTGTACTTTAAAGTGGACCTGTATAGAAGAATGCATCCTTTAATTTATGCATTGCTAGGAAAATTGTAAAAAAAAATAAAAATA
This sequence comes from Pelobates fuscus, assembly GCF_036172605.1. Taxonomy (NCBI): domain Eukaryota; kingdom Metazoa; phylum Chordata; class Amphibia; order Anura; family Pelobatidae; genus Pelobates; species Pelobates fuscus. The sequence continues at coordinate 326,373,479 of NC_086317.1, read as the reverse complement.
TATATATAAATGATAAACCTGAATTTGTGACTGCCTCCTCCAAAATGTCTGTTGCAGTAGGTATAAATTGATATGTGTGCAACCACTGTCCTAAAATGTTTAGTGTAACATCACACAGTGCCACGCATACAACCCACGTTACCCACTTTTTTATTTTGTATTGCAACGTCACAGTCGTAATTAAAAACTTCTCGGCAAATGACTTGGCAAGCACTATGTGTAGATTCGTTATCATCCTTAAAGTGGCAGCTTGTGATTTAAAAAAAATATATATTTTGTTTATTGTTTTTACAGCTAGGATAGAAATGGCAGTCTAACAGCATGAGAAGTATAATTGGATTTCTACTTGTGTATGAGTTTAAAGGGTTACTCAGACTACCCTGACTATTTCTGCTTTTTGAAGTGGTCCTGGTGGAACGAGTCTGTATGTGTATTGTTACTGCTTGAAACACTGCACATCCAGAGTTATTTGCAATTATGTGCCGGGGGCTAGTTATAGCTCCAGCACACATGAAATAGACAGCCTGGAACTTTATGGACTACCTAATGTCAATTCTGTGTGTATTTTACATCTGTCGTTTGTTTGCACTGCTCGCTAGTGACAGACATTCTTGGCATCTCCCTTGCAGGCAGAGCCTGTAAGGGGGAAGCTTAAAAGGACACTATAGTCTCCAGGACAATTACAGCTTATTATATTTTTCCCTTCAGATTAGAGGCAGTGCTTATACCACAGGGATATCCAATCTGGAGGGAAAAAACAGGCAGGCAAATCTCCAAACATTTAAACCCTCCCCTAATTACCTCCTTTCCCATAAGTAGCAGCTCCTCCTGATCATACCCAGTTCTTTGCCTGCCTCCGGCAGGGGAGGTTAGACAGGAGGTTCTCCAGGAAGCAGGTGAGAAGGGCTGAGGCTCTGGGGGCACTGCTTCCTTCATGTCCGGGTAAGTAGCCTTTAACACGCCGGACGGCGTGGTCCCTCAAGTTTTATGTTGCCGTCTAATGCCGTGCCAGGTGCCGGTCTGACGAAGGACGCAGGCGTGCGTCGGCTGGGAAGTCCTGCGGTGGAACGCACACACAGGTTGCGTTGCGTTCCACTAGGGAGTCGCGGAGCGCTATGCGCATGCGCAATGCGACCTTGATTCAGGCGCCAAATTTGAACTGGGCGTTCTCTTTGGTTTCAGGACTTATATGAGCATTTACCAGCAGCAACCTCTGTTTGCCAGGAGCTCTCAGATCGGTTGTAAAGAGTGTTATCTCACCTGCCCTCCAACACACTCTCAGGCCATTTAAGGTAAGACTGATTAAGTTTTTAATTAAATGGGTCCTAGCCTGAATCGATAAGGAGAAAAATTTGATTGTTTTCCCTTTTTTGTTTTCTCTTTTCAGTATGTCTAATCCGGAAAATTTGGATAAAGTTGCTGAAAAGGGGAAATGTTCATCTAAAGCCAAGCATTTAATCTGCTCTGTGTGTAGCCAACCTATGCCAGATGGTTATAAAAAGAAACTTTGCTCAGTGTGTTCTAAAGAAGCTTCAGAGGAAGCAAAAAGAACAGAAATGTCTACTTTCCTCAGCTGGTTGCAACATAGTATGCAGCAAACATTTGTGGATATGCAGTCGGCTGCATTACAGTCAGTCCAGGCCTCGGTTGCCCAAGATTCGCAAGTTGTAAAACATGCTAAGAAAAGACTGAGATCTTGGGAAGCTTCTGATACTAGTTCAGTAACTAGTGGTTCTGAGTATGAGGAAATTTCAGGTGGTGATTCTTCAGATGAGGAGTTTGCCTTCCCAGATGAAGCAATTGGGAAATTGATTAAAGAAGTGCAGTGCATTTTTGGAATTGAGGAAACAGGGAAAAAGTCCAAAGTGTTTCCTTTTCTCCCACAGATTAAGGAATTGATTTTAAAAGAGTGGAAATTCCCTAGTCACAAGCCGTTTCTGTCTAGACATTTTAAAACTCTTTTTTCCTTAGCATCGGAACAAGACTGTAAGCTGGATACGGTCCCTGTAGTGGACGTTCCTATTGCTCAAATCTCTAAGAAAACTACTTTACCGATTGGAGACACAAGCGGGCTCAAGGATGTCATGGACAAACGCATTGACTCCTCCTTAAAAAAGTTGTTCATATCTTCTGCAGCCCAAGCTAAAGCTTTGATTACGGGGTCATCTGTTGCCAAGGCCCAAAGACTTTGGTTGGAAGAACTAGAAAAAGTTTATACGGGAGAAACTAAGGAAGACCCGGTAAAGCTATTAAAGAATATCAGGATGGCATCTGATTTTTTGGTAGATGCGTCTGCAGAAAGCCTAAAAATTTCGGACAAGAGTATAGGTACTTCAACAGTCGCCAGAAGAGCGCTTTGGCTCAAAAATTGGTCAGCAGATACAGCATCTAAGAATTCACTGTGTGACCTATCCTTTGAACCAGGAAGACTTTTTGGTTCAAAACTGGATGAATTGTTAAAACAGATGAAGGAAGGAAGGAAAGCTTTACCAGAATCATTTAAGAAGCAGTTTAGAAGACGTAAAAAAGGAGTCGCTTCCCTCATTTAGAAGTTCCTTTCGTAGAAACTATTTCAGGGGTCAGCATAAAAAAGCCTTTGATTATAGGAAGAAGGAAAGATTTTCTGACAGAAGAAATAAAAAGTTATGACGCCAGGCCTGTGGGTGGAAGGCTGAGTCACTTCCTAGAGCACTGGAAAGGAACAACATCAGATCGCTGGGTTCTCACAGGGATAAAACACGGATACGCTCTAGAATTATCACAAGCCCCAATGGAAATGTTTCTATGTTCCGAGGTTCATTCTCTAGAGATGGAACTCTCTCTGATGCGAGAAGTATCGACACTATTACTGAAAAGAGTGGTGGAAGAAGTTCCTCTCAAGGAAAGTTTTCGGGGCACCTATTCAAGACTTTTCTTGGTTCCAAAGCCAGATGGTTCGTTCAGACCCATTTTAGATCTAAAAGCCGTAAACAGGTGGATTATCAAAAAGAAGTTCCTCATGGAAACAATAAAGTCCGCTACTCTGCTTATTCATCCAAAAAGTTGGTTTGCGTCCCTGGATTTAAAAGATGCCTATCTTCATGTGCCCATAGCAGAATCCAGCAAAAGTCTTCTAAGGTTCGCTGTGTGCTGCCGTTCAGTAATCAAACATTACCAGTTCAGAGCATTACCTTTCGGCCTGTCATCAGCACCCAGGGTATTCACAAAGCTGCTAGTAGTCGTTTCAGCTTTTCTAAGAGGTATGGGCATCTCTGTCATTCCGTATTTGGACGACTGGCTGTTGATTGCAGAGTCCCAAGGTCAACTACAGCTAGACCTGGGGACAGCGATAGAATCGCTAGAAAAGCATGGCTGGCTAATAAATTTCAACAAATCGGAACTAGTGCCAGTTCAAAGGATCCAGTTCCTGGGTCTGATTTTGGATTCTATCGCAATGAAGATATTCCTGCCAGAAGAGAAGAAACTAAAAATCAAGCGATTAATTCGGAATCTCAGAAGAAAAATTGTGTTTTCAATCAGAGAAGCCATGGGCTTACTGGGTCTGTTTACAGCCTCAATCCCGGCAGTCGGTTGGGCAAAATCCAGAATGAGACCTCTACAAAGAAACATTCTGCAAGTCTGGATTCGACAGGAACTCGGCCTGGATGGGCTTATGAGGTTCAACAAGCTAACTTTGAGAAGTCTGCAGTGGTGGACATCTTCTCGATTCCTGCACGAGGGTCTGTCATTCCGGATGAAGTCCTTCACTATAATTACGACAGACGCCTCTGCCCTGGGCTGGGGGGCCCATCTGGGAGACATCAAGAAGCAGGGGTCCTGGCAAGAGAAGGATATGAAAAATTCCTCGAACTTCAGGGAATTAAAGGCCGTGTGGATGGCACTCTTGGCATTTCAGATGCTTATCAAAGATCGACATATTCAAATCCGCTCAGACAATCGAACGACAGTGGCATATTTGAACAGACAGGGAGGTACGAGATCAACAAAGTTAGAAAGCCTTTGTTCAATGATCATGCTGTGGTCAGAAGTGCACCTGATGTCAATTTCAGCAGTTCACATTTCAGGGAAATTCAATGTGGTGGCAGATGCCCTGAGCAGGCATCATTTGAAACAAGCAGATTGGTCCCTGTCATGCAGAACTTTCAAGTTCATCACAGACCGCTTCGGTGTTCCGGAGATAGATCTGATGGCTTCCAGAATGAACAGGAAGACAGGACGTTTTGCATCCCTAAATCCAACAGACAGGCCGGATATCATAGATGCCCTGTCAGTTCCATGGAAGTTCAACCTGGCTTATGCCTTTCCGCCAGTAGTGCTTATTCCCAGAATACTTCAAAAAGTAAGACTGGAAAGTGTACGTATTATCCTTATCCTTCCATGGTGGCCAAGAAGAAGTTGGTTCTCGGTTCTCCTGAATTTTCCAGGGGCCACATTTTGGAAGCTCCCACTTTCAAGAGAAATACTAGAGGACGCCATGGTGCCTCTGCCGACCCTTCGAAGATTCCATTTGACGGCCTGGTTTCTGAACGCCAGATTCTAGAGAGCAACGGTCTGGATACTGAAGTGATAAAGATCCTGTTGGCAACTAACAAGGAATCTACTTCAAAGATCTACGCTAGAATTTGGAAGATATTCTGTCAGTGGTGTTGTAGATTTAAAGTCAACCCTGTTTCCGCATCCATCCAGAAGATTCTAAGTTTCCTTCAGATGGGATTTGCTAAAGGTCTTAAACCTGCTTCATTGAAATTGCAGGTTTCTGCTATCAGTTTCTTCTCCCTCAGATGCTTGGCCTCTAATATTCTGATTTCGAGGTTCTTCAGAGCTCTAACTCGTTTGGTGCCCTATGTTAGGGAAACCTATCCTCCCTGGGATCTTAACTTGGTTCTTTCAGCGCTTTGTGAGCCGCCCTTTGAACCATTGGAGGAAGCTTCCCTGAAGATTATTTAGTTAAAAACTGTCTTTTTGGTGGCTATTACATCAGCTAAGAGAATTTGTGAGATTCAAGCTCTTCGGGCGAATTTTCCTTTTTTAGTTTTCCATCAGGACAAGGTGGTTCTAAAGCTCGATCCTTCTTTTATACCTAAAGTTTTTTCGGTTTCGAACGTCAACCAGGAAGTGGTCTTACCGACTTTTTGTCAGAATCCATCTAATGCCTTGGAAAGCAAATTTCACTGCCTAGACGTAAAGAGATGTCTTTTACAATACCTAAAATCTACGGAATCCTTCAGGAAGGATAATAGTCTTTTTGTCCTATTCAGAGGCACTAGGAAAGGCATGAAGGTTTCGAAGAGTTCTCTGGCTAGATGGCTGGAGGATTGTATTCTGTTGGCTTATTCCAAGAATGGCATGGAACATCCAGGCCCTATAAAGGCCCACTCTACAAGAGCGGTTTCGACGTCTTGGGCTCTCCGAGCAGCTGCATCTCCCTCTCAGATTTGTTCGGCTGCTACTTGGTCCTCTCTCCATACTTTCTCAAGACACTACAAGTTGGACAGACTGGCCTCGGAGGATGCTGCTTTTGGGCGCAAGGTGCTTCAAGCTGTAGTGAAATGAACCCGCCCTCAGGATCTGCTTTATTATATCCCTGTGGTATAAGCACTGCCTCTAATCTGAAGGGAAAAACATAAATTTTACTCACCGTAAATTTCTTTTTCCTGAAGATTAGAGGCAGTGCTACATTCCCGCCCCTTTTTCTAATAAACTCAGTAATTTTGCAGCTATTTGGCTTATGTATTTTCTGGGTATGATCAGGAGGAGCTGCTACTTATGGGAAAGGAGGTAATTAGGGGAGGGTTTAAATGTTTGGAGATTTGCCTGCCTGTTTTTTCCCTCCAGATTGGATATCCCTGTGGTATAAGCACTGCCTCTAATCTTCAGGAAAAAGAAATTTACGGTAAGTAAAATTTATGTTTTTTCTGGTGAGTATAATCTTCAGGATTTTTGCAGTAAACAATGTCTTTTCAGAGGAAATGCAGTGTTTACATTACAGCCTAGTTATACCTCCACTTGCCACTCCTCATATGGTTGAAGGAGGTGCTGCACAGTGTGCAGCACTGCAAGTCAGAATCTGCACCCTCTGCGCAGAGACCCTGAACTTTCCTCATAGAGGTGCATTGAATCAATGCATCTCTATGAGGAGATCCTCATTGACCAGCACAGTGTTTGGCTTGTGCTGACTCTGCCTCCTTCCCAATCTCAGCCAATGCTATGGGAAAGCATTGTGATTGGCTCAGATAATCACTTCTGATGATGTCAGCAGGCAGATCAGAGGCAGCAGCTGCAGATTTGAACAATAGTAAGATTTTAATTAATTTGGGTGGATGGGGGGGGGGGGGGGGCAGTGTGGCTAGATGGTGATTTTAACACTATAGGGTCAGGAGTGTTAGTGTTCATTTAACTTCCATCCCTCCTTCCTCCTCCTTTCCCTTCCCATTTTCCTCCTCCCTTTGCTGGCTAAGAGCGCACATATGTGCTGTGAGCCAGTTAAAATATCCATTTAAAGACTTCTTCTTTATGAGAAGCATGTGATTGGAACTCCCCATGGCTCCCGTGACATCACAAGGGGGTGTGCCGGGTGCTTTGCCCAGCGCTGGATTAGGGCAAGTAAAACTTATTTTATTACTTTTTAGCAGAGAACCTGAAATATAATACCTAATGCACATTTTTGTTTTATGGTAGCTGTGAAGGACCGCCTGGCACCCCGACTGGGTACCTCCATCAGTCGCTGCTTCCTAGTAATCCTTGAGTACCATAAGCATCGCACTGGACCAGGGTCCAGCTTCCACTGGGTAGACCTCTCCTAGTCCAGAGAGCAAAGCAGACTGCCCTTACAAGAGCAATCGTTGTATGCCAAGGGAGTGTAGTGATTATAGCAATCCCCAGAGTGAATATAGCTCTCCAATCCCCCAAACATTAGCCTAGACTTCATAAAGGGTAAAACAAATCTGTTTAATGGCAGCCCCAACTGGCCTTACATGCAGGTCCCCATGCAAGGGGCACTCTCCCCTGGACCTGAGAGTAGACTTCAGTAAAAACATACACACGATTACATTGGCTCTCAGGTCCAGGACAGTCACATACAAAATAGGTCAATCCCTCCCCTGTGCCTGGGAGATAATTGAGTCAGCACTGTATTAAACTCAACCATTTCCTGGCACAGAAAACATGCATTTTTACAAAAACCCCAAATACCTTTAAACACACAAAATCCCCACAAACGTTACATCCCCTGATAGCCCCGATCTGGGTGACCAACATATTCAAAAATCACCCAGATCGGTTAAGGAATTTCCTGGAAGTCACAATTTGACCAACCACACGCATGGTCCCATGCCCAAAACCGTTCCAGAGAGACAGGGCTTGCGTTCGGTCTAGTTTGGTAGTTTAAAAAAAACGAACAGACAGCTGAACATAGTCAATGTTCTTACCCTGGAGCTTGTTCACCTTGTTCGTGGGAGCGTTTCCACCGAACAGTGCCCTTCTAAGTTTTGTAGGACCGAACGCAGGTGATCCTGGAAGTCCAGCGGTGTTCGGGAGTTTAAGTATAGGAAAACAGTTCCAGGAACTCGACGACCAAACACCACTGCCTGCGTTTGCGGGATCAAGATGGCTGCCTCCTCGTGGTCGTTCATGCAAACAGCGGCCACCCAGACGAACACTTCGAACACTGCGGTGGGAAGTGTTACAAACTGTCAATTAGGCTTAACAAGCTCCCGGGTGGTCTCTGGTTCTGCAGCTGTTTGGGAACCGAACCATATATTTATTGATAATGTGCTGCTGTGTGTACATTTATTTAAGGAGTCAGTTAACTAAATAAATCTTTGGTTTCCTGTTTGCATTAACGTTCTATTCTTCCTTTTGTTTTGTTTTTCTGCTCTTACAATCATAACTGTCGTGATAGCAGATAGGAGAATTGATTTAGACTGTCATTGTCTGCAATGCATTGCGCTTGCTTTTCAGCCCAAAACCATTAATGTTTAACACTCAATGGCACATGATGCACCAATACCATTATAATATAAAAGGATTTGCCTAACCACTTATCACAAAGGAGGGTTAGTTCTCTTTTATGGATTTAGATTGAAAACGCTTAAATGGTTGGTGCATTTTGCTCATTTCTGAAACTCAAGCATACAACTGTCACATGTATGGCATTTACAATATCTAGGCCAAAATAGGCTGGACACCTTTTCAAACTTCACTAAAGTATATATTTTCTATTTTACTATTTTATTAATGAATGAGACCTATTAATTATCATAACTTAAAGAGTAACTCCAAATAACATGAACACTTCTACTTTTAGAAATGGTTATGTTTCTGCTTAAACACGACCAGTAACACCCCCGGCACAGTTGACTTTGGCACCCAGAATTCTGTTGCGAACTGACATGTCGATTCTGTGCAAATCTGTCTGTCTTCAGCAGGCCCTGGCGACAGAATTTCTCTGATTATCCTCTTGCAGGCTCTGCAGAATCTTGTCTCCCCTCCCACCTCTCTATCCTGTCCACTAATTTTTCTTTTTCTCCTGCTATCCACCCTTCCCTTCCCTTCCCTTCCCTTCCCTTCCCTTCCCTTCCCTTCCCTTCCCTTCCCTTCCCTTCCCTTCCCTTCCCTTCCCTTCCCTTCCCTCCCCTCCCCTCCCCTCCCCTCCCCTCCCCTCCCCTCCCCACCCCTCCCCTCCCCACCCCACCCCTCCCCTCCCCTCCCCTCCCCACCCCTCCCCACCCCTCCCCTCCCCTCCCCTCCCGAGCTTACATATGTACTCTGAGCCAGTTAAATGGTCCAATCAAAGGCTCTGAGAATTCTTTAATTGAATTGCGAGATGTCAGGAGGGCATATGCTGAGCAGTAGTTAAATATAGAAGATAGTAGAATAAAACCCACTTATGTGTCCAACATTTAAAGGTTGGAGTAACTCTTTAAATGCTAACAGCTACCAAGTTATTTATTTATTACCAAAACAAAATCTTCCTTTCAAAAAACATGTGATGGCATACCTCAGTATGTTTATCCCTCCAACTATCATCTGTGCTGACATTTGCAAGAATAATTTCCCCAATGTTCATGTTTGTGCATTTGAATGAATTGGACAAATATATACCGTATTTATCGGCGTATAACACGCACAGGCGTATAACACGCACCTCATTTTTAGAAAGAAATTCCAGGAAATTTCCCCCCTCATCCCATAGTATTCCCCCCCCTCATCCCATAGTATTCCCCCCTCATCCCATAGTGTCCCCCCTTTCCATAGTATTCTCCCCCCTTTCCATAGTATTCTCCCCCCTCCCATAGTATTCCCCCCTCCTCCCATAGTATTCCCCCCCTCCTCCCATAGTATTCTCCCCCCTCCCCTCCCATAGTATTCTCCCCCCTCCCCTCCCATAGTATTCTCCCCCCCTCCCCTCCCATAGTATATAGTATTCTCCCCCCTCCCCTCCCATAGTATTCTCCCCCCCCTCCCCTCCCATAGTATTCTCCCCCCTCCCCTCCCATAGTATTCTCCCCTCTCCCCTCCCATAGTATTCTCCCCCCTCCCCTCCCATAGTGTACTTTCCTCCCCCTCCCCTCCCATAGTGTACTTTCCTCCTCCTCCCCTCCCATAGTGTACTTTCCTCCTCCTCCCCTCCCATAGTGTACTTCCCCTCCTCCCCTCCCATAGTGTACTTTCCTCCCCCTCCCCTCCCATAGTGTACTTTCCTCCCCCTCCCCTCCCATAGTGTACTTTCCTCCCCCTCCCCTCCCCTCCCATAGTGTACTTTCCTCCCCTCCCATAATTACTTACCTGTCCTGAAGCGTGGGCCGGCTTCACACCGTGCACCGCGGAACAGGAACTTTAATTTAAGGTTCCGGTTTCCGGCGGGACTGAAAGGAAGTGTGCACACTATTGTGCACACTTCCTTTCAGTCCCGCCGGAAACCGGAACCTTAAATTAAAGTTCCTGTACCGCGGTGCGCGCTGTGAAGCCGGCCCACGCTTCAGGACAGGTAAGTAATTATGGGATATCGGCGTATAACACGCACCCACGATTTTTCCCCTATTTTCAGGGGAAAAAAGTGCGTGTTATACGCCGATAAATACGGTATATATCTATGTGTTACAAAATGAGCACACAATCATTTTTGATTGTTGGACAGACATTTTGAGGAAACATTCGGCACTGTTGATGCTACTTGTTCATGGCATGTTTTAAGTGTTTTCTGAAAAGCTTTACTCTTTTTTTTTTTTTTCTTAGGGTGCTGATTTATCCCATGTATTTTGTACCAAAGATGCTGCAACCGTGATAAAGTCGTACAGTCCAGAGCTTATCGTACATCCCGTTCTGTAAGTTTACTTTTTGCAAGGACGGAGGATAGAATCCAGTAGTTAAAATAGCAAGCAGTAGTTAAAATAGCAAGTCGACTGTTCATTTTTGTTATGCTAATGGTATTTGTACAAGGAAATCTGCTTTGGTATAATTTAGCACACCATTCGCTCTGCACCATACTCTATAGGAAATACGTTTAAAATAAAATAAATAAAAGCAGTGTTTATTATGGAACATGTATTTCTTAGTAATGTCTGAAGCTTTTACTGTTTAACACAGTGACCAGCCAAACGCTGTGCTTGAGATTGAAAAATGGCTCCCACGACTACACACAATTGTAGTAGGACCAGGGTTGGGGAGAGCTGATTCCATTCTGGAAAATGCTAAGGTATTTATGAATGATTAGCCTCACAGTGATATTTGCAATTCTGGTGGTTGGTGAACATCCTCTGGATTGAAACATTGCCCTACTGCTACATGGTGGAATAAATCATCTACAAGAGTTGTGCTCGTGGCCATTTATGCTACAGTACTTTTTTTTTCCTTCTCATAAATCTTAGCCTTTTCTAACACCTGTTTCCAATTGATTTAATTGATTTTATTCCCAACTTTGTTGAATCACAAATCTTTGTAAAGCTCCATGGAGATCCATGCTACATAAAAAATATAAAATAATTAAATGGAATGAAGACTGTTTGTTTTCCAGCATGTACCTGTTAACTCGTCTGTTGTATTATTCAATATCTATCTATCTATCTATCGTAGTTTGTATTAGCCGTATTTTATGTTGGTCCAATAAAAAAAGCTATCATTGCATACTGCAATACTCTGGTATTTTGTCATTATATAGAAAGCACTCTGCTGAAGTATGCAGATACCAGGAGCTAACCTGTGATACTGGCTAAGTGTAATAGAAGGTGTAAGAATAGAGATATAAAAATGCGTACTATGCCTTTAAGAAAACCAAATTGGTATATGCTGCAGATCTAAATACAGAGATAGAAATAAAATCGAAGGAGTGAAAAGTAAAAACAGAAGATGAATCTAATAGCAACAAATAAAAACAGAAAATAAAATACAATAGAATAAAAATAATAGTAAAAACCAAAGAAAAAAAGGGGGAGTAATAGAATGCAACCGATGATATGTGCAGTGCAAATATCTCTATCCCTGATATAGAGCAGGGTAGTGGATATTCGCTCCAATTGTTATACTTTGTATATTTCAAAGATGCAGTTAAAATGTGTATGTGTGTATATATATATATATATATATATATATATATATATATATATATATATATATATATATATATATATATTATAGCAATACAGTATAGGGGACTGAATGCTAAAGTAATACAAAAATGTATCACTAAAAGTAGAAAGCAATGGTACAAACTGGATACTTATGACAAAAACCAGTTTATTGGTAAAAAGTAAAAAATATAATCCAGGAACAGTTCATACAGTGATTACCAGTCTAATGAGGCTCAGAAAGGTGCAGAAACCTTTGGGTATGGCTGGGATTGATGTGGATTGTCTTCGGCCGATGAGCGTTTGAAATCCTGCTGCCGCTAAGGACGGCGTGATTCTCTGTGTGCGTCCCGATAAGGATCTCTCTCCAGGGGACGTGCACTTCAAACGGCTCCACTCAGCAAATGCGCCAATGGTTCTGTGCGGATACGGACCTCTGCTGGCAAACACTCCGTATGCTTGATCTCAGTCCTGGTGATTCACTATGTCTAACGCGTTTCGTAGGAGGATGCCCTACTTCGTAGGAGGATGCCCGTCTCTGCAGCATATACCAATTTGGTTTTCTTAAAGGCATAGTACACATTTTTATATATCTATTCTTACACCTTCTATTACACTTAGCCAGTATCACAGGTTAGCTCCTGGTATCTGCATACTTCAGCAGAGTGCTTTCTTTATTTATAGGTTTTAGTGAATCTCTATTTTCCAATTTTGAGCGACCTAGTGTTAGTCAGACTCCCTCTCCCCTGGGCATTACATTAGGTGTACCAGAATCTTTTATTCACATTTTGTCATTATATATTCATATTATATGTAATATATATTACATATAAATATGAATATATAATGACAAAATATATATATAGTAGTAGTGGGGGTATATCTATATCCCAGCATTAAAGGGACACTATAGTCACCAGAACAACTACAGTTTAATGTAGTTGTTCTGGTGTCTACTACTACCTGTCCCTGCAAGCTTTTTAACGTAAACACTGCCTTTTCATCTCCGTTAAGGAGGCAGAGCAGGGTCAGCCAAGAGTAGACCTGTGTCTCACTGGAAAAAAGTTGACTGTATGACCTTTTTAAAGGTGTCAAGGGAATGGGGTGGAGACCTCAACAGCGAATTTAAACATATTTGTATTCCTGACACTATAATTTTTATTTGATGTCACCTCTGCACCCTCGCCCCTCTTTTACAACTAAATAAGCAAAGCTTTATGGATGAAAAGTGCATTGAATCCAACCCTTTTCTATGAAAAGAATCGGAGGACATTTGACTGTGAATGTCAAGAACTGTGTCTGACTTGGTTTTCACTGTCAAAGTATAAAACAAACAAACCTATGAAGTCAACATGACACTAATCTAACTATAGGGCAGTTGAAAGGGTTACTCCAACCACCATGACCACTTCCGCATTTAGATCTGTATGTCCAGTAATCTGCTTGTTCCTTCCTTTCAGCTTTTCATTCCCTGCACAATTCCCCCTGTCCAGCTCTCCCTGCATTCTAACATAGAGCTATCACACTCTTCCCTCTTTTTGCCATTGCTTCCAGTCCCTCTGGTCCGACACATCATACTGCAACAGTAGAGCCATTAGTTGTTAATTTATGTGGAGGAAATGTAACCTTGATTAACAACTAGCTTGGAGTAAATCTTTAACACAGTTCTTATACTATATACGCACATCTACTAAAAGGTGAACTCCAGCAATTAATTAAGCTAGCAAGTGACCAGCTTTTTCTACAAATTCGCTGAAAAGTCCTGGTAACTTGGTGGTCTCTAGTGGGGGCTCTTAACATAATATGGGAGGTAGGTAGGAGCTATAGTATAGAAACAAGAGAGGAAATGTGCCTGTGTCCCCCCCGGTGGTGGATTCCAGGGAGATGTGCCAGCCCTCTGGCTCCCACCCATGACTGGCAATTAGTGGCTTTTAAATAGTCCAGAAGGGGTGGATTAGCCCCTTGTTAACCGCTCCTCACCCTGATATTTATTATTTTATTATTTATATAGTGCCATCAAATTCTGTAGCGCTGTACAATGGGTATAATATGAAGGGGGAGAAATCTAATCATACCTAAATCTAATACTTGTAGACTAAAAATTCCATACTTGATTTCAGAATTCTTCTTTTTTCAAATCTTTTTTTTCAACTCAAAAAAAGGACAAATGAAAAAACATAATATGGAATGCAAATATTAGAAACGAAAGGGGAAAAAAAAGACACATCACATTAAAAAAACTTGATGGAAAAATAAAAACTGCAGTACCAAAAAATAAACCCATCATTGCATATTGAGGGCCTCTTGGAGACTGACAAATCAAGGTGGGAAAGGACTTTAAAAGCACCTTTCGAAGTTTTGAATTGTGAGTCCGAGAGCTCCGATTGGTTTGCTTGGAGACCAACCAGTCAGAGCCATTTGACCGGCAAGAACAACCACAACCAAGGTATTATTAGTGACCTGTCTATCCCTGATTGTTGACATTTAGCCAGCACACAATAGTGCAGCGAGTTAAAAATGAACCCATCTTACACAGATGGTGTTTTGTAATTATTTAGTTTAACAATATTACATTTATACATTATACAGTAAATAATACATTATGTACCTGAAAAGAAATCTGCATCGTTCATGGTAACCATACAAAACATCAGTATTTAAAGAATAGTTTAGTTTAAACAGTACAGTGCCAATTGTGAACTTGTGTCCTGAGACTTATTGATTTAGACTTAAAACTAAGAGGTTTATTCATGGGTGCTGTAAAGTTATAGGCCAAAGGCATTTTAAAGCCTTTTTGTATCTGCTATTTTGTAAGTATGTTTGTATTGTGGAAAAAGATTGATCAAGTACAGCTTTCTGGTTCATGAACCAAGCACGGTAGGCAATCTTCGGCACTCCAAATATTTTGGAGTAAATCTACCATAATGCTGTCAAAGCATCATGGGAGATGTAGTCCACAACATCTAGATTGCCAAAGAATGTCTACCCCTAGGCTGTTCGTGGTATATCGGAGATATTTGTGAAAACTTGAAGAGTAGATTATATATTGAAGGGAAACTTATAGTGCTAGGAATTCAAAACTTGCCTTAGGACTACCCCATAGGAAAGTTCAGCCTCCGTTAATCAAAAGTCACCTAACCACCCGGAAGTGCCTCTAGTGGCTGTCTTGTAGACAGCAACTAGAGGTGGAGTTAACCCTGCAAAGTAATTATTGCAGTTTATCAATAACGGCAATTGTAACAATTGCAGGGTTAAACTGACAGTGTCACTGCACCAGACCATGAGCTGAAGTTTTCTGGGTGCCTGTAGTGTCCCTTTTAAAGTTAATATGGGCATTTCACAAGCTGAAGACAATATAACTATTTTCTCCTCAAACCTTTGCCATGGGCATGCAAAAATATTTTGATAACTGACCAATATTAGAAACACATGAGGCAAGACATCTTTGAGACTTGCACCTACTTTGTCATGACTGAAACCTAAGTAAATGAATCTTTGGAAAAGTCATAGGTTCATTGTAATGGTGAAAAGCATAATTTCTGCTGAGATTTAGGTGTCTATCGGTACAGTGTTGTTTAAAATAGTTTTGTATGTTTTTTTGGCTATATGTAGCCATGAAATATTCCTGTAGAGATTATTTCAGGTGAGGACTCTTAAATGTTGCTGCCATTACAAGATCTTGGACTTCTCAAACAGTATGGGCTATATTTGACAATGTATTGCAAACTACCGTATATACTCGAGTATAAGCCGACCCGAATATAAGCCGAGGCCCCTAATTTTACCCCCAAAAATTGGGAAAACGTATTGACTCGAGTATAAGACTAGGGTGGGAAATGAAGCAGCTACTGGTCAATTTCTAAATAAAATTAGATCCTAAAAAAATTATATTAACTGAATATTTATTTACAGCGTGTGTATATGAATGCAGTGTGTATGAGTGCAGTGTGTATATAATGAATGGAGTGCAGTGTGTGTATGAGTGCAGTGTGTGTATGAGTGCAGTGTGTGTATATGAGTGCAGTGTGTGTATATGAGTGCAGTGTGTATGAGTGCAGTGTGTGTATATGAGTGCAGTGTGTGTATATGAGTGCAGTGTGTATGAATGCAGTGTGTATATAATGAATGCAGTGCAGTGTGTGTGAGTGCAGTGTATATGCAGTGTGTGTATGAGTGTAGTGTGTGTGTATATGAGTGCAGTGTGTATATGAGTGTGTATAATGAATGCAGTGCAGTGTGTGTGTATGAGTGCAGTGTGTGTATGAGTGCAGTGTGTGTGAGTGCAGTGTGTGTATGAGTGCAGTGTGTGTGAGTGCAGTGTGTATATAATGAATGATGAATGCAGTGTGTATGTGTGAGTGCAGTGTGTGTGTATGAGTGCAGTGTGTGTAGTGTGTGTATAATGAATGCAGTGCAGTGTGTGTGTATGAATGCAGTGTGTATATAATGAATGCAGTGCAGTGTGTGTATGAATGCAGTGTGTGTGTGTGTGTGCAGAGCATTTGTGGGGGTTGGGCATTTTATTAATTATTATTTAATTATTATCTTAATATTTTTTTTTTTTTTTTTTTTAGGTAATTATTTTTTTATTTTATTATTAATTGTATTATTTTTGTTTGTTATTATTATTTTAATATTTTTTTTTCTTATTATTTGTTTTCTTAATATTTTTATTTTTTCGTCCCCCCTCCCTGCCTGTTAGCTGGCCAGGGAGGGGGGCTCTCACTCCCTGGTGGTACAGTGGATGGGCTGTAGGAGGGGGGCTGGCAGGAAGCTGTAACTTACCTTCACCGCAGTCCTGTCAGCTCCCTTCTCTCTCCTCCGTCCGTGCAGCTCCCAGGTCAGCTTCCTCTGCAACTCTCGCGGCCGCGCGGAGCGTTGCCACGGTAACTCGTGGCAACGCTCTGACCCCGCGGCTCTCGCGAGAGTTGCAGAGGGAGCTGACCTGGGAGCTGCACGGACGGAGGAGAGAGAAGGGAGCTGACAGGAGCTGCTGTGAAGGTAAGTTACAGCTCTGCCAGCCCCCCTCTCCCCCCAGTCTGTATTATGGCAATGAAAATTGCCATAATACAGACACTCACTCGAGTATAAGACGAGTGGGAGTTTTCCAGCACAAAAAATGTGCTGAAAAACTCGTCTTATACTCGAGTATATACGGTACATGTAACCAAGAGGATTGTTCACTTTAGTGGACATAGTTTGTGATGTTCTAAAGCAAAAACTGGATTTAAAAAAATTATTTTCATTAAATATGTCATAATTGTCTTGAAGCCACACAGATTTGGTTTTCAAACGTTCACATAACATTTGGTTGTGTTTTCCCTGCATGGCAAAGATATATAGAGGTTTGATCATTATCGGTATTTCATGATTTGTAATCTTGAAACTTTTTAGATTTTGTTTTAGAAGATAAAAAACTTAAACGTAAAACAAATTGTGTTGTTGGTTTTTGTACTCACTTTTGTACTCATACTTTTGTAATCACAATGAGTCAAACTATTTATTGAACTTCTGTTTTGTTTACAGAGCGTTATTGAAAAAGCAAAATCAAAAGGCATTCCTATTGTGATTGATGCCGTAAGTATCCTTATCAAACTAGAATTGCAACAGCATATTTATAGCCTATAACAATAATCCAGTGTATTTTGCTGCTCTAGGATGGACTTTGGCTTGTTGCCCAGGAACCTTCAATTATTCAAGGTTACCAACGAGCTGTGCTCACCCCAAATTTTATGGAGTTCAGCAGGCTTTATGAA
Organism: Pelobates fuscus; assembly: GCF_036172605.1. NCBI lineage: Eukaryota > Metazoa > Chordata > Amphibia > Anura > Pelobatidae > Pelobates > Pelobates fuscus. The sequence goes on along the minus strand of NC_086317.1, from coordinate 326,356,159 downwards.
GCTATGGTAAGCATTCTATATCTCCAGATGTAGCAGAATTAGGTCAATGTAACACACCAGCAGGGGACTAAGAATATATTGTGAAATTAGTTATCTGGTGTATACAATACACTCAATTCTGTTTATTTGTGCAAGCATTTGTTTAATAATCTTTTTATTGACTTTCAAAATTCATACATTCTGTTTATGTGCCTAGAATAACTGGATGCAGTTTTGAGTTTATCATAAAAAAAAATATTCAATCAAAAGATTGGTTGAAGGCACGTGAGGTTTTTATCTCCCCCCCCTCCCCCCCAACCCCTTTGCAGTTTCTTCAGCTGCTGTACATAGAATTGGTAATGCCTTCTTACTTAGAATTATGATGAAGAGAAAGTGTTCACTGCAGTACAGGTGTATATTTGTTTCTTTATGTTTGTACCTGGCTCTGTTATAATAGCTGGGGATTGCATTTTACTTTCAGTATGCAATTGTGTGTGATAATTTTACAACACAAAAGGGCATATTAGCCGATAATACGTTAAAACTGTTGCCAAAAATGGAACATTTTAAGAAAGAAAAAAAGTCTTCCTCTATTTACCACAGGAAACTAATTCTGAAATGTATCTTGGTATTTGCTTGCATGTTTATATATTATGGCACCTTTGTCACATGTATCAATTATATTATTCCAGTATTGATTTTTTTACTTTATTGTTGAAAATGTCTTCAATAAACTTTTAAATGGGGGAGATAGTGTTGTATCCTGCAAATTGTCCCTGTTTATTGGGCCTGCCTGACCACCCCACACCTAGATGAGGCTTTCCAACCAGGAGGATCACTTTCTTGTCTATGGGAACTCATCTTAACTCATAAACAGTGGCTTATAAGAAGTTTATTGCTCACAAAATTTGCAATTATCACGTAGAATTGCATTCTAACTTAATGCAGCTGCAATAAGTTTCACAACCCAATTCACTATTTAGTGAACCTATGCTCCTATGGAAAGGAGTTGGGTGAACCTAGGGAAAGGGCTATGCTCTTTCCAGGGAGGAGGGACAGCCTTCCTTAGTTTGCATATGCCACACACATAGTTGTGGGTTGCCTTGTATCACTTTTGTCCATACTAAGTGTTCTGAAATTTCTTGTAGCAGTAATGATTATATTTTTTTCCAAACCACAATTGCTATAAGCAATTTGCAGAACTGAAAGTGAATTTGGGGTGCTCTAAGCACCATACATTGATTTTGAATAATGCGCAATGCTATGGTGCAAAGACTGGCCCTTAATGGAAACATGCATGGTGAGTAAGTGAATATACCCTTGTAATGTAAAAGAATTAGATTATGGATATGCATGTATTGGGTATAATTGGGGGGATTAGAGCAAGTGGTTCTTTTTTAAAATCACGTAATTTTCAAGATTAAAAATGGTTTCTATTTTTATTTTCCTTTGTTCTAAGAAGTAAGTGGTTGTTGCGCTGTTCTGTCTAGACATATATTTTATATATTTTATGTTTATAATTAAAAATCTGTGAGAATTGTAAAAAGATGTATACTTTTAGCATAGTGTCTCTCCCTATAATGTACTAAATAATTTATATTCTTTAATTGTGCAGCTCACAGAGCCTGTGGATAGCAGTGACCATCATGGAAGTGTTTTAAGACTTAGTCAAGCAATGGGCAATATAACAATTGTTCAGAAAGGAGAACGTGACCTCATCTCAGATGGAGAAAAAGGTTAGTGTTCTAATTAGATCAACATTACTGAGCACCAAATCAATTTATTGTTTAAGGCATTACTGCTAATAGGATTCTTCAACATTCATATCTTGCACACCACTGTCAGAATGTTTTTGTTTTTTTTTAACATTTGTGCCTGTGAGTGGTTATGAAATGTATATATTGCTCATATATCTATGAGGTGCATTGGATTGACCAGTCATCCACGCCACCTGTCGAGGGAGACTCTCTTACTTATTTTTATTTTTGTGCATATAGGGGTGGGGACAAAATGTTATGGGTCACACAACCGTAGCTACAGTGCCTTGCAAAAGTATTCACTCCCCTTGACTTTTTACCTATTTTGTTACATTACAGCCTTAAGTTCAATGTTTTATTAATCTGAATTTTATGTGATGTATCAGAACACAATAGTCTAAGTTGGTGAAGTGAAATGAGAAAAATATATTCATAAAACATTTTTTTAGAAATAGAAAACAGAAAATTGTCATGTGCGTATGTATTCACTCCCTTTTGTTATGAAGCCTATAAAAAGCTCTGGTGCAACCAATTACCTTTAAAAGTCACATAATTAGTGAAATGATGTCCACCTGTGTGCTATCTAAGTGTCACATGATCTGTCATTACATATACACACCTTTTTTTGAAAGGCCCCAGAGGCTGCAACACCTAAGCAAGAGGCACCACTAACCAAACACTGCCATGAAGACCAAGGAACTCTCCAAACAAGTAAGGGACAATGTTGTTGAGAAGTACAAGTCAGGGTTAGGTTATTAAAAAATATCCAAATCTGTGATGATCCCCAGGAACACCATCAAATCTATCATAACCAAATTGAAGAACATGGCATAACAAACCTGCCAAGAGACGGCCGCCCACCAAAACTCACGGACCAGGCAAGGAGGGCATTAATCAGAGAGGCAGCACAACCCTGGAGGAGCTGCGGAGTTCCACAGCAAAGACTGGAGTATCTATACATAGGACGACAATAAGCCGTACGCTGCATAGAGTTGGGCTTTATGGTCGAGTGGCCAGAAGAAAGACATTACTTTCAGCAAAAAACAAAATAGCACGGTTTGAGTTTGTGAAAAGGTTTTTTGGGAGACTCCCAAAATGTATGGAGGAAGGTGCTCTGGTCTGATGAGACTAAAATTTAACTTTTCGGCTATCAAAGAAAACGCTATGTCTGGCGCAAACCCAACACATCACCCAAAGAACACCATCCCCACAGTGAAACATGGTGGTGGAAGCGTCATGCTGTGGGGATGTTTTTCAGCAGCTGGGACTGGGAAAATGGTCAGAGTTGATGGAAAGATGGATGGTGCTAAATACAGGGATATTTATGAGCAAAACCTGTACCACACTGTGCGTGATTAGAGGCTAGGACAGAGGTTCAACTTCCAGCAGGACAATGACCCCAATCACACTGCTAAAGCAACACTTGAGTGGTTTAAGGGGAAGTATGTAAATGTGTTGGAATGGCCTAGTCAAAGCCCAGACCTCAATCCAATAGAAAAATCTGTGGTCAGACGTAAAGATTGCTGTTCACAAACGCAAACCATCCAACTTGAAGGAGCTCGAGCAGTTTTGCAAGGAGGAATGGGCAAAAATCCCAGTGGTAAGATGTGGCAAGCTCATAAAGACTTATCCAAAACGACTTGGAGCTGTGATTGCCGCAAAAGGTGGCTCTGTACTTGGACCCATTCTCTTTAATATTTTTATTAGTGATATTGCAGAAGGTCTTGATGGTAAGGTGTGTCTTTTTGCGGATGATACTAAGATATGTAACAGGGTTGATGTTCCAGGAGGGATAAGCCAAATGTCAAATGATTTAGGTAAACTAGAAAAATGGTCAGAGTTGTGGCAACTGACATTTAATGTGGATAAGTGCAAGATAATGCATCTTGGACGTAAAAACCCAAGGGCAGAGTACAGAATATTTGATAGAGTCCTAACCTCAACATCTGAGGAAAGGGATTTAGGGGTGATTATTTCTGAGGACTTAAAGGTAGGCAGACAATGTAATAGAGCAGCAGGAAATGCTAGCAGAATGCTAGGTTGTATAGGGAGAGGTATTAGCAGTAGAAAGAGGGAAGTGCTCATGCCATTGTACAGAACACTGGTGAGACCTCACTTGGAGTACTGTACACAGTACTGGAGACCATATCTTCAGAAGGATATTGATACCTTAGAGAGAGTTCAAAGAAGGGCTACTAAACTGGTTCATGGATTGCAGGATAAAACTTACCAGGAAAGGTTAAAGGATCTTAACATGTATAGCTTGGTGGAAAGACGAGACAGGGGGGATATGATAGAAACATTTAAATACATAAAGGGAATCAACACAGTAAAAGAGGAGACTATATTTAAAAGAAGAAAAACTACCACAACCAGAGGACATAGTCTAAAATTAGAAGGACAAAGGTTTAAAAATAATATCAGGAAGTATTACTTTACTGAGAGGGTAGTGGATGCATGGAATAGCCTTCCAGCAGAAGTGGTAGAGGTTAACACAGTGAGGGAGTTTAAGCATGCGTGGGATAGGCATAAGGCTATCCTAACTATAAGATAATGCCAGGGACTAATGAAAGTATTTAGAAAACTGGGCAGACTAGATGGGCCGAATGGTTCTTATCTGCCGTCACATTCTATGTTTCTATGTTTCTCTACAAAGTATTGACTTTAGGGGGTGAATAGTTATGCACATTGACTTTTTATGTTATTTTGTCCTATTTGTTGTTTGCTTCACAATAAAAAAAAACACAAAATAAAAACCTTCAAAGTTATGGGCATATTCTGTAAATTAAATGATGCAAATCCTCAAACAATCCATGTTAACTCCAGGTTGTGAGGCAACAAAACACGAAAAATGCCAAGGGGGGTGAATACTTTTGCAAGGCACTGTACATCTGTGTTCCAAATCCTACAGTGTTTCTTTACATTAACTGCTGAGATTTTTTTCTTTATTTTCTCTCGGTCATCACGATGTAGATCATACAAACTAGTACTTTTCCTTGGTCATCTACTGTTTATCATAAACATTACGTCTCTTGCAAGCTGTGTAATGGTTTGCACTACCACTTATATACGGATAACTTAATTTATTTATCCTCTCATTGCCATTAAAGGGACATGGATCACTTGATATTTTTTTAAACCAGCGCACAAATATTTTTATAAAGTATACAAACCAATACAAAGCACGAAAAACTTTGAACAATAAGTAATAAATATTTATAAATTCCATTCTCTTACCCACCCATCTCAGTTTCAGACCATTCCATTGACAGGAACAGGGCATATTTGTGCAGCAGTAGGAGAGAAGCCTGTTTAAGGTGAAGAGATCTTCCAACTGTTCATAACAGTCAGGCATGCCTGATGTACATTTCCAGCAATTCTATGGATAGGACACTTAGTTGGTTATATTTGTGTCCCCCATAGAGTGGAAAGCATAAGAAAGAACAAGTAGTTTAATATAAAATAACATATTTATCTGCTTTTTCAGACATCCAAGCGGCAGTCATAACGAGGGAAATCATGACTGTCGCTTGGACTGTAGTAAAAGAAATTTACCGTAAATAAAAGTTTTTTTCCCCCCCTTAGCCTACAGGATGACACCTGTCTCGTTCTAAACTAAAGCTTTTTAATGAGACTTGTCTCAAAGTGATGCGTGTCCCTTCAATTGCTTTTCTGTGAACTCCTTTTGGGCTTTGCATTTCTAATAGATTAAAACAATCAACTCTTTAGGAAAGCCTACTGTGACAATCGTGCGTATGCCACAAGCTCCTGGAGGAGCCTGCTAGCTAGCCTCCTGCCCAAGGTCTGTGTGCCATAAACAAAGATCCTGTTCAGGCATTAACCCCTGCCCAGCCGCCATTAGCAGCTGTCCCTAGGTGCCCCTTGTTCGGCACTTTCCCTTCATTCGAATGGAACCGAACATTAGCTTTGGGGTATTTTTAGGTTTTATTTTTGTGTTTGCCTTTCTGTTACTGGGAGATAAGTATGGGTGCTAGGCGGTCTGTCATACCTACCATCTTTTAAGTGACACTTCTTTCATTTCCTTTTCCCAGCTCACTCTTTCTTCTTCCACTCTATGGTTCGTCCATACCCCACTTGTACTAGCTGAAATTTACACAGGCATCTTATCCATCAATCCCTCCTCTTTTGTTTCTTTGCTATTTCCTGGTAGATTGTAAGCTCGTTTGAGTAGGGCCTTCTTCATTACTTGTCTCTGTTGGTATTCGTTTGTATGCAAATTACTTGTGAAATATACCCCTTCTATCATTGTAGTGTTGCAGAATGTGTTGGCACTGCATAAAATAATCATATTTCTCTTTCCTTCCACTTCAACACTACCCTTTCTCTTCATTAATGACATTACATAATCTCAGTTAATCATGCTTAATTACTAGCTCTGGTATTGGACTGTTAGTGTGTTTCTCTTGGCAGGTATTAGATTAAAAGAAACCATAACTAATGTAGTTCATTAATACTATAAGGTCAGTCTGGTTACCAAACCTGCAATTATTTTTCCCTGTCACTTATCATTTTGCTTTTCAGTGTTGGTATGCAGCCATGAAGGTAGTAACCGCCGCTGTGGAGGACAGGGAGATCTCCTGGCTGGGTCTCTTGGAGTTTTGGTACACTGGGCATTTCTTGCTGGACCCGAAAAAATTAATGGGTATGCCATCCCAAGTTAATTATGCGGTTTTCCAAAGAAAAGAGTTGCTTCTGCACTACCCAAAATCCATATGCATATTCAAACAAATGGAGGATTTTTGTTTCACTCCAATTGCCATTAGGTGTAAGCCCACCTGCCACGTCACAGCAAACCTCTTAGGTGGGTCCTACCCTAATAATTAATTTTGCTTCATTCAGCGTCAGGCAAAAAAAAACCCACCCAAAACCATATCTAATGCCTCAAGCTGAAGGAAGTAAGATGAGTTGTTAGTGTAGGACCCACCTAAGATGTTTGCCTTCATGTGGCAGGTGGTCTTACACCTAAAGGCCATTGGAGTGAAACAAAATAATTTTTTTTTTTCCCTTTCAAATATGCGTAGGGATTTGGGGTAGTAACTTGGTTTTTGTTGTATGTATTGAGGTTGATGTATACTATGGTCATTGCTGCTGTTCAGGAGTAGTGGGAGTCTGAGTCTAGGACTTATTTTTGTGTGGTTGTATATGCTTTTTTCCGACAGGTATTTTATGTTTAACATTGTGAAAGCAATATCCTTAATTCAGATTTTAACTTCTACGCATTTTGTTAAATAAATGTAACCGCAACTATAGGCTCCAATGCAGAGACTATTTTGTGTGTGTGTGTGTGTGTGTGTGTTTATTTTTTTTTTTTGGCCCTAGCAGTTGAGCCATGGACCTCCATTACTGTATTTAACCCTGTAACGTTCCATGACACCCTAAAACCAGTACATGGGGGGTACTGTTTTACTCCAGAGACTTCGCTGAACACATATTAGTGTTAGATAGGAAGAAAGAGGTGAGTGTAGTTGGACTAGACAACTCCCACACACTCCAAATGGGTTACTAGAGGTATATAAGGGGCTTAACCCCAGATATTGTCAAAGAGAAAAAAAGGTATGAAAGCTGAATCTGGAGAACACTCATATATAATGGGTGTAGACCGAATTTGCCTTCAAATATATATACCTCAGAATAGTGAAAGTTACATGTACAGGGGAGGGAGGGGGGAAAACTAGGGTAAACCTTTATTGAAAAAGCAAACAAATACGATTAAAGTAAAGTTAAAAAGGCCACAGAAAATGGCCATAGAAATGCCACTACACACTAGGATCCAGACGGTGGGTAAAAAAGGTATCGTAGAGTAGACTTTAGTGAAGGAGCCACAAGCTCCAAAGTATAAGTATCTGAAATCTACTGGAGGGGATACCAAAACGGGGCAGGGGAGGAAAGATAAACAATGTTCATATAAGTGCTATGGACCCCTAGGTCCGAGGTAATGACACAAAAACTGTGTATATAGCACTATATACATGAGAGTCCTAGGGAGTAGAAGGGCTGTGGTTGCTGCCAAGGGCAGGTGTTATAGAGGGTAGGGTACACAGGAGTGAGGGAAATGCTCCAACAAAAGGAGACACACAGACTTGCTGCTACACAACGCAGCTAGTATCCACACCTTGACCACATACCACACACACGTCTCAAAAAGAGCTCTTGACAAAGGCGTGTAGATACGCCGAAACGCGCGTTGAGCGTTCATTCTGAGCCGATGCTCACCTCTAGACTTTGTATTCTCAACTTGGAATGATCTGAGCCGACGCTAATTCTTAAGATTGAGACGAATATTTTTATCTACACCACTAGGTTTCCTATTTGGATGGGTTAACACTTTGAATATTTGGAATCTCTGTTATGGGGTTTACCTACTAAGGGGTGGGATAGTAGTTTGATAGAATTTTGCATGTTGTATTGTCTGGGGAGCTAGGGACATCTTGAGGCTGCCTTGAAGTAGCAGTTAGCTCTGACACTCACAGATGTGAGCTAGACAGCTAGCCCAGGGCAAGTTTTTGAGACGTGTGTGTGGTATGTGGTCAAGGTGTGGATACTAGCTGCGTTGTGTAGCAGCAAGTCTGTGTGTCTCCTTTTGTTGGAGCATTTCCCTCACTCCTGTGTACCCTACCCTCTATAACACCTGCCCTTGGCAGCAACCACAGCCCTTCTACTCCCTAGGACTCTCATGTATATAGTGCTATATACACAGTTTTTGTGTCATTACCTCGGACCTAGGGGTCCATAGCACTTATATGAACATTGTATATCTTTCCTCCCCTGCCCCGTTTTGGTATCCCCTCCAGTAGATTTCAGATACTTATACTTTGGAGCTTGTGGCTCCTTCACTAAAGTCTACTCTACGATACCTTTTTTACCCACCGTCTGGATCCTAGTGTGTAGTGGCATTTCTATGGCCATTTTCTGTGGCCTTTTTAACTTTACTTTAATCGTATTTGTTTGCTTTTTCAATAAAGGTTTACCCTAGTTTTCCCCCCTCCCTCCCCTGTACATGTAACATATTAGTGTTAACGGTAAAACACATCACAGCGATGATATTGTCCGTGAAAGTGACACTTTTTTTTTTAGCATTTTTCTCACACAAACTGCACTTTCACTGATGTTATAATTGTTGTGATAAATTTTACGGTTTTGAAATACTAATGTTTGTGTTCAGCGAAGTCTCCCGAGTATAACAGTACCCCCCATGTACAGGTTTTATAGTGTTTTTGAAAGTTACTGGGTCAAATATAAGGCTTGATTTTCTATTTTTTCACATTGAAACTCGCCAGATTGGTTATGTTGCGTTTAGAGAGCGTATGGTAGCCCAGGAATGAGAATTACACCCATGATGGCATACCATTTGCAAAAGAAGACAACCCAAGGTATTGCAAATGGGGTATGTTCAGTCTTAGCCACTTAGTCAAAAACACTGGCCAAAGTTAGCGTTCATAATTGTTTTGCATTTTTAACACAAACAAATTTAAGCTAACTTTGGCTAGTGTTTGTGACGAAGTGGCTACTAAAAAAGACTGAACATACCCCATATTGAATACCCTGGGTTGTCTACTGTAAAAAATATGTACATGTGAGGTGTGATTCAGAGATTTGACAGATAACAGTGTTACAATGTCACTATTGATACATTTTGAAACTACAATGTCCTACTTGTGCTTATAGTCCTAGAACTTAAAAAAAAAAAAAAAAAGCTAAGAACAGGTTAACATTTGGTATTTCTAAACTCAGGACAAAATTTAGAAACTATTGAGCAAGGGTGTTTTGTGGCAGTTGTAGATGCGTAACAGATTTTGGGGGGTCAAAGTTAGAAAAGGTGTTTTGTTTTTTTCTCATCATTCTATAATTTTTTTTATAGTAAATTATATGAAATGATGAAAGTAATGGTATCTTTAGAAAGATAATTTAATGGCGAGAAAAACAGTACATAATGTGTGGGTACAGTAAATGAGTAAGAGGAAAATTACAGCTAAACACAAACACTGCAGAAATGTAAAAACAGCCCTGGTCCTTAACGGTAAGACAACTGAGAAACTGTCTGGTCACTTTGGGGTTAACAAAGATTTTAACACAACTGGCTCACTTCAAGCCCCAAGTGGTCTCTGTCATATTAATGGTAGATATTCAGTATAAGTGATTTGAAATTTTACTCCCATTTCTCTTTTTTTTTTTTTTTTTTAACTCTAGTCAAAACCCGTTCCTTGTGGCAGCCTTTGGTGCCTGCTCACTTACAAGACAATGTAACCACCAAGCTTTCCAGAAACATGGACGTTCAATGACGACAGGCGACATGATTACTGAAGTTGGAACCGCTTTTAACAAACTCTTTGAAACCTGATACTACTGAAGCCGAGCACTGAACAGTGGCCTGTGGACTGCTAACGAATTAGAGATGTACATAGAGCCCCTTTCCTAATGCTGTAGCAGTATTTTAAACATGCCATACCGGCATGCTCAATTTTCAGTGTAGAAAACAAAATGAGAAAATACTGTAGATTTATTTATTTTTTTTTTTTTTAAACCACTCAAACATGGCAGGTGGAATACAGAAGAATCCTGATTGAGACAAACGTCTACAACAAAAGTAATTGAAATAAAACAAGTGGGACTGGATTTTGTTAATTATATGAAAAAAAAGACTTTCCGGAAAGCATTTTGGTATTTTAGTTAGTACATCGAATATTAAATTTACTGATTGAAAGTAGTTTAATTGTAAGTCCCTATACACAGATTTGCACTATATGTATTGTTTTAATGATTTATTTAATCCTTAAAAAACAAACAAACAAACCCTACTTTTTTGATAAGTAATTAAAATGTATAACACTACTCAACCTTTATAAATTTTATTAAACAATGTAAAGATAAATAATCTATGCACTGCTCACCAGAGTTCCACGCTTAGACTGTCAGTAATAGCAGTTGTCTGCTGAAAATTCGTCCCAGAACAGTGGTTCTACCGGGTTTAATCAGGAAGCCCTTCTGGCTGTAAGGTACAAGGCCAGGATGGTGTTTTCAGATTGTCCAAAATTAATTTATAAAGTGCTGATTTCACCTAAAACCAGCACTTTTATTAATTATAATTGTATAACGGCTCAGTTTCTCAATAACCACGATAATTACCATTGCAGGATTAAACTAACGGGCACAGCCCCCAGACCACTTTAATAAGTGGAAGTGGTCTGGGTACCTATAGTGTCCTTTCAACTGCCTAATAGTTTTGAAAATCTTTGAAAGTGCCGAGAATGTGATCAGAAAGGCAAACTAAACACATACGTAAACATTGGAAGCTCAATTGCTCAAAATAAAGTGCATCCCTAAATAAATAGCTCAATAGAAGAAAGAAAAAAAAAATGTATGAAATAAATAAAAGGGTGATTACCTCAGCTGTTAGTAGCATATTCACCAACGGCCTTCTCTACTCTACCCCTCTACGGAAGCATAAGCCTTCTAAGCTATTGTTAGAGCAGGGGTCTACAGTTAGCACTTGGCTGTAACTTAATTCCTGCTTCTTTTTCCCCCATTGCTTATCTATGACCCTAACTTCCTTTACTACTTTGGGAGGGATAGGTTTTATCCACACAAAACACTGTTAATGCCATGACTTTCACTTTATAGCTGTACATTGTGTCCACATGATCATTTAGGCTTTAGCCAGAACTCAAGTGCAGTATGTCTAAATCAAGCTATCCTCTAATGTCCAAGGGATTTTTATTTAAAAACACTATGGCGTTAGGTATACGCCATAGTGTCCCCCTTCTTATTACTATAGGTGTGCAGCCACTCTAATGAATAAAGGTTTAAAAACCTGTTTAATACACATACCTCTTTCTAGCAGTGTTCTTTGCCAATGGATCAGTATCTAACTGCATCATGCCGATGGGGGAATCTAATACTTTGTATCAATGCTTTCCTAGGGTTAGTTAAACTCTGTTAGAAACCATGAAGCACCTTGGAAAACAAACTCTAGAACAAGCATGTCAAACTCACGGCCCACAATGAATATCTTTGCGGCCCAGCAAGCCGCGAATTTGACATGCTTACTAAGGCAGAGTAGGCACCTGCTCTCCTTACATTGCAGGTGCCTACTCTGCTAAAATTTACCTGGCCAGGAGGAGAGGTCGCTGGTGGCAGAGAGGGAGTTCAGTCTTGCTGCTCCCTCGTGTGTGCCCTCTGTAGTGATGCCAGAATATGATGTAATTCTGGCACCACTAAACTGCGCGTGAGGGGGCACTGAGAAGCAGGGTAGGCAGCTCTCAAAGGTAGGGAACAATAAATAAAATGTGTGTGTCTGTGTACCTGTCCATGAGTGTGAGGTTAGTATTCCGATGGCCACGGCTGGACAGTGGAGGACCTGAAGGTGCACGTAGCGCCACGTCACATTCCGATGTGACGTCAACGTGCGCCACCTTCACAGGGCTTCAAGGAGTAGTGGGAGGATCTGCTTTTGGCACCGGGTGCGGACGGCGCCATTGGGGGTATACCAGAGACTGGACTCTAGTCGCATACTGGCAGCGGAAATGTAAGTGGAGTCTGCTTGTTGGCTATTTTTTTTTTTTTTTTTAAACAAGGGCCGGGGTTTAGTATAGAGGACTGGGGTTTAGCAGAGGGGGGATGCTTTTTTTTATTTTTAATACTGTACTTTTCAAAACAAAAAAGCCCATGCTATCCTTTGAGTTTGACATGCTTGCTCTAGAGGTTGCCTTAACCATGCATTGTAAACATTAATCCAAATTGCTTCAATGCGAGGAAGTGGTCTGGGTGCCTATTGTGTCAATTTAGATTTTTATATCTGGTAGGACCATGAGAGACAGATAAATACAGGTTGATACCTACCTACAAATTGTTCAAGAGCACACAAACCACTTCACGGCAATGGTGTTTCCTGATGGCAGTGGCCTCTTTCGGAAGTATAATGTACCCTGCCACACTGCAAACATTGTTGAGTCATGTTTTTAGGAACATGAGAGTTCAAGGTGTTGCCTTGGCCTCCAAATTCCCCAGATCTCAATCCAATTGAGCATCAATGGGATGTGCTGGAACAACAAATCCTATCCAAAGAGGCCCCATCTCCCAACTGGCAGGACTTACAGGAACACTATAGTCACCTAAATTACTTTAGCTAAATAAAGCAGTTTTAGTGTATAAATCATTCCCCTGCAATTTCACTGCTCAATTCACTGTCATTTAGGAGTTAAATCACTTTGTTTCTGTTTATGCAGCCCTAGCCACACCTATCCTGGCTATGATTGACAGAGCCTGCATGACAAAACTGGTTTCACTTTCAAACAGATGTAATTTACCTTAAATAATTGTATCTCAATCTCTAGATATAACTTTAATCACATATAGGAGGCTCTTGCAGGGTCTAGCAAGCTATTAACATAGCAGGGGATAAGAACATCTTAATTAACCCCTTAAGGACCAAACTTCTGGAATAAAAGGGAATCATGACATGTCACACGTCATGTGTCCTTAAGGGGTTAAACAGAACTTGCAATAAAGAAAGCCTAAATAGGGCTCTCTTTACAGGAAGTGTTTATGGAAGGCTGTGCAAGTCACATGCAGGGAGGTGTGACTAGGGTTCATAAACAAAGGGATTTAACTCCTAAATGGCAGAGGATTGAGCAGTGAGGCTGCAGGGGCATGTTCTATACACCAAAACTGCTTCATTAAGCTAAAGTTGTTCAGGTGACTATAGTGTCCCTTTAAATGATACGCTGCTAAAGTTTTGGTGCCAAATACCACAGGACACATCCAGAGGTTTTGTAGAATCCATACCTCGAAGCATCAGATGTTTTGGCAGCATGAGAGGGAACTACAAGATATTAGGCAGGTGGTTTTAGTATTGTGGCTGATCAGCATGTATATATTTTAATCTTTTGCTTTGAGCACAATTTTTTTTTTTTTTTTAATATAAGTGTGCTTAAAAAATTCCCCCTAAAACTTAAGGGATTACTTAAACCCACATGACCCCTTCTGCTTTTATAAGTGTTATGGTAGTAAGAATCTATAAGTGCGGGGGGCGGAGCCAACAGCACAACGAGGCAGTCGCCATTTACAAACGCTCTGCACGGCCAGCGCTAAAATAACGAAAAAAAGGCACACCCGTAGCCCATCGACTTAAACTAACGACGGGCACAGCTTCCAGGCACCCTGCTGAACACGCAGATGCCTTTTTTCCAACCGCCGGGCACGAAACGCCGCATCAAGGGGCAGGGGGCCTATCGCACACGCGACCAGTACCAGGGAGCTGACAGTGTGGCTCGGGCAAAGCCCGCAGCTCATAGAGGCAGACTTCCACGCAATTGAAGATATGGGACGGAGGTCCAACAAACCATCCGCAAGCACTAACCGGGACATTGGCAGCATGCTGCAGCACCCTCCACCCGCACAGGCTCCCATGGCAGCCTCACCTAAGAGGTCTGAAGACGAAGACTCAGAACACAGCACAGCGGAGGCCAATACAGGCAACACAAATGCACAGGCTACTAATGGATTAACCCCAGCGACGAAACTGGACATCCAGACCATGCTAATGGGGCTCCAAAGTAACCTACAACTAATGTGGCAAGCAGACCTGAAGGGACTGGCAGCAGAGGTACAGACGGTAACACAGGCCACGGAACAAGAAGTGAACGATCTGAGGCAAGCCCTGAACTCACTAAAAGACACGGTTACCCAGATGCAAACAACACAGGCTAACGTCTCCAGGCAAGTAAACATCCTAGACGACAGGGGTAGGAGGAAGAATGTCAAGATCAGAGGGGTACCTGAATCGGTGCCATTGGAGGAACTACCCCACTTTATAAGACGCCTGGTGGCCTCAATCATTCCCAACAGGCAGGCAAAACATGTTACATTTGATGGCGTATATCGCATAGCTAAACCCCAAAGGGCACCTAAGTCAGCCCCACGTGACATAATCCTACGATGCCAAACCGTGACAAATAAAATAGCCCTAATAACAGTCATAAAAGGGAAAGTGCCCTATGACTTTGAAACACATCAAATCACATTCTTTCAGGACTTATGCAGAGACACATTATCATGGAGCAAGAGCATGCAGCCTGTGACCACCGCCCTGCAAGCAGCGGGTCTAATGTACAGATGGGCAACCCCCAGAACGCTGTGGGTGACCAAAGGCGAACAACACTATAAAATCACCACCGTGGAAGAAGGACCGGCCTTGCTGACCACACTGGGACTCTCTAACAACACTATAGGGGTGGACACTCCGCACGCAGGACCCGTGACATGAAACCTGGACTGATCAAACAAAAGACCTCCAGTTATTTTTATATACGTTTTTAATGCTTCAGGTTCATGTTCAACTCACTACACCAAGTTATGTATAACCTGTTTTTATTTAGGCCCTCATCTCTTACACCGCTGGAACACATTCTAGTCAGAATGGTCCAACCTTTTTAATTCACATAGACCTCCCCCACAGTCTTAGAGAACCCAGCCCTAACATGGCACAGACACACATACATTGAAATATAGACCATTCACACATAGACGACTCTCAAACTCCTAGCCCCTACTCTAGTATCCACCTTTATACAACCGCACGACAAAAAGGGGCAGGAGGATTACCAGCGCAACTCCTGTACCAGAACCATATCACCATCGGTGCAACCCACTAAATTCACACTAGCTATGATACCCATAGTCACCACTGGTATGGGCGATCACATCGTTATGACTACCTAGCCCTATATACAGAAAAATGTGCACAGATAATCTTAGCTCCACAGGCAGGATGCTTTGATCACTGATATATTTTATGCAATTGCTGTTGTGGCATACTCGAAGTCTGTATCATTGAACCGGCACTGAAAAATAAAGAATAAAAAAAAAAAAAATCTATAAGTGCAGTGTTTCTACTTAAAATGCTGCACATAACGAGATATTTGCATCTGAGCCATGTGTTAATTGCACACCAAGAACTCTGGGCTCTCTCATGTCAGTTATGTTTAAAAAGTCTGTCGTCAGCGCGTATTGCATACGGACAACATAATTAATTACAAATAGAAAAAGAGAAGTCCTGCGCTCACTCCCATCACTGCTGGGCTGGCTGCAATGACTACAGTACACATCAGCCCCAATATATAGTAAAAACCAAAGAAAAGGTTACCTGCGCTCTCTCCTTAATCCCTATGTATATTTAGACAAATGGAGGTCATTTAGTTGCTCCAATGGCCATTGGAGGGAATGCCCGCCTGCCAACGTCAAGGCAAACCCCCCTAAGCGGGTCCTAACACTGACCCTTCAGCCTGCTTCCTTGAGCTTCTGGCAAAGATATCTCTTATGAGACAGAGAGGGGTATTTTTTATATACACCCCTATATACTTATTAACCCTTAATAGGGCATTCCCTCCAATGGCCTCCATTTGTCTAAATATACATAGGGATTAAGGAGAGAGTGCAGGTAACCTTTTCTTTGGTTTTTACTATATATTGGGGCTGATGTGTACTGTAGTCCTTGCTGCCGGCCCAGTAGTGATGGGAGTGAGCGCAGGACTTCTCTTTTTGTATTTGTATTTACTTTGTATCACACAGCCTTGTTACAATGCTGCCGCCCATCCCATGTGTTCCCCCTCCCTCCCCCCAATGCAGAGTGTGTGTGTTTGTGTAGCGGATGCAGTGTGTATAGTGGTGTAGTGTGTGTAGTGTTTGTATGTACTATATGAAATGTGTTCAGTGGATGCATTGTCTGTAGTGGATGTAGTGTGTGTATTAGACACATTGTCTGTGTATAGTGAATGCAGTGTTTACATTTGTGGTGGATGTAGTGTGTGTACTGTGAATACAGGATGTTTGTGTAGTGGATGCTGTGTGTACAGTTAATGCAGAGTGTGTGTTAGTGTGTAATTAATGCAGGGTGTGTCAGTGTAATGAATGTAGTGTGTGTTAGTGCAGTGAATGCAGTGTGTGTGTGTTAGTGTAGTGAATGCAGAGGGTGTGTTAGTGTGTAGCGGATGCAGTGTGTTAATGTGTAGTGAATGCAGAGAGTGTTTGTGTAGTGGATGTAGTGTTTGTACTAGATGATGTGTTTAGTGGATGTAGTGTGTGTATTAGACGCAGTGTCTGTGTATAGTGAATGCAGAGTGTTTCAATTTGTGGTGGATGTAGTGTGTGTACTGTGAATACAGGATGTTTGTGTAGTGGATGATGTGTGTACAATTAATGCAGAGTGTGCATAGATTAGTGAATGCAGAGTGTGTGTTAGTGTG
Organism: Pelobates fuscus; assembly: GCF_036172605.1. Taxonomy (NCBI): domain Eukaryota; kingdom Metazoa; phylum Chordata; class Amphibia; order Anura; family Pelobatidae; genus Pelobates; species Pelobates fuscus. The sequence continues at coordinate 326,339,163 of NC_086317.1, read as the reverse complement.
TGTGTAAATTTGTAGCGGATGCAGAGTGTGTGTTAGTGTAATGAATGCAGAGTGTGTGTTAGTGTAGCGAATGCAGAGTGTGTTAGTGTAGCGAATGCAGAGTGTGTTAATGTGTAGCGGATGCAGTGAGTGTGTGCAGAGTGCATGCTGTATTGGTGAATGCAGTGTGTGTATTGTATTAGTGTATGCAGAGTGTGTGGTGTGTGTCTGTGTATGTAGTGTGTGTGTGTGTGTCAGTGTATGGTGTGTGTTGTGTCAGTGTATGGTGTGTGTGTGTGTGTTGTGTCAGTGTATGGTGTATGGTGTGTGTTGTGTCAGTGTATGGTGTGTGTGTGTGTGTGTGTTGTGTCAGTGTATGGTGTGTGTGTGTGTGTGTGTGTTGTGTCAGTGTATGGTGTGTGTGTGTGTGTTGTGTCAGTGTATGGTGTGTGTGTGTGTTGTGTCAGTGTATGTAGTGTGTGTGTGTGTTGTGTCAGTGTATGTTGTGTGTGTGTGTTGTGTCAGTGTATGTTGTGTGTGTGTGTTGTGTCAGTGTATGTTGTGTCAGTGTATGTAGTGTGTGTGTTGTGTCAGTGTATGTAGTGTGTGTGTGTGTGTGTGTGTGTTGTGTTGTGTCAGTGTATGTACCCCCCAGGGCTGCCGGCCCCGTGACAACCGTTATGGTTGTTACCCCCTGATGGTGGCCCTGTCTCTGACTGCCTATCTGTGATTTCCAACTGGATGGCTGCTCACTTCCTTAAACTCAACCAGTCCAAAACAGAACTTCTGGTCTTTCCTCCCTCAAGTGTTACCATTCCCGTGTCTGTCTATCTCCAAGTCAACGGCGCTACCATCACCTCTACCTAGCAGGCTCGGTAAGTGTAAGGCAATTTTTTTTAAACTGGAGGGGGTGATCCAAAAGGGTTAAAGTAACCCTTTAAACTCTGCACATTTTTAAATAAACTGCACATTATCTAAAAATAAAGAAAAAGATCATTTTAATATTTATTTGAAAACATTTTAACAATTCTACAATAACACAAATACTAGAGGTCTTCTTTATGATCCAGTAGCTCCCACGTAGAGGTATTACCCCTGTCCTTAAAAACAAAATAACATATTTTCAAGTTAGAACTGGAGAAACCGTACTCATCACTTACATTTCATGTGTTCTGTCTGAATGTTTTTAGCACAGCTTTACAGAGTGCATATTTATTAGCCTATATATCAGTTGAGTGTAGAATAATTTCATTTAGATACAAATTTTAACATACAAAACCAGGAATGCTTAAAAGTTCAGTCTTTTAGACTCCTGGTTCTCAGCCGGTGGTACATGCAGAACCTGGCCAAGAGTTACAACGATGGGCACCTTGTATTTACACAGGCAGAACATGAATAAAAAAAAAACTTGCCTTATTATAGCGAGAGAGTATGTGATTGGCAGTTGTATATCACGGTCCTCTCCTTTGTGGACTGTAAATTCTCATTGAATAAGGGCATGGCCATTGTGTTGACATGATCGCGGTCTGATTAATTCATTGAGTGTCCGATTGGAGGAAGTGCTTAAAGGGATCTGCGCTCACAACATGATTCGTCACTGGATCACTAGGAATTCTAACTACTGCTGAGGGGATAAATGTCAAGCACCTTTTCTGGACCAACACCACGCTGAAAGCTATGCAGGTGTTGGTGCTACAATTTTTTTTATAATACTGAACTTAGCAGGGAGGCTTAAAACACTCAGCACACAGATTCCTCTTCTAATCTTAAACAGATTCAAACTGGTGGAGAGACATTTGGAAATAATACTTTGAGTGAAAATTACAGGTGACAGATCAATGAAAGTGAGCCTACATAGAAATAGTGGGAAAAGGGAAAGAAAGTTAGAGAACAGAGACACATGCAGTGTGAGATAGAGAAAGACGAAGGAAGAGAGATTGGCAGAGGGAGAAACTAGAAAAGTCAAAAAAGAAGGTAAAGGAGACTGAAGTGTGATGTGGGATACATAAAGAGACCGCAAACTATTTTTGTCTAGCATAGTAAAAATCCTTGTGAAACTTCTACTGAAAAGGTTGAGAAACACTTTATCCACTAAAATGGCAATGTTTTACATTTCAGGGTGAAAACTAAAGGCCCACTGAATTCAGACTGCTTTATTAAAAAAATAAATTGTCCTTTAAGTGAAGCCTGAGGACAGAAAAAGGTGTGCATTTATGCCTTTATTTCTCATACAAGTTTTAGCTCATTTGTGCTATTAAAGAGGCAACTAGTGATGTCCACCACGGCAATCCATAAATGAAAAATGACAAGCAGGCCTCTCCTGCGCAAGGTATATAGCAACCACAGATATTTGTCTTTGCCTTCTATTGTCAGTTACGTGTAACATCATCCCTATATTGGTATAATAAGCCATGGTGTCTAATAGATACTGTAGTCACATGCATTTGAGCCAAAAGAACACTTGAGAAGAGGGAAAAATATATTTTGACATAATCCCAAAAAATGGTTAATGATATGTTGTGTACTATACATGCCAATATCCTTTTCTTGAATTATTGAATATGAGATCCAACTAACCTTAACATTCACCCCAAAGCCAGCTAAATTCTGTCGTAGTACATCACAGGCCTGTAACAGAGGCTGTCTCTCCTTTAATATCCGACGTCTCCTTTCCTTCTGTAGCTCTCTTTCTTCTTTGGATAGTGTCCCTTCGTCTACATCCTCTGGCACAGAGTCATTTAAATTGATGGCATAATTGCGCACTTTGCTTCTAAAGCCAACAAGTTCTTCAACAACATTTATGAAAGCAGCAGAGCTTCTGTCTTCTGTAGCAATCTAAACAAATGCAAGCAGAGTAATAACATCAATCACAGTTCTTAAAACGGCACTCTAGTGATAGAAATATAAAGCTGTATTTCCAATACTATAGTGTCCATCTGCCCTGCCACACACCCATTCATGTAAAGGATGGAAAAACCCTTAAACACTTATCTAATTCCAGCGTCAATGTCCCTCAGCACTGGATCAGACTCCTTAGTCAGCCGAAGTGGGAACCTAATGTGCGGCAAGCTGCACACTCAAATCTGCCTTCCCCATAAGAAAGCATTGACTCGATGCTTTCCTATAGGGTTTTTCGACACCCTCATGCACAGCCTGAGAAGAAATTCCAATATTGTTTCCATTTTACACATATTTCTTAACAGCTCCAATTTTGCTAACACATACAGCTATGAAGGGATTGTGCACTAACTTTTGTAATAGATAAAATAAATAAACATCAAATTATCACATGGATAAAGAAAACACTTTAAATGTGTACACACACTCACTCACACACTCTCTCTCTCAATTACCTGTTTGTGCTTCAAGGAAATTCCCATTGTATCCAAAAACTGCTCTATGTAAGACATTATGGCACTGTAAACTAGTGTGCTTCGAGCAGAGTTCATGTCACTGGTGTTCTGGAACATAAAATAGCATTACTGTCATCAGCATAGACAAAAGTCTCATATATAGCAAAAATTCTTCACTATTGATTATTAAAATTATTAGTAGTGAGGGGGCGGAGCTAGCAGCTATACCGAGAGGACGCACATGTCTCGAGCTCCAAGAGACACTTGCACAATAACCATAAAAACGGAGGAAAAAAACATACTTTTCACGGCTACCTGGGCAGCTGGCTGCTCTGGGATAGACATGGGGCGGCGAAACAAAAAAACGAAGCCGGACAGACCTCCATCTACCGCGGACATCGGAGAACTCCTGCGGAGGCCTCAAAACTACCAGAGGCCTGATATGGCGCCACAGCTGGAAGGCCTATACCACTCATTTAGCGAGGCCACGGAGTCTGAAGAAGACGACTACGGCGCTGTGGCGGTGAGCAGATCGACTCACCCACCCACGAACTCTAGCATAACAGAGGAAAAGCTCTAAGACATGCTGGGTGAACTACGCTGCAATATAGCAGCCGACATAGGCGAGTTCCGAGACGAAATCAGTGGAGTGGTAGCCCGCCTGCAAAACGCGGAGCTTAATACCGCCGCACAGGAATCCCGACTGAATACAGTGGAGCAACAAATCTCTGCCCTGCAAAAGACACAAAGACAGCGTCAAGACAATTTGGCGGCGCTAGAGGACAGGAGGCGCTGGAAGAATCTTAAAATCCGAGGCCTACCTGAAGCGGTAGCGACCGCAGAGCTGCCGCACTTATTTCGCAGATTGCTCACCATGCTCTTTACGGCCAAACAGGCCAAAGGGATGCCACTGGACAGTTGCTTTCGCATCTCCAGACCGCAAACCGGCACACCAGAAAAGAGGAACGATGTAATTATAAGATTTCAACACGGCTGAGATCGCCAGACATTCATGGCGGCCGTGCGCAATAAGTCACCTTTCCACTTTGAGGGCCACTCTCTAACCTTTTACCTAGACCTGTCAAAGGCCACCATGGACTGGAGAAGGTCTCTGCGACCCCTGACTACAGAACTCTTGGCACATAACATATCCTACCGCTGGTGCGCACCAAAAGCTCTGATTATACCCAGAGACACTGGTCATCTGAAACTACACGAAGCTACCGAAATACCCGACATCCTGCAGCAGCTCGCATTGGGAAGGCAGACACTAGGCCCAGCGGAACCTAACAAGCCAACGACAACTACAGCCTGGAATCCCTTTGTACAGCGCGACCCTTTGTACCGGCAGCCCAGAGAGGAGAAAAGGCGTCTACATCGGTGCCATGAGCTCTCTGACATCATCAACATTTAGGACTTAAGCCTTTATAAGTAACGTTATACTTTTGTGTTCTTGAGTTTGAATGTTGCCCACTACTTTAGGCATATTTGCATGCCCTCTCCATTGCTGTGTGCGTGAAACGTACTAGTTTTTACTTGTTCTCCCCCCGGCCCCCTTTATAATCCTTAGAGAAATTGGCTCTTATAACCGACCCAGGTGTCTATGCAAGGGGACGTAAGCCTCTCTAACACGCTCCTGGTTCAACAACCTAGACTCCACCTAGCGGCAACTGTTGCACCCTGACCTCAGAGTACTCAGAGCATACTCACCCTGCATCACTTAAGCAGGTGATGCACGTTAGACATCTATTTTCAACATGTAATAATGACCTTAACAATATACTATATAAAAATGTGCTGCCTTACTGATGCCAACAACTGCATGCCTTTGTTTGACAGAAAATACTTGCACTAGCTGTTGTGGCTAAGCAAGAATGTATGTACCAACAATGCACAAAACAAAATAATGAATAAAAAAAATAAAAATTATTAGTAGTAATTTTTATAGAACATTGACATATGCCGCAGCTCTTTACACTTACACAAGAAAGCGGATATTTAGAGTTGAAGAAGGTCCTGCGCAAACAAGCTTACAATCTATGAAAATTTTCGGTAGGCACTGAATACAAAGTACAACTACAGCATCAATACTTCAGAATGTATAAGTGGCCAATAGGTACATAGCATTTAATAATAAAAAATAAATTAAAAAAAGTTACTTGCACACTATACCAAATCCTTATCCACATTTAAATAATTACAGTTTTTTTAGGATCACTCCAATAGCCATTTGAGTGTAAGCCTTTATGGTCAGGTCAATGCAAATCCCTCTTAGGTGTCTTCAGCTATAAGGTTCAATCTGAGACAGAGAGGGGTATTTTTCTAAACTCCTACACATTTATTAACCCTTAATAGGGGACACGGGGTGGGTGGTAGCACTGTAACATGGCCATGTAATACAAAAGCAAATCCAAATATACACAATTCAATTTTGCACTTAAACTCCCACCTCTCCTGGGTAACCGAAATGACTATAAAACACATCAGCCCCAATACATACAATAAAGGCAAAGAAAAAAAAATATTTGCATACTATCCCAAAACCCTATGCACATTTAAATACCTGCATATAGTTAGTAAAGTTAGTAAGGGCAGTTTATTGGGCCTTAGGATGAGGCCAATAGGCAAGTATTTTTTTTAAGGTGGAGAAAGTGGGGGGGGGGGGGGGAGGGGGAGAGACGGGGAGGGGTAATGTCTTGAACTAAGCTAGCATAGTTTATAATGATCTAATTACAAGGAGAGAGCCTGTAGCTTCCTCCTTAGAATTAGACAAATGCTAGATAAACAAATTGCATGGACACATTTTCTAGTCAAATCTCCAACTCCACTACTGGTAAATATAGATGTAGAATATGTACACATTTTACAAGATCAATGTAATTTGTCGGTTTACAGAAAGTCTCCACAGCCCAAGCTTTCATCCAAATCACACTAAACAAGCCAACATTTTTAGCCAGCCATCCATTACCAAAAACACTTGCTTGGATACTGAAGATAGTGATGAACATCTCAATGCAGCGTATGGTTTATTCAAACAAAAAAGCAACAAAACATGCATGATTTGAAGAAAAGAAAAAAAAAATCTGTCCTCAAAGCAACATGTGCAGAGCTGCTACAGTATAGAGAGAAGACCAAAACAAGGACCATTGTAGTAACGACATCTAATCCTACCCTACAAGCGATATACAAACTCAGAAAATATCTGCAAACAGATCTTTCAGAGGAACCCGCACTTAAAGAAATATTTCAACATTCAAACAGCCACCATGTCTAAGCAAAAATCTGTCTGCATACACAGGAGCAGGGCAGCTTACAGAATCGCACTATACCCGGCAAGAAAATATGCCAAATATGTCAGCATATATGCAACAGCAACACAGTCAGACACAATAACAAAGCAAACAGAATGCATGGCTCATTTCCATGCACATCTGCAAACGTGCTATACATGACGCAATAAATAGTATGCTACAAATTTGGAAAACCTCATTAAAGATTCACCTCAGGATGAACCTATATAGACATTCAATAAAAACCACAAACAACGCACTCCAGCTAGACACCATGTCACCAAGATGATCACATAACCTAAAAATGAACTTAATCGACGGAAACTTCATTCAGTACACTCAAGAACAGAAACAATTGAAGTAAAAAAAATGTAAATATTTTTATACTATGAAAACAGGACTAAATGCATTTTCTGGATTGTTATCAAACTATCCAGATTTCAAATCCACCATCAGTAATCTTATATACATAGAGGTATGGTGCGGTTAAACATGTATTTATATATATATATATATACATGTATTTATATATATATATATATATATATATATATATATATATATATATATATATATACACATATACATACACATATACATACACATATACATACACATACACGCACACACTCTCTCTCTCTCAAAAGGAAATGCAGTATAGGTGGATGTATTCAATAAGTGCAGAGTCCACTTTAGAAAAAGTCAAGAGCCAATTACACAAAAAACACTACTAAACAAAAATAACTACATCAGGCAAATCCCCTGTTAAATACAACAAAAAAAACCTAATCCATACACTCATTTTGTAATTTTACACATCCAGGGGATATAATTCATAACAACATAATATTTCTGCACTAATGAATCCAGAGGAACGGATGGAGGTATTCTGCAGTTACTGCAGTAGTGGACAGCTGCCATCTTTAGATTATATCCTGATGGGTTACCTTGGAAACAGCCTTAAGTTGTCTGTTGCCATGGTGAATGAGGTCCATAACAGCACCGACAGCTCGCGGGGTGTCAAAGTCATCAGCGAATGCAGCTTTAACATTTACTTTTGTTTCATTCAGGCTTTAAAAAAATAAAAAAAATAAAAAGGAGATATTGTATGACCATGAGAAGACAGGCATATTTCAAACAGTGGCTGATTCTTCAGCAATATTTCAAACATTTGGAAGCTACAGAATATTCAGAGCCAAGTTATTAACTGGAAGAATATCGGAAATAAAGTGTTCCAAGACTACAGAGCACATCGGGTTAATTTGTTTCAGTGGTTAGCACCCCAACTGCAAATCATAAGCATAATTAAAAAACGTAAAAAGAAACACAATGAAGTGATAAAACATCAAATCAAAAAAATAGTTTAAATAAAACTCTAAAAACAGGCAATTCTATAATGCTTGTAAGCAGATGTGTAAGTACAAACTAAAATAGTTACACTGGTTGCATAGCATACATTATATATAAAATGCTGCTTCATGGTGTTCAGATTATAAATCAGTAATAAGATTTTAATTACATTTCCCTACAGTGGATTCCTCTATAAAAAAAAAACGAACACAAAAACTACTATATAGTGCCTCCTACTGATATATTGGTATTGGATATCACGAGTGGTGGGAGGACCTAAACATATGTCAAAAAGGAAGCAGTGTACAGGCTGTCCTTACATGTAACCAAACACTGACCATAAAGGTGCCACACAGGAAATTGACCCAATAAAAAGTATAGGGTAAATGCATGCTGCACCGTCTCTCTGTAAATCAGGACCTCTCTGCCCTTACTTTTAAACGAGGAGGTGGTGAGATTCTTATGTGGGGCAGTCAGTAAAATCAAAGGAAAGTAATGGATGGAGAGATAGTCAATTGTACATGCAGGAAGGAAAGACACTCTGCTGGGGATTGATTACCATAGTGATGGGATAATCCCAGGGCTCTTCTGCCAATACAGGGAGTTTAGGGACCACATAATTGAGAGCATTGAACATACCTGAATTCGAACAAATAAAAAAGTATAGTAAAGTATCTTATGTGCCCTGGCCTTACCCACCAAGCTGCAATGACTATCTATATCATAAAAACAATGTGGGCCTTTGGCCCTACTCTCAAATGGAATGTGCTACTAATTCAGTATTATCCAGTCTTGGTAGAGCTACTAATTTAAGTCGTTTGGATAATCCATGGTAAGACATAATAATTAAAGACCATATTTTGGTGGGTTACATTTGGTCAAGCAAAACATATTTCAAAAACAAACCAAACATCAAGCACACAATGAATGTGCAATCCCACTATTTCAATACTTTTAACATTATAAACAGGTACAAGTGGTTTTTAAAATGTTACCTTTCCCAAAGTATGGCTTCCTGCACAGGCTCACATATCAGCTGACCCTTCACATAGGCCTGTGCATCATCAATGAAAGATGCGATAATCTGCAAAGTGCTTATGGAGACTTGCATGGATTCCTTACTGTATTCCACAGCTATAAAACATTCAAAGAAAAGCATGTGTATAACTCTGTTCACTAGAAGCTTAATTTATAACTTAGTAGCAATGAAGGATGGGGTTCTTTCCTTCCTGTACAGGAACCATACAGACTTGGAAATCCCCCCCCCCCTAACGGGTCTACTCCAACTAGTGAAAAGACTTGAGACGTTATTGGTGACTTTGCTGTTATTATAGTTGTTATATGCTCTGCCAAGTTTTTAAAAACTTCTAACCTTAACCTGAAAATGTTGCTAGTTGTGGGGAGCCACCACCATATGCATACCTCAGTGAACAATGGGCTTTTTTTAGGATGGGGAAAATATAAACGGTGGCTGAATTATTGTGACATTTGCCGAATATCTTCTTTGTACAATTTGTCTCTGACCACTTATTCTTACAATCTTGTGCATATTTAGTAGTTTCCGGGTTTATTTTTTTGTTAAAATATGCAAAAAAAAAAAAAAATCTTCAATTTTACTATCTAGGTTAACAGCTAGGTTAAGCATTAAGAAATTTTTTTGAGTGCTGCTACTAACGCAAGTATAAATGTCACAGCTCTGAGAAAAGGCAACAATTTGTTAACATATTTAACAGCTTTTGAGTTATAATCTAATGTTGTAATTTGTACCTGATCCATACTTAGAGCGCAGGCAAAACATTCGGAACTGGTCAGGTGAAAATGACTTTAAAAATTCCTAAAAAAAAGAAATAAAACAACAACAAAACAAAATTACAAAGAATTACAATATAGCTCTGTCTTCTGACAAAGATATTTTAAAATAATTATTTACAATATTAGATTAGTTGCAAATTAATATGACAAATAGAAAAGAGAGATGGAATTTTGGGCGCTTGTGTGCTGTGTGTTTGGCAGCTTGAGCTTCCTAAACCAGGGTCTCTTCTATTCTGGGGGTGCAGTGGATATAATAAAAGGTGGTACAGGGAAGCAGCGCCTGTGGTGGTATTCTCCGATCCAAAGTTGTAGAGAGGGTAAGAGGAGAGAAACTTAATATAGTGTAGTATATTTTGAATTCCTTATAATTATAAATAAAACAAAATGCACTTACAATTTTCTGGAGCCTATATTCAGCTCCAGATTTCTGCGCCTGGACGGTACAACCCCGTCTGTGGATGTGTTGATGGTCCCTATGCTTAGTCAGAGGTATTTTCCACAGTTGTAGAAGTGCTTTTATTTGAGGTGCAGCAAATTACATTGTAGTTCTCAGCACTCGGGCCTACAAGTTTGAGCAGCTGCTGTGTGTCTCTCCTGAGAAGCCTCATTACTGTGAGATCGTGCAGAGGTAGTGGATACATTGCTGGGAAACAAAGGGAGGAGCTGCCAGTCAGAAAGCACTATATCCTGTTTTTATTTTTCCTCCTGTATACGGAGGATATCCGTTTGCTGGATTGCTGCACATCGAATAAAAGTACTTCTACAACTGTGGAAAATTCCTCTGAATATGCACAGGGACCATCAACACATTCATAGATGGGGATTGTACCCTTTCAATATATACTGCACTATATTAAGTTTTTCTTCTCTTACCCACTATACTACTTCGGATCTGAGAATACCACCACAGCTCTGCTTTCCTGTACATCCTTGTATAATATGACACCTTGTCTTTTGATAAAAGTAAGATTAAATTGGATAATAGTAAGAATGTCTGTCTCTCCCAAGACTCTGCAGTTGAGCAGAAACACTGGTTAGTGTTTTACCCAAAAAGTTATAACTTTTTTAGAGTGCGTTCACTAAACAGTGATTTGTAATGATCTGAGAAACCAAACTGCAAACTGTCCAATCAGCATCTCCCCATAAAGATACATTGAATCAATGCATCTCTAAGGGGAAAGTTCAGCGTTTCAATGCAAAGCGTGGAGACGCGGACTGTAAGTACACTGACCCAGGAAGCCACTAGTGGTCGTCTGAGTGACTAACTGGAGGGGTTACTAGGCAGCAATGCAAACACTACCTTTTCTCTGCAAAGGCATTTTACATGAAAATGCCTGCAGGGCTGACCATACTCACCAGAACAACTACATTAAGCTGTAGTTGTTCTAGTGACTATAGTGATCCTTTAATAAACAAAATAATTTGACAGATAGACAGTGATAAACATAATTAATTGCCTTGCGGTGTAAAATACTAGTAAATAATCAAATTCACCAAAATACCAGATTGCACATTTATATGCACTGTGTAAACATATGCTGCTTTAAGGAACAATTCTTCTTAAGGAACAGTTTTGTATTTTCCCCAAGACTAAACCGCAATGAGCTCATGTACATTCAGAAATCCACCCTACCTTAATAGTTATGTAGTTTTTCAAGGACTTGGACATTTTTTCTTCATTTCCTTTCAAATGCAAATGCCCTGTAAGACGAAAATCCTTTTTTTTTTGTGTGTCCTCAATTTCTTGTTTGATATAAACATGAATAACGTGGTTTTGCTTAAAAAAGTAATTACATTGTGTTGACCTAAATTAAAAAAATTCAAGAAGATGTTCAGTGAATATGAGATCAGAGACTGTGTGAGAAAGGAGAAGAATAAAAAAAGAAGCACTGCTGAGCGAAAAGCTAGTTAAATTAATAAAGGAAGGTCTGGAACAAGGGCAAATCTCATAAATACTAGTTTCCATGAAGCACAGTTTTGGGGATCTGTATTGAAGTGGCCCTGTTAGGATTCCAAGTACAACTGTACTTTAACTTACAATTGACGGGTGGATGGAAAAATAGTGAAAAAGGAAGCAGTTTTAAAATAATTAGAGAACCCTGTGTATAACCACATATTAGGATTGAGAAAAATGAAATAACCACATATCCCCAAGCTAGAGAAATGTTTTTGTCCCCCTCTTAGATGTAAAGAGGTAAATCAAGTATCATAACCACTATAGTGTATTGTAATGGTTGTGGTGGCAGCAGTTTCTTTACGACAACCAACAGCTAAAACTCAAAACGGTTTTGAAATTTATCTGCTTCCTCTTATGCTTGTCCATCACCATTTCACAGACAACACTAAATATCAATTTTGACCATCTTTGGATGCAATGAATTGGCAGTGGAGTGTCAGCTGCTGCGCCGGTTTTTAATTGTTAACAAATTCTGTCTTGGTGCGTGAGGGATCTGTCTGCTGCTGCCTCCAGGCCCATTCAACAATACAGCCTGGGAAATTTAACGGTCAATAGCTTTAGATATAAGGTTATATATTATTTTTGTGTTAATCAGATTTTACTGGACTACTGGACCACAACTGCATCATGTAAACGAAGTTGTGATATTCTTAAGTATACTATTTATTTTGCACAATGATGGTTGCTGCACTTTAATAATAATTTTTAAATGCATTATTAACTACATTTTACAAGTTATTATAGGAAGCACTTTATTTGTGACAAAAATTACACTTGACAAATGAGTGCTTGTAAAAATGGTAATATTGCACTGCAATAGTTAGCGGCAGTATGTTAAACCTATATCACTTATGGTATACCATGGATATGTTGAACGTCAGTAATAGTATGTCAGAAATGTTGTCTTATTCTAGAGCTGTATTAGTTTTTTATATATATATATATATATATATATATATATATATATATATATATATATAAATATTAATAAAACATATAATGGAAGGGTGCTCAAACGAAAACTAAGTAAAAATCAGTGGGAAGAACGATACAAACAAAATAAATTCATGCAGAGTAATCTGCAGTGGCCCACCGTGTACAGAAGCAACAGGAATACAAACAAACATTTAAACTAGTGTGTTCTATCTTTGTATTTTCCTTTTTTTCTTAGTTATCTCTTTTTTTCTAATTTTTCTGGTCCTTATTTTTTTTTTTTTACATTTGAGGTTCATTATGTCTGTTTTCCTTCATCCTTTGTGTTTCTATTAGATACGAACAAAACTTGCAGTTATACATTACACTCTCGGACTCTTATTTATTTTTTTAATTGCACAAAAGATTTGAGTCTCAGATCTATCTGTAACAGGAATATTTAAATTAAATATTGCAAGTATTCCCCCACGGACTGTCAGTTTAATTACACTTGAGACAAATTAGGATCCAAGAGCTTTGTCTAGACACTCCCTGGGATATCAAACTTGAGGAGTATACAACAAGGACATTATAATTCACACAATGTCTCTCTGAAGTTAAATTCACAAACTGTGAATATAATGCTGAGCACAAAAGCATCCAGTGGTATGGAACAATGTAACCAGAGGGAGACCACTAAATATCTGAAATAACAGAAAGTATCAACAGAAAAATAAAATAACTCCAAATAATAATAATATACCGAACAAGCCTTATAAGGCTACTCTCGTGCCTTAGTAAGTAAAGAGATAAAGTTAATAAACACCTAAGTCTGCAATATTCATATAGGCTTTATTAGTCCTGGCTAGTGATGTCCCGAACAGTTCGCCAGGAACCATTCGTCGGCGAACATAGCGTGTTCGCGGTCGCGAACACGCGCGATGTTCGGTCGGCCCCCTATTCGTCAAGGAGGTGGGGGGGTCTGGGAGGGAGGGTCTGCTGCTGATTGGCTGGATTGTGTCTGCTGACTGTGAGGTACAGGGTCAAGGTTTACTCAATGATGACGAATAGGGGGCGGACCGAACATTGCGCGTGTTCGCAACCGCGGACATGCTATGTTCGCCGGCAAACGGTTCCCGGCGAACTGTTCGGGACATCGCTAGTTCTGGCCCTTTAATGCATAGGGTGTTAGTAAATCTCCCCCTAGTACCTCAGCACCAGAAATATTGCAGAATTAGGTGTTTAGTAACTTTATCGCCTCACTTACTCAGGCATGGGAGTAGCCTTATAAGGCTAGTTCAGTATTTATTATTATTTGGAGTCACAATTTATTTCTGTGTTGATACTTTGTTACTTCAGATATTTAGTGGTCTCCCTCTGGTTACATTGTTCCATACCACTGGATGCTTTGGTGCCTACGTCTTCATTTCCAGAAAGCATTATATTCACAGTTTGGGAATTTTTGATTCTTTGTTTCTGTTGCTAGTATCTATCTAGGGTTAAGCCATTGGGCATTGCTGGAGTGCCCTCCTGGTGCATGGGATCAGTGTGGAGGTGGTGTTTATTCTCTTTTACACCCATTTTCACACGGATCCCATTTCTTTCTATTTTTTTCTCTGAAGTAAGGTTAGTCTGGTGGTCAAAACACACAGGTTTAAACACATGTCTATTTTTCTCTATCACATCACTATGATGCCCCACTGTATGTATAGGTTATGTCTGGTATCAGATTTCTCACGTGAAACTGCTTCTATCCGTACCACAATATAGCAGATACTCTATAACAAAAATAGTATCTTTATTTTTTTATAGAAGTATGTTTTTTTTCCTTTTTATTTTGTTGGCAATATATTGGCTTTGACTAAACATGTTTGAGGGCCCTGTAGTTGTATGTTCATATTTTTGAAGAGGTACTCTGAACACTATAGCCACTACAGTGTGTTCTAGTATTCCTCTGGCACTGATATACAAAAATGAACCTTAAAGCCTTTTGCGTTAGCATATCAGTTTTGGACATTATTCACTAGATGAGGAAAGTCAGCTGGCAATCCAAATTTGGTATGCTAATGAGGAAATATAAACTTTTGCTTCTGCATAATTATGCACCTGACAGATCCAAATAGGACTCAAAACGTGAGATGTTGTCAAAGGCTTCTGGTACCACAACAACTAGTGTGCTGTAGTGCTTAAGGTTCTTCGAGTATCCCCATAAGTTTATGGACTTCTTAAAGGGATAGTTCCAGAAATAGGTGTGCCATTGCTATACAACCTTATATTTCTCCACTTCAGATTTTTGTTCCATTAGTTATAGTTTGTTTAAAAGTGCTTACTTAGTGATTTTCAGACATTACTGGATGATTCGAGTTCAATTTGGAATTGCTAATTTGTTTGCATTACCAGTAGCTGCTTAGCTCCTAGGCCTATATGGAAGGCCTCCACTAGAAGACTGAGGGGAAAACCAAATGACAGAGGTTTTTCGTAATCTTAAAAATTACATAACATTTAAAAAAAAATGTAAGTCTCTGTGTGTCGTGATATCTTTTCTAGCTGGGATAGTAATGGTCATCAATTTCATTTTATTTACAGTTCTTAAAAAATATTTAATTTGTCACTAGGTTTGTCACCATTCCTGGTTTCAATACTAGGGCTATCACCTATGGATACTGCCCTGCTCTGTATAACACCATCTATATTAAAATTGTAATATGGTCGAAAATTTAAAGTTCTGGTACATTTTTATACCAAGTATAGAGGTGTTGTTATGAAACCCTTACGCCCTCAAGTAAAGCGCTGAACTGATATATGAAGTTTCTCATCTACCTCGACCTTGCTGAAATAAGCAGGAAGTTACATCTGCATAAAGCTTCTAGTTAGATCATACCATAGACAATTTTACATAATTCACAGTGTAGTAAACACCATAATACCGTATATGAATGTGGTCTTATACATTGATTTAACTTAGACTTATCATTTCAAGTAAATGTTACATCTCTACTCATTTCATAAGATTTTGGAAAATGCTCTGGTAGGAGTGCTAAGAACCGTTTTACAACGCTGTCTATTAGTCCAAAGATAATAATGGGTTTAAACCACGTGGCTCCTTAGTATAAATTAATGAGTGAAGTACGTGATTAACAATGATATATTAAGAATAGATTGAGTCCGCACTCTTCTTAAATTGTCATTCAAGGTGCAATTCCGGACTTGAGGCTAGTAGACACCAATACATACGTTAGAAATTTAATATGATCCAGGCACTCAAGGGTGATAAGATGGCAGGTTTATTGAACAGCTGTTGTTAATGGTGATAAGATGGCAGATTTATTAAAGTTTCAGTGCATGAACTGAGTGCCTGAAGCATCTTTAATTTCTTACTGTGTTACAATGTGGCATAGTTCATCATTCGCATAAGCTCAGAGCTCCTACCATGTCTGCCAGAGATTGTCTAAGGTCAGGTAAAAGAGAGATTACATATACATATGACAAACGTTATGGTTATGCATATTAAAATGTATTTGAATATTTTCTTTGCATTTTTGTAACGCAACTATAGCCATCAATTATAATAATTGTGAAAAGTAAGTGCATTATGCATCCTGTAGAACAGCATGTGAATCTAAATACATTTCCATTCCACTCTCGTGATTTTTGTACATGAACATGTAGCATAAGATGTTAAATAATACATCTATATCTCCATTCATAGAAACATAGACTGTGACAGCAGATAAGAACCATTTGGCCCATCTAGTCTGCCCAAATTTTTTAAATACTTTTTTAAGTCCCTGGCTTTATCTTTAATCTAGGATCGACTTATGCCTATCCTATGCGTGCTTAAACTTCCTCACTGTGTTAACCTCTACCACTTCAGCTGGAAGGCTATTCCATGCATCCACTACCCTCTCAGTAAAGTAATACTTCCTGATATTACTTTTCAACCTTAGCTCCTCTAATTTAAGACTATGTCCTCTTGTTGTGATAGTTTTTCTTCTTTTAAATATAGTCTCCTCCTTTACTGTGTTGATTCCCTTTATGTATTTAAATATTTCTATCATATCCCCCCACTCGTCTTTCTTCCAAGCTTAGTTAAGATCCTTTAACCTTTCCTGGTTAAAGTAAATGTCCCCTGTTCACCATATAATGATCTCTGGGATATGTGTATGCATGCTTTTAACCAATTAGAAGACTTTGACTATTGAGGCTAACCTAACTGTACATTTTATTTTGAGACTCTGCTTAAAATTGCACTGTTAAATCTTAGAGTTCAACGAAAGCTCGACCTCATCATAGAAAGATTGGTAACTGGTTTTAACAAGTGTAAAAAGTGTTCTTACACTTTAAGGTTATATCAACAAATTACATGTGTCAAAAAGAACATTATATTTGAATCATACATGTTATAAGCCAATGAAAACAAGCATCCTAACCATGGCCCCAATTAATTTTTTTGAAAATCTTTTCAAATGAATTTATATTTAATAAAGTTGTAATGCAAATTGTATCTGTGCTTTCCTTAATTAGAACCGGTTTGTTTCCTAAATATAAATCATTGCTTCTTAAAAATTATTTAAGCTGTCTGGTTAAAGTTGTGATTGTAAGAATATTCCATATAGGAGTAGCTGAGATCAATATCCAAGGAATTACTTGTTCTAACAGTGAGGTGATTCTCAAACTATCAGGAAATCAAGCGGAAATGTAAGGTAATATGGAGAGATGGAAATAAGATCCTGAGGTTTAGCCGCGGCTGATGTGGTGCCCAGAGTGGATTAGCCTGTTTGTCAAGCAAGGAGGAAAATAGGAGTGCAACACAGGTAAGGAAGGAACACATTAATAGTGCAGGATGGTCCAGGCAGGTTCCGTTTAAATAGCCAGATGTAATGTGATAAAGCAAAGGACTCAAAGAGATAGTACCAATACTCCCCCCCATGGAAATTCCCTTAGGGAGTAGTAGACAATACCGGATATTTGGCATGAAAATCTTGGACTAGATCAGGAGCATGCACGTTATAATGCGGCAACAATTCATTACATCCAGGACTTTAACCACCCCATTTAACTAGATATTCCCTTCTGAGGAAATTTTATATTTAAAAAACTAAACTCAAAGGGTGAGTTTGGATGTTAGCCGTTTGACTGAACAGAAGTACTCCAAATTCTTAAGATTAGTTCATATTAAAAAGGGATATTTACTTCCTTCCAAAACGGTGTCTCCAGATGTCCGACGCAGCTTTGAGAAAATAATTTACTGTAGATGTAAGCTGTTTGGAGAAATATGAAACATGATGAAGAGGGGATGATGGAGTTTTCCTCTAAGAAAGAAAAACTCCTACAATAATATCTGAAGCATCTATTCCATAACAAATGGGAGGTCTGGGTTGGGTGGTTGCAGAATTGGTGCAGAACTGAATTTGGCTTTCAGAATGGAAAATGCTTGTCTCTTATTCTCCCCAATCAGAAAGAGAAAGTGTTAAAATGCCACAGGGGCATTACATAACCGAGATGGCATTACTAAGTATTTAAAGTGGCCATAACCAGTACTGAATGTAGTTTTCCCATTCATCGCCTTCATGCACCCTCAATAAATTATAGGTGCCTCTAAGATATAGTTTAGTAAAAATTTAAGCATTTTTCACACTTTCCAGCATTTCTAGTATCAGTGTAAGCGATTAAAAGTTATTTTAGAGTAGCTAATCAATGATAGGTCTAATGCTCCATCTTTATTTGTATGAAAAATATTCCTGCTCCAACAGGTGATGTAGATTAGAAGACCTTATGAAACCCTTGGCTAAATTAATGTCTAAATAGTCTGAGTGTTTGTAATTTATGTTCAGCCAGGGGATATATGTGTACATAAGGTATTTTGGTTGCTTGTATTAAATCGATTTGGCAGTCTCCAACGTTGAAGCCGAGAGGCTTTTTGCTCGCTAAAAACATCTGTGTAGAAGGCATATTCTACTGGAATGATGGGTTTGACAAGAGTTGAGAATATTTGTGAAGACTGTATACAAAACTTACAAGACTCAATACAACAAGGGGAATTGATTAGGACCTCTAATCAATCACAGGAAATAGAAGGATTTTGCTTTTTCAAGAAAGTGAGACATAAGATCACTTCAAACAAGGAAGTTTTTATTATTTAAAAACTAATGTACCTTATTGGTAAAAATGTAGATTTGAGGTGTATTTTTCACAATAGGGACAGATTTATTAAGAGACCCATCAAACACAAGGAATATATCAAACTTATCCTCTTCAATCTTTGGAAAATGGTAGTCATTGACCAATTTATGAAAGAGGAATTGGTTCCTGAATTGAGTACAATCATAACTAGTTTCTCTGTATTTCAACGTGACTTGGAGGGTACAGTGGGGAAGTGTATTTGAAGATGAAGTCGAATAATAAGTATTAAAATAAGAGATCTTACTCTGTTGGTATCTATTCGACAGTTTAATTACCATATAGGATATCGCACTCTCCTGGTTCCAGGGTGCAACCAGGCCTGAGGTTGGCCAATCCTCACATTGTAATTTACAGAAAATAAATGATGGTCCAGGCACTCAAGGTAAATCCATAGAGCAGATTAATTGGAGCAGATAAAAAGCAATGTTTTGGCCCACAACAGTACCTTTGTCAAACGTTGCTTTTGGTTAAATCCATGTTCATTGGGAAAGATTTTTGGGAACTATTAATATGCAATGAAATTGTATCGTTGTTTTCCTTAATTATAACTGGTTTGTTTCCTAGGAATAGCAGAAATATAAATAATTATTTCTCAAAATTTATTTAGGCTGTTTAAATAATATCTTAAACAGTTCTTCCTTCCCACAGAATCATCATGTGAAGACTATAGCAAAAATAATAGCAGTTTCTACGAGTTTAACCCCTTAAGGACCAAACTTCTGGAATAAAAGGGAATCATGACATGTCACACATGTCATGTGTCCTTAAGGGGTTAAAGAAACACTAAAACATGTATTCCTGACACTATAGTTGTAATAACAGTAAATAAGTCCTCGGCTCCCTCTATTGCCTTTAAATGGTTAAGTTACTCACATTTTTTCCAGCGCTGCATGAGTCTCTGTTGTTGTGGCAGGCTCAGCTCCGCTCCGCCTCCATGCTTGAGATCGTCAAACTTGATCTCAGCCAATCCAATGCTTTCCCACAGAAAAGCATTGGGAGGCTACTGTGCATGCGTAGAAAAACCACAGTGCTGCGCCAATCAGCATCTCCTCATCTCTGAAAAGGCAGTGCTTACATTAAAAAGCCTGCAGGGACATTAAGATGTACTTGTTCTGGTGACTATGGTGTTCCTTTAAGTAAAAAAAAAACAAAACAAGTAGCTTAGTAGATAATCTACCTTTAGCAGATAATCTACCTTTTTTTTGCTGCCAGTGGGACAGAAAAAGACAATTCTTGGAGAAAAGCAGCTAAACAGAACACATTTTTAGTACTTGGCAATGAACAACCATGGGAGGAACTTAAAATAGTAACAAATATTTGAAAGCAAAAAAAATATATGAGGAAAATGTCCTAACCAAGTCATGATCCAAAAGAATGTCCATAAAACAAAGCCAGGGGTCTGATTACTGGAAAAAGTCCTCTTGCGTCTGGTTAAAGTTGTGATCCATACGTATATTATGTATAGTGGCAGATGACGTCAATAGAGATGGAGATAAAATCCTAAGGTTTAGCAGCGGCTGAGCTAGGGCCTCAGAGTAAAATAACTTATTTGACAAGCAAGGAGGAAAATAGGAGTTGCAACACAGGTAAGGTAAGAACACATTAATAGTTCGGGAAGTATCCATTTATATAGCCAGATGTAATGTGATACAGCCGAGAACACAAGAGATACTACATGCATTACTAATCCTGACTAAACTTTTTTTTAAAAAAATTATATTTTGAAAAATATTTTAATATCGTAATCTTTTGATATATGGATGTATTTTTATTTTAATACGTGATATATTTTCTGATATTTTAAAATGTTGAAAAAATATTTGAAAATCCTAGGCAAAAATATATAAATGGGGGCCCATGTTATGAAAGAAAGGGAAAGAGCAACACTACTTTAAGAAGCAAAGAAAAAACAAACAGGGAGATGACTGTGGAAAAATCACTTACTTAAAAAGGGGCATCAGAGTAGTGATATGAGGAATCTTTAATTGAAAAATTATAGATTGTGATCCTTGTTAGTAGATAGCACGGTCCTCTAGGGCAAAACATGCACAGTCCTTTTATCTTCTTATAATCCCGGCAACTTTATTTGTAAATTTACACATCAGGCAGCAGCAAATGAAACATAAATGCAATGATGTAACACAAATCCCTACAACAAAAAGCCTAGCTCGTCTGAGCACTAACTCACATCAGATTCCCTATCTATCAGGGGTTAAACTATAACAAAATTTGTGGGTTTCACCAACCTAGTGTATTTGTCCGCTCTCAGCACTCCAGAGCTCCAAGCCAGCCTTGACTGCTTCCTTCCGCACTCCTAGTGCTCCAAGCCAGCACTCCCAGTGCCTCAAGCCAGCACTCCCAGTGCCTAGTCTCCTTGACTCTCTTACTGGAGAGAACACCCTCTCTCCTACCTGCTTCCTGAGAGAAAGCCAGCAATCCCCCTGTACCTGCCTAGCAGGGAGTGGTTTATTCCCACTGCTACAGCTGATCATCTCCAGCTGAACAGTGGGCTGGAGACAGTCCAAAAACCCTGGCCTGGATCTTTGTCTCCCAAGAAAACTACTAAACTGTGGAGTGGAGCATTGGCCCACCCTTCTCCAAATACTCCACCCCAGGGGCCCATAACTAAACAAAGCTTTGTGTTGTGCAACACAAAAACTACACATACTTCCCCTGGGGTTAAAAGGCCTCTCTGCCTTCACTTTATCACATATCCTCCCCCCCAGCTCAGACCCATCGGGTCGAGCGGCCTTAGAACACAAACCGTGAACATTCACGTCACCTAGGGCTGTACCAGCCCTGACTTGCTCCTCAGTTACAGGAAGTGGCCTATTGTAGATGGCTGCTACCTTGCTCCCTTGTAGTTTAAGGAACCTCCACCCAAGTGGATAACCCAAATAGTTAGCTTCCTCAAATCCTAGATAACACTTGTTAGCGGTCAAACCGGTAGCCCTTACATTATGCACAACCAACTGGACCTTCATCAGGTGTGCTTCCAAGTCCACCCTGTGAATCGCCCCACCGCCAAGGTAGGCAGCTGCATTCTCTCTGTGGGGCCAAAGTATCCTATTTATATGCAGAAAGGGGGCTGGTGCACTATGCAACCTGAATGGCCGTACTTTATGTTGCCATAACCCCTTGGGAGTAGAAAACGCTGTCCTTCCCTTTGCTTTCTCTGTCAGGGGAACCTGCCAATACCTTATGACCAGGTCCAAGGTACTCAGATACCTGGCCTTACTTATACGCTCTTGCGTTTGAGCTGAATGTACTACAGGGCATTTAACATTTACAACCTCAGTGACAAACTCTACCTCTGCCTTGGGGTATGTGCGGGTGTCACCATGTGTACATACAATATTAAACATTTGTCTAATATCACATTTCTCTGGCTGAAGCAGAACACTTTTCAAAGTAGCCTCGCTCCCTGAATCAATTAGTGCTTGTGCACAATTCCCTTCCACCATCACCACTTTTAACTGTGCTGTAACACCACCAGTCGCCATACACATCTTTAAGCAGGTCAATACAATCCTATGCAGAGCCCTTAATACTATGTCACATTGTATTGTCTCTTCACTCTCAGGACTGTTATATGTAATATGTCCTTGTAGGAGGCAGTTGAAGCATCTGAGCTTTTTCTCAGTCTGGTCTCGTAGCCATAATGGGACTTTTGGGTACACTCTACCATCATATTTATATTGTCCCAGGCTCAGTATCAGGTTTTGTCCTTTCTTTCCAGTTTCCCCGCTAATATGGTTGTTAGCGGATCTAAGCTGAAGATCAATACGGTGTGGCTCCTTAGCAGCCAAGTTCCTCTCAATCATCATCATCTGCTTCCACATCTGCAGCTTCTGATTTGATAATCTCTCAACGTCGGAGTAACTTTCAAGCGCAAACTTTACAAAGGCTTGGCGTGTAATTAGCCTTTTTTTATCAGCTAAAGGCTTGTCAGGGTCTGCAGATATTTGGTCATATTGGTAAGCCTGCATCTTCTGGAAAAGGCGGATAAGACTCTGCTTTCGAATCTTCAGCTGGGTCCACTTTTCATCCCACTGCCACACAAGCCACAAGTCATTAGTATTAAGTTCTGGTTCCACATATTCTTTTCTGTAGAATGCAATAAAGGGGACCCCAAAATGCTGATTCCTCATGAAATTTAGGGCCTCTCTGATCTTCTGTATAGTGCTTGGACCCTTCCTGCTGAAGGTGGCTCCAATTTGTCCACGTTCCAGGTAGTCCGTGCTTTCCTGTAGAGATATTGTTGGTGTTGCAAAAGCATTTCTATATATCCAGTCAGCTTCTTCTTCAAGCTCATCATCTTCATCGCCTGCCTCATCAGGTGATAGTTGGAAAGAGACTTCTACATCGTATGGCTTTTCCAACATTCTCAATACCCGCTGTACCTCGCTGAAATCTCCCTTCTCAGCTGCATCAATTGCGTTTTGAGCAATATAATTTCTGAGCACAACTGCCGGATTGTTAGAGTCCATTATTTTCACACGTTCAACCACAAATGTATCATTATCCCCAGTAGTTGCTTGGTCTTTTGACAACCGAGTGCTGTACTTGTGAAGCCATTCTTCCCAGAGTGCACGGTCATTACTCAGTAGCTGGTCTTCACTGGACTCTTGCAGTTTATTGTAGCGTTCGATACGGTCAAGCTCCTTACATATGTTGGCTTTTGTTCCAATCAAAGCAAATAACTGAGGGTTACTCTGCGCTAACATCAGCATCACTGACAGTTGTCTTGGATCCATTTTGGGTTTGAACACCACCTTTAACTCGTCCAAGGAAGCGTACTGCTCAGTTAGAATATCTAGAAAATCCTCTGCGCTGACGGAATTCCCAGCATACTTGCTGAGCACTCGGAAAGTATTTGTAAAATTTGCTCCCATTTTGTTCATGGTTTCCAACAGGTCTGAGATAAGACTGCTGTCCTCCTCGAGCTCTGCTTGAATCAGGCCAAGCTTCTTTCGCATCTTCTGCATATACCACCTCTGGAACTCTGAATCATACTCCTCATCAATTATACTTTGACTGATTTCTACCGGAAACTCTGGTACCAGCGACTCAGCGAGCTTTCCCAAGTTCCACTTACAGATTTCTGGTTGCTTGTTGTAGGCATAACGACCCATGTTATCCGACCCATTGCAAATGTGATCTGGATCATACCTGTCCATGAATCCATATGGGCCATAATCAATAGTAATCCCAACAATGCTCATGTTATCAGTATTTAACACGCCATGGCAAAATCCAACACACTGCCACTCTGCAACAAGCCTGGCAGTCCTCCTGGTTATCTCTCTGAAGAAAGCTGCATTTCGTTCAATCTTGTGCTCTGCATGTGTATTCTGAATGTCTGGATAGAACGTACTGATAACATAATCAATCATTTGGATGCGAACGTCATTTCTGTTGACACTAGGACCCCTTCTGCCTGTTAATTCATCAGTTTCCTTGAATATTTCAAAAGAGCCAAATCTAAGGAATGTAGGAGCGATGCGTAAAACTATAGTAGAGCTTTCTTCCTTTGGGTTTCCCTCTGCTTGCTCGGCCTTGAGTGGCCACCTCCCAATGTCAGCAATGATTTCCTCTGGGCTGTCTGGCGGTCTCCCTGCTCCCTTGGGGGTGTCCAGAGACGCAGTCATGGCCTCTCGCTGGGTCAGGACAGCCCCGGTATCAAACAGCCGGTCAGGCATTCCGAGTCTCGCCTTTAATCCCATGACTGTGTTCCCAGAATCTGGCAGCTGTTCCAGGTAGTCAGTGCGCCCAGGCCTTGTAGCAGTAGTCTTTGCCAGCAGATCCAGTTCTACAGCTCCCGGACAATCATTCAAAGTCTTTGTAGCAATACCAGGTGTCTCTGAAATATTTTGTTCTGCTACGCCAATGTCACCTACTTTGTAACTTTCGCCTTGGTCTGGCTTAGCTGCGGACGTGCCCATTTTATCATCACAGCATGGTTCTGTAACAGTCGCTCTCTCTTGAATTAGATCAGAAGCGACTACATTGCCTTTCTTATCGTGACTTTGTTTTGTCACTACTTCTCTGTCTTGCTTTTCTCTGCCAAACTGTCCAACAGCTGGTTGACATTTTTGGGTAGCCTCTGCTACTAAACAGTGCACCGCATTGTTATACTCAACTGGGATGCCTTGCTTCTCTCTATTAAGCTCAGCTCCTTCGCTGTTGTCTTCTCTGACTCCCCAAGTCAGTCTGTTTTTCATGGCTTTAACTTGTTCACTTGGGTGTACATCAGCGGCTTCTGCTTCACTTTTTATTACACAAACCGGCTTGACACTGCTGGCCTCAGCCACAGTAGTTTTTTCTCCTTTTGTTGCCTTGGAAAGATTTATCAGCACCTTTCTGTTTTCTAATGTCTTTCCAGCTTTCTCTTGAAACATGCAAGATTCAGTTTCTGAGCTTGAAAATTTTTTTGTTTCCAACTCTTTTTCTAAGACTTCATCTGTTGTGATGTCACTCAGAGCAAGTTTGAGGCTTTCACGTGAAGCTGCAATGTTTTGATTCTCATATAAACACTTGTCAACTTCAGTTATCAGTTTGTCTTGTTCTCCCTTCTGATTCTTCTGCTCCTCACGGGCTACTTTAAACATCTCCGCTTGTGTCACAACAAGTTGTTTCACCAAGGACTCAGTGCACTCCATTTGTGTTTTGGCCAGGACTTTAGCACCCTCTGCCTGGGCCAGCACCAGTTGCTGCAGGGCTGCACTGTTTTCTGCAGCTCTCCTGTTAGCCTCCTGTTGTACAGCAGTTGCCTGTACCAGAGCCTTCAGCAGGTCCTCCATTATAGCACCACGCAGGTAACAGTCTTAAAGGTACAGTGCTTTTTATTCGATTAGCAGGTCTGCCAAAATAAAAGTCCTCAATAAGCAGACCCACGGATGACTGGCACACCCACAGACCCTCAATGTGCTACTGTGCCCGCATTCTCCACCATATTGTGATCCTTGTTAGTAGATAGCACGGTCCTCTAGGGCAAAACATGCACAGTCCTTTTATCTTCTTATAATCCCGGCAACTTTATTTGTAAATTTACACATCAGGCAGCAGCAAATGAAACATAAATGCAATGATGTAACACAAATCCCTACAACAAAAAGCCTAGCTCGTCTGAGCACTAACTCACATCAGATTCCCTATCTATCAGGGGTTAAACTATAACAAAATTTGTGGGTTTCACCAACCTAGTGTATTTGTCCGCTCTCAGCACTCCAGAGCTCCAAGCCAGCCTTGACTGCTTCCTTCCGCACTCCTAGTGCTCCAAGCCAGCACTCCCAGTGCCTCAAGCCAGTACTCCCAGTGCCTAGTCTCCTTGACTCTCTTACTGGAGAGAACACCCTCTCTCCTACCTGCTTCCTGAGAGAAAGCCAGCAATCCCCCTGTACCTGCCTAGCAGGGAGTGGTTTATTCCCACTGCTACAGCTGATCATCTCCAGCTGAACAGTGGGCTGGAGACAGTCCAAAAACCCTGGCCTGGATCTTTGTCTCCCAAGAAAACTACTAAACTGTGGAGTGGAGCATTGGCCCACCCTTCTCCAAATACTCCACCCCAGGGGCCCATAACTAAACAAAGCTTTGTGTTGTGCAACACAAAAACTACACATACTTCCCCTGGGGTTAAAAGGCCTCTCTGCCTTCACTTTATCACAAGATGTAAAATTGTATCAGTAGTTTCAAGGTAGCCATAGGTTTAATTTAGGTGTGTGTTTTTTTTTTTTATTTTTTATTAAGAACATAATCTACCAGATTTTGAGAAGAGTAATCCTAGAGGAGTACTTACCAGTGTGAAGAAAATAGTTCCCCCACCCGTCACACTGATGATATGCCTCACACTGTGCAATTTCATTTTCATGATGCGGGAATGCTAGATCAATCCCACCAGTGTGGATGTCAAGATGTCTACCAAACACAGAACTAGGGAAGAATGAAAGGACACAAAAACAGTCTGTAATATGTGCAAACAAAGCAGCAAAATAAATACAATACATTTATTTATATAGATTTTAAAAAAGGGCAATGTTTTGTGGGAACTGGCTTCTAGAAGGCAGTTATTACAATAATTCCGTACGAAGCAGACAAAAATAATAAATAGTGAACATTTGACGGTCAGTTAGAAATAATTAATTTATATTTAAACAAACCTCAAACTATTAAGAAAGCTTTCTACAACAAGCAACCAAGAAAAATTCCATACGTTTTACAAGTGTTATGTTCATAAACACCTTTATCCCCAAAAAAGGAATCTTACTTATAGTTCATTGGTTGTCTGTTCTTTCCTTGGTGTGCTAAGTTTTTTATGTACGGGAAGGTAAACGCCTACAAACATCTGAAGGATGATACACCAAGGACAGAATTCCAAGATACTGAATCTTTACAGTAGCTATAGCATGACTACATAATTAATCACTAGAATGCTATAGTAATCCACATTTAAAAACCACATATTACAGGAAAACATGGGATGGTCATGCAACAGACGCGTCCATACTGACGGCTGCCATCAGTTTACTCACATTCTGTTCATAGATTTATGAATGAGGCTGTGCAATGCATTATCCTGAGATGCCTACCAAGAAAAAGTATACTGTACACAGTAGGAGAGTTTTTTTTTGTTTTTTGTTTTTTAACTTCAAAGGTCAAAGAAGGTTGGGACATTCTTTTTTTGCCTTGTGAAAGACATGTCCAATACATAAAATATGCCAAGGACAATAGAATAATAAGTGGTCCATCACTCCTCTATAGTGGAGTTCTCCTTTATCAAGGCAGTTTACAAAAGGAATGATTTGTCTTTATGGTCTGAATAAAATCAGTGGTTTGGAATTATAATGTTAGATAGCCTTTTAAATGTATAGATTTAAGATTAAGGAAAACACAAAATAACAATTAAAAATGTCTGAACACCATATTGAAAAGAAATCTAAAAGACAATACCCTCACATATAACCAGTGATGATTGGTATGGGAAAAACATCCTTTATTAATTGCTAGGATACGTATGAAGTGGTATGTCCACTAAATGTCTCAAAAAAAAGGAGTAAGTTTGTCTCTACAGGGGAGGAAATTAAAGGACCACTCTAGTGCCAGGAAAGCATACTCGTTTTCCTGGCACTAGAGTGCCCTGAGGGTGCCCCCACCCTCAGGGACCCACTCCCGCCCGGCTCTGGAAAGGGGAAAAGGGTTAAAACTTACCTTTTTCCAGCGCTGGGCGGGGAGCTCTCCTCCTCCTCTCCGCCTCCGTTCCTCCCCGTCGGCTGAATGCGCACGCGCGGCACGAGCTGCGCGCGCATTCAGCCGGTCACATAGGAAAGCATTCATAATGCTTTCCTATGGACGCTTGCGTGCTCTCACTGTGATTTTCACAGTGAGAATCACGCAAGCGCCTCTAGCGGCTGTCAGTGAGACAGCCACTAGAGGAAATAGGGGAAGGCTTAACTAATTGATAAACATAGCAGTTTCTCTGAAACTGCTATGTTTATAAAACAATTAGTTAACCCTAGCTGGACCTGGCACCCAGACCACTTCATTTATCTGAAGTGGTCTGGGTGCCTAGAGTGGTCCTTTAATGCAAGTCTGCCTCTATTTGCAGGGAACATTAAATGTTGCAAATTATGTTAACCTCTCTTCCCCAAGTGGCAACAGTGTATCGGTAATAGTGACTCATAGGAGAGATCCACACATTGAAATGATAGAAGTATGAAATAGTCAATCCTGCTTAGGTCGTGCACACAGCACGTATTGCCTAATAAGTTGCCCGGGCACCTTGAAGGATGTTTCTCCCGGCTATACTCAAGTTTAACAATATCATACTAGTAAATCTCTATGTTTATGGAGTGCATATCCTTGCAAGAAGTAGCTAAGAGTATGAAAGTATCAATCCTGTTTGGGTCATGCACCCTACACCTATCTTCAATGCTTAAAGATTGCCTCTCTTACTTGTTCTGTGAGCGAACATCAGGTTTCCTCTATAAATTCTCTAGGCAGGTGCTGTAGTGGGGAAAGGCATGGATTGCTATCTGGGGGGCCCTCTGGTACTTTAGCTATGCGGTTAATGAGCTCTCTGCATTCAAATTCGATTGAGCAGGGTCCTCTTCAACCTATTGTTCCTGTAAGTTTATTTGTAATTGTCCTATTTATAGTTAAATCACCCTCTCATAATATTGTAAAGCGCTACGGAATCTGTTGGCGCTATATAAATGGCAATAATAATAATAATAAATTTGATGTTGAATTCATTATTTTGTGCATCCTGTAGGTATGCCTTCACAGTCTCTGACTTGTCTGAGGTCAGTTAAGTCTAGAAAATATAATTCATTTTTTTGTTTAAGTTTTAGTAAGACTTTTATTAGAATTTTCTAATGGATTAGACTTGGTTTCTATATATTTCAGATGTCTAGCCCTATATCTCCAGACAATACAGATAAACGGGAGAAATGTCAGAATTAGACAGCAGTTAAACGAAAAGCCTCCTGCAAATCTAAATATTTGTCTTGTGCAGTATCTCGGGTGGCTGCAGCAAGAAATGTTGCAATCAGTGCTGTCGGGAAGCACTAAAAAAGTAGCAAGCAAAATGATTTGAATATTGTTTGTCCCGGTTTCAAGATAATCTAAGTCAGACATTTGCAAACTTCATGTAAACTAGTTACCAAAACAGCGCGCTAAAATAATCTGCAAATATAAAACACAAATAATAGTGCAGACTGTCTGAATACACTCCTATACACTTAGAGAAATCTTAGGAAAAAAACTCACATGTCCCAGAGCCTTATCACCCCTGGCTCTGGGTTTGTAAGGCTCTTTTGGAGGTCGGAGGAAGCTTGTGGAGGCGGGCGAAACGCGTCACACGAACGTCACTGGAGGGGCGGACCCGGCAGCGGTCACGTGATCGGACTGATCGGACTGCAATCAGGAAGCGTTTTTACAATATTTGTTTATGCTTTTATGTGGGTGACTGTGAGTCTATACCCACCACATCCCAAGTAAGGGTTTTAACTTTTTTATGTAATAAACTTACCTAAGATACTATTCAATTGGAGGTCCTCCCCTTCTGTTTTTACACACAGCACAACAAGGATCAACAGTGAACATATCCTTTGGAGTATTCAGCAGTGTGGGGATATCCCCTCTCCAAAAGAGCCTTACAAACCCAGAGCCAGGGGTGATAGGGCTCTGGGACATGTGAGTTTTTTTCCTAAGATTTCTCTAAGTGTATAGGAGTGTATTCAGACAGTCTGCACTATTATTTGTGTTTTATATTTGCAGATTATTTTAGCGCGCTGTTTTGGTAACTATTGTCTTTTCTTTGCACTTTTTTTGTGTATTGTATTTTAAGTGCTGCCATAATATCTGTATGGGTTTCTATAGCGCTCACATATTGGTTTGATTTCATGTAAACTAGTTCTATAGAGGCAAAACTTGAACCTATTCTTTTTTTTTTTTTTTTGACAATCTGAGTGTTTATTTAGGTTTTATAAAGACATTATAATATTACAAACATATAAGCAGTTATAAGGGAAAGTGAGTAAACATACATACATAGAGGGGGTAGTACATCAAGATAAATGTGCGAAGCGGGTTGGGCGTTCTTATCTACATTGTGGATGCAGGAGACCCAACCGGGGGTTTCAACCTCGACTCGTAGCAGGGAGGTTTAACTTAGTCGCCCAGAGTCATGCGGGAGACACAGGGCCTTTTTCTGCTTATGATGTCGAATGTATATCACAGAGATTGCTTAATTGGTCTTATATGCCCCCTAACTCAGCTTCCTTAGATGATTTCAGAATGATGCCTAGGTATAGGTTAGCTTGGTAGACTAATCACTTAGTTTTATGTTGTAATAGTCACTTTACTGAAATCCTAATTGGAGATGCCCTGGGCCGGCGCAACTCCGCATCTTTATTGTCTCTAGTCGGTCTCTGTCTACCCCCCTGTGGGAGGGGGGGGGGGAAAGGGGAAGAGATATAGGTCGGGGGTAAGTCTGAGTGGTAATGGATCCCTTGTCAGGTCTTGTCAACGTCGTTTAGGTGCCTGGTGGAGTGGGGAGGCATCCCTGTCCATATAACTCAAGTGAAGGCGGGTGGTTTCGTCGTCTGTATACAGCATGTTACATCCGTAACCTTAGCTTGGTCAGATGGCCATATAGTGGGGGGACTGTTGTTTGGGCATGGTAGGAAAAGGGCAGTTGGGGAGGGATAACAGGGGGGGGAGAGAGGGTCGGCAACAGCAGGGAGGAAACCAGGAGGAGGGTCCGCCAGCGACACCCCGGCCCATAGCCCAACAACCCGAGTCTACCCACACTCCCGTCTATTCAGCTCCACGTCTCCGGGAACCCGCCGGTACACGGGCCATGTATTCGATCCAGGGAGCCCACAGCCGGGCGCACTTTTCCGCCGTCCCCTGTAGGTCAGCTGTGAGGCTCTCCATACTGTATATTTCTTCTACTGCTTCCATCCAGTTAGCTATGGTGGGGGTTGTTGTGGATTTCCAACGGGCGGGGATGAGGCTCTTGGCAGCGTTTAGGAAGTGTCGCGTAAGAGATCTCTTGTAGGCTCCTAGGGGCATCGTGGAGTGGTGGAGTAGCATCGGTAGGGGTTGTAGTGGTATGTCGGAGTCAAGGATCTCGCGTAGTTTCTCGTGGACTTGTCGCCAGAATGCCGCGATGGGCGGGCATGACCACCAGATGTGTAGGTCCGTGCCATCGTCCGCTCCACATCTCCAGTACCTAGCTGATGGTAGCAACCCCATCTGGAAAAGCTTATTGGGGGTCCGATACCAATTCGTCATGAGCTTGTAATTGGTTTCTTGAAGTTTCGCACTGGTCGTACTCTGATGGGCGAGGACGTGTATTTTTTCCCATTCCATTTCAGAGAGGGTAGTTCCCGTGACTTGTTCCCATTTCGATTGGTATCTCGCAGGGGGGAGCCTGGTAGCTTGCAATATCATGGAATACAGCGTGGAAATACCTCGCGGCAGATGTCGATTCTCCGTACAGAGGGTCTCAAAGCCTGACTTTTTCCTGAATAGTAGTTGTTTTCCCTGGAGAGAGCTGTGGTAGTGTTGGATCTGATGGTATCGGAAACGGGCTAGCCCCGTTGGAGGTGTTGAGGAGGTTATTGTCTCTAAAGGTTTCAGATGTGTGTCTGCACACCAGTCGCCAAGCCATGGGGCGTTTGGGTTACCCAGGCCGACGATGTCCCCGGGGGCCAAGCCTCCGGCAATCTCAGGATTATAGATCACTGGGGTCAGCGGATTGGGGTTGGTGGTGAGGTCGAGCTTGTACCGTAGTGTCGCCCAGATCTGTAGGGTAGCTCCAATGAGTGGGTGAGACCTGATTTCTTTAGTCTGTGCGGGTTTTGGCAACCAGGTAATCCAGGGCAGGCGTTCCTTGGAAGCAGCCCGCTCTAGACCAACCCATTGTTTATCTGTGTCCAGCACGTGCCATTCTATCACCCTGAGGAGGTGAGCTGCCTGGTAGTATGTTTGTATCGAGGGAAGTGCCACCCCACCCTGGCGTTTTGTTCTAATCAGGTGCGTGTATCGGAGTCTGGCTACTCCCGAGGCCCAGACGAAGCGATTAATGGCCATGGACATCTCGTTGAAGAAGGTTTTGGGGATTTTGATGGGGATCGTCTGAAACAAGTACAGGAGGCGCGGTAGGAGGTTCATCTTCACCGCGTTTATCCTCCCGAACCATGAAATACAGGATCCCCCCCATCTTTTCATGTCCGCGGCCAGTGTCCGTAGGAGGGGAAGGAAGTTTTCCGTGAACATCTTTGCTAGGTCTCTCATCAGCCAGATGCCGAGGTATTTAATGCGTTGCGTGCACCAACGAAATGGGAAGTTTGCCTTCAGATGGGTTGTTAGGCCGGGGGGGAGCTCCAAGGGCAGAGCCTCGGATTTCTCCGTATTCAGGCGTAAGTTGGAGAGCGCTCCATACGTTTGAAAGGACCGTAGCAGATTGGGGAGCGAGACTATCGGATTGCCGATAAAGAAGAGCAAGTCATCCGCATAAGCAGCCACTTTGTGTTCCGATTTGGCTACTTTTATTCCCGTAATACCCCCATCCTGTCTGACCGCCGCCAGAAAGGGCTCTAGCGTGAGGGCAAACAGAAGGGGGGACAGGGGGCACCCCTGTCGTGTGCCGTTGCTGATTGGGAAAGCGGGGGATAGTGCTCCGTTAATCCTCAGTCGGGCCTTCGGTGATGTATATAGGGCTGCTATCCATGTTCGGATGTTGGGGCCGAAACCCATAGCCTGGAGGGTTTCTTCCATGAATTGCCAGTCGACTCTGTCAAAAGCCTTCTCGGCGTCGGTGGAGAGCAGGAGGCCCCCTCGGGAGGTGGTTTTAGCGGAATGGATGATATTGAGGGCTCTGGTCGTATTATCTTTCGCCTCCCGTCCTGGGATGAAACCTGTTTGGTCCGGGTGCACCAGATCTGGTGCTACCTCCCCCACACGGCGGGCCAGGATCTTCGTGAAAAGCTTAAGGTCCGCATTAAGGAGGGAGATAGGTCGATAGCTGGCGCAGGATGTGGGGTCCTTACCCTCTTTGGGGACCACCGCTACTGTGGCCATCAATGTATCCTCCGGGAACCTCCCACCGTCCAGCAACGAATTAAGGCTTGTCAATAGTTCGGGCATGAGCAGCTCTTCAAATGTCCGCAGATACCTCACCGGGAAGCCGTCGGGACCCGGAGCCTTGTTTGCTTTTGCCGCCTTAAGGGCTCCTTTTAGCTCCTCTAGGGTGATGGGGGCGTCCAGGTCCTCTGCTTGGGTCTGCGTGAGTTTCTGGGTGAGATGTTGTTCCAGGTATTCTCGAATGTCGGCACGTCTCCGAAGTTTTGCCTCTGCTCCTACCTCCTTCGGTAGGTTGTACAGTTTCGCATAGAACTCTCCAAATTCTTCCATGATGGCTTGTGGCCTCCGTTCGGGAGGCGAATTAGCCTTTTGCAGGAGAGTAATGCGGGACTGTCTCCTTTTCTTGCGGAGCATGTGGGCCAACAGGCGACCGCATTTGTTCGAGTTCTCATAGAAGAATCTCCTGGATTTGCAGAGTGTGTGCGTCAGGTTCCGGGACAAGAGGGAGCGTAGTTCCCTCCTCGCCTCTAGCAGGGGTCGGAGATTGTCTTCGGTCGGATCAGCTCTGTGTACTATTTCCAGCTGCGCTGTATGTTTGTGTAGGTCCTTCAGTGCGTGATTTTGGTTCCGTTTGCGTCTTGTGCAGGTCTTAATAAAGTGGCCGCGGAGGACACATTTGTGGGCTTCCCATCTAACTTGTGGAGAGGTGTCCGTAGCCGGGTTCTCCAGGAAGTAGCGTCGGATGACTTCTCTCGTGTCTGTGCACACTACTGAGTCCCCAAGCACCTGTTCATTTAATCTCCATTGTCTGTCACTCGGTTTAAACAAGGGTGAGCGCAGCGTGGCTAGTACCGGGGCATGGTCTGACCAGATGGTCGTCTGGATGTCGCAGGTCAGAAGGAGGTGCAGGTATTCCTGAGCAATCAGGATATAGTCCAGGCGGCTGTGACCGTGGTGGACCTGTGAGTAAAACGAGTAGTCCCTGTCTTCCGGATGGAGCACTCTCCAAGCGTCAGCCAAGCCCGAATCTCGCAGGGCCTTCCCGACTGTCCGAACACAGAGACCGGAGTGCGAGCTGCACCCTCTAGAGGTGTCGAGACGAGGGTCTAGTGGGACATTAGTGTCCCCAGCTACAATGAGTAGTCCATCCCGGAACCGGTCTAGGAGTTGGAGGGTCCTTGATAGAAATCGGTGTTGTCCCGAGTTCGGGGCGTAAATCGCGGCCAGCGTATACTTCTTATCGGCAATTGTACCCTTTAGGAATAAGTAGCGCCCGTTCGGATCTATTTTCGTATCCAGGCAGCAAAACGGGATGTGTTGGGCGAATAGAATTGCCACCCCTGCTCTCTTGGCTGACTGGTGGTTTGCGAAATACCCAGTTGGGAACCTCGAGTCCCTCAGGGGGGGGGGAGCTGCACCTTTAAAGTGGGTCTCCTGGAGGAACGCTATAGAGGCCCGAGCCGCCCACAGGGACCGGAGCAAATGAGACCTCCTTTCCGGGGTGTTAAGGCCCCTCACATTGTTGGTCCAGAGGCGCAGAGGGGCCGGGCCGAAACCCCCACCCGGGCTCCCAGCCATAGCCGACAAGGGGGGGGGAGGGGTGGGTTCGGAGAGTGGGAGGGAGGGAGGGGTGCAGTCTGGGGGGGGGGGGGGAAGGGTAGGGCAACTGTCTGGGGGGGGGGGGGGGAGGTGAGGTAGGGAGAGAGGTCAGGAAATAGCGGAGTTACCGCTATCAAAAGTGAATGGACTTGACTGTGTGGAAGGCGTCCGTCAGGTCTGAGTCCCCAATCCCTTTAAGTGACTCAGTCGCCCGCGGTCCTCCCGTCCGTAACCCGCAGTCTGTCCTCGGGGTCGTACACAGAAACTGTACAGGTATATACAGTGCAATCAGTGTAAATGTGGTACTGTGTGAAGAAAAAGTTTAGTGTGTCGTAAACTACAACGTCCGGCCCTCGGCCGGTCTGATTTGAGCAAAACTAGGGCTAAGGTCTAGGTACTGCCCTGGGTTCGGTTGATATGTTACAGGTCAGGGGGCTTAAAACAAGGCTAACGGGCCAATCCTCAAACCCCATCCCCCCGGGCTTCGAGGTACACCATATGTTACTGGACCTATTGCTACCTTTTACACACATTCATTTCCCCTACCCAAGCCACCCCAAAAGCAACATACAAGTTAGGTCGTTTAGCCAGTTCACCCGAGTCCCATCCGGGTGATGTTCTCCGGAAACCAGTCCCCCACCCAAATCCCAGGGAGGGGCTGACGCTTGGGGGGGGGGGGTGGTGAGGTGGTAAGCTTAGTTACTGGATAGCGTCCCAAGTTCATGGTGATGCCGATCTGCACAGGGGGGGGGGGGGGGCAACAGCAGAGTCATCTTAGGCCAGTGTCCGAGGTTCAGACCCCCCTCCCAACCTACTGGCTATTGCCCACTATGGTCAACCGCGATGCCCATCCCAGGTACCTCAGTAGTGGACCTCTTCTGGGCTCTAGTAGGAGGTCACTCTTCAGATCCCGCCGGGCCTCCAAGCATCCGAGCAGGGGAGACTCGCTCTCTCCGCGCGTCCGGCGGTGGGCTGCCCGTACCTCGTCTTCGGTTGGGTGCCAATGGTGTCTCTAGAAGCCAGTTACGGGTGCGTACGAAGGGGATGTGTAACGCACGTAGAGTGGGGGCCACATCGTCTGGCCATCGGATGTGCAGCCAGGTATTGCCCTGTCGAATCTGCAGGCTGAACGGGAAGCCCCAGCGGTATGGCACATTTTTCTCCCGTAGTATAGCAGTTATGGGCCGAAGTGCTCTCCTAGCGTCTAAGGTCAGGCTGGAGAGGTCCTGGAACAGCGCCACGTTTGCTCCCTGGAACGATATGGAGTCTGAGCCCCTGGTGGCCGCCATTAGTGCGTCTTTCAGGCTATAGGCGTGTAGGCAGCATAGCACATCTCTGGGTTTCCCATCTTGCCTCGGGGGGCCCAGGGCTCTGTGGATCCGGTCGAATTGGATGGTCTCTGGGCAGTTGCGGCCTAGGATCTGCCTAAACAGGGCCTGTACGGTCTCAGACAGCGGGGTTGAGTCCGGTTCGGGTAGGCCGCGGATGCGGATGTTCTGACGGCGGCTCCGGTTCTCTAAGTCCTCTACCTGCCGTCTCAAAGTGAGTAAGAGGTTACCTTGTCTTGTGGCGGCAACCTCAGCAGACCTGTGTTGGGACCGGCTCGCCTCCGCTTCTGTCTCAAGGGCCTCTACCCTCACCTCTACTGCCGTCAACTCGGTGCGCATGGAAGCGATCTCTTCTCGCATAGCAGCGCGAAACTCTTTCAGCATCCCGGTCGAGTCTGCTTTAGTGAGCATGCTGGACGAGATCCGGGAGAGTTCTTGCCGGATCAGTGTCAGCGCATCTGTCTGGTCCCCGTCCTCGGAGGGGGCTCCCGCGCTTTCTGCATCAGGGGAAGCCGACGCCATCTTTGTAGTAGGCCCGGCGGAGCGAGAGTCCGACGGTGTGGACACAAAATCGTCTAAGGTACCTCTACTGTTCCTCGGGGAACCGGTGTGGGGGGTACCCAGGAGCAGGTGTCTCTTTGTTCGGACCATTT
This sequence comes from Pelobates fuscus, assembly GCF_036172605.1. Classification (NCBI taxonomy): domain Eukaryota; kingdom Metazoa; phylum Chordata; class Amphibia; order Anura; family Pelobatidae; genus Pelobates; species Pelobates fuscus. The sequence continues at coordinate 326,302,155 of NC_086317.1, read as the reverse complement.
AGGGCTCTTTTGCAGGCTTTGGTAGCTGTTAGTATAGGCCGAGGGCACGGAGCTCTGAGACTACACGTCTGCTCTCATGCACGGTCCGGCCACGCCCCCCGAACCTATTCTTAAGAATAAGAATAGTAAGAAGATGGATCTCTTTTTCTTTCTGATTTACCTTATGGATTCTGACACATCTAGTAACGGAATTTCTATAGAAACAGGTTTTCCTATAGAGCAGTTCAGTAAATTCATCAAGGAATTGGTGTGTGCTGTGGAATAGAATGAAAAGACAGGGGGGAAAAAAATAAAAAATATATATTTGTGGATGTCAGTCCCCTTTAAAGGGACACTCCAGGCACCCAGACCACTTCTGCTCATTGGAGTGGTCTGGGTGCCAACTCCCACTACCCTTAACCCTGCAACTGTAATTATTGCAGTTTTTCATAAACTGCAATATTTACATTGCAGGGTTAACTCCACCTCTAGTGGCTGTCTATTAGACAGCCACTAGAGGTCACTTCCTGGGTTCTAGCACAGGTTTCCTGTGCTAGAGCGTCGCTGGACGTCCTCCCGCTGTGTGAGGACCTCCAGCGTCGCTCAAAACCCCATAGGAAAGCATTGAAATGATTTTTCAATGCTTTCCTATGGGGAGACGTAATGCGCATGCGCGGAATGTCCGCGCATGCGCATTAGGTCTCCTCGGCCGGTGAGCGAGATTAGTCTCGCCCACCGGCCGACGTAATCACTAGGAGGAGCGTCGCGGAGGCGGAGACAGCGGCGAGGGACATCGCCGCTGTCCCAGGTAAGTCACTGAAGGGGTTTTCACCCCTTCAGTAACCGGGGATTGGTGGGTGGGAGGGAGAGGGACCCTCCAGTGCCAGAAAAACGGATCGTTTTTCTGGCACTGGAGTTTCCCTTTAAGTTTACTTGAGGTTGCAGTATTTCTCTGCCAGTAGAGTTGGCTAGACATCATCGAGGACAAGACAATGGTCCTTTACAAGCTCTGCACTACAACCCCAATCTAACATCAGCCTCCACTCTCAAAAAGGCAGAAAAATAAACGCCATTACCTGGAAATCAATTTAACAAGCATCTTTCAAAACCTATTCAAAATCATGTGAGAGAATTATCTACAGCATCACAAAGAACTGCTGCAAGAAATTCATTTGTGGATAAAGTATAAAAATTGTTGGCTTGGCACAAATCACTCTGCCCCAAATGACCCTTGCTTTCATAGGAAATTTCGCAGACTGCAGCTTGCCAATTTCAACATAACTGGCACTATAACAACGTATGAAACATTAATTGCGCTAAGAGTTATGTGTGATGGGAAGAAAGCTGAAACACAAGGCAAACATAATATTAACTTTCTTAGGAAGGACAAATCAATGCCTTGAGTTTTCAGGTAAATTCTAAAGCATCTGGAATTTCAAGATGCCCAGATTAACATGCACAAGTGTTATACAAATATAAAGCATCAACATATTTCACAGTTTTAAACAATTTGTAAGCATATACAAGTAAATAAGGACAGACTTATCCAAACAAGAACAGTAGTTCTCATTTTTTCCAAATGGGAAAACAATTGCATAATGATTCAGCATGTTTGTAACGGATCGACTGGATACTTGACTGGGTACTTATAATAATATATGCATCATATTCACATAAAACATCCATATTCAGAATCAGCATACTTTAAATATAAACATAACCAAAATCCAGCCAATTCCATCCAGGAGTTAAAAAGTTAAGGGAAGGTCCTATTTGACCAAATGAAGCATGGCTTTTCTGCCCAAAACCAGTTCCACAGAGTCTTCTATCCTGGAGATAATTGGGAAGTAATCCAATTATCTCCAAGGACAGAGGCAAAACTCCATTAGCCACATGGCAGACAAAGGACAATAAAAGACATAAAAATACATACTGTTACATTTATCACATAGAACATACACATTCTACCTATCCCCAGATAGCTTAGATCTGAGCGCACATTATTACTGGATGGTGCTCAGATCACATACATACAGTTCAATCGCCATGGAGCCAAAGTCTTTCATACAGTCTTTCAGTACACTGTGTGCAGAATTATTAGGCAAATTAGTATTTTGACCACATCATCCTCTTTATGCATGTTGTCTTACTCCAAGCTGTATAGGCTCGAAAGCCTACTACCAATTAAGCATATTAGGTGATGTGCATCTCTGTAATGAGAAGGGGTGTGGTCTAATGACATCAACACCCTATATCAGGTGTGCATAATGATTAGGCAACTTCCTTTCCTTTGGCAAAATGGGTCAAAAGAAGGACTTGACAGGCTCAGAAAAGTCAAAAATAGTGAGATATCTTGCAGAGGGATGCAGCACTCTTAAAATTGCAAAGCTTCTGAAGCGTGATCATCGAACAATCAAGCGTTTCATTCAAAATAGTCAACAGGGTCGCAAGAAGCGTGTGGAGAAACCAAGGCGCAAAATAACTGCCCATGAACTGAGAAAAGTCAAGCGTGCAGCTGCCAAGATGCCATTTGCCACCAGTTTGGCCATATTTCAGAGCTGCAACATCACTGGAGTGCCCGAAAGCACAAGGTGTGCAATGCTCAGAGACATGGCCAAGGTAAGAAAGGCTGAAAGACGACCACCACTGAACAAGACACACAAGCTGAAACGTCAAGACTGGGCCAAGAAATATCTCAAGACTGATTTTTCTAAGGTTTTATGGACTGATGAAATGAGAGTGAGTCTTGATGGGCCAGATGGATGGATTGGTAAAGGGCAGAGAGCTCCAGTCCGACTCAGACGCCAGCAAGGTCGAGGTGGAGTACTGGTTTGGGCTGGTATCATCAAAGATGAGCTTGTGGGGCCTTTTCGGGTTGAGGATGGAGTCAAGCTCAACTCCCAGTTTCTGGAAGACACCTTCTTCAAGCAGTGGTACAGGAAGAAGTCTGCATCCTTCAAGAAAAACATGATTTTCATGCAGGACAATGCTCCATCACACGCGTCCAAGTACTCCACAGCGTGGCAGGCAAGAAAGGGTATAAAAGAAGAAAATCTAATGACATGGCCTCTTTGTTCACCTGGTCTGAACCCCATTGAGAACCTGTGGTCCATCATCAAATGTGAGATTTACAAGGAGGGAAAACAGTACACCTCTCTGAACAGTGTCTGGGAGGCTGTGGTTGCTGCTGCACGCAATGTTGATGGTGAACAGATCAAAACACTGACAGAATCCATGGATGGCAGGCTTTTGAGTGTCCTTGCAAAGACAGGTGGCTATATTGGTCACTGATTTGTTTTTGAATGTCAGAAATGTATATTTGTGAATGTTGAGATGTTATATTGGTTTCACTGGTAAAAATAATTGAAATGGGTATATATTTTTTTTTTGTTAAGTTGCCTAATAATTATGCACAGTAATAGTCACCTGCACACACAGATATACCCCTAAAATAGCTATAACTAAAAACAAACTAAAAACTACTTCCAAAAATATTCAGCTTTGATATTAATGAGTTTTTTGGGTTCATTGAGAACATGGTTGTTGTTCAATAATAAAATTAATCCTCAAAAATAAACTTGCCTAATAATTCTGCACTCCCTGTATAGGGCTGGGCTCCATGGCATAGCTATCTGGGGTAGCTTGGCTTTAACAGTCCGCAGAAAGGCACAAATAAACCTTTCTGCAGGTAAAATAAAAGTTTAAAATGCAGGACCATAGTCTAAAGGGAGCAGGCGAGCAACCAGGCCTCTCCAGTGGACAGTGGCGAGGTTGGTTCCGCCACAATGTTCTCCTACAATTATTCCTCTATTGGCAAAATTAAAATAGAAGGGTTTAAATTCCCCATATCTTGGAGTTAAAGAAAATTAAATAATAATAATAATATAAAGTGATGAAAAGGGTTGGAGCCGACCACGGAGCGGAATAGCCGCAGCATAAACTAGCTTTACATATCTGTGTGCTGAATCCCCTTACATCAGGTGAAATAAATCATGGGACACCCTAAACGGTCCACTTCCACTCCTCACACCTCTGGCAAGACACCAGCTGGTAAATCTAGAGCCCTAACTAAATATTTTCGCGACACCATGGAGCAACAATCAGGCCTGGAAGGCCCAAATATTGCGCCGGACTCACCTTACCACACCATTATCAAGTCCGGGAGACTCAGAAACGTCCATCACGCCTGCGGACATGGAGATGAGAGATCTCCTACGAAATATGCCATCTAATCAAGACCTGGCAAATATGTTAAGTAAACTAGAGGTAAAGGAAAGGTAGACAACATTAGTGCAAACATCCGCCACATGGGAGATAGAATAGGATCATTGGAGGATGACAGGGATATGGTACATACACAGATGCAGTCCCTTCAAGAAACTGTGAGGGCACACACTTCCCAGCTGGCAACTATGTAACGCTCTATGTATGATTTAGATAACAGGGGGAGAAGGAACAATTTTGGGATAAGGGGTCTCGCTCTGAAAGAGACCAAGAAGACATTCCAAACGTATTCACAAAACTTTTCAACTTAATTCTGGACAGACCACCTGATTCACCAATACTGCTGGACAGGGCTCACAGAGCTTTGCAACCCAGGGGACTGCCAACTGACAGGTCCAGGGATATAATTTGCAGGCTTCACTATTACCGGTGCAAATAGGATATTCTAGCAGCTCTGCGCAACTCTACACAACCACTACTCTTTCATAATGACCCAATCAACATATATCCAGATTTATCATGGCTCACTCTGCAAGCTAGACGATCTCTAAAACCCATCACAGAACAACTGAGGGTGAGAAACGTCAGATACAGATGGGGTTTTCCGTTTGCACCACATTTAAAGGAAACCTACACAGAATTCATACAAGATGTACCGATATACCAACAGGCTTTGGAACTTCCAATGACACACATCAGTGGTATGGCCTAATTGCACCATATAGGATACCTCAACTCCCCCAACGACCGCGTTGGCAACCGGAGACAAAGAAAAGACGCACATATGCCATGGAACGCACTTTAAACGCCTAGGTAAGGCCTCAAACAGCAAGGCACCAGTAAATAAATGGAGGTCATTGCTCTGCTCGCAGACACTGCTGCATGGACACTGCCTCTCTCACATGCCGAGACTTTATTTGTGTGGATAGAACACGAGAGAGACATTGATGATGCAGAAGATCCACATCAGGGCTGGTAATATGATCACCTGGTTATGTCTTATGTTCCCAGTTACCCCTTTATGGTAGACAATTATCTATGTTTAGAGGGCATTCGGTACAAAAACCGGATTCCATGCTATGTATGATACACTATGTTCGCTACATGTCCATGCTACCACACACAACCTAATTGATATAAACTACATACTACAGCACGTTGTCCCACACTTCACGCTCATAAAGAGCTCTGACCCGCACGAACGGATCCTAGCCAACCACTTTAGGTTAGGGGGTATAGCTTTGCTATATAATGCACAAACACGTTCTCAATACAAAACAAAACAAGGGTCTGTATATATGTGTATGTATACATATGTATATGTGCTTTAAACATATATTTTAAAAAAAACTTATATACATATATGTGAATAATTGTTTCCTGAGGGATCATACAGGGTCATGTGTATTCCACTTATGGCTATGGATGAGGCTTTGTAACTGGAAAACTGATTTAGACTACATAATTACTCCATGTAGTGGGGGCCTCTATTTTCACAATTACCCCTTTGGTACTGTAATACACCACCACTTTAGTAAACAATGGGGGGCAAAGATTGACATTGCTTCTATAATAAACCCATGGGGGGGATGATATCTTTCGGGTATTCCTCACGGACACCATGTATACACGTCTTGACCTATCCTGCGGTATCATATATCATATCGAGCTGACAGATTAACCTCACCCGAGGCAGCTACCGAAGGTTTTGCTATGCACTTATCCTTGGTGCTCATTCATACACAGTTTCTTCCAAACTCACTGTTTGACTGTGTATAGTTGTTTTATATTTGTATTTGTTTATATATTTCTTTTGTTGCTGGCTCCGCTGGGGGAGAAGAGTGGGCGGGAAAGCTCGATCATAAGAGTTGGAGAATGGCTACCCTACGTATAGTTACTTTAAATGTGAGAGGATTAAATTCACCTGAAAAACGTTCCTTGGCCCTATCAGAATTACACAATGCCGACATGGCTTGCCTTCAGGAAACCCACTTTAATAAGCACGAGGGGAGGCCATACTAATCTCAGCCCAAGTACCATTCACATTCATAGACCAAAAAACTCATAAATCAGGGAGAGTGTTGATGGTAAAGGGAAACGTAGGACACAATATTATCACTTTTGTGAACCTCTATCTACCCAACAAAGGCCAATGCAAAACCCTTAAAAAGTGTTTACATTTGGTAGAGCAATTTACTGAGGGTATACTTATAATGGGGGGGCGATTGTAACCTCTCCCTTGACTCAGCCCTATACGCCACTTCTGTAACATCCACTCGCCAAAACCCAGTGCGCAAACAATTCTCCCACCAACTAGACCGCTTACAGTCTTATGATTCCTGGCGGATATGCCATCCCACTACAAAAGATTACTCCTACTACTCTCCAGCGACACACACATATTCAAGGTTCGATATGTTCTTTTTACCACACAGGTTTTTTACACTTGGTTACATCCTGCTCCTATGGCCCTATCACATGGTCTGACCATGCGCTCCTGTCTCTTACCGTTTACATAACCTCCCTACCCTTGAAAACGTTCCAATGAAAACTGAGTGACTTGTTATTAAATGACCAGACCATACTCACAAAGCTCCAGAGTTCAATCCAAAGCTACTTCGATGAAAACACCACTCCGTCTATTAACCCTCCTATAACTTGGGAGGCACACAAATGTGTACTTAGGGGTTTAATCATAGCTATCGCATCTGTGGCAAACCTAGCCACTTCTGGACTATGTGTATTGTAGGTTGTCCATAGGCTGAATGTATACTGTGAGTCTTTACCTGTAATAATGCTATGTTACAGCCGTTTCGCATACTGGCCGCCGTACCCTGCCAGCGTACAAAGCATCCGTTAACGAAACATGGCTATTCCGGCCATTCGCCGTACGAATGCGGGCTCCCCGGGTAGACCACACATTTACTAGTCGTGTGGCACCAATTACCCGATTGCAACAATGTTGCAATCGGTAATTAAGGGCTCTCCTAGATGGCCGCCGATCGGCTACCGACCATGCGGCGGACGGCCATCTTGGATCCTTTGTCTCTGCAGCGGTGTTCGGTCGTCGAGAGCCTGGAACCGAAAACGGCTACCCAATGATCCGAACACCGCTGGTCTTCCAGAGCGTCCGGGAGTGCCGCGTTTGGCACATTATGTTTCCCATAAATATTCGGTACGTTTAGACCGAACTCAATGTGTTAATGTATTTTGTGCGGCGTTCGGTTAGTTTAGCTGGGATCGGAGCGGTATTCTCACTAAATGTGCCCGCCGACCCCAGCTATCTACCGAACGGTCAATTGTCCAAAAGCGAGTAAGGATGTATAAAATATGGATTTCTGTATAAATTGGCAGTTTTGCTCCACGAGGGGATAATCCACTTAATCGCCCATTTTAGTGGGAGTATCCCTCTCGTGCAGCAATGCCTGTTGGGATAATTGCAATGCCTGCTGGGAGAAATCCCCTGTAATAGCTGTAAGGAAACCCCTTGCACGGGGAACTGCATAAATACGAAGTCTGTGAATAAAGCGAGTTTGTTGACTCCCAAACTGTGTTTCGTCCGGTTATTGGGAGGATGGGGAATATTGCCGTGCTTTCTGTCTTGACTGTGGATTTCCTGAAGATACCAACGGATATCGTGGACTAATATACTGCGTTCCGTTACAATTGGTGGCAAGCGACGGGATCCGAACCTTACAGCGGAAAAACAGAGTTCGTGTAACTGGAACTACCGAACGAGGAAAGCAAAGGCAATTCGTATGGAGATTGATTATACCGTACTGAAACGACAAACTTTAAAGGAACTACTGGAAGCCAGAGGGAAAGTAGCCAGCAGCAAAAACAAGGCGACAATCATCGCCGAGCTGATGGAGGGAGACCAAGCCCGCAGCGCTACACCCCCAGTAGTTATGGAGGAAACGCTCTATGAAAGAGAAATGAGGACCAGGCTAGCGTTTTTGCCGCAACCGATATCAGATGCCATGTTGAATATGGTAATGGCAAATGTGCAGGAATATGTTATGGCACACAGCCCGCAACACACCCTGGCTCGAACCGAGTCGAACACAGGGTCCCTCTACAACCCAGTAAAGCCCAAGATCCCGTACCAGGCCTTCAGGGCTTTTTGCGAGGAAAAGGACGAGATATACGGGTATTTGCAGGACTTTGAAAGACTGTGTGATCTGCATGAGCTAGAACGGTCCGTATGGGTGCAACTGCTAGCAAGCAAACTAGCAGGTCGGGCAGCCGAAGCGTACCGTGCTGTACCCAGTGAGGACAGCAAAGATTATGCCAAAGTAAAACGCGCAATCTTGGAGAGGTATGCCATTACCCCAGAGGCATACCGGCGCAAGTTCCGACACTTACGCAAACCAGAGCGAGATTCGCACGCAGAATGGGCACACAAATTGGATCAGGCCTCCCAAGGGTGGATCCAGGCCAGCAACGCCACCACCATGGAGGAATTGCGCCAGCTGATGTTGCTGGAACAATTTTTTAATGGACTATCTCCGGAGACGCAAGAATGGGTGCGGGACAGGAAACCCCTCACCCTAACGGAAGCGGCTAGATTGGCCGATCAACACTTTGATGCCCGGAGACCCCAGGGACCTGTAGCCAAAAGCTACTCCCGACCCCCAGGGCTACCTAGCGCTACACCACCTCTAGCGCCCACCGCTGCCCCGTTCCGTCCCTCACAAGGACAGATACCGCCACCTTCCAGATACAACGGGCGGGCCAACATCCAATGCCATTCCTGTAAACAATGGGGGCATATGGCCCGAGAATGCACCCAGAATCGCAGCAGGCCCACCTGGAATCAGGGCCGTCCAAACCCCGCACCCAGGGCGGCTGCTCACCATTACCAGAGGGACCCCGCCACTCAGGATTTATGGAGTGTGCAGGCGGAGGAACCTCTGGGCATATTACACGAAGTCATGTCGGTCCGAGCCACTGATAACCGGCAACATCACCGACAACTGGTAACACTTGAGGGAAACGAAGTTCAGGGACTGCGAGATTCGGGAGCTACCTTAACCCTGATAGCCCCCCATTTGGTTTCAGAGGGCACGCATACCGGCGGATCTGTGGCTGTTCGGGTAGCCGGGGGAGCTGTATACCGACTACCCACGGCGAAAGTACATTTGAACTGGGGTGCGGGAGAGGGGACAGTAGAAGTGGGACTAATGCAGAATTTACCAGCAGATGTTGTGCTAGGGAATGATTTGGGTCAGATGACCTCTGCCTTTGTTCCACAGGCACCCTACCAGGAAGCCCATCCAGTAACCACACGGCAACAGGCACGCACCACGGCTACACCGATACACTCTGAGGCTCAGGTAAGAGACCACGACCCTCACCCGACTTCCATATCCTGGGATACCCCGACTACCTTTATCACTGAAGTACAGACCGATCCCACTTTACAAGTCTATAGGGACCGGGCACAAGCTGACCAGGCCGGGCTAGAGGGGGAGCACTACACGTGGGAAAAAGAGTTACTGTACCGTATCACGGCCAAGGACGTGGGGGGGTCTGTCACCTTGACTAACAAACAGCTAGTGGTACCACGGAAGTATAGGCAGGAGCTGCTCAGAATTGCTCACGATATCCCCTTGTCAGGACACCTAGGGATGACCCGTACCCGGTACCGCCTAACGCACGCGTTTTTCTGGCCCGGAATCTCACAGGATGTACGACAATATTGCACGTCCTGCGACGTCTGCCAGAGAGTAGGAAAACGAGGGGATCGCCACAAGGCCAAATTATGCCCCCTTCCCATTATCGCCGAACCCTTCAGCAGGGTAGCAGTAGATATAGTAGGGCCCCTGCCAAAACACAGTCCCTCTGGGAAGAAATACATTTTAACCGTGGTGGACTACGCCACCCGATATCCCGAAGCGGTAGCCCTCTCTAACATTCACGCTGAAACCGTGGCGGAAGCTCTAATAAAAGTATTTTCCCGGGTAGGGTTTCCCCAGGAAATAATATCCGACCGGGGCACCCAATTTACTGCTGAGGTTACCCAACAGATGTGGAAGGTGTGTGGCATTAAGCCCATAGTCAATTCAGCCTACCACCCCCAGTCCAATGGACTATGTGAACGATTCAATGGGACGCTGAAGCAGATGCTTCGGACGTTCGGGGAAACCCACAAAGACTGGGAGAGGTTCCTACCTCACCTGCTCTTTGCGTATAGAGAGGTTCCCCAAGAATCGACCGGGTTCTCCCCATTCGAACTACTGTTTGGGAGAAGAGTACGGGGACCTTTAAACTTAATTAGGGAGCACTGGGAGGGGGAGAGTATCGCTAGCGAAACCCCTATCGTATCGTATGTACTGGAGTTCCGAGACCGACTGGAGGCGCTAACCCAGGCTGTACACACCAACCTCCAGGCGGCCCAACAACGTCAGCGGCGATGGTACGATAGGGGAGCCAGGGACCGCAGCTTTCAAGTGGGGCAGAAGGTTTTAATTTTAAAACCTGTCCGCACAGATAAGCTGCAGGCCATCTGGCAAGGCCCATACCAGGTAGTGGAGCAGCGATGCGACACTACCTATGTGATTGGCCCCTGCTCCGGGGTGGGGAAGAGACGCATGCTTCACGTCAACATGCTTAAACCCTACCACGAGCGGATAGAGGATGTGACGGCAATCTGTGCCTCCGCCATAGAAGATCAGGAGAACTTGCCACTACCTGATCTGCTAGAACAGGAAGAGCCGATAGGGCCCTCCCGGGGGGTTCAACTGGGGGAGCGGCTAAGCCCTCGCGAGCATGCCCAGATACAGGCGCTGATCGTAGCTAAAGGGGCTACGTTCTCCAATTTACCTGAGTACACTCCGCTGGCCACCCACCGAGTTGAAACCCCGGGACAGCTACCTATGCGACAGGCACCATATAGGGTTCCGGAATCAGTCCGGACCCATATGAAGGCCGAGCTGGATGAAATGCTGCAGTTAGGGGTTATCGAACCCTCAGATAGCCCCTGGGCATCGCCGGTAGTCCTGGTGCCTAAAAAGGACGGCACGACCCGATTCTGCGTTGACTACCGGAGGCTGAATGACAAGACAGTGTCTGATGCCTACCCGATGCCCCGTATAGACGAACTGCTAGATAAGATGGCACGGGGCCAGTATCTCACTACCATTGACTTATGTAAGGGATACTGGCAGATTCCTTTAGCCGATGATGCCATCCCCAAGTCGGCGTTTGTCACCCGGTTTGGCCTGAACCAGTTCAAGGTCATGCCCTTCGGGATGAAAAACGCTCCGGCTACTTTTCAGCGGATGGTAGATCGGCTACTGGACGGCTTCCAGGACTATGCCTGTGCCTACCTGGACGACATAGCCATCTTCAGCCAGACCTGGGAAGATCACCTCCAACATATAGGGGCGATCCTAGACCGTATTGGGGAAGCTGGGTTAACGCTAAAACCAAGTAAGTGCCACATAGGGATGGCCGAGGTGCAGTATCTAGGACACCGAGTAGGGTGTGGGCAACAGAGACCCGAGCCAGCCAAAATTGAGGCCGTAGCCAAGTGGCCTACCCCCAGGACCAAAACCCAGGTGCTCGCGTTCCTAGGAACTGCAGGGTATTATAGGAAATTTGTACCCGACTACAGTACCCTGGCCAAACCCCTGACGGACCTGACCAAAAAGAACCTTCCTCGACTGGTTGTCTGGGCCCCAGAGTGTGAGCAGGCATTCCAACAGCTCAAGACCGCCCTAACTAATGCTCCTGTGTTAATGGCTCCTGATCCAACTAAAAGATTTCTTGTCCACACAGACGCTTCAATGTTTGGATTGGGGGCAGTGCTGAGCCAAGTGGGAGCCGATGGCGGAGAGCATCCCGTAGCATACTTAAGCCGCAAGTTATTACCCCGTGAAGTAAGCTACGCCGCCATTGAGAAAGAATGCCTGGCCGTGGTGTGGGCCCTTAAAAAGTTACAGCCGTATTTGTATGGACAACCTTTTTCCTTACTCACAGATCACAACCCGTTGGTGTGGCTAAACCGTGTATCTGGAGACAATGCCCGGCTGTTGCGCTGGAGTTTGGCGCTGCAGCCCTTTGACTTTACCATCCACTACCGGCCGGGAAAACAAAACGGTAACGCCGACGGGTTATCCAGACAGACTGAACTAGAAAAGTGATCTGTGGGTACTCTCCCGGACATCCCCAAGCCGATCCGTTGGGATCAGACTGTGTATGCCGGCTTGGTTCTGGGGGAGCATTGTGGCAAACCTAGCCACTTCTGGACTATGTGTATTGTAGGTTGTCCATAGGCTGAATGTATACTGTGAGTCTTTACCTGTAATAATGCTATGTTACAGCCGTTTCGCATACTGGCCGCCGTACCCTGCCAGCGTACAAAGCATCCGTTAACGAAACATGGCTATTCCGGCCATTCGCCGTACGAATGCGGGCTCCCCGGGTAGACCACACATTTACCAGTCGTGTGGCACCAATTACCCGATTGCAACAATGTTGCAATCGGTAATTAAGGGCTCTCCTAGATGGCCGCCGATCGGCTACCGACCATGCGGCGGTCGGCCATCTTGGATCCTTTGTCTCTGCAGCGGTGTTCGGTCGTCGAGAGCCTGGAACCGAAAACGGCTACCCAATGATCCGAACACCGCTGGTCTTCCAGAGCGTCCGGGAGTGCCGCGTTTGGCACATTATGTTTCCCATAAATATTCGGTACGTTTAGACCGAACTCAATGTGTTAATGTATTTTGTGCGGCGTTCGGTTAGTTTAGCTGGGATCGGAGCGGTATTCTCACTAAATGTGCCCGCCGACCCCAGCTATCTACCGAACGGTCAATTGTCCAAAAGCGAGTAAGGATGTATAAAATATGGATTTCTGTATAAATTGGCAGTTTTGCTCCACGAGGGGATAATCCACTTAATCGCCCATTTTAGTGGGAGTATCCCTCTTGTGCAGCAATGCCTGTTGGGATAATTGCAATGCCTGCTGGGAGAAATCCCCTGTAATAGCTGTAAGGAAACCCCTTGCACGGGGAACTGCATAAATACGAAGTCTGTGAATAAAGCGAGTTTGTTGACTCCCAAACTGTGTTTCGTCCGGTTATTGGGAGGATGGGGAATATTGCCGTGCTTTCTGTCTTGACTGTGGATTTCCTGAAGATACCAACGGATATCGTGGACTAATATACTGCGTTCCGTTACAGCATCCAAACACAAAAAAATCAGGGAAAATAAAATAAAATCAGGTACAGCTGACATAGGGCTTTGGAGTTAGCTCATAAACACAAAGACTCTTTTGTAACGTATAAAATGCTGATCACAAAGCGGTCGGAACTACAAGTTAAGGGCAAACTACTACGTACAAAACATTCCTACTACTACACAGGTGGCAAATGCAGACCCATTTTGGCATCAGCTTTGAAAGAAAGCAGACAGACATTTATAGCCAAAATGAAACACCCAGATTAGAGACAATCACACACACTGCCAGATATTATGGAGGCTTTCCACAAATTCTATTCTGAGCTATACAACTTGAGGGACTCACTTCCATCGACAACAGATATAGAACACTTCCTAGCCACAAGGGTGTTTATATAAACTAGAAGTTTATATGAAGTATGCATGGAGAGACAGAATGTGATATCTTATGAGAGCCTCTATCATAATGTAACATCTGTTTGTTGTCTTTACCCTCCCACGCTTGAAATTATTTAATGATCCATACGCCCGGAAGATTCACAATACATATTATGGGTCATGGGGTGCTGCATTCTGTCTGCCTTCTGCCTCAGCGCAGCAACTTAAAGACCCTAGTTAGGGTGGTCGGACTGATATGTCCACGGTTCTCACGTTTGCAATACAACAAAAATGTCATGCAGTTTTAGTGCTTTTCTGATATATCCTACACTACACAAGCATATCAAACTTATGTTAAGCCTTAGTGACATGTAATATGTCCGGTGGGGGCCATGGACTGGAACACCAGTCTTACTACTATGGAGTGGGACACTATATTTCAAGGCATACACAAATCATCAGTGAGCAAGCTATACAGGACAGTAACTATAAGAGAAAATACAAGCGGCACTACTCACCAGCTAAGCTACAAAATCTCTTTCCACACACAACAGATACATGCTGGAGATGTGGTCAGCCAGGGGGAACAACCACTCACGTTTGGCGGACTTTTTCCATCATACAAACTAACTGGCGGAGAGTGCGGGAAATGATCAATGCCATCACAGGTGGTGGCCTGGCACACACCCCTGAAAATATGCTGTTCCTATTATACTCCAATCCTACTCCCAAACCACACTGAGTATTAATGACCCACTTGCTGACAGCTGACAACCTCCTGATAACAGTTAAATGGAAAGGTACTTGTGCCCCTTCCTTACGAGAATGTCTTCAAAAGGTAGAATCACTCAGGGTGATGGAGGAAATAACGGCCTCTCTAACTAGTAAATACTTGGGAGCCTTAGCAGAAATACTTAAGCACTAACCCTTCTTTTTCAGGATAAATACCGAAATGTTTAAACACCCTACGTGACTGGCAATACTCCATGCTCAGGTGAAGTCTGATGGGTTAGAGTACGCTAGTTTATATAAACTAGAAGTTTATATGAAGTATGCATGGAGAGACAGAATGTGATATCTTATGAGAGCCTCTATCATAATGTAACATCTGTTTGTTGTCTTTATCCTCCCACGCTTGAAATTATTTAATGATCCATACGCCCGGAAGATTCACAATACATATTATGGGCCATGGGGTGCTGCATTCTGTCTGCCTTCTGCCTCAGCGCAGCAACTTAAAGACCCTAGTTAGGGTATATGTCCACGGTTCTCATGTTTGCAATACAACAAAAATGTCATGCAGTTTTAGTGCTTTTCTGATATATCCTACACTACACAAGCATAACAAACTTATGTTAAGCCTTAGTGACATGTAATATGTCCGGTGGGGGCCATGGACTGGAACACTACCGAATGGATAATCATAACCTATCCCCATCTGGCCTACTTACCTAGGAATGGTGTGTGAAATTAAACATAGTTGATATGTAAACAATATGTCATGTAGAATGTTATATACCACTGTATTATAACAATGTGATACGATATCAAAGATTGTTACACTATCACCAGTATATCAGTATATACGACTACAATTCGTAATATTGTCTCACTGTATTTGATAACCTCAGGTCATGTACGTATCATGTTCAATCTTATCTTGTCTTACGTGAAATGTATTTAGCTGTGATTGAACCACAGTATGTGGTATGCTTTCGAATGTAACCACTAAATGCATAAATACAAAATAAAAATAAATAATATAAAGTGAAAAAAATATTAAGAATTTAAAAACTCAACAAGTTATACTCTCAAATCACATGTGACACTGTGAATAGTTACCAGCCCCGTCTACCGATCCTAAAGCTGCTGTCTGGGAGTTGTTTTAAAACATGGCCTTAAAACCAGACACTGAACAGACATTTACAATCATTTGCATTTTCACCACAACTACCACAAATTAAACCCCCTTTCTCTTTGTGCATTATATTTTGATTGTTGCCCTTCCAACATAGCCCTGTACTCTGTTTAAAGGAACACACCATAAACCTAAAGTACTTTAGGTTGCTGTAGTGCGTTATGTGTGAAGCAGTGTCCTCTTTATTCCCCCATTTTATATAAAGTGCAGATTTTAATAGAAATTGGCACTTCTATAAGAGATCTGCGGCTTTGCATGATGTTTTTATATATACCCCGAATGAAAAATGCTAAAGTAAATGCATTAAGGTTTTCATTAGGAGTAGATCTAATATAGATTTTTTTCTTATTTGGGCAATGGAGAGTCCCATTAAACTTAACTTAAACCCTTGCAAGTGATGGTTTTACTTTAACAGTGCTCACACTACTGCTAGGGAATCTGGGTAGGCATATGTAAACAAGCTCAACAAAGAACCACATTTATACATGGATTCAACAGCTTTGAAACAACTCAGTAAGAGGAGCAAAGCCAGTGGACCACTCATGTGATTTTAAATGTTCAAAAATCCTATCCTTTAACATGGTTTCCATTACTTTCCCCACTACTGAAGTAAGGCTTACTGGCCTATAGTTGCCCGACTCCTCCCTACTAACTTTCTTGAGAATGGGCACAACATTAGCTAACTTCCAATCTTCTGGGACTACTCATGTTAATGATTGGTTAAATAAATCTGTTAATGGTTTTGCTAGTACACCACTAAGCTCTTTTAATAACTTTGGGTGTATTCCATCAGGCCCGATTTACTTATTTGTCTTTACTTTTGACAGTTGAAATAGAACCTCTTCCTCTGTAAACTCACATGTAACAAATTACTAATTTTCATTTTTTCCTAACTGATGCCCCTTTTCCTTCATTTTCATCTGTAAATAATGAACACAAATATTCAATGAGGAAGTCAGCTATATCGGGCGAATAACAGTTATAAAGATGTCAATACTACGACACTTCAATATCTTCTACATACTTCACAAATTCCTTTACCAAAAAGTTACTTACACAACTTGCAATTTTTATTCATTAGATTTTATTTGGAATAAGTAAAATATAATAGTAGCATACACAGAGGATATTTCAGAAATCAGTTAAAGACATGAATCTATGGTTACCAAACTTAAAGATGTACTATAAAGAAGCATCCTCACAACTGCAGACACACCCACCACAGTTTGTGTATATTGAATCCCACTGGTCAACACAAAAAAATTATAGGATACTTACTATAGATACCAAAACAGTTGAGACAGTGTTATCCAGAAATGTTACTTAATACAGTGGAAATGCTTGTTACTTGGGACAGGGTATAATCATCCCTATGTGCACAATCTAAGGCTCATTAGCGACACCGATGATATCCCTATAACTAGGGGTACCCAACTTTAATCATAGTATAAAGATATTAAGATATTGAGTCTGACTCACTTACACCCTTTATAAAATAGAGGACAATTTTGCCCCTTCTCTGAACTACAGACATGATATAAATTAGATAACAACATGGTATTCTCCTACTTATAAATCAAATCACTGTTAACCTCTGTAATGAACCTCTTGTATTTCGTATATTCCGTTTGTTCGCACACTCCCGAAATGCTAGAGGCCTAAGTGATTATAGCCCGTTCGCATAGTTTGCTGGTTCATACTCTCCCGAAATCCTAAGGTCGGGGGAAAAATCAATCGGTTTGCATACCCAAACATCATAAACATCATAAACATCATAAACACAGGCAAAACATGCCCAAAATACTCCCACAACACGCCCAGGAGTCTCTGTGTCTGGGACATAATTAGTTTAAGCAAAGTACACTAAATTATCTCCAAGGCACTAGACGTACAAAGTATAAAACATAAAATACCCCAAAATACAGATAACACAAATAGGAGCCCCCACAAATATTTTATCCCCAGATAGCCTGGATCTGAGCGCTCAACATATTTTTAAATAGAGCTTAGATCCCACAAACACATATGAATCGCCACCGGGGTAAAGTTTTGACCGACCGCACACGTGGCGTCTGCCCAAATAGGTTCCAGAGAATCAGGGTTAGTGGTTGGTCATCTTTGAGAGTTCCCAAACTAACAAAAAGTTGAGCGGTTCCCCTGGCTCATAGGTAGTGATTGTTCGCCTTGTTCATACGCACAATCCTACTGAACAGCGTGCTCTTGACTTGTCGTGGAAAGAAGCAGGCGTTCATACCAAATCACTGGTGTTCTCGGGGTCAAGTGTCCGCTTTACAGTTCAAAACACTCGACGACCAGGTACTGCTGCCTGCTTTCGCTAGACAAGATGGCCACCATTTTCCAGTGCACTTTTTGTTCTGTTATATGAACGCCACACAGTGAGAGCACTTAAGTTTGTGGTTTCTTTGAAGTTAAATGAGCCAGGGGGATGGTCGGTGTTCGGTAGACTAGTCTGCCGAACGCAGGGAAAAAAATAACTGAGACAAAGAAATATGTGGTTTATCACAACCTCCAACAGAAGGGAATACTGGACAGGCCCCACCACAACATGCCCGGCCCTGATGCCCTACTGGGCCATGATTGCTCAGATGTTGACATCTCTACCAAAAACCAGATTGAAGCCTTTACCTTAGTATAAATCGTTTATTCATGTTTCCAGAGATATGAATAATGTAGCCCTAAAAGTGATGTATCAAGTTCTTATTACTGCAAATACATCTGATAGCCAAATTGTGAATACCAACCTGTAAAGAACTACTCCAGCAGATATCATTAAACTGGACATATGAAGGAGCTGTGGGAAGTATTTCCATCTCAACAATCCTGAGGGTTTGCAAAACAGGCACTATGTAAAACAAAGATATATTTCCAATATTGTTCTCAATTAGCGTTTGTAATATTGAGCACTGGTTCACTTGAAAGATTATAGACTTCGGTAATGGGGGCATATATATATATATATATATACACACACACACACACACACACACACACACACATATATACAATCACATAATCACAATATACTAGTGTGACGGTATAATCCTGTGACCCGTCAATCATTCCCTTTTCCCATGAAATAAAATAGCCAAGTAATCCACAGAGTAATAAATCGCTGGTAACGCCGAATAATCCACACATGAGCCAAAGCCTAATGCTGGAACAAGACTGATTTACTGAGAAACAGGGCACACAATTTATACAGTACATAACTCCTCACCTGGGCCAGTCTAGATAATTGGGTTTGAGCAACTTATCAAACTCAATTATCTAGTGGCCAGAAAAGTTAAAATTTTTCACAATTATTAGAAACATACTTTATGCATAACATCCCTGGGTAGCTGAGGGTGATGTGAGCAACATATCCAAATTTCGTGAGAATCCGTTCGGTAGTTTTGGAGTTATACCGTGTGGAAG
This sequence comes from Pelobates fuscus, assembly GCF_036172605.1. Taxonomy (NCBI): domain Eukaryota; kingdom Metazoa; phylum Chordata; class Amphibia; order Anura; family Pelobatidae; genus Pelobates; species Pelobates fuscus. Next base: position 326,283,038 of record NC_086317.1, on the reverse strand, counting down.
TTTGACCGGCCTGCCACGAGGTTGTAGCAGAGTTCCACGAAATCAGTGGTGCGAGCCGGTCTCTGTTCGGATGAAAATTGCATGAAAACCCCCATAGATCTAATCTAGCTGGTTACATGAGAGTGCTCCCCTCGTTCAGCAGATTGAAACTCCCAAACGCCATTCGTGTACAATTCGTGGAGATGGGTCAGATGGGACTTCCATGGGGGACCTGGGCTTGCTGGAGAGCCATGCCGAAAATCGTTCCACGCTCTCTACGCCTAAGTCCCGCTGGCCGGCCGTTCGGGAGTTTAAGATGACCGGCATCCATTGTTCTCGCCATGTGTTCGTATCCCCGAAATGGCGGCCACCTAGGATCACTCAATTAGCTTGCGGTTTCAGGTAATAACACGGATTCTAAGTTCTAATTGCTACCCAGGGTGCTCTTCGTTTGGTAAACTGACTTTTTACCGAACAAGGGAATTTAACGAAAAAGAAAGTAACGAATGAACTAGTAATAAAGGTGATAAATCCAACGAATACAGTAGCAGGGAGGGAGAGAACCGATTGAGTGGAGGGTGATTCTTCACAACTAGCAAGCAACAATGAGGAATCCTATACAGACATACCAATGCAGAACTGACCACAAGCAAGCGCACTGGTGAAAAAAACAAAAAAAACACAAATACAGGGAACCTCTGCTTGATACACACAACCCTCTCTGCCATACCCCACTCAACATTAATTCCAACTTTTATCTACAGAACTAAAGAAACCTTAGTTATGTTTCAAATAATTGTCACTTCTTATTCCATGTGATTTCCAAATGACACGGACAAATTAAATTTGTTTAAGAGGCATCACCAAGGCAGAGGAGCTAAAGGGGCTCATAACTTCTCCTTGATTTATTCAAGGATATGTAGGGTGCATAAGAAATCCTTTGACTCACATGGATTGTGTGGATTAAGCTTGACCGCCATGCAGAGAAGTCGTATGCAACCAGAGCTCCCGCCAAATGGCTCAACCCTTCCTGGTCGCAATTCAGACAAGCTAACCGGGTTCCACACCTACCCACCCACGGAACCCTCGGTGGGACCAGACTGGGGCATCATGGTGGACTCTCCGTACGCACTAGCCAAGGCAGGTCTGACTTGCGGCCTAGCAGTTGATGCGGGGCAGAGGACTCGGCCGGTCATCCAGTCTCGAAGACCTGCAGACCGTCGGGGGTCATCACGGTCCACCATGGCACCCTCACAAGCCTGTTACTATACACGTAGGCCCTGCTGGATGGACGCAGGCGGGAGGAAGCAACAACACTCCGCATACCTAAGATGGCGGCAGTTCACACCACGATGTCTCATACAAACAACGCTGCCTCACACACCAGAGTAGCAGGCTGCTAACGTCCTGGACCGACTCTGTGCAGCGACTGAGTGGCGGAAGCCGAAAATGTTGGTGGCAACAAACTCACAGCAGCAATCAGAGGAGAGTGCCCCAGGACAAGCGGCGGCAAGAAGCCTTACTCACCCCCTCAAGCACCAAGCGCCGGCACATAGAACGCAGCGGCTGTTGCATGACACTGAAGCATACTGCTCCGGCCCCTTTCTAGCCTGACCTGGGACTGAACAAACCGGCCACAAGAGATGGCGAGGGCTTGAATGGCACGGACTGACCCTGGGACTAAACCCACCTGAAGAGCACTAATCGCTCCTTACACAGTCACAACCTTTCTGCCACACATCCCCTCTGCTATCACCACCAGGGATTACCTGCTGTGAAGCTAATCCTGACTAACGATGCCGTGGTCTCACATAAATCTAGCACTCCAGATCTAAACATCTTTCATTAAGCTGGTGTATCACTTCTGTTTATCAGTTTTGTTTAAGCTTGTGTAACACTTACCTACTCAACCACAGTGCACTTAGTCAGCATAACGTAGGATTTGATGTCTAGCCTAATGGGCACTGTACATGTTTCACTCTTTAGTTCTCCTAATCATTTCCCTGATTTAAAAGCCTGCTATACAACTTACTTTAGCATGATCATCCATATGTCTGGATAGTTAACGAAGACAACTCACTACTCATTTCCACGTAATTTAGACATGTTGGATAAGCCTGTGACCCTGCTACCTTATTTAAAAATGTGTGCGGTAATTATATATGTCAAACTATATTCTTTACTAATCTTGTTACCGCTGCTGTGGCTTTGCAAAAGCATGTGTACAATAATTGCACCACAAAAATAAAGATTTTTTTTTTTTTAAATTGTCAAAACAACATTAAAAATAGGAAATGTTTGTAGTACTCAATGCAGGATGCCATTTTCTATTTGTTGACTAACCTGCATATTCTACATTCTCTGCAGAACTTAAAACACCGCCCTGAACCAGTGCTGGAGAATATCACAGCGCCTATGTACTTACAAAGACATTTAAAAAAAAATAAAAATAAATAAAATCCTACCAGGCACACCTCCAGATTGGTGGAAGCAGGAAGTATAGGGCTTAAAGTGTATCTGTCATCAAAAATAAACTTCACGTAACCTGCTTCTACATAACTCTCTCCATCTGAATCTCTTTTTAATTTTCCCTGACTGCTCTAGTTTTCATAAAATACACACACAAAAAAAAACAAGAAATACTTTTCGTTTTGTAGAGCTGTCCACTTGAGAATAGGCAGAGCTTAAAGCAAGGTTCTGTTTCACAATCTGTTACAATCAATCCAATCCCACAGGAGTGCAAACACCAGGCATTACGGGTAAAGAAACATTATGGCTGCACCCAGATAGTGAGATTCAGCACAAGGAAGAAAAGATAATATAATTTAAGGTGAGTGGCAATGAGGGGAGCACAATTATTATGATTACGATTTTTACGATTACTGGCAATAGGAAAGGAAAACAGAAAGTAAATACAAAACGTGAGATGGCCAGGAACATCTTACCAACTCTGAAAGAATGTGGCTATCTGCTCCTAAAGGCTGCAGATATCAGACATGCAACCACTGTTACGTGTTACGGATTTAGAACACTACTGATGATCCTCTTTGATATAGGGGCTCATGGCACATGACAGTTTTATTTATTAGTAACAGAATATTAAACAATGTTTTTCAGAGCACTTAGCATTATTATTTATATGCCAACCTTGCAATTGTGGAGCATTCAATATGCCAGCCAGGCCTTCCTTTACCCCATGGAGAAACCCAGAATGGCTCTTCAGATTTGGACGATTTCCACAAGGCAAAATCTCGGATTTGTCGCTTATCACTTGCAGCTGTTAAACATATAATACAACATCCTGTGTTGATTGGCAAGGAACTATTATGTCATTCACAGCAATCAGTTCATAAAACTTTGAAATTCATTGAAGGGTTACAAGCTTCATGCCTTATTTCACAAAGACTCCCTTTCCTGACTTGGACATCCAACAGGAAGCTCTAATGCACCATTCTAATGCTGTTGACACATGCTAGCGTAAATAACCTCCATCATTCCAGGGCTTATTGAATTACAGCCTACATTTTTCTCAGCCAGCTACATATTATTCACATATACTTTTGCAACACTTGTGTGTCCTGGCAGACATCATCTCATGAAGCACTAGGTGTGCTCAGGCATACAGAGTGATGCCTACACAAATTTGTTAAAATAATTTTGATCCATTAGCCAAGTATTTCTGTACTCCCACAATAAAGTGTGTGTGATGTAATCAGTTGTAGCAGTACTGCTATGAGAGTTAGGGTTTGAGGGAGTTGTAGTTCAGCCAATAGACTGTCTTCTTTGAATATAGAGAATAATCCAGGCACTCCAACGAATTCTAGGGTCTTTGTCAAGCTTGACAAAGACCCCACGGGGTTGAAACGTTGCCTTTCTGTTCTTTGGTTCCAATAAAACTGCCTTGTTTGGAATTCGTTGGAGTGCCTGGATTATTCTCTATATTCAAATTTCACATTTGGTCCCCTTTGGTACTGGGACTTGTCCAGTATAGCACCCAGGATTCCAGGACGAAGGGTTGAGTGCGCTTCCATTACCTAAATGGCTAATAGACTGCCTTCTAGCCTATCAGTGAGGAAGATGGTTACAGAGTGTAAACTAGACATGGCTCTTTTAAAAAGCCATTGTACACGTGGATCCCACCTGTATAAAATGTTGTAATTTTGTTTTAAACAAAGGATTTTTCTAAATCAAGTCTAAAAAGATAGATGTACTCAATTAAAATACATACATTTTACTGCATGAAAGGAACGAGTGTGATAATATAGGAACGAAAGAGCCCCAAAGTGGACAGAAAGAAAAGTGACAAATAAGAGAAAAGTATTCAATAATGTGAAAAATTAGTAGACAGGATATACATAAAACGGATAGATGGAAAAAGCAAATGCATGAGATGTATCTGGGCAATAGTGATGTCCCGAACAGTTCGCCGGGAACCGTTCGCCAGCGAACATAGCGTTATCGTGGTTGCGAACACACGCGATGTTCAGTCCGCCCTCTATTCGTCATGGAGGTGGGAGGGTCTAGGAGGGAGGGTCTGCTGCTGATTGGCTGGAATGTGTCTGCTGACTGTGAGGTACAGGGTCAAAGTTTACTCAATGAGGACGAATAGGGGCGGACCGAACATCGCGCGTGTTCGCGGTTGCTATGTTCGCCAGCGAATGGTTCCCAGCGAACTGTTCGGGACATCACTACTGGGCAACCATAACAGAAATGACACTGAATATCAATAAAACCAAAGCTACCCACAAGTAATGCAGGAGACAGTGGTACTCAGACCCTTGTCGATGAGAAACAGCAAAAAAAGAGGGGGCCCTAGGGAAGCACGGGACGGATATAGTGTTGTTTTTTTTCTCTGTTATCTTATTGGTTAATCTTTCTTAAATAACTTGGGCTGCTGTGGAGTTCTAGTAAAGAGAGACCTAAGCAAATCATCGCTTCCCGTCATTACTAAAATGAAGATTATAGGCACACTAAAGCAAGCATAATCTACAATTATAAAACATTGATTGTAGCTCGTGTGTGTTAAATTATCATATCTTCTTTTGCATTTCAAATGTTGTGACAGTCCTTTAAGAGCTATTATAGCTAGCTTAATTTTGTATACCATCGATAACACCTGTTCGATAGATCATACAGTCATTATTTGATTTATTGCTTAGAGGTAGCAATGCCTGCTCTAAGTGTAATAGAGCAAAATCCTGATTATATTTTGGGGTATATATATCAAAATGTTCTGAAAAGTGGCTGTTAAATCCCATCATTATTTTGAAAAGCTTACAATAACTTGAGAATGTTAAAACTGGGTGAAACTAAAATATAAAACACAAAAATTGTAGGCCACAACAGACAAAATGTAAAATTCTCAGTCAGCTTTGTTTTCTCTTTGGCTATTTTGACCTAATATCTTACATTCCGGGACAGACTGACAGTGGTTTGGGCCCCCGGGCAAAATTAGGACCCGTATACGTGCATATAAGGTGAATGTATGCTTATGTGTGTATATTCACTGTGAGCCATGGTGTAATTGAATATATGCATGTCTTTGTGTGTCATGTCAGGATATGTGGAATATTCATTTAATTCAAGGGAAACTATAGTGCTAGGAAAACAAAGGTGTAAACGCAGGGGGGATAGTGGGTGTAGGGGAGGGTACGAGGGCATAGCATAGGATGCAGAGTGATAAAGGTCATAGTGGGTGCAGAGTTTAATAGGAGCTTTAATGGGTGCAGGGAGTAAGAGGGGTTCTAGTGTGTGCAGGGGACATGGGGGCAAGGGGATAAAAGCTGCAGTGGATGTCGGGGGCAAAGGAGCTGTAGTGGTTATAGGGGCTTTAGTAGAGCCTATAGGGGATGTAGGGGAGGGAAGGGGCTGTGGTAGGTGCAGAGGAGGGATAGGGACTGTAGAGAGCAATAGATGCAGTAGTAGGTGAAGGGGAAAAGGGCTGTAATGTTCATAGGGGCTGTAGTGTATGCGTTTAATAGGGCTTTAGTTGATGCAAGGGGGAAAAGGGGCTGTAGGGATTTTAACGGCTATAGTGGGTAGAGATTTTAGGGGCTGTAGGGACATTGCAGGGGTTATAATGGCTGTAGGAGGTATAGGGGATGTTGGGGGCAGTGGGGCTGTAGGGGGAAGAGGGGCTGTGTGAGGTAGAGGAGCTGTAGGAGGTAAAGGAACTCTAGGGGGGTGGAGGGATATTATAGACTGTAAGGGGCAATGGGGCTGCAGGAGGCAGAGGAGCTGTGGTGGGTAGAGGGGCTGTGTGAGGTAGAGGAGCTGTAGGAGGTAAAGGAACTCTAGGGGGGTGGAGGGATATTATAGACTGTAGGGGGCAATGGGGCTGCGGTGGGTAGAGGGGCTGTGTGAGGTAAGGGGTCTGTAGATGGTAGAGGGCTGTAGGAGGTAAAGGGACTGTAGGGAGTGCAGGGATTTTAAGGGCTGTAGGGATTTTAAGGGCTTTATAGGGTAGAGGGGCTGTATAGAGGTAAAGGAACTGTAGGAGGGTGCAAGGATTTCATAGACTGTAGGGGGCAAGGGGACAGAGGAGCTGTAGGGTGTAGAGGAGTTGTAGGGGCTGCAGGGATTAGAGGGGCTGTGTGAGGTAAGGGGTCTGCAGTGGGTGCAGGGAGTTTCAGGGCTGTAGGGGGTAGAGGGCTGTAAAAGGTAAAGGGATTCTATGGACTGTATGGGGTAGGGGGACTGCAGGGGGGCAGATTATATAGATTTTTAATAAAATAAAAACTGTATACCCCTCCCTCAGCCTTACCTGTGGCATGTTGTTGCAGACACAGCTTGCTGCATGTAACACTGATCAGACAGCTCCGCACGGCTAACTGAACTTTTGACACATGATGTAATTTCCTATATATCGAGCCTCACGGAGCGGACTAATTTGTGTTACAGCTAGCTCTCCTGTCTGTAACGTGTTCATCTTTCAGGCACACTGAGAAGCAGCCTAGTGGGTCTTTATGAAGGCCCATTAGGTGTCTCTCAGTGTGCCATGCTGGGACCTGACAAGGTGGAAATTAATTTTGTAACATGGGCCCGCGGAGTGTTGTGCGGGCCCCTTGCTGTGTGCAGGCTGGCTGGGGAGATTATTGAACTCTCCAGCCAAGCCTCACCTTCCTGCACAGCAGGCGGGCCCCCAAGAGCCTCGGGCCCTCAGTCTATGACTGATTTGCCCAAGTGCTCAGTCTGCCCCTGCTTACATTCACTTTATATTCCTTTAGTTATACTTTGTGAATAAACCTGGTAATGTTTTTTACTCCGCTCTTAGTTAAATTAAATACCTGATTCACTTCCAACGTTTGTCAGTGCACCCGTAAATTTTCCATATCTTTCTCCAATTGACTCAATATCAAAGTACACGTTTCCTGAAAGAAATCATACAGCTCTGATCAGCATTCATCAATTAATGTGTGTATTCTTTGTAACAACTATAAATGTATAGTACCATGGTTATAACACACAGGACTTATTACTCCTTTTCTATCTAACAAGAGTTGATGCCAGCTCTGTGCACTTCAGGAACAAATTAAGTTCTAATGGTATAAAAGGCACATAGTATGTGTTTCACCCACCCTACACAGGATATGAATAGAGTTCAAGTGAGAAAATTAAACGAGAAAGTAAAAAAATTAAATGAACATGAGCTTAGCTGACTTGGAGAAATTTTCCAGTTCTGCTATTTTGGCCTTAAATTTGAAAGTGACCTTGAATTCTAGGCACTTTTCACATTAACAAATAACCCTGTAAGTGATTTTACTAGATTGTCTAGATTGAACAGTTGCTTCATCCTTAACTTTGCAAACTGTGTTTCTGGAATGCACTTAGTGTCCTATTATAAAACGGCTTTCTCAATATCATTAATATGATCTAAAACCTGAAAATCAATGCAGCACACAATCAAATTGCTAGCGTAAAACAGTTAATTGTATGTTAGAGGCCATTACCTTGAGGTGTAGTATAGGCATGACCATTATCAATAATCTGCTGTATGAAAGATATGATCTGTGGAATATGCTCTGTAACCCTCATATATACAGTGGGTGGAAGAACCTACAGAAACAATAGAAAGATATTCTGAGTAATCAAACATCAGTGTTCCCACAAACAAACTAGAAATTGATCGTTCTAGAGTATTGTGAATATAAGATTTTCAAAAATGTGTTTGCAATGACCAGAATGAACACCTAGGTCAAATTGACAAATAAGAGATCCACCCTTTATACCTTCAGTTCTGCCATGTCTTGTTTAAACTCCTGCTCATAAACACGAGCCAGGGCCAAAGGGGATATGTTCAGCTGTAACAAAAACAAGAGCTAGGTTATGTTGAAAAGGAAACACTCCTGCACTTTTTTTTCCTTCTTTTAAACTATTTTATGCAAAAATTCTAACTATAATAAACAAATAACTCAGATGATCTGTTATACTCTTATACATCATTCAGGTTTTGCCGCTATTGGCTACTACCAATAACGGCTGCTCGCAAAGATACCAACCTCTCGCAGATTATCCACTTACTGTTGAAAGGGACACTATAGTTACCAAAAAGAATTCAGGTTAATGAAGCAGTGTTGGTGTATAGATCATGCCCCTGCAGTCTCGCTGCTCAATTCTCTGCCATTTATGAGTTAAATAAACCTTGCAGAAGCCTCCTGTATGTAATTAAAATTCAAATTACAGAGCAGAAGATATAAATGTCTAAAATAAGTTAACATCTAAATGAAAAAAATATTTTGTTTTCATGCATGCTGTGTGAGTCACAGCCAGGGGAGGTGCGGCTATGGCTGCATAAACAGAAACAAAAGTTATTTAACTCTTAAATTGCAAAGAATTGAGCTGTGAGACTTCATGATCTATACACCAAAACTGCTTCATTTAGCTAAGTTATTTTGGTGACTATAGTGTACCTTTAAAAATAACTTATAGTCACAAGAACAACTATAGCCTAATGTAGTGGTTCCGGTGTCTATAGTCCTTCCCTGCAGGCTTTTTGTTGTTCAGAAAAAAAGGCAGTATTTACATTACTGCCTAGGGACACTTCCAGTGCAGCACCTTTGTTCAGTGTCTCCACGCTTTGCATGGAGATACTGAGCTTTTCACAGATAGATGCATTTATTCAATGTATCTCTATGAGTTTGCCCTTGGTGGCATTTGGCTCCAGCCCTCCTCCTTGGCTGAGATCATTAGAATTGACACTCTCATCCAAATTAATTGGATTGATTGAGATCATCAATTCTGATTATGTCAACTAAAGTGGCGGATCAGGGCAGAGCCTGCGACGGCAGACTGGAATAAAGGTAAAGCTTTTACTATATTTAGGAGAGCAAGGGGGGAACGAAGGGGCTGAGGCGGGGGGGAGGTAGGTAGTGATATTTACACAATAGGGTCAGGAATACATGTTTGTGTATAGTGTTCCTTTAACCCCTTAAGGACCAAACTTCTGGAATAAAAGGGAATCATGACGTGTCACACATGTCATGTGTCCTTAAGGGGTTAAACAAAAGACAGGAGGAATGTTTAAAGGCAGGTTGTCACAATGTGTTTCTGTACTTAAACAGCTGACATTAACATGGTGAAAAACGGTGAGCAAACCAAACGGATTGGATTCCTTGCTATGTGCCTGGTTATGCAAAGGTTCATAAAACCTCCACAGGTAGGGATGGGCAGATACACTGCCTCCTACATGCTGCATGTATAACCTACAGAGCAGGATAATTATGTGAAGTTTTATGTTGAAGAGGGGACTTTGTTGCAAATCTCCTAAAGATACCCTGGATTTAGCTCTTCCTCTTACGCCAGCAGCTGAGCCGTGCTTGTGGGCATTTTAAGAACATGGAGGACTGTAACAGTTTTTTTTTTTTTTCGGGGGGGGGGGGGGATATACCTGGACCATGATTATATTTCCTGTGATGATATCTATTCCTATCAAAATTTAGTTTAATAACTCTTGGCTTGTTTATTGTAAGATCATTTGGTTATTGACACCACAAACAAACAACGTGTATACTGCTATTAGTGCAGTATCTGTGGTAAACTATATCAGCAAAGAATTGTGAATGGAAGATCTTACTTATAGTATTTTATCCAACACCATGATGAAATGTGTTGGGTTTTGTGTAATTTGTTCATTTTAGGCTAACCTAAGACACCCAGAGACATTAGGTTCCTGGTGTACTGGTAATGGTCAGGCACTGGAGTGAGTGTGGTGCTTCAGTTAAATGATACCCTGTGTGTTTGTGCCTCCTAATTTAGTTGAAGCAATAGATATTTAGCAGTTTACAATATTATTTGTTAGTATAATGTGAGAAGGTTTTTATCATGCAAAAAAAGGTTCATAAATACTTTGGCCTTAATAGGGTCTACGAGTGTATATCAGAGGTTCAAAAAATGTTTTTGGCTCAAGATGCATATCAGTAAGAGAAAATGTCCAAGACATATTTACTTTTTATCTTTTAACAGTCTTTAGGAGCTTTTAAGTGTCATATAGATAGAGTGGGTGAAACACTGCACATATACACTTCATTCTAATCAATGAAGAGGTCATTGTACTTGGCATAACCCTCTAAAGTTACAAGCATCTTTTTTCCTCCTCAGGTTTATCTTGCGCCGGTCTCTCATAGGGACAACAAACAAATTCAAATAACACCCCATATTGTTTTTTCCACTCATCCATCTATATTTAAATGTTTATTCTCCATACCTTTAAATATAATTAATACTTCCTTTTTTATTTAATTTTTATTTTGTTGCAATGTTTTACAAATAGATTTAATCATCAAACCTCCTCCAAGTTGATAAAAAAAAAATACCCTCACGTGTCATTCTTCCTCCAGGATTCTGAAGTAAACCACTTCTCTATTCAAACTTAGGTGCCCTCTCTATTGATAGATATACAATTAAAAATGCTCTAGCCACCGCTTTACCTCATTGGATTTGTTGATTATCTTGTCGTCAATATCAGTAATAACCATCACCATGACAACATCGATTCCGAAGATTTTGGTTAGAATTCTACGAATAGTGTCCATTCGAACATATGAACTAAAAAAGGATAGAATAAAACAAAGAATTGATCATCTAAGAAATCTCAGTACATTCTCATGCAAACAAAGTCAAAGGCACACAAGATAAGAGCAGGCAGACAATTATCATGAATAAAAATGTCGTATTAAGTAAACTTTGTAGCTGCATTCAGAATAACTACAAAACAACAACAATTGCAGAGGGGAGATTGTTAAAATATGTGATCGGAGAGCAAAGTGCTAAAAAGAGGAGCAAAAGGAATAGAATTTTTTTTTTTTAGAACATTTCTCTAGAACTGCACTCTTTTATGGCCAGTAGTTCTTTTATATAATGTGCATCAAGAAAGTACTCCCTTCATTGTTTTCATGTTGCAGTTGTATGCAATAATGTTTAGTGGTTAATTAATCTCCACTCAATACCCTATAATGACAAAACCATAACAGGATTTTTAAAACATTTGGAAATGTATTATACATAAAACACTGAAATATTACATGGATATAAATATTCAGACCCCTTGCAATGAGATTTGAAATTTAGCTCAAGTGCATCACATTTCTCTGGATTATCTCAGAGGTTTCTATTGGCAAGCTCAATGTCAAATTAATTTCCTGCAGAACTCAGAAAAAGGATTGTGTCGAGGCTCAGATCTGAGGAAGGCTACAAAAAATAAATAAAAAATAGGTAAACAATTGTCTGCATTGAAGGGTACCAAAAGCAATGTTGCCGCCACTATTCCTAAATGAAATAAGTTTACAACAAGGACTCTTCAAACTGAGCAATCGGCAGAGAAGGTGTAAGAGAAGTGACCAAGAATTAGGGCCGGACCAAGACATTGTACTGCCTGCATCCAAGGATGAAATGCTGCCCCCCCCCCCACCTCGCAACAAAACATGCTAAAATGCCATTATGTTATGCAGTGTGTGAAGTGAATGCAATGTCTGTTTGCATCTGTGTGTCCTGGATGCTGCGTCTGTGTGTCCTGGATGCTGCGTCAGTTATTGTGTCATGGATGTGGTGTTTATTATATGCAGTGTGTGTATTGAATATATTATCTGTGTGTGTATAGTGGATGCAGTGTGTGTAGTGTATGTAGGGTGTGTGGTGGGTGTATGTGATGGATGCAGTGTGTCTAGTGGATGTAGTGTTTGTATGTAGTAGTGTCTGTGTAGTGGGGTGGGCAGTTTAAAGTAAATTGGGCTTATCCTCCCTCCCTCTTACCTGGGAGTTGGAAGGATGGAACAGTGTGTAGGAAGGTGACAGTGAGGGAGGGCAGTGTGTAGGAAGGGACATAGAGGAGGGGGGGGGGCAGTGTGTAGGAAGGATGCGGGGGGCAGGGTGTGAAGGTGACAGTGATGGGTGGCAGGATGTGAGGATGACAGTGATGGGGGCAGGATGTGAGGGTGACAATGACAGTGGGGCGGCAGGGTGTGAGGGTAACAGTGGTGGTGGGCAGGGTGTGAGGGTGACAGTGCCGGTGGTGGGCAGGGTGTGAGCATGACAGTGGGGGGCAGGATGTGAGGGTGATAGTGGTGGTGGGCAGGGTGTGAGGGTGACAGTGGTGGTGGACAGGGTGTGAGCATGACAGTGACAGTGTGGGTGTGACAGTGTGGGGTGCATGGGGAGGGATGTGACGGGCTGTGGGGAGGCTATTGAAGGGCTGTCTTAGAGCTGAAATGTAAACATTGCAGTTCTTTGGAACTGCAATGATTTACATTGTAGCACTAAGTGCAATAGGGAGACAGCACCCAGACCACTTCAATGAGCCAAAGTGGTCTGGGTGCCTACAGTGTCCCTTTAAGGACATGTGCGATACCTCACTTCCGGTGTTTTCTTTTTGTGTGTTTTTTATATATTTTGATTTTATATACTATTTTGTTGCTTTTTATGTTGTAATAAAGTTAATCCTTTAAAATTTAATTTATTTTAGATTTTATACTCTATTACCCACTGGCTTCCTGGTCCTGCAAATCCCAGGTGGGGATTATACCACCAACTAGGGATCGACCGATATTGATTTTTTTAGAGCCGATACAGATACCTATAATCTGTGAACTTTCAGGCCAATAGCTTACCGATATTCTGTACATTTACCGTATTTCTTTTTTACAAATCTTATTTTATTAAGTGGTAAATGCACAAAATATACATGCCAGTCAGATTTTTTTTTGTTTTTGAGAATATTTGTGTGTGTAGTGGATGCAGTGTGTGTGTAGTGGATGCAGTGGTGGGTAGTTGATGCAGTGTGCTTGTTTGTGTAGTTGATGCAGTGTGGATAGTGGATGCAATGCGTTTATGCAGTGTGGATAGTGGATGCAATGTGTTTGTGCAGTGGATGCAGTGTGTCTGTGTGTGTAGTGGATGCAGTGGTGGGTAGTGGATGCAGTGTGTTTGTGTGTAAATATGTGTGGTAGGAAGTGGAACTCCCCTCCTGCCCCCCCCTATTACCTTCCCTTCTTTTTTAGTGCCCCCCCCACCCTAGTGCTCCTTTTCCCTTCCCTCCCCTGTACCTCCCTTGATGTTCCTCTCTCTCTCCCCCCTAGTGTTCTTCACCCCCTTTGCCTGTCCCAAAGTGTTCTTCACCCCCCCTTCCCTGCCCATAGTGTTCTTTTCCCCCCTCCCCCATACTGTCCCTTACCATCCCCCCTCCGTCCCATAGTGTCCCTTACCACCACCCCCCTCCGTCCCATAGTGTCCCTTACCACCCCCCCCTCCGTCCCATAGTGTCCCTTACCACCCCCCCTCCGTCCCATAGTGTCCCTTACCACCCCCCCTCCGTCCCATAGTGTCCCTTACCACCCCCCTCCGTCCCATAGTGTCCCTTACACCACCCCCTCCATCCCATAGTCTCCCTTACCTCCCCCCCCTCCGTCCCATAGTGTCCCTTACCATCCCCCCCCCTCCGTCCCCGCTCCCCGGTGTGTCTCCTGGTAGCGTGGCCGGGCGGAGCAGATTCAGTCTTCTGTATCTAGCCGGACTGACAGGAAGTGCTCTCTCAGTGAGCACTTACTTTTAGTCCGGCCGGGTACAGGAAACATGCGCCCATCTCCTGCTGGTCACTCCGATCTTTGTTTCCCTTTCTTTTGAGATACCTGGTACTACAAGAGTAAATAGTGTACATATACATTATTGTGACATTACCAATTCTCTTTTTTCAATACACCATAAGCAAGTTAAAAAACAAAAATGTATTTCTGGTTCTTAGAACACCATACAAGAGCCTCCCATATGTAATATGACCAATCTGCTGATCTGATAACTTGACATTGTCACCTTATCAAGCCTTCCACTGGTTACCCTTCTTCCTGCTTTGTAATTGTTGCAATGACCGGTCTCCGTTCGAGGGATTTTGTACGAAAGTTTTCCAAAATCTTTCAATTGTAGAATGCTCCCCTTTGTCGGTAGTTTAACTTCCGTTAACACCGTTCGTGTAGGTAGTCGGGAACTTGAACGGGCAGCAGGTCTATCTTCACTGACACTTGCGGAAATGCCTGGCTGAAATCAGTTCCAGGCATTCGACAACAAATTCCCACTGCCTGCGTTCGGGAGACAAGATGGCCGCCATCCATTGTCTTGACCATGTGCGTTAGGTTGCACGAAATGGCGGCCACCGAGAAGAGCATTCTATTAATTATTTCCTTTGTGATTTTCGTACAGGATACTTAACGGTCCAAGTTCTAGTGAGGATCTGGGGTGGTCCTAGTTCGGGAACCGAACCAGGTGGAAACAAACAAAATAAAACAAATAAAAATCCTGCGAAATAAGCCAAAGCAAGTGATGAGGCCATTCCTTCACATTTATTATACCAGGATATGAAAAATCCAGCAACCCAGATGTCAAGAAATTGAATCATGATGGCTAAAATAAAATTTACAATATTCTGAATACTTGTACACAAAACGGTTTAAGTCTCGCATTATCATGATTATTGTCCATATAAAAGAGGTGGACAGTGTAAACATTTTGGACGCATATAATGCAATGATTTCAGACTTGGCACAGCTTTGCCTCCTATCCTGGCTTGCTCCCTTCTCAACCAGGCACCTAGATCTGCAGCACTTGAAACACAGGTAGACATTTTGCTACCATCAGCACTCGAGGAAATTGTATCCAATTTATATACAATGTCAGTGCTGGTTGTAAAATCTAATGTTATCAACGCATTATGTAACGGAGGCTGATACAGCACACTCCCTGCATGATGTATCTTTTACAAGTCCTAAAACGTGGCTAACTTATCAGAAGCACATGATTTAGTCAGGGGTAAACAAAATTGCTGAAGAAATCCAAATTTTGCTTAATTCGTGTTTAAAATTCAAAAGAACAAAAACTATTTGACGAGTAAATAAAAGTAAATGAGATGGGGGAGAAAAGAAAAAAAAAAAAAAGAGAAAAAGGACATTCATAAACTAAAATAAATGTTAGTCCACCATCTTCTGGTGTTCACAGCACACTACATCTTTCAGACACATTCGTATATATGAACCATAATCATAAGGTACATTTAAAAATATAGAATTGTATACAACTGCTAACAATAGTCTCAATAATAAGAATTATTTTGTGTCCATTTAAAGCAGCCCTGTCACCCAAAAATTACAATTATACAAAGTGCATGAAATACTCATAGAAATGCATTGGAATTTCACTGAAATTCAAGACAGTCAAAAGATATAAGAAAAAGTGTTAATGCAAAATTCGAACTTGATAAACTTTCACAAAAGGTGGAGCTACCGCTGTCAGGTTTCGTTAGTTCTTACAACCTACGCTAGCGACAGCTTTGGGAACCAGTTATTGTCGCACTCATTCCAACACAATATCTATGAGGTACTGCAGTCTCGGAACATATTGTAACTAAATTGTTCTATAATCTATATGAAATAGTTGCTAAATTAAAAAGAAAAAACGTGAGCAGTCAATCTGATAAAAACAAAAATGCTATAGATTTTAAATTTAAAGGGACTCTGAATGACTAGATGCCCCTCAGCTACTCATACATATTTAGCAATCTGAAAGAATGAAAAATCTATGGTTAAATGCAGATTGCATCTGGGTTCTCAAAAATGTACTAGTGCGGAATCTGTACTGCAGTTGTTTGCATGGATTTGTGAAAGAGCTTATCTTGGCATTTCATTTAAAAAGAAAAAAAAAGTGAAATACACCCCAACAGTTTCTCCACAAATATATAAACATAAATAAATAAACATAAATTACAGCCAAGTACCAAGTCTGCATTTATTCGGTCTTTTGATTAAAAATTAAGCCATTTCATTTAGGGAAACTATGGCATAAAATATGTGATTAATCCACTGTAAACAAAATTTACAGCCCATTATTTAACAAGCAATTAATTTGTGGGTGCATCACTGATAGCAGCTTTGATTACAATTACAGATCCTTTACTGACACACGGAAACAAAAAAAAAATAACAAAAGAGGGAAAGATAGTGATTATGATGCCAGGAGTGCCTTGAAGACATCACATCATAGTTAAATTGTTTTATGGTTTGACACCTGTCTGGGTTTCACCGGACGCCTTGATGCTTCTTTTGGTCAGTTTGTTCAGTACAAGAACTAATTTGACATATTCATTGGCTAAGAGCACTCAGTGAGGCTCTCAGCCATTGAATGAATGCCTAAATCAGCATTAATATTCTCCAGCGCGTGAAGACCAGAGGCAGAAAAACTGCACAGAGGGACCCAAGTAAGTGTCAAATCATGCTAAAACAGTCTGACAGATTATCTTTGGACAGCATCCTGACACTCCAAACCCCTACAGCAGGCCCTCATGGCAGAACCACGATCTAGCCACCCTGGTCTCCTCATGCCTCCCTAAATATAGTAAAATCTTACTAGTATTGAAGTCTAGAGCTGCTTGCTTTGTCACGGTTTCCTTTTGACCTGCCCACTGCCTGCTGACATCATCAGAAGTGGTAGCCTGATCCAATCACAATGCTTCCCCATAGGATTGGCTGAGACTGACAAAGAGGCAGATCAGGGGCAGAACCAGCATGATTCAAACACAGCCCTGGCCAATCAGCATCTCCTCATAGAGATGAATTAAAACAATGCATCTCTATGAGGAAAGTTCAGTGTCTGCATGCAGAGGGAGGAGTTTGGATGCGTTTTAGGCAGCCATGACACAGGAAGGATCTTTAAACAGCCATCTGAGGAGTGGCCAGTGAAGTTATCACTAGGCTGTAATGTAAACACTTCAATTTTTTTCTAAAAAGACAGTGTTTACAGCAAAACGTCTTAAGGTAATGATTCTACTCACCTGAACAAATCCAATAAGCTGTAGTTGTTCTGGTGACTATAGTGTCCCTTTAAAACAAGCATAAGGCAAGATTGAAAGCTACAGGAAGATTAGATTGGCTGCAAGATTTTAGCCACTTCCTGGATAATGCTGTAGGCATTGTATGATAATTAGAGCAAAGTTTCATACTACAACAGAGAGATACTTAGAAACAAGGATGTAGTATTCAATTTGGTATTTTTTCATTATCTGTACAATTTACATAAAATAAATATCTAGGAAATTGTTACTGAAAGTAACCCCCTATGGCTTCCGTGTTGTGTATTTCCAGGTACAAATCACTTGTAACTTACCTTGCATGCCCAAGATGTGAGTGATCATACACTGTGGGTCCACAGCTATACCTAAAAAAAAAAAAAAAAAGTAGAAACATGTTATATTGGTTGGTACACAACAAGCACAAAAAAATAAAATAAAAAAGCAGTAACATTTAATTATCCACGGATTTCATGCATGGGAATTTTTTTTTAGAGAATTAAAATCTGTGTATAGGTGGTGTTACAGAAATACTCCAAGTACCATAATGCCCAGTTTAGATAGAAAGCTGTAATGGAGGTATGGAGCGGTTTCTAAAACAGTTTCACTACTTACATTTAGGGGGTGCCAGGGCACTTCTGGCACCATAAACACTACAGCGTGTTGTAGTGGTAATGGTGCTTGGAGTGGTCTTTAGGAATTTTATTTTTTTAACGATTATTATATGGGCAAAATAAATTTCATTATTTAAAATGGTTTTTTTTGTGTTTAAAATTAGAGCCCTTTCTTTATATTAAAATAAATAATGAAACTTTCCTTTATTCTAGTGCCAAGACTTATCACTGCAGCTGATACACTTTCTTTAAAGTTACAAACCAATGCTACTTATAGAGAAACATTGAAAACTATATCACAGATGCACATGGTCAGGGCGTTCATAAGTGGTTAGCCAAATGACAGCTCAGCTTGCCATTCTTTTAAAGGACCACTATAGGCACCCAGACCACTTCAGCTTAATGAAGTGGTCTGGGTGCCAGGTCCATCTAGGTTTAACCCTGCCTGCTGTAAACATAGCAGTTTCAGAGAAACTGCCATGTTTACAATAGGGTTAATCCAACCTCTAGTGGCTGTCTCATTTGATTTTCACAGTGAGAAGACGCCAGCGTCCATAGGAAAGCATTGAGAATGCTTTCCTATGGACAGGATGAAAGCGCGCGCGGCTCTTGCAACTCATGCGCATTCAGCCCATGACAGCCGACGTAGAAGGAGAGTCCCCAGCGCAGAGGGAGCCCGGCGCTGGAGAAAGGGGAGTGTTTATCCCCCTTCCTCTCCATTCAGCCCGGCGGGAGTGGATCCCTGAGGTTGGGGGCACCCTCAGGGCACTATAGTGCCAGGAAAACGAGTTTGTTTTCCTGGCACTATACTGGTCCTTTAAGATATGCAGTCATGCTGCTTGCAATGTCCTAAAGTCACATTCTGTGCCATCATGCTCTGTATGGTGACACCGAATGTCAAGACCTTTTAAAATCAAATAACTTGATGAAATAAGTGGACAACCATTAGTTGACGTGATTCTCATCCCCAATGCTTCTGTATGTGGAGTGTGTCTTAGAGTTGGAAAAAAGTTCAGTAAACCTCCTTTTTTCAATTTCATTTAGGGGAGTTGCTGAAGCTAAATAGTGAATAAAACAAGATACTGTTAATAAAACATGTTGGTAATCCTTATTGCATAGTGGCCCTTTAAGTTTTGGCAACACACTGTGTTTGCAAGTTTATTTAGCCCCTTTTTCATGAGTCTATTGATTCATATAGCATGTATCGGGGATTAATCGAGGTGAGGGGCTTGTACAACCAACAATGCTCTGTTGTGTCACTATACGTTATCATCAGCACTGGGGAGAGCCTCAATGATATAATGCTATGTCTACAGCTACTGCTGTGAAAATGAATAGTCAACGTGGTAAACTTAAGACTAAACAGGTGGAAATCAAAATTTCTTCAATTCAGCTTTTAAATGACTGTTTAGTAAATAACTACCAATATGCCTAAAACTACTCATGAACAAGCCGCATAGAGCACTGGAAACCCACTGCACACAATGAATTAGAACACAGTATGCACGGTGCTGCTGTAAGTAAGACTAGAGCACAGTACGGGACGCTAGCTGCTAACCATGTTGCAAGTGTTGGGTTCTGTAGTATCAGCGGTTCCTTCTTTTTGCTTAGACTGTTGTAAACGCGGATTCCTGTGTCATGTCCACTAGGTGGCACCCAATGTCCGGAAGCTGAGGCGTACACGCTGTGGACTCGTATATTCCGGTGTCCTGCCTCCACGCCGGGTGGTTTATAGGCGGCGAGAAGCAGTCTGCAGCCTGTCCGGATCAGGGGCCGCATGCTGCCGCCTGCCCGACACTCACTTCGAGCAAAGAAAGTGCCAAGGTTCCAAATGGAATGTGGTGGCTCTCAGAGGCAAGGAGAAAGCTCCACAGACTGTCAACCAGCTCCTCCTCTTCCTCTTCTCCTCCCCACTGACAGCCCTGACCTCACCGCTGCTCCTACACACACACACACACACACACACACACACACACACACACACACACACACACACACACACACTCTGATGGGTCACTGGATCTGGCACTGTGTGTGTTTACTGTACAGGGAGAGCGGTCAATCAGAAATGTCCCTCGCCTACTTGCACTCTGTTATTCCCGTGATATATTAAGCTGCCGCATTGTGTTTACAGGGCGGTGACTCCCGCTGTGACTGGAGCTGTCACCAGCACTCACACTGTAACTACACCTGCGGGCTATTGCGGTTCTACCACGTTTGCTCCTGTCAGCTGGGACTAGTGTTGCCTGCAAGTGATTTCACAGAAACGGCCACAAGGCAACTTTATTTAATGTTTTTGAATCAAGTCAGACACAAACACGGAGTAATGTCCTTAGTGCAGAGGACAGCCTTTCCATATAAGCAGAAAAACATTCACTAGAAATACTGGCTGTAAGTGACCCCAGGGACGGACTGTATATATGCTTGTGAAGGTGTACCGTGTATTTGGTTGTATGTACATGTAGTTAATGTATGTTTCTGTGTGTATATTCACTGTGAGCCCTGGTGTAAGTGAATATATGTAGGTCTTTGTGTGTAGTGTCAGGATATGTGGATTTAGAGTATATTTGAATATGTTTTTGTAAATAGGGTAGTATTAATTTTATGTGGTTTGAGTAGCATGGCACTATGTATAAGGGGTGAATTTAGGCAAAGTGTTTGTATGAGGTATGCAGGCCTCCAAATTTTGCATCTTAGATTTACAAACCAAATGTTAAATGTTACAAGTCACCTTAAAGGAACACTATAGTGTCAGGAGTACAAAGTGTATCCTGACACTATAGGTTTATAGGCCCCCCTAAAAATTGTGATTTACTCGTGGCTGGACCGCCCCTGCTCTGCCTCCTTGGCGGGTTCATCAATTTAGATTATCTCAGCCAACCCAATGTTTACCCTAGGAAAGCACTGGAAGGCTATTGTGCATACGCAGCAAAGCGCTAGGCTGCGCCAATCATCATCTCCTCATAGAGATGCATTGAATCAATGCTTCTCCATGACAGGCGTTCAGCATCTCCATGCAGAGCGTGGAGATGCTGAATGTAAGTGCTGCACATTTTGCAACACTGACACAGGAAGCACCTAAGTGTTCCTAGGCAGCAATGTAAACACTGCCTTTTCTATGAAAAGGCAGTGTTTACAACAAAAACCCTACAGGGGCAGGCTATACTCACCACAACAACTAAATAAAGCTGTAGGTTCTGGTAACTATAGTGTCCCTTTATGCTTGTGCGTGCAAAGGGGTAGGGGCTATAGAGGGGGGATGGGCCAGGGCTGTCTTTCTGCATGGGCACTTGCCTGGGGGGCCCACAAATATAGGGGCCCCACAGCGTTGCCCATGTGCCGAGGCCGACAGTGGAGATCCTTTTGATCTCCCCGCTGACCCACAGAGAGCCGGCCCTGCTCAGTTTCTTTGGGCCGGTGAGGAGATCAATGATCTTCCTCACCAGCTTAAGAGGCCCTTCGTCTGTAACAGAGAGAGGAGGGGGCTGGGACGCTCTGACACAGCACTCACCTTGCAGAGAAGTACAGACAGCCTGCAGCCAGAAAAGCTGCAGGCTAAAGACCACTGCTCACCACCGGACCACCTAGGCTGACAGTGTGTCCCCCTCCATGGATAAAGGTAAGAAGAAGGGGGGGAGGGGGGGCAAAGCTTTCAGTAATGATTTAAAAAATAAATACAAATATATATATATATATATATATATATAGTCTTAAAGGAAAACTCCAGTGCCAGGAAAACAATCCGTTTTCCTGGCACTGCAGGTACCCTCTCCCTCCCACCTCCATCCTAGGTAGTTGAAGGGGTGAAAACTACTTGCACTGAGACCAAAAGCGCAGGAAGGGGTGCAAGAAGGGGAAAAAATAAAGCGAAAAAACGTCTAATGGGTAATTGTTTAATTGCTAAATCCCTTAAAAGCAGCAAGCAGTGGAAGACTCGGACAAAGAGAGATAAGAGGTTTTTGCATTGTTTTTTTATGTCCCATTTATTATGGCTTCAATACAAGCCCAAGAAAACAATCAACTTTTAAAAAGGGAAAAAGAAAAGAAACCGGAGAATAAGACAAAAAAGCGGTTATCCTTTTTAACTCCGCCTCATTTACAGAGACAAGAAACAGATCATCAGAAATAAATGGATATTTCGATACCTGCAGTCAAAGAAACAGAAATATTGATGCCAAAGATTACATCTACTAAACAGCTTCCTAAGGAGATCATTCAGGACGATTTACGTGAATACCTAGATGCATGCTTTGAAACCCTATGAGATAAAATTAAAAATGAAATTCAAACAGGTCTCTCAGAGTTCAGAACGGAACCCCTATTATTGGAGAAAAAGATGAATGAAGAAAAAACAGTCCTTGGTATACCAACAAACCCAATTAGAAGACTCACAGGAAAGTCTAAAAAAGAAAATGGCAGATTTAGAATTTAAACTAGCCGATCTAGAAGATAGATTGTGACGCAATAACTTAAGACTTAGGGTAATCCCAGAAACAATAGCAAATTATAAACTAAATTAATTGATTCTAGATTTATTCCTTCAATTGGGCATTCAACTAACAAATCCCCTAAACATTTTGGAACGTAGTCATAGAGTAATGAAACCATCTACCGTACCTGAAAGTCTACCAAGAGATGTTCTCATCTGTTGCACATCAAATAAAGTGAAAGAACAAGTCTTGAAAGCAGCAAGAGTGATTAGACTCAAGGAAGCATACAATAAAATCTCTATTTTTCCTGATCTGTCTTATTATACCAGGATGAAAAGAAAGCCATTTGCATCTTACGCCAAAGGAACATTCGTTATGCCTGGAGATACCCATGTAAAATCATTATCTCTTATGAGGCGAAGATACACGCTTTCTCGGACACACTAGCCTTATCTAAGTGGTTCAAGGATCTGAACTTTGATTTGAGTTAAGAGGCACCTAAAACTGAAAAGAGAAAGCTATAAAGACCGCAGGATAACGACTTTTTTTTTGGGGGGGGGGGGGGGGGGATAAAGATGACCTTAAGTATTAATTACTTTATACAACTTAAAGCAGGTTGATAAGTATGACAATTTTTGAAAGAGGGATATTTCACGTAATTATGCACGCTAATAAAGTATCACAAGTGATTACTTTGATATATTTTAAAAAAATTTCTTATGAGCAAACTAGATTTAAAATATCAGGATAACTGTATAACTCACGAATATCACATAGATTTAAAAAAACAAATATATGGATAATTTAAAAGAATTGTAGATAAATTATAACATGTTAAGTAATCTATACAAAAGTCACACAAGATGATAAAGATGACCTTAAGCACTAATCACTGTATGTAAAGTAGGATGATAAGCATGACAATTCATGCAAGAGTGATAATGCATGTAACTATTGATGTTGGAAAGTGTTGCAAGTGGTTACTCACTTTCTGTTTAATCTGTTGGGGTTGAATCTAGGGAGAATCTAAGAGAATTATAGATATGCAAAGTAATGTTTACACAAGACATATAAAAGGATAAAGATGACATTAAGCACAAATCACTTTATGTAATTAAAGTAGGACAATAAGCATGATAACCTAGAACGATAATTATCTATGTTGGAAAAGCTTTACAAGAGGTTATTTTCATTTGTATTACCTTGTTTTCCTTCCCTTTTCCCAAATTCAAGTTTTTAGGGTTTCCTGTGATTATTTGTTACAACTCTCTCCCATTAAATATGATCGTGGTGAGAGGCACAATGAGGTGGGGTAAACCACTGGGGACCCTTCCAGACTTCCTTATAGGGTTGTTCTTTTTACATGTCACTGTCTTTGTATTATTGTCTTGTCTTCACGTAAAATTTAATCAACAAGTAGTGTGTTCAATAACTGAGTCGGGAACCCATGTGGCGGTTCTAATTTTTTCATGATATTTGGTCATGATATTAAACAGAAGGTATTTGTGCCCCAAATATGGGACACAAGTTGATATTATAAGGATAGATTTATTAATGCTCAATTCGCCACAAAAAAAGGAGAATTTTAGTTGACCGCATGAAAAAAGAAAATGCTCACATTATATGTATCCAAGAGACCCATTGGCAACAAGCAGATGGAAAAAAAAAAAACTAAGTTTAAAGATTTTCCTCTCTCCATTTACTCATCTTTTAAGGAGAAAAAGAAAAAAAGAGTAGTAATTTTATTCTCAGCAAAGTTGAATGTTTCTATAAAACATCAGTGCACAGTCAAAAATAGGCAGATGGATCATAACGATCTGTAATATAGATGAGAAAATGTACACAATAGCTAATATCTATGTTGCAAATCCAGTATATACAAAAATTTGTTTTGAAATTAGATAAACTTAAGCAAGAATCAGTTATAGTAACGGGAGATTTTAATTGTGTACTTGACTCTAAACTAGATAAAAGGTCAGAGAAAGGCAAAAAAAAAAACTTCCAAGAATGTCTTTAATCAAGCCAGGAAATTTTGTAACATTCTTCAAAATGTGGCTCTCTATGATTGTAGGAGGACTTATCACCCGTCCGAAACAGATTTGACCTGTTTTAGCAAAACACACTGTGCATATTCTAGAATCGAAATAATTCTGATAGATTGTCATTTGCTGGAGAGAGTAAAATCTTCTAACATTATTTCAATTACATGGTTGGACCACAATATGGTTAAACTGAAAACCCAATTTACTAGACATCGCCCAGATTGGAAATTAAATGATAAATTACTTATATCTAAAGTTAACAGAGGCCATATCGCAAAGGCAATAGATCTATATTGGTTAGATAACAGGTATAATGAAGTTTCACCTATGATGAAATGGTGTGCCTTTAAAAGTGTCATTAGAGGTCATATAATCAGTTTAGGAACACATGCAAAGTTTACCAGAGAAAAGTCTCATAAATCAGATTTATATATTGAACTTGATTAATGTAATAAATGAAATATATCGTCCCCTTTTAGAGCTTTATCAAACAAATATTCTTGAAAATAAAATCAATGACATCTTAATATTTAAAGTAAACCGAAACAGGCAATTTATGAAAACTAATTATTACTATTGGGGGAATAAAGCGAATAAATTACTTACCAGTAAACTTAAATCACAACAAAATAATAAATAAAATAAGACAAGGCCTAGAAGTAATATTAGACCCTACAAAAATTGGCACTGTTTTTAAAGCATGTTATTGTACTTTATACCATTTGCCTGTAGCATCCTCTCAAGAATCTATAAATAAATATTTATCTGATAAGGATCTTCCCTGCTTAAATAATTATCAGCTAGAGCAATTAAATGAAAGAATAACGCCACAGAAAATTGCAGAAGCTATTAATGCAATGAAAATAAATAAGGCTCCTGGGTGGGATGGTGTTGTTGATTCTTTCTATTAAATATATAAGGAGTTGGTCCTTCAGAGACTCGCTAACTGTTTTAATTCAGCTATGTTTATGGGGGAGATGCCAAAAGAGATGCTTGTAGCCAACATTTTTCCTATACTCAAACAAAATAAAAACCCAGAAGAAATCGCAAGTTGCAGACCAATTGCATTGCTGAATACCGACTATAAAATCTAAGCTTTGGTTTTATGTAAAAGAATAAAAAATATCATGTCCACTCTAATTGGGCTTCGTTCCGGGGAGAACGTTAACCAACCATATCAGGAACATTTTAAACATAAATGCGAAAGTCCATGCCACGAAAATCCCCTTTCTTACTATGGCTCTCGATGGAGAGAAAGCTTTTGATAGTTAGTTGGGACTTTATGAGAACAACTTAAGAGGATTTTTTTGGGGGGGAGGGGGGAATGGATTCTCTCAGCAATTATGGCCCTCTATTCCTCTTTATCGAGTAGAATAGTGGGAGTGGGAATTAGGTTTGAATGGTTTGACATCTCAAATGGCACCCGCCAAGGTTGTCCACTTTCTCCACTCCTTTATATCCTAGTGGCTGAAACATTAGCACATAAAATCCATTCGAATTAAAAAATAAAGGGCTTTCAAATAAATTATTAAGAATTACAGATTAACCAATATGCAGATAACACTTTATTAACTCTTGTAAACCCCATTTCTTCAGTACCAGAGGTAATGAATACAATAGAGCAATATAGCCTTTTTACAAACTATAAACTCAACGATTAAAAAACTGTTGTACTACCCATTTATATAAAAGAAAAATATTATCTTTCTTGAATAAACATTATTCATTTAAAATGGGAAAAAAGGGTTTTAAATACCTTGGCATAAACATTGTATACAACCCCTCTAACATAATGAAGGCCAATATAATTCCATTATTATGAGAAATTACTCACCTTTTAAAACAATGGAGTACACTGGAAATATCATGGTGGGGCAGAGTCAACTCTATAAAAGCATATATCTTTCCTAAGATAATCTATTTATTAAGAATGATCCCGATGACTATACATCACTCATGGCTGACTCTGATCAATAACATCTTTTGAAATTATGTATGGCTTAATAAGAAACCCAGAATAGGGATTGATCTTTTATATTTAAAACATAAACAAGGAGGAATAGGTTTTCTAAAATTTGTTTATACCATCAAGCGGCCCTTTTAATGCATACGATTACCACAATTAAGCAAGAAAATAATATCCAAAATTGGTTTTGAATTCAATCTAATGATATCAAGGAGGAAGGTAACGAGGTTAATTTGTTCTGGTCAACAAGAATGAATACCGTATATACTCGAGTATAAGCCGACCCGAATATAAGCCGAGGCCCCTAATTTTACCCCAAAAAACTGGGAAAACGTATTGACTTGAGTATAAGACTAGGGTGGGAAATGCAGCAGCTACTGGTAAATTTCTAAATAAAATTAGATCCTAAAAAAAATATTTTTATTGAATATTTATTTACTGTGTGTGTATATAATGAATGCAGTGTGTGTATGAATGCAGTGTGTGTGTGTGTGTATGAGTGCAGTGTGTGTATGAATGCAATGTGTGTGTGTATGAGTGCAGTGTGTGTATGTGTGCAGTGTGTGTATGAGTGCAGTGTGTGTATGAATGCAGTGTGAGTGTGTGTGATGCAGGGTGTGTTTGTGTATGTGTTGCAGAGCCTTGGTGGTGGGTGGGCATTTTTATTATTATTTTTTTTAATTACTATTTTAATATTTTTTTTGTTTTATTATTATGTTTTATTTTATTATTTTTTAAATATTATTTTATTATTATTTAGATTTTATTTTCGTCCCCCCTCCCTGCTTGATAGCTGGCCGGGGGGGGGGGGGGGCTCTCACTCCCTGGTGGTCCAGTGGATGGGCTGTGTAGGAGGGGGCTGGCAGCGAGCGTTTACTTACCTTTTCTGCAGCTCCTGTCAGCTCCCTTCTCCTCCGTGCCGGTCCGGTCTGATTCCTCTGCAAGTCCCAGTGTAAGTCTTGCGGCCGCGCGGAGCGCTGCCACGGTAACCCGTGGCAACGCTATGACCCCGCGGCTCTCGCAAGACCTGGCCGCAGGTTAAGGAGGTTATTGGATTCCAATGTAAAATGGAAAGAGGCATCGCCTCTCAATTTTGTATTAAGTCATATAGATACAAAATTTGGGACAACTGGATTAAGATTATCGATATGCCTACTATAGATTGAATCTGAATACCCCCATTGTCTGGTCAAATTCTGTCACAGTGGAATATCCTGACTCGCAATAATGTAAAAGGGAAGCAACAAACTTGCTTACTGAAAATAGAAGTGTAAAGGATTTGTTTTATGTATATATGTTGTATGTATTGTTAAATGTGATGTATGCCATGGTGAAGCGAGTTGACGTAGCGTGGCGTGCTACATCCTTGTGGAACGCGGCTGAGGGAGAAATCGAGGGAGCTGAGGAAATGATCTGACTTACCAGGTGTGCCATTCGGGTGCTGCAAAACGGAGATGATGCAGGGGGATGTAGGGAGCCTTCCTCACGCCGGATAAAGCCACAGCCAGCCAAATAATACAAGGCAGCTAACCCTTTTAAATACATTCAAAGTGAATATAAAACAACACCAACAGGAGAAAACAGCAAGTGGGAGCACACCTTCATAGGCCAAGTGGCAATAGCAATAGCTACCACTTTTCTGTCTTTTTTTTTTTCTATGTTTATTCTGCAGAGGCTGGTAAAAAGCGAGTCTCCTGACAATTAGTGAACCTCTTAGAAGAGGGGAAATAGAGATATGATAGAGAGCTGCATACAGGGGCAATGATTTAAAGACTATCTAAACCCAGTCAGAGGCGTAGCGTGGAGGGTACAGGGGGGGGCGGCCGCACCGGGCGCAACATCTGGGGGTGCGCGCTCGCACTCGCAGCTCTCTGCCCCTGCCTGGCTCACTCACTCTCTCTGCAGTGCTGGCTGTGCGAATCCGATCCGAGCCGCTGGGTCGCCGCCCACTGTGGGGGGGGGGGTGCCAGGAGTGCGGTGCGGTGGGTGCGAAGAGAGAGAGCGAGGGACTATCTGGGGGAGGGACAGTGCAGCGGCCGCCCAGCGCAGCGCTGAGCGCGGGAGAGAACCACACCAGACCAGCCCTTACAGCAGCAAGAAGAAGCTGGCAGCGGCGGCAGGTGACACAGGCCAGAGAGGAGAGAGGGAGCCAGTGGTGACAGACGCTGCAGGAGGAAAACCTAGGAGGACCTGCTGACTGCTGTGATCGGGTCCGGGACAGCCGGTGAAAAAAAAGGTAGGAGTCAGGACTGACTGGAGTAGTACTGGGCTCAGTGGGCTGGCTGTGTAGTGCTAGCAGAGCATCTCCCAAACTGAAGTTTCTTTGGGATGTTCCCGGTCTGCAGGTCAAGACTGGCATGTTGAGCTGACCAGATGGATTGAAGTTTGGTTGGTTCAACAGTGACGAGACAGATTTCGATCCATATGTAGCTGCTCCAGCTCAACATAAGTTGATGTAAGCCAGTGGGTCTAGGCCTAGCAACCTTTAATTTTTTTTTATTTTTTTTTGCTGAAAGAGTAAGGCAATTGGCATGAAGGTGAATAAACATTATGTTAAGAGTAAAGAAATGATTATACAATGAAGGGGTGCTAAAAGTGCAGCAAGGCAAGAAAGTGATTTTTTTTTTTTTTTTTTTAAGAATTTTAGCAGAATACTACACCTATATCATGCCATACAAAAAAGAATCTGGTGCACAAGGCAGGAAGAGGAGAAAGATAGAGACAGAGCAACAAGCTAAGTTAGCTGGAAGCCTTCACCGGTTTTTGGTGAGTATTGCTGAAATTACAGCAGGACCATCAGCAGCACCACAGGAGACTCATAATCCTGATCCTGTGTCAGTAGACATTCCTGTTCCTGCATTAGAAGCAGAGACAGTTTCATCTAAGGATGTTTATACTCAGCCAAATCTGCCAGAAAATATTGACCAAAAAGTTTATACTGATATTGGCTATTGGCCTGAAACCATGGATGAAACCTTGAAAACTGAACTTGTCAGGCTAAAGGGAAAAGTTCATTTGGAAAGTCAAGTGGATTTAATGCATGGAGAAAGTTAAGCCCTAGATTACTAGAGCATGAGCGCAGTTCATATCACTTGAGTGCATTTACAATATGGAAAGAATTAGAAATGCGGCTGCATAAACAGGAGACTATTGATGCTGCTGCCCAGCTTGCACAACAGAGGTCATTTGAAAAAATGGAAGGCAATCTTAGTCAGAATACTTGATTGTATTCTGTATCTAGCCAGGCAAACCTTACCCTTACGTGGTCACTCTGAAGATTTAAATACAGATGATAACTGTGGAAATTTCTTAGAAACTTTCAAGTTACTCGCCAAATATGACCCAGTTGCCAAACAACATCTTCACAGAGTACAACGCACAGATGGTTACATTGTGTCCTATCTCTCTCCACAGAGCCAGAATGAGTTTATTAGCCTGCTTGGCGATCACATTCGAACAGTCATGTGCTTGGAGGGTAAGGGTTTCTTTAACTAATCTAGTGGAAGAGACTCGAGTGCTAAAATCCACGGGTTAGGGGGCGCAAATTACTTGCCTTGCCCCGGGTGCTGACAACCCACGCTACGCCACTGAACCCAGTTAATCCAATTGAATTTCTGCCCATGGTGTGGGACAGAGTATTAAAAAGGTCTACAGTGAGCCATGTGGAGTTGCCCAGATATTTACTGTCTGTATATTTCTCTTCACTCATATAACACTTTCCACCTATCCCCTATTTCTGCTACTTAGCGAGATTTTTTGCGCAATAAAATAAGAAACAGAATAAGAAGGAAAGAGAGGGAAAAAAGTAAGGAAGGATAAAAAAAATAATAAAACATAATTGCATACTAAGAGAAAAAGGTGAAGGTGGGAGTGAAGGTGTGGAGGAGAAGAAGAAGTTAGGGAGCAAGAAACGCAAGACAGGAAAGGGCACTAGCCTAAAGAGCATATAACTTCCAGAAAAAAAGAGATAAACTAAAATATAAAAACAAATGAAAATACAAATGGCTACAGAAAAGACACAAAACGGCAAGTACCTAAAAAAAGAGAAAAAGCCTGACAATAAAACAGAAAAACGCCTCACCTTCTTTTCACCAAACCTAATAATATAACCTAATATTCCATCAGAGGAAGGCATAAATAAAGGACAAGCGGAAGAAATTCAAGAGAAGGAAGAAATGAATATGACAACTTACTCAGACACTTAGATACAGATATGTGTAGAAGAAATCTAAGCTAACACTCTAGACATAAAGAAAGAACTGTTGAATCTTAACCAACGTTTCCTAGGCATAGAAGAAAAACTAAATGGATTGGAACAAAAGGAAAAAGTCCACAAAGAAGAACATCTGATGCTGGAACAAAAGATGGCTGACATGGAAAAAAACTGATAGACCTAGAGCAGGGGTCCTCAAACTACGGCCCACGGGCCGGATCCAACTCGCCAGAGTCCTGAACCCGGCCCAAGCAATTAGGGCCACCTGATGGGGCCTGGTCAGCGTTGCAGCCGTGCAATAGCACGACCGGGCCCCTTTAAAAAATTGCAGCCGCAAGGTAGTGCTGGGAGGAAGTGACGGCCTGTGCAGGAGGGAAGAAAGACAGAGCCACCCTCCGGCAAAAAAAGTAAGAAAAATTAGCTATGTGTGTGTGTATATATGTCAGTATGTGTATGTATGTATATCTGTGTGTATGTATTTCAGTATGTATGTCTGTGTGTGTGTGTATGTCTGCATCTATCTGTATGTATGTCAGTATGCATGTATGTCTGTGTCTGTGTGTATGTATGTCAGTATGTGTCTATCTGTATGTATGTATGTACGTACGTACGTCAGTATGTGTTTGTATGTCTGTCTGTGTGTATGTATGTCAGTATGTGTCTATCTGTATGTATGTCAGTATGTGTCTATGCATCTCAGTATGTATGTCTGTGTGTGTATGTATGTGTCTGTATGTCAGTCAGTGTGTATATTTATGTATGTATGTCAGTGTGTGTATTTATGTATGTCTGTGTGTATGTATGTATGTATTTCAGTATGTCTGTGTGTGTCTATGTATCTCAGTATGTGTTTGTATGTATGTATGTCTGTCTGTGTGTATGTATGTTAGTATGTGTCAGTATGTATGTGGTTGTATGTATGTCAGTATGTATTTCAGTATGTATGTGTATGTATGTGTCACGATCTGTTCTGTTTTGCAGAGATGTCTGGCTTTGGCTTCTTGTATCCAGTACTCTTTTTACAATTCTTGTTTAGTTTTTCTTGTTTTTTTCTTGTTTTCTATTCAATGTCTGGTTTTCTTTATGCTGGGTTTTTTGGGGGTTCATTCCTTAATTCCGCTTCTAGAATTCCCAGTCTCTTGGATTCTTTTAAATGTTTGTTTTTTGTTGCCACACCCGTTCCTTTGCCATTAATCCTTTTGTTTCAGTTGGTTCCTGCAGGCAGTGGTTTCATGTCCTCTGCCCCGTTCTTTGCAGGTAAGTACTGTGTGTGTGTTTTATTGTTGTTTATTTAGTCATGCATATCTAGGCAGTTAGGACCCACCGTAATTGGAGTAGTTTGGCGCTGTGGTAGGCTGCATACATCTTGGCCATTTATGTATATCTAAATCTCCAATGTTTTACATATATAGTACTTAGTTATGTCTCCTCTTGTTTTGCCTTATATCTCTTGTCTTGTTTTATTTTGTATTCCCAGTCCATGTACAGTCCTGTCCTGCTCCTGTTCTGTTAATGTTTCCCTTATGTATTGTGTACATGTTCTGGGTTCTGCTTTTTATCTTTCTCCTGTTTTGGGGTCTTCTAGTTTTGTATTGTTTTCTTGTTTGGTGACTATTCTAGTCTTACCTTGTTTCTAGTACTGGATAAATATCAGCAATTCATCTGCTCTGGCTTCCGCTAAGCTGTATCAGGGTCTTGATAAGTGGCCGCACAAACACTGGTGCTCAACGCCAGGGGGCGTGTGGTTACCCTGCACCAGGCCCTACTTATCCACTTCCACGCTGAAGACTCCTCTCATCATCTACATCAAGCACAGGGGTCCCAGTCTTCGGACCGCCACCCTGACAGTATGTCAGTATGTATGTGTATGTATGTCAGTATGTCTATGTATGTCAGTATGTAATGTGTGTGTGTGTATGTATGTACTTATGCGTGTTTGTGTCTGTATGTTAGTATGTGTCTGTGTGTCTGTATATGTCTATTTCAGTCTGTTTCAGTATGTATAGGAATTTGTTCAAATTATTTTCAAACTATAGTCTGGCACCCAACAGTGTCTGAGGGGCAGTGAACTGGCCCCATGTTTAAAAAGTTTGAAGACCTCTTAAGAATTAGAGGAGTATCAGAACAAATAAATCTAAAAAATCTGGAATCACACATAGAGGAATTCTTTAAGCATTTGAAGGTAGAATGGGACTCCAGAATTCCCATAATGGAAAGATGCCGTAGAGTGAACAAACCTAAGGGTGTGTCACATCCTGTTCCTAGCTGCGGATCATTCTGGCTATGGCTTCTGGTATCCAGTACTCTTTTTACAATTCTTGTTTTGTTTTTCTTGTTTTTTTGGTTTTCTAGTCTATGTCTAGTTTTCTTTATGCTGGGTTTCTGGGTTCATTCTTATATTCTGTCCCTGGATTTCCCAGTCTCTTGGATTCATTTAAATGTTTGTTTTATTTGCCACACCCGTTTGTTTTCCATCATTCCTTTTTGTTTCAGTTTCCTGCAGGCAGCTGCTTAAGGCTTCTGCCCTTTCTTGCAGGTAAGTGCTATATATGTCTTCTTTGTTTGTTTTAGCATACATTAGGCAGTGTAGGTCCTGCCAGATATGGGGTACATTGGCGTTGTTGGCAGGCTTATGCAATGTATGATCATATAATGTAGCTAAATCCCCATGATTTTCATATATAGTGCTTAATTATTTCTCCTCTTGTTTTGCCTATCTTATCTTGTCTTGTTTTAGTTTGTATACCCAATCCATGTACAGTCCTGTCCAGTCATGCCCATGTTATGTTCATGTTTCCCTCGTGTCTTGTGTACATGTTCTGGGTTTAGCTTCCTATCCTTCTCCGGTTCTGGGTTCTCCTAGTTCTATCTTGTTTTTCATGTTTGGTGCCTACCTCTAGTCTTGCCTTGTTTCTGTACTGGATACATTCTTGCTGCATAGTCTCCCTATTTAGCTCCTGGGAGGTCTGCTTAATTTCCTAGCTCCTAGTTCCTGGGATCCGCATAAGCTGATTCAGGGTCTTGGTATGTGGCTGCACAAACGCTGGTGCTCAACACCAGGGGGCGTGCGGTTACCCTGCACCAGACCCTGCTAATCCACCTCCACACTGTGACTCCTACTCTGATCATCAGGCATACTGGGTCCCGGTCCTCGCACCACCGCCCGGTCAGTGTCTGGGTCCCGGGCACCGGACCGCCACCCCTGACAGTATGGCCGTAGGCCCTTGGAGTTCGTGGAGTGGACTTTTCAGCTTTCCTGATCTGCCCTGTCTGTATCCTGTCCAGCCTGGATTATGCAGCATACAAGAGTTCCTGTATCTAGACCAGTCTGCTGGAGATGACTTCCTCATTCTTGTTCAGTCTGTCTGATTCCTGTGTTGGAGGGGGTCAATCTGCTAAGCAGTTCGGTGGTCTCTGCAGGTGTCATCTTGTGATGCTTTGTTCCTGGTTCTGGTTCCGATTCCGGTTTTGTGGCAGTGCTCCTGTTCTGGCGGTGATCTTCATTCGTTTCCGGTGGTTCCTATGCAAAAGGCATCTCCGGTGGGGGATCCTTGCCTCCGTGGAAGACAAGAGGACTTCGTTGCAGGATCCGCTCGCCATTCCTGGTCTCTGCCTGGGAGCGTCCGGAGGTCGCCCCTTAGGAGGGGAGTTATGTCACATCCTGTTCCTCGTTGCGGATCATTCTGGCTATGGCTTCTGGTATCCAGTACTCTTTTTACAATTCTTGTTTTGTTTTTCTTGTTTTTTTGGTTTTCTTTTCTATGTCTGGTTTTCTTTATGCTGGGTTTTTCTGGGTTCATTTCTGTAATCCGTCCCTGGAATTCCCAGTCTCCAGGTTTCCTTTAAATGTTTGTTTTATGTTGCCACACCCGTTTGTTTTCCATCATTCCTTTTGTTTCAGAGTCCCTGCAGGCAGCTGCTCAAGGCTTCTGCCCTTTCTTGCAGGTAAATGCTATATATGTCTTCTTTGGTTGTTTTAGCATAAATTAGGCAGTGTAGGACCTGCCAGATATGGGGTACATTGGCGTTGTTGGCAGGCTTATGCAATGTATGATCATATAATGTGACTAAATCCCCATGATTTTCATATATAGTGCTTAGTTATTTCTCCTCTTGTTTTGCCTATCTTATCTTGTCTTGTTTTAGTTTGTATACCCAGTCCATGTACAGTCCTGTCCAGTCATGCACATGTTATGTTCATGTTTCCCTCGTGTCTTGTGTACATGTTCTGGGTTTAGCTTCCTATCCTTCTCTGGTTCTGGGTTCTATTAGTTCTGTCTTGTTTCCATGTTTGGTG
The DNA here is from genome assembly GCF_036172605.1 of Pelobates fuscus. Taxonomy (NCBI): domain Eukaryota; kingdom Metazoa; phylum Chordata; class Amphibia; order Anura; family Pelobatidae; genus Pelobates; species Pelobates fuscus. The sequence goes on along the minus strand of NC_086317.1, from coordinate 326,248,180 downwards.
TCTTTCCTAGCTTTGTCTTGTTTCTGTACTTGATACACTCCTGCTGCAGAGCCTCCCTATTCAGCTCTTGGAGGTCTGTTTAATTCCTGCTCCTAGTTCCTGGGATCCGCTGAAGCTGAATCAGGGTTCTGGTATGTGGCTGCACAAGCGCTGGTGCTCAACACCAGGAGGCGTGCGGTTACCCTGCACCAGACCCTGCTAATCCCCCTCCACACTGACTCCTACTCTGAACATCAGGCATACTGGGTCCCGGTCCACGCATCGCCGCCCGGATAGTGTCTGGGTCCCGGGCACCGGCCGCCACCCTGACAGCGTGTCACAGAACATCTTCCAAGAGATGTATTGATAATCTCCACCTCCTCCAAAATTAAGTTGCAAATTCTAAGAGCCGTAAGAAGTAATAAATGCGCAGAAGAATACGAAACACTGAAAATATTCCAGTATCTGTCATGGCACACTAATTCTAAGACAGAACAATATTAATTATCGATGGGGATTCCCAACGAGAATTATCATATCTCATGAAGGGAACACTACCACCATCAATTATGCAGAAGACCTAAAAAGCTGGTTAACCAAAAATAACTTCAATCACTAGTCAACAAAGAGGGAGGTCCCAAATATTAGAGGGGAGAGAAAAGAAAAAAAGGTACTAGCGACACTTAACCTCTTAACAAAGGAAAACGGAAAAATAATCATACATGAAATAAGAGAAGGGGATTCCCCTTCTAGCACAAGGGGATAAACGGGATATCACGGAGATACAAAAAGTATAACTAAGAAGCTAGGGAAACAAAGAAATGAAAATAGAAAAATGCAGAACATTGATTAAACAGTCACTCAATAAGATAAGCAATGCACAAAATGGAAGAAAATTATCTTCCTATTAAGTTTACACAAATTAGAATGGAATGAAATAATGTACACTAAAGATTACATGAAACAAAGGAATTTATAAATATATAGAAGGGCACACACTTACACAAGGAGGAAAAGAAAGAAAGGGGTAAGGGAAAAGAGTGATATATTCAAGAATAACACAAGTTTTGTAAAATGGAAATGTAAAACAATAATCAGTTAAAACACTTTAGAAAAATACATTCGATATTAAGCTGAGAGTACGCAGGGGGTCGATTTACAAGGCTCTCCCTATATCTATACACATTAAGAACATTAATGCGTACTTGGGTGGTTTTCTTCTTTCACACTTTTATTTTTATTACTTATATATTTATTTATATATATCTTCACTTATATCAGCAGTTCCTTTATGTAGGCTCCCCCTAGATCATCTACGCTAAGTACGCTCTTCCCACAGGATATTTGGGACCTATATCTCAGTATGTTTTGTATTACTGAAGATACTGTATGTTTTTTTTTTGCCATACATAACGTTTGTCTTAGGTTGACACCATTGCTTGGGATCAACCCGTCTTATTTTTATGTAATCACTAATAATTATGTTTTTATTCTTCTTTATAAAACTTTGGAAACCCATGGAGAGACAGAGCCTCGAGAACAGATAAGAAAATACAATTTAAGTTGATATCAATAGATGTCCGGGGGATCAACACACCATGTAAGAGGTCTATAATTCTGGACTAAAAAAAAAAATTAGGTACAAATCTGTGTTCTGCAAGAAACCCACTGGACAAGAACCAATCAAAATATATTGTACTCATCAAGATATCCGACTATTATAAGTGCGGCTCTAGAAAAAAAAAAAAAAAAGAGGTGCAGCATTCATGTTTGCAAAAAATGTCTAATAAATTATTAAATATCAAGACTTAGACCCAGAAGGATGTTATATCATTGTAATATGTGAAATAGATATTCACATTAGTTAACATTTATGCACCAAATAAATCTACAATAAAATATATCACAAAAGCGTTTAAGAAAATAGAGCAGATTAAACAAGGGTTGGTATTAATTATGGGGGACTATAACTGCGTAGTGGACCCTCTCAAAGATAGAAAGAGCCAGAATGACAGGATAACCAGGAAAACAACTGAAAATAGATTGCAAAATTTACTAAATAATCATAACCTAAGAGATATATGGAGAACATTTCATCCTTCAGACTTCTTCATACTTTAGAATCGACCTTATCCTGGGAAACGTGTCTATGCTATATCTTTTTTAAAGAATAGAGATACAGTATAGAGCATATGTTGGAGTATAGAGATAACTTTGATACATTTCAAAAAGAGTGGCGTATAATAGATTTTTTATTATATAAAAAAAAAAACAATGTTGAAAAAATTAAGAATATAATAAATCTTTTCTTTTTAGAAAATAAAAACAAAGGTACATCGGATATTACGGTCTGGTGAACTTATAAAAGCGTAGTTACAGGCCATTTGATAAAAATAGCTGCCATAAAAAAGGATTACCGCCTCTCTTCAAACTGTATATAAAATTAAGCGAATATAAGATGCAAAATAAAACAACCCCTTCCACACAAATAGCATGGAAGATTTAAGAAATAGAAAAACAGATAAATATCCAACGAATAAAGCAACCAAGCAGTTAGAAGCATTACAATCCAAGTGGTATTTAAAGGGTAAAAAGCCAGAAACAGTAATGTCCAATAAATTTAAAAAAGGGTAATATCTAAAATAAAACATAAAGAAACCTATTTAATGTCCCTAGAAAAAATAGGAAAGCGTTTCAGAGATTTTATCAGAATCTATATAATCTACCAAAATAAATATATGGCAACAAAAAAGAGATTGTGGAATTCTTTGGAAATTTAAACCACTTTCAACTATATAATGAAAACAGGAGAACTGATTGGCAACTATAGACCCATAGCATTAATCAATACAGATATTAAAATATTATCTTATATCCTTGTTGATCAATTAAAAATAGTCATACCACAACTAATCAATAATGACCAAGTAGGATTCATACCAGAGAGGTCTTCAATAAACAATCTCAGAAAAATAATAAACATATTAGAAGAAACAGAGAACAATGGAACCTCTCTAATGTTACTGTCAATAGATACAGAGAAAGCGTTTGACAGGGTTTCATGTTTGCCACCTTAAAACAATTTGGAATCACTGGACCAATATTACAAGCTATATCTGCTCTCTACAGCTCTCCATCAGCTAAAGTAACAGGGTCAGGATTCACATCACAAAACTTCAGTGTTAAAAATGGGACTAGACAAGGGTGCCCTCTTTGCCCTCTACTGTACATAATGGTGTTAGAACCCCTTGCGATTCTAATAAGACAAACCCCAAAATTAAAGGATTTACGAACTCCTTAGGACAAAGTACATTAAATATCTACGCAGATGACATCTTACTAACTTTAGAAGAACCTAAAACCTCAGTCCCAGAGCTTCCAAAGGAGAAAAATAAATACTTAATTATGTCAGGATATAAAATTAATATAGAGAAAGCAATATTTATAGCTGAAAATGTGAATAAAAGGTTAATTCATTTTCTTGTACAAAACCTTGGGCACTCAGAAAACAAGGATAGGCTAAAATATCTAGGTATAACACTAACGTCAGATTTAAAAGACATAGTAGAAGTCAACATTCTACCTTTACTAACCCAAACTAACAAAAATGTAAAGGACTAGAAAGGTATGGGATTTTCCTGGTCGGGAAGGACCAATATCCTAAAAGCATATATTTTACCAAAATGGCTGTACCTATGGAGAATGATCTCACTTAACTTCCCAGAAAACTGGTTATCTTTGCTACACATCTTTTTATAAATTTGTATGGGGCAGCAAGAAAGCAAGAGTTAAAATGAAAGTTTTGGCTTGATCAAGGCAGGATGATGGTTTGGAATGCCTGGGAATTTTACAATGCTATCAGTAATGCCAGTAAACTTTTCCATATAATGCTTACACAAAATATTGCTGCAACCCAAGAAACAGGGTACAAAATGGAAAAAGCTAAAACCAGGGTAGGGAACTTAACGTCACTATTTTGGGTCCTAGATGTGAACAAAAAATCCATCCAAGAGGCACGAACTAAATCTCAGATACTCAAAGAATTAATGAGTTGGTGGGACAAATTCTCAAACAACATGGGTCTCAGAAACATAATAATAGATATGCTCCCTCTTTCTAGTATTACAGTTATATTAGACAACATAAAAATAGACACTTAGAAGACTGGGGGGATAAGGGAATTCAAAAATATATTGGTGGAACATAAAATTAAAACCTTCAATTAAATTATGGAGGAATTCAACATTTCCTTCAAGGACACTTTTAACTTCTTGCGAATTAAGGGCCTTTTAGCAGAAATCTCCTTCAAAACGAGTGGGAGAAAATTACAATTCTCAAATATCTACTTGAATTAAAGAACTATAAAAACCTAATGGCAAAATGCGCTAAAGTTAGAAACATAGAAACATAGAATGTGACGGCAGATAAGAACCATTCGGCTCATCTAGTCTGCCCAATTTTCTAAATACTTTCATTAGGTGTCTATTTAATTCCCCTACTTTAACCCGTTTGTGTCACTATACCCCACTCCCTCTAGCATGTAAGCTCATTGAGCAGGGCCCTCAACCCCCTCTGTTCCTGTACGTCCAGTGGTCTGATCTCAATTATGTGTCTGTTAGTCCACCCATTGTACAGCGCTACGGAATTTGTTGGCGCTATATAAATAATAAAATAATAATAATAATAATAATTAGTCCCTGGCCTTATCTTATAGTTAGGATAGCCTTATGCCTATCCCACGCATGCTTAAACTCCTTTACTGTGTTAACCTCCTACCACTTCAGCTGGAAGGCTATTCCATGCACCCACTACCCTCTCAGTAAAGTAATACTTCCGGATATTATTTTTAAACCTTTGTCCCTCTAATTTAAGACTATGTCCTCTTGTTGTGGTAGTTTTTCTTCTTTTAAATATAGTCTCTTCCTTTACTGTGTTGATTCCCTTTATGTATTTAAATGTTTCTATCATATCCCCCCTGTCTCGTCTTTCCTCCACGCTATACATGTTAAGATCCTTTAACCTTTCCTGGTAAGTTTTATCCTGCAATCCATGAAACAGTTTAGTAGCCCTTCTCTGAACTCTCTCTAAGGTATCAATATCCTTCTGAAGATATGGTCTCCAGTACTGCGTACAATACTCCAAGTGAGGTCTCACCTGTGTTCTGTACAATGGCATGAGCACTTCCCTCTTTCTATTGCTAATACCTTTCTGCTAGCATTTCCTGCTGCTCTATTACATTGTCTGCCTACCTTTAAGTCATCAGAAATAATCACCCCTAAATCCCTTTCCTCAGATGTTGAGGTAAGGACTCTATCAAATATTCTGTACTCTGCCCTTGGGTTTTTACGTCCAAGATGCATTATCTTGCACTTATCCACATTAAATGTCAGTTGCCACTAGTGATGTCCCGAACTGTTCGCGAACTGTCCGCCGGCGAACAATAGCGTGTTCGCGTTGGGCGAACATATGCAAATTCCGGTCCGCCCCCTATTCGTCATCATTGAGTAAACTTTGACCCAGAACCTCACAGTCAGCAGACACATTCTGGGAGGGAGGGTCTTCTGCTGATTGGCTGGAATGTGTCTGCTGACTGTGAGGTTCCGGGCCAAAGTTTACTCAATGATGACGAATAGGGGGTGGACCGGAAATCGCATATGTTCGCCCAACGCGAACACGCTATTGTTCGCCGGCGGACAGTTCGCGAACAGTTCGGGACATCACTAGTTGCCACAAGTTATATACAAATGGAGACATGATAAACCGATAGAACTTATTAATAAATGGGAAAAAGAACTACAAGTACAAATAGAAGAATAAGAGTGGATAAGCTCTCTAAATAAACCAAATAAATATGTACACTTTTTAAATCTTACGGAAACTCAATTTAAACTCTCAAACAGATGGTACCTAACACCGAAACGTTTAAAGAAAATCTTCCCAGAGTCATCAGACAGTTGCTGGAAATGCAATATTAATGAAGGCAACTTAATCCATAGTTAGTGGCAGTGCACACCTATAAATAAATTCTGGAAAGATGTAACCAGTGTAATATACCAATAAAATGAAAAAAAAAAATTTTTTTAAGCCATAAGCGATTCTGCTAAACTTGCACTGGCCAAAAATGACAAAAAAAATATTGATGGTAATGCTACATATAATTACAGCAGTTAAACTACTGTTAGCAAGAAACTAGAAAACAGGGATAATTCCACGCACTCAAGAATTAATATCACAAATATGCAGCGACTTTGTGTTCAAGTGCTCGGGTGTGTAGACCAGAAATAATAGGAATTTGGCATATGGCCTCCAGTAGCGGCTCCAGGGATAGTATGAATAAGAGTGGGGAAAGGGGGCATCCCTGCCTAGTACCATTATTGATGCTCACGGGTCTGTCAGGGCCCCGTTGACCCGGACCCTAGATCTTGGGTCGGTGTAGAGTGCTTGTACCCCATATAGAAAAATATTTCCCAGGCCCATCTCTCGCAACAACTCTTTCATGAACTACCAATCCACCCGGTCAAAAGCCTTCTCCGCATCCGCGGAGAGAAGCAGTAGTGATTGCTTTCGTGACTGGGCCATAGAAATTGCATTTCGTACTCGGATGGTGTTATCCTTTGCCTCACACCCCGGAACAAAGCCGCTCTGGTCTGGGTGGATCAGCAGTGGGATCACTTTCTTCAATAGCTTCACATCTGCGTTAAAGGGATTCTCTAGTACCAGGAAAACAAACCCATTTTCCTGGCACTAGAGAATCATGGAGTGCCCCCCTTCTCACATAGCTGAAGGGCTTAAAACCCCTTCAGACACTTACCTGAATCCAGGGCCAATGTCCCTTGGCGCTGGGTCAGGCTCCGCCCACGCTCCTCCCCCTAATGCGCATGCACGGCAATGTCCGCACATGAGCATTAGACCTCCCCATAGGAAAGCATTATTCAATGTTTTCCTATGGGGATTCTGGCGACACTGTAGGTCCTTATGCATAGCATGAGGATGTCTAGTGTAGTTTAGACAACCATAAGTCATCTAAGAAGCCAGAAGTCCCTTTAGTGGCTGTCTGAGGAGGACTTAACCCTGCAAGGTAATAATTGCAGTTTATAAAAACTGCAATAATTACATTTGCAGGGTTAAGGGTGATGGGAGTTGGCACCCAGACCACTTCAATAGGCTAAAGTGGTCTGGGTGCCTACTATGTCCCTTTAAATAGCATGGGTTTGTAACTGGAACACGCTTCTGGGTCTTTCCCCTCTTTAGGCAGAATGGTGATGTATCCCTCGGGAAGGTGTCCTGTTGAAGTATAGTGTTATAGGTCTTCAGAGCTGCGGTTGTTGAATATCCCTGAAAACTTTATACTATTTTAGGGCCAACCCATCCGGGTTGTTCCGCCTACCTCTGTTATCAAGGTCCTCTACTTGTCTCCTCAATTACAAGAGCATGTTGCCCTGTCTAGTAGCTGTCAGGTCTAAAGTTTGGAGGTGCTGAGCCTCAGATTCCATAGCATCTAGTCTTGCTTCTAGTACATTCAGGTCCTCTCTCACTGCGGCAGTCTCCTGTCTGATTGCAGCCCTCAGCTCTGATACTATTGTCTTTTGATCAGCCTTGGTCAGCATGGTGGCTGATATTGCAGACAGCTCTGTTAAGATTTGTTGCAGAGCACCCTCTTGTGAGGAGACAGGCAATGATCCTGCATTACTCTCCATTCCTGCGGAGGCTGATGCTATATTTGGTGTTTGGCGCGGATCACGCTGGCTATCTGGCATGTATAGGTACTCGTCCATCGGGCCGGTCTGGCTCCGTGGCAAAGCTGCCCCGGACAGTTTTAGGGCGAATAACTGCTTATTTTCCCAATTTTCACCACTTTCATGCTAGTGTTTAAGTGCTCGTTGGGCCGGGTGTACGGAGCCTCTCACTCCATTCGCCGCCAGGCCACGCCCCCCCGACTTGCTAATTTCTATCGCAAATTCATACTCGACTTCTCCAATTTTCTTCAACTACTGTCACATCTCACTAAGAAAAACATCAAATAGTCCTAGTCACCTGAAGTTCAACGGTTTTTGATCCGTTGAAGCACCTTTTCACCTCGGCCCCTATTCTTCGATTACCAGATTCCAATAAACCATATTTTCTTATTTGTAGAGGCCTCTGATACTGCCACTGGAGCCATACTGTTTCAAAAAGACTGTAATCCAGGAAAATTACACCCTGTAGCTTTTTATTCCCGTAAATTAACGGAAGCTGAATCCAACTACAGCATTGGGGAACAAAGAATTGCTCGCAATCAAGAAAGCCTTTGATGAATAAAGACATCTCTTGGAAGATGACAATTACCCTATCACAGTATACACGGGTCACAAAAATCTCGAATATAATCACATAGCAAAATGTCTAAACCCTTAACAAGCCAGATGGGCCCTGTTCTTTTCTCAGTTTTCTTTCCATATTACATTTTGTCCAGGATTAAAAACATCTAAAAGCAGATGCCTTATCAAGAATGCTCTCCACAGACAATACTATAATCAAGGAGGATATGAATGTCCTACAAGATCATCATTTTGTGTGTGTAACTGCTAATTTGCTACAGGACATACAAAAACAATTCTTCATCTACTTCACTTCCTGTATGTCCAGATGGATATCCTATAGCTCATGGAAAGATATATGTAACATAATCTCTCTGTTTAAATATCCTACAACATTATCACATTTCTTTGTGTACAATACATCATATTCAAAGATATTTCTAGTGGCCTTCTTGAGAATAGATGTTTAAAACCACGTCAAGTCCTGTACGTTATGTGTATGAACTAAACATCTAATACCAGAACTGTGGGATTGCTGAAACCCTTACCTATTCCTTAATGCCATAGGTGATCTACCAAGATTACAAGCTATAATAGTATCATGTTAGTGGTGGATCACTTCACAAAGATGATCTATTTTATACCCATTAAAAGACTGGCAAGAAAACAGCAACCTTCTTCCACAATATGATTATCAAACTTAATGGTGTACCTCAATCTATTCTCTCTGACAGAGGACCTAAATTCACCTCTAGATTCTGGTGAGTCTTTTGTCGATTCTTGCATATTACTATAATTTGTCCACTGCTTTCCACCCTCAATCCAATGGGCTAACTGAAAGGACTAATCAAACCTTAGAGACTTATCTCCGCTGTCATACAACATACCTGCAGTCTAATTGTAAAGAACTCCTATCATCTGCAGAGTTTGCATGTAATGCCAATGTACATGACTCCACTCATGTTTCTCCATTCCAACTCAACTACGGCTACCAACTTGATTCCTTAATAGGTCTACCCATTATCACCACTGTACCAGAAGCAACTGACAGATTGAAACTAATCACAAAGGGGTTTGAATGAGCACTGCAAATCTTAATGGACAGTCAACAATTTTATATAAACGATACGTTGACCACACAAGAAGTCTTGCTTCATCCTATAAGGTTGGTCAATTCATCTGGTTATCTACAAAAAAATCTCAAATTATCTTGCCCTTCCAAGAAACTGGGTCCCATACACATCCTTCCTGTATCATCAAAAGAATTTTGCCTGTGGCTATCCAACTAGACTTTCCGAACCAATACCACATACATCCCACATTCCATGTATCTCTTCTGAAACCTCTTTCTTATGATCCCTTTCCTGCCAGATATCCTCCTCCATCAAGTCCTGTTGTTGAACAAAGTGAACCTAAAAATGAGGTGTAAAGCATCCTTGATTCACGCCGACATAGGGGCATCTTGGAATATATAATTAATTAGAAGGGCTATGGCTCCGAGAATAGGTTCTGGGAACCCACTGCTAACATGCATGCCCCACGTCTCCTCTGAAGATCCATCTTCTGCATCCTGACTAGCTTGCCCCTCTATGCCTCCAGAGGCGACATCCTACTAGGAGGGTACTGTCATGCCCTTGTCTGGCCCGACATTTACCTCCACTGCTCCTTGCTGCCAAACGCCAGATCATGCTGTACCTGTTCTGATTATCCATTACCTGTCTCCCGTTTAAGAACCTGTGAGACCTGCTACAGGCAGGGCACTCTCCCCTGGTTCCCTTAACAATCCCAAGCTCCCTGATAGCCTACATAATACAGGGGCAGTACTGTGGCTTGTCATATAAGGAATGGCCCTATTTAAACACATATCCTATCATTGCTCAGTTGTTTTGTCCGGTTTCAGTGGCTTCACTTGGCTGACTTTGTTCTTGTTCACCTGGATAGCTGACCTTTGGCTTAATTAGTGCTTCTGAACCTTGCTGCCTGGATTTTTGACTGTGGACTGTTTTGAATATGCCTTTGCCTAGCCCTTTTTTGGATTTTTCGCTTCGGACTTTATTCACATATTATATTACAACAGTGAGGATTGCATTCTGGGCTTCATACTCCAAGCCTGACATAACAACTGAGCACACACGGTATCCGCAAACATAGATGAGGCTATTCAATCATGACCAGACAAATGGGGGTGTTTAAGCATACAGGACCTGCAGAAGGGACAGCTCCATGCTTAAATCTGTGACCTCATGCCACTCCATCTGGTCCTGTGTCTGTTACCCCTGATGATGATCCATATGAACCTGAACCTGTTGTGCCAATGCCATAACGTTTCTCAGGTGACTATAATTTATACAGGGTATTGATGATGCAATGTCAATATTCACTGTGAAACCATGTACCTATTACAGTGATTATATTAAAGTTAGAACTGTGATTTCTCTGTTGGCTGGTTGACCTTCTACATGGGCACATTATCTGCTCCATACACAGAATCCAATCCTTAATTCCTGTGTATCTTTTTCTGCTGCTCTGGATCCCCTATATGATTATCCCAACTGCCTTCTCTCTGGATCCCCTATATGATGATCCCAAGCAGCCATTAGAAACTTGTTGGAACGTAATAACCCTGACGGATCAATTCAGAATTAGATTGAATACATCCTTAAAGGACCACTATAGTCACTCAGACCACTTCTGCTCAATTAAGTGGTCTGGGTGCCAGGTCCCCCAGGTTTTAACCCTGCAGCTGTAAACATAGCAGTTTCAGAGAAACTGCTATGTTTACATTGCAGGCAATCCACGAGGGGGGGGGGGGACACAGTGCAATACTGGCGCTGGCCAGTAGGTGGTGCCGTGTATGGAGAGAGACAGGGATAGGAAGCTACATCTTATCCCTGCTTCTCTCTCCCAACTGCAACCACAGGGAACCAGCACATGCAGCCAGCAACTCCTAGACTGCAGAGACAGCCTACAGATCAGGTAAGTGAGGGATGGGGGGGCAGCCTACAGATCAGGTAATTGAGGCATGGGGTGGGGGGGGGGCTATAGATCAGGGAAGTGAGGTGTGGGGGGCAGCCTATATATCAGGGAAGTGAGGCATGGGGGACAGCCTATGGATCAGGGAAGCGAGGCATGGGGGGCAGCCTATAGATCAGGGAAGTGAAGCATGGGGGGCAGCCTACAGATCAGGGAAGTGAGAAGAGGGGAGGGGAGAGACAGCCTATAGATCAGGTAAGTGAGGGATGGGGGGAAGAGAGACAGACTATAGATCAGGTAAGTGAGGGATGGGGGGAGGTAGCCTATAGATCAGGTAAGTGAGGGATTGGGGAGACAGCCTACAGGAAGGGTCAGCAAGGAGCAGGAAGGTAAAGTAAGAGAAGGAGCAGAAAGGAGAAGGAACAGAAATGAACAGGAAGGGACATCAAGGAGCAGAAAGGGGCAACAAGGAGCTGGAAGGGACAGCAAGGAGCACAACAGGTAAAGTAGGAGAAGAAGCACATAGGAACAGAAATGAGCAGGAAGGGGCTGCAAGGAGCACTAAGGGTCAGCAAGGAGAAGGAAGGGTCAGCAAGGAGCTGGAAGGTAAAGCAGCACAAACGTAAACTAGAAGGAGCAGAAAGGGTCAGCAAGAAGCTGGAAAGGACAGGAAGGGACAGGAGGAGCACAAAGGTAAAGTAGGAGAAGGAACAGAAATGAGCAGGAAGCGTTAGAAAGGAGCAGGAAGGGTCTGCAAGGAGCAGCAAGAGTCAGGAAGGGTCTGCAAGGGGCAGCAAGGGGCAGGAAGGGTCTGCAAGGAGTAGAAAGAGAAAGGAGCAGGAGGGCACAAAATATGCAAATTCCGGTCCGCCCCCTATTCGTCATCATTGAGTAAACTTTGACCCAGAACCTCACAGTCAGCAGACACATTCTGGGAGGGAGGGTCTTCTGCTGATTGGCTGGAATGTGTCTGCTGACTGTGAGGTTCCGGGCCAAAGTTTACTCAATGATGACGAATAGGGGGTGGACCGGAAATCGCATATGTTCGCCCAACGCGAACACGCTATTGTTCGCCGGCGGACAGTTCGCGAACAGTTCGGGACATCACTAGTTGCCACAAGTTATATACAAATGGAGACATGATAAACCGATAGAACTTATTAATAAATGGGAAAAAGAACTACAAGTACAAATAGAAGAATAAGAGTGGATAAGCTCTCTAAATAAACCAAATAAATATGTACACTTTTTAAATCTTACGGAAACTCAATTTAAACTCTCAAACAGATGGTACCTAACACCGAAACGTTTAAAGAAAATCTTCCCAGAGTCATCAGACAGTTGCTGGAAATGCAATATTAATGAAGGCAACTTAATCCATAGTTAGTGGCAGTGCACACCTATAAATAAATTCTGGAAAGATGTAACCAGTGTAATATACCAATAAAATGAAAAAAAAAAATTTTTTTAAGCCATAAGCGATTCTGCTAAACTTGCACTGGCCAAAAATGACAAAAAAAATATTGATGGTAATGCTACATATAATTACAGCAGTTAAACTACTGTTAGCAAGAAACTAGAAAACAGGGATAATTCCACGCACTCAAGAATTAATATCACAAATATGCAGCGACTTTGTGTTCAAGTGCTCGGGTGTGTAGACCAGAAATAATAGGAATTTGGCATATGGCCTCCAGTAGCGGCTCCAGGGATAGTATGAATAAGAGTGGGGAAAGGGGGCATCCCTGCCTAGTACCATTATTGATGCTCACGGGTCTGTCAGGGCCCCGTTGACCCGGACCCTAGATCTTGGGTCGGTGTAGAGTGCTTGTACCCCATATAGAAAAATATTTCCCAGGCCCATCTCTCGCAACAACTCTTTCATGAACTACCAATCCACCCGGTCAAAAGCCTTCTCCGCATCCGCGGAGAGAAGCAGTAGTGATTGCTTTCGTGACTGGGCCATAGAAATTGCATTTCGTACTCGGATGGTGTTATCCTTTGCCTCACACCCCGGAACAAAGCCGCTCTGGTCTGGGTGGATCAGCAGTGGGATCACTTTCTTCAATAGCTTCACATCTGCGTTAAAGGGATTCTCTAGTACCAGGAAAACAAACCCATTTTCCTGGCACTAGAGAATCATGGAGTGCCCCCCTTCTCACATAGCTGAAGGGCTTAAAACCCCTTCAGACACTTACCTGAATCCAGGGCCAATGTCCCTTGGCGCTGGGTCAGGCTCCGCCCACGCTCCTCCCCCTAATGCGCATGCACGGCAATGTCCGCACATGAGCATTAGACCTCCCCATAGGAAAGCATTATTCAATGTTTTCCTATGGGGATTCTGGCGACACTGTAGGTCCTTATGCATAGCATGAGGATGTCCAGTGTAGTTTAGACAACCATAAGTCATCTAAGAAGCCAGAAGTCCCTTTAGTGACTGTCTGAGGAGGACTTAACCCTGCAAGGTAATAATTGCAGTTTATAAAAACTGCAATAATTACATTTGCAGGGTTAAGGGTGATGGGAGTTGGCACCCAGACCACTTCAATAGGCTAAAGTGGTCTGGGTGCCTACTATGTCCCTTTAAATAGCATGGGTTTGTAACTGGAACACGCTTCTGGGTCTTTCCCCTCTTTAGGCAGAATGGTGATGTATCCCTCGGGAAGGTGTCCTGTTGAAGTATAGTGTTATAGGTCTTCAGAGCTGCGGTTGTTGAATATCCCTGAAAACTTTATACTATTTTAGGGCCAACCCATCCGGGTTGTTCCGCCTACCTCTGTTATCAAGGTCCTCTACTTGTCTCCTCAATTACAAGAGCATGTTGCCCTGTCTAGTAGCTGTCAGGTCTAAAGTTTGGAGGTGCTGAGCCTCAGATTCCATAGCATCTAGTCTTGCTTCTAGTGCATTCAGGTCCTCTCTCACTGCGGCAGTCTCCTGTCTGATTGCAGCCCTCAGCTCTGATACTATTGTCTTTTGATCAGCCTTGGTCAGCATGGTGGCTGATATTGCAGACAGCTCTGTTAAGATTTGTTGCAGAGCACCCTCTTGTGAGGAGACAGGCAATGATCCTGCATTACTCTCCATTCCTGCGGAGGCTGATGCTATATTTGGTGTTTGGCGCGGATCACGCTGGCTATCTGGCATGTATAGGTACTCGTCCATCGGGCCGGTCTGGCTCCGTGGCAAAGCTGCCCCGGACAGTTTTAGGGCGAATAACTGCTTATTTTCCCAATTTTCACCACTTTCATGCTAGTGTTTAAGTGCTCGTTGGGCCGGGTGTACGGAGCCTCTCACTCCATTCGCCGCCAGGCCACGCCCCCCCGACTTGCTAATTTCTATCGCAAATTCATACTCGACTTCTCCAATTTTCTTCAACTACTGTCACATCTCACTAAGAAAAACATCAAATAGTCCTAGTCACCTGAAGTTCAACGGTTTTTGATCCGTTGAAGCACCTTTTCACCTCGGCCCCTATTCTTCGATTACCAGATTCCAATAAACCATATTTTCTTATTTGTAGAGGCCTCTGATACTGCCACTGGAGCCATACTGTTTCAAAAAGACTGTAATCCAGGAAAATTACACCCTGTAGCTTTTTATTCCCGTAAATTAACGGAAGCTGAATCCAACTACAGCATTGGGGAACAAAGAATTGCTCGCAATCAAGAAAGCCTTTGATGAATAAAGACATCTCTTGGAAGATGACAATTACCCTATCACAGTATACACGGGTCACAAAAATCTCGAATATAATCACATAGCAAAATGTCTAAACCCTTAACAAGCCAGATGGGCCCTGTTCTTTTCTCAGTTTTCTTTCCATATTACATTTTGTCCAGGATTAAAAACATCTAAAAGCAGATGCCTTATCAAGAATGCTCTCCACAGACAATACTATAATCAAGGAGGATATGAATGTCCTACAAGATCATCATTTTGTGTGTGTAACTGCTAATTTGCTACAGGACATACAAAAACAATTCTTCATCTACTTCACTTCCTGTATGTCCAGATGGATATCCTATAGCTCATGGAAAGATATATGTAACATAATCTCTCTGTTTAAATATCCTACAACATTATCACATTTCTTTGTGTACAATACATCATATTCAAAGATATTTCTAGTGGCCTTCTTGAGAATAGATGTTTAAAACCACGTCAAGTCCTGTACGTTATGTGTATGAACTAAACATCTAATACCAGAACTGTGGGATTGCTGAAACCCTTACCTATTCCTTAATGCCATAGGTGATCTACCAAGATTACAAGCTATAATAGTATCATGTTAGTGGTGGATCACTTCACAAAGATGATCTATTTTATACCCATTAAAAGACTGGCAAGAAAACAGCAACCTTCTTCCACAATATGATTATCAAACTTAATGGTGTACCTCAATCTATTCTCTCTGACAGAGGACCTAAATTCACCTCTGGATTCTGGTGAGTCTTTTGTCGATTCTTGCATATTACTATAATTTGTCCACTGCTTTCCACCCTCAATCCAATGGGCTAACTGAAAGGACTAATCAAACCTTAGAGACTTATCTCTGCTGTCATACAACATACCTGCAGTCTAATTGTAAAGAACTCCTATCATCTGCAGAGTTTGCATGTAATGCCAATGTACATGACTCCACTCATGTTTCTCCATTCCAACTCAACTACGGCTACCAACTTGATTCCTTAATAGGTCTACCCATTATCACCACTGTACCAGAAGCAACTGACAGATTGAAACTAATCACAAAGGGGTTTGAATGAGCACTGCAAATCTTAATGGACAGTCAACAATTTTATATAAACGATACGTTGACCACACAAGAAGTCTTGCTTCATCCTATAAGGTTGGTCAATTCATCTGGTTATCTACAAAAAAATCTCAAATTATCTTGTCCTTCCAAGAAACTGGGTCCCATACACATCCTTCCTGTATCATCAAAAGAATTTTGCCTGTGGCTATCCAACTAGACTTTCCGAACCAATACCACATACATCCCACATTCCATGTATCTCTTCTGAAACCTCTTTCTTATGATCCCTTTCCTGCCAGATATCCTCCTCCATCAAGTCCTGTTGTTGAACAAAGTGAACCTAAAAATGAGGTGTAAAGCATCCTTGATTCACGCCGACATAGGGGCATCTTGGAATATATAATTAATTAGAAGGGCTATGGCTCCGAGAATAGGTTCTGGGAACCCACTGCTAACATGCATGCCCCACGTCTCCTCTGAAGATCCATCTTCTGCATCCTGACTAGCTTGCCCCTCTATGCCTCCAGAGGCGACATCCTACTAGGAGGGTACTGTCATGCCCTTGTCTGGCCCGACATTTACCTCCACTGCTCCTTGCTGCCAAACGCCAGATCATGCTGTACCTGTTCTGATTATCCATTACCTGTCTCCCGTTTAAGAACCTGTGAGACCTGCTACAGGCAGGGCACTCTCCCCTGGTTCCCTTAACAATCCCAAGCTCCCTGATAGCCTACATAATACAGGGGCAGTACTGTGGCTTGTCATATAAGGAATGGCCCTATTTAAACACATATCCTATCATTGCTCAGTTGTTTTGTCCGGTTTCAGTGGCTTCACTTGGCTGACTTTGTTCTTGTTCACCTGGATAGCTGACCTTTGGCTTAATTAGTGCTTCTGAACCTTGCTGCCTGGATTTTTGACTGTGGACTGTTTTGAATATGCCTTTGCCTAGCCCTTTTTTGGATTTTTCGCTTCGGACTTTATTCATATATTATATTACAACAGTGAGGATTGCATTCTGGGCTTCATACTCCAAGCCTGACATAACAACTGAGCACACACGGTATCCGCAAACATAGATGAGGCTATTCAATCATGACCAGACAAATGGGGGTGTTTAAGCATACAGGACCTGCAGAAGGGACAGCTCCATGCTTAAATCTGTGACCTCATGCCACTCCATCTGGTCCTGTGTCTGTTACCCCTGATGATGATCCATATGAACCTGAACCTGTTGTGCCAATGCCATAACGTTTCTCAGGTGACTATAATTTATACAGGGTATTGATGATGCAATGTCAATATTCACTGTGAAACCATGTACCTATTACAGTGATTATATTAAAGTTAGAACTGTGATTTCTCTGTTGGCTGGTTGACCTTCTACATGGGCACATTATCTGCTCCATACACAGAATCCAATCCTTAATTCCTGTGTATCTTTTTCTGCTGCTCTGGATCCCCTATATGATTATCCCAACTGCCTTCTCTCTGGATCCCCTATATGATGATCCCAAGCAGCCATTAGAAACTTGTTGGAACGTAATAACCCTGACGGATCAATTCAGAATTAGATTGAATACATCCTTAAAGGACCACTATAGTCACTCAGACCACTTCTGCTCAATTAAGTGGTCTGGGTGCCAGGTCCCCCAGGTTTTAACCCTGCAGCTGTAAACATAGCAGTTTCAGAGAAACTGCTATGTTTACATTGCAGGCAATCCACGAGGGGGGGGGGGACACAGTGCAATACTGCCGCTGGCCAGTAGGTGGCGCCGTGTATGGAGAGAGACAGGGATAGGAAGCTACATCTTATCCCTGCTTCTCTCTCCCAACTGCAACCACAGGGAACCAGCACATGCAGCCAGCAACTCCTAGACTGCAGAGACAGCCTACAGATCAGGTAAGTGAGGGATGGGGGGGCAGCCTACAGATCAGGTAATTGAGGCATGGGGTGGGGGGGGGGCTATAGATCAGGGAAGTGAGGTGTGGGGGGCAGCCTATATATCAGGGAAGTGAGGCATGGGGGACAGCCTATGGATCAGGGAAGCGAGGCATGGGGGGCAGCCTATAGATCAGGGAAGTGAAGCATGGGGGGCAGCCTACAGATCAGGGAAGTGAGAAGAGGGGAGGGGAGAGACAGCCTATAGATCAGGTAAGTGAGGGATGGGGGGAAGAGAGACAGCCTATAGATCAGGTAAGTGAGGGATGGGGGGAGGTAGCCTATAGATCATGTAAGTGAGGGATTGGGGAGACAGCCTACAGGAAGGGTCAGCAAGGAGCAGGAAGGTAAAGTAAGAGAAGGAGCAGAAAGGAGAAGGAACAGAAATGAACAGGAAGGGACATCAAGGAGCAGAAAGGGGCAACAAGGAGCTGGAAGGGACAGCAAGGAGCACAACAGGTAAAGTAGGAGAAGAAGCACATAGGAACAGAAATGAGCAGGAAGGGGCTGCAAGGAGCACTAAGGGTCAGCAAGGAGAAGGAAGGGTCAGCAAGGAGCTGGAAGGTAAAGCAGCACAAACGTAAACTAGAAGGAGCAGAAAGGGTCAGCAAGAAGCTGGAAAGGACAGGAAGGGACAGGAGGAGCACAAAGGTAAAGTAGGAGAAGGAACAGAAATGAGCAGGAAGGGTTAGAAAGGAGCAGGAAGGGTCTGCAAGGAGCAGCAAGAGTCAGGAAGGGTCTGCAAGGGGCAGCAAGGGGCAGGAAGGGTCTGCAAGGAGTAGAAAGAGAAAGGAGCAGGAGGGCACAAAATAAGCAGAAAGTAGCAGAAAGGTAAAGGAGCAGAAGAAGCCAAGGAGCAAAGAAGACAGTGTCAGAAGAAAAAGAAGACTGTGTCAAATGAAGGAGAAGAAAAGGAGATTGGAGCAGAAAGGACAAGTGAAGTGAACCCTCCACTTTATTCTGGACACCACATCCTAAGGCTTTGGCACCAGGGAAACTTTGGACCTTCTCATCTCCCCAGGTAAAAAAAAATATCAGTGTTAATGTGTTCACTTTTATTTATTGAGTGTCAGGAAGCACTGAGTTCCACTGGGTAGGTGTGTCACTGATTGGCTATAGTGGTCAGCTGGCACTCTAAGCCAATTAGCCATTCGTAAAAAAGAAAAACATTTTTATGAACCGGGAACTAGCGATTGGCTTAGAGTCAGCTGACCACTAGCCAATCTGCACTTCCTAACACTCCGTTTCAGAAGCCGAATACCACTGAGTGAACTGAAGCTGGAGGAAGCCTTTGGAGTTAAACCTTTTGAGAGCGGTTTAACCCCTTAAAGGAAAGAGAGCACACAGGGGCTTCCTGGCATCATAGCATTTTCATTTAGATGAAGTTGTTATGGTGACCAGAATGTTTAATTTGCTTAACCCCTTAAGGACCGGACTTTTTTTGCGATGTTGTACATTTGCGACCAGGCATCTTTTTGACACTTTTGTGGTGTTTGTGTTTAGCTGTAATTTTCCGCTCTCTCATTTACTGTTCCCATACAAATTATATATTGTTTTTTTCAGGACAAAAGGGGCTTTCTTTACATACCATTATTTATATAATCTCATGTAATTTAATTTAAAAAAAATGAAAAAATATGATGAAAAATTGAAAAAAAATACAAGTTTTTTGAATTTTATGTGAAAAATCTTTTACTCATCTACAAAAGCGAATGAAAAAAAACTGCTAAATAGATTCAAAATGTTGTCCTGAGTTCAAAAATACCCAGTGTTTACATGCTTTTTGCTATTTTTTTTCATGTTATAGGGCTATAAGTACAAGTAGGATATTGCGGTTTCAAAACATACATTTTTAAAATGTATCAATAGTGACATTGTAACACTATTATCTGTCATAAATTGCTAAATAACACCCCACATGTACATATTTTTTTAAAAGTAGACAACCCAGGGTATTCAATATGGGGTATGTCCAGACTTTTTTAGTAGCCACTTAGTCGCAAACACTGGCCAAAAGTTAGCGTTCATATTTGTTTGTGTGTGAAAAAAGTAAAAAACTAAATTGAACGCTAATTTTGGCCAGTGTTTGTGACTAAGTGGTTACTAAAAAAGACTGGACATACCCCATTTGCAATACCTTGGGTTGTCTTCTTTTGCAAATGGTATGCCATCATGGGGGTAATTCTCATTCCTGGGCTACCATACGCTCTCAAAGGCAACGTAACCAACCTGGCCAAACATGTATTCCTGACATCATAGTTGTGAAAACGCTTTTCACCCTGGCTTTATGTGATAATGACTATGCCCCTTCCCTTTTCATGACACTATCAAAAAGGGACCCAACATGGATGTCATTACAATTATGTCCCCCACTCCGGAAAAATTCCTGCGGACACCCATGATTGCAGGGTTAATCCAACCTCTAGTGGCTGTCTTCCTGACAGCTGCTAGAGGCACTTCCCCGACGCTCAATGCGAAAATCGCATTGAGCACGCAGAACGTCTTTAGGAAAGCATTGAGAAATGCTTTCCTATGGGCATTTTTTATGCGCGTGTCTCTGGCCGCGCATGCGCATTCGTCTCATCTCGGGAGCTGACGTCGGGAGTCCGGCACTGGATAAAGGTAAGTGGCTGAAGGGGTTCCAGTTCCACATTATTTATTGTCCAGGTTTAAAAGATTGTACAGGTGATGCTCTATCCCGCTTACCTTTTCCAGTTGGTTCCACAACTAACCTACCCCAAATTATTCTGTATAAAGGATATTTTATGGTTACTAATTCACTTTTATTGGATAAGATCCATTGATTGTCACAGGGGGCATTGCTATCAGTGCAGAAAGATGTATTAGTTTATATGAAAGTCCGCTCTGTCTGTTCCAGGTCTAAAGATCTCCCTTTTTGATCTGCTGGATTATTACCACCCCTTCCTATTCCTTTTCCACCCTGGTAACAGATCACTGTTCATTTTATTGTTGATTTACCTGCTTCCAACGGTCATATCGCTATAATGGTTGTGGTAAACAGGCTTATCAAAATGGCCAATTTTCTCTCAGAAACATCTACTGCCAAACAGTTATTTATTTTGCAAAAACATATTTAGATTGCACAGCGTGCCTAATTCGATCCTGTCTAATAGAGGCCCTCAATTAATGTCAAGATTTTGGAAATCGTTCTGTCCCCTCCTGTAAATCAAGATCCATCTCCCCACTGCTCTCCAACAATAGACAAACAGTCAATCTGAGCAAATAAACCAGACGCTCGAACAATACCTGCATTGTTACACCACACACCTACAGAACGACTGGTATGTTTTATTACCTGCTGTAGAATTTGATTACAATTCATTCTCATATGCACAGTCCTTACAACAGTTCTCCTTTATATGTCACTTATGGCTATCGTCGTGCCATGCTTCCTGATCAACTCATCTCATGCTCAATGCCTGATGTGGAACTATTTGCTGTAACCTCCATAGAGGTTTTCACTGTTTAAGAAACAGATATAAACACTATGCTGACATGAGGCATAGTCATGACCCCATATACCAAGTTGGACAATAGGTGTGGTTAACCACCAAACACTTAAAACTGTCCTGTCCTAGCTGGAGGTTAGGACCAAAGTACATGGGACTGTATCAGATTGTATCTATTCTCTCTCCTGTGTCAGTACGGATAAAACTTACTGTCACGGCCCCCTGCTCGGTGCGACCGTGCCAGCGAACTGAGCTTACCTGCTCAGCGGCGAGTCAGGAGCCTGCAGTCTAATTGTAAAGAACTCCTATCATCTGCAGAGTTTGCATGTAATGCCAATGTACATGACTCCACTCATGTTTCTCCATTCCAACTCAACTACGGCTACCAACTTGATTCCTTAATAGGTCTACCCATTATCACCACTGTACCAGAAGCAACTGACAGATTGAAACTAATCACAAAGGGGTTTGAATGAGCACTGCAAATCTTAATGGACAGTCAACAATTTTATATAAACGATACGTTGACCACACAAGAAGTCTTGCTTCATCCTATAAGGTTGGTCAATTCATCTGGTTATATACAAAAAAATCTCAAATTATCTTGTCCTTCAAAGAAACTGGGTCCCATACACATCCTTCCTGTATCATCAAAAGAATTTTGCCTGTGGCTATCCAACTAGACTTTCCGAACCAATACCACATACATCCCACATTCCATGTATCTCTTCTGAAACCTTTTTCTTATGATCCCTTTCCTGCCAGATATCCTCCTCCATCAAGTCCTGTTGTTGAACAAAGTGAACCTAAAAATGAGGTGTAAAGCATCCTTTATTCACGCCGACATAGGGGCATCTTGGAATATATAATTAATTAGAAGGGCTATGGTTCCGAGAATAGGTTCTGGGAACCCACTGCTAACATGCATGCCCCACGTCTCCTCTGAAGATCCATCTTCTGCATCCTGACTAGCTTGCCCCTCTATGCCTCCAGAGGCGACATCCTACTAGGAGGGTACTGTCATGCCCTTGCCTGGCCCGACATTTACCTCCACTGCTCCCTGCTGCCAAACGCCAGATCATGCTGTACCTGTTCTGATTATCCATTACCTGTCTCCCGTTTAAGAACCTGTGAGACCTGCTACAGGCAGGGCACTCTCCCCTGGTTCCCTTAACAATCCCAAGCTCCCTGATAGCCTACATAATACAGGGGCAGTACTGTGGCTTGTCATATAAGGAATGGCCCTATTTAAACACATATCCTATCATTGCTCAGTTGTTTTGTCCGGTTTCAGTGGCTTCACTTGGCTGACTTTGTTCTTGTTCACCTGGATAGCTGACCTTTGGCTTAATTAGTGCTTCTGAACCTCGCTGCCTGGATTTTTGACTGTGGACTGTATTGAATATGCCTTTGCCTAGCCCTTTTTTGGATTTTTCGCTTCGGACTTTATTCACATATTATATTACAACAGTGAGGATTGCATTCTGGGCTTCATACTCCAAGCCTGACATAACAACTGAGCACACACGGTATCCGCAAACATAGATGAGGCTATTCAATCATGACCAGACAAATGGGGGTGTTTAAGCATACAGGACCTGCAGAAGGGACAGCTCCATGCTTAAATCTGTGACCTCATGCCACTCCATCTGGTCCTGTGTCTGTTACCCCTGATGATGATCCATATGAACCTGAACCTGTTGTGCCAATGCCATAACGTTTCTCAGGTGACTATAATTTATACAGGGTATTGATGATGCAATGTCAATATTCACTGTGAAACCATGTACCTATTACAGTGATTATATTAAAGTTAGAACTGTGATTTCTCTGTTGGCTGGTTGACCTTCTACATGGGCACATTATCTGCTCCATACACAGAATCCAATCCTTAATTCCTGTGTATCTTTTTCTGCTGCTCTGGATCCCCTATATGATTATCCCAACTGCCTTCTCTCTGGATCCCCTATATGATGATCCCAAGCAGCCATTAGAAACTTGTTGGAACGTAATAACCCTGACGGATCAATTCAGAATTAGATTGAATACATCCTTAAAGGACCACTATAGTCACTCAGACCACTTCTGCTCAATTAAGTGGTCTGGGTGCCAGGTCCCCCAGGTTTTAACCCTGCAGCTGTAAACATAGCAGTTTCAGAGAAACTGCTATGTTTACATTGCAGGCAATCCACGAGGGGGGGGGGGACACAGTGCAATACTGCCGCTGGCCAGTAGGTGGCGCCGTGTATGGAGAGAGACAGGGATAGGAAGCTACATCTTATCCCTGCTTCTCTCTCCCAACTGCAACCACAGGGAACCAGCACATGCAGCCAGCAACTCCTAGACTGCAGAGACAGCCTACAGATCAGGTAAGTGAGGGATGGGGGGGCAGCCTACAGATCAGGTAATTGAGGCATGGGGTGGGGGGGGGCTATAGATCAGGGAAGTGAGGTGTGGGGGGCAGCCTATATATCAGGGAAGTGAGGCATGGGGGACAGCCTATGGATCAGGGAAGCGAGGCATGGGGGGCAGCCTATAGATCAGGGAAGTGAAGCATGGGGGGCAGCCTACAGATCAGGGAAGTGAGAAGAGGGGAGGGGAGAGACAGCCTATAGATCAGGTAAGTGAGGGATGGGGGGAAGAGAGACAGCCTATAGATCAGGTAAGTGAGGGATGGGGGGAGGTAGCCTATAGATCAGGTAAGTGAGGGATTGGGGAGACAGCCTACAGGAAGGGTCAGCAAGGAGCAGGAAGGTAAAGTAAGAGAAGGAGCAGAAAGGAGAAGGAACAGAAATGAACAGGAAGGGACATCAAGGAGCAGAAAGGGGCAACAAGGAGCTGGAAGGGACAGCAAGGAGCACAACAGGTAAAGTAGGAGAAGAAGCACATAGGAACAGAAATGAGCAGGAAGGGGCTGCAAGGAGCACTAAGGGTCAGCAAGGAGAAGGAAGGGTCAGCAAGGAGCTGGAAGGTAAAGCAGCACAAACGTAAACTAGAAGGAGCAGAAAGGGTCAGCAAGAAGCTGGAAAGGACAGGAAGGGACAGGAGGAGCACAAAGGTAAAGTAGGAGAAGGAACAGAAATGAGCAGGAAGGGTTAGAAAGGAGCAGGAAGGGTCTGCAAGGAGCAGCAAGAGTCAGGAAGGGTCTGCAAGGGGCAGGAAGGGTCTGCAAGGAGTAGAAAGAGAAAGGAGCAGGAGGGCACAAAATAAGCAGAAAGGAGCAGAAAGGTAAAGGAGCAGAAGAAGCCAAGGAGCAAAGAAGACAGTGTCAGAAGAAAAAGAAGACTGTGTCAAATGAAGGAGAAGAAAAGGAGATTGGAGCAGAAAGGACAAGTGAAGTGAACCCTCCACTTTATTCTGGACACCACATCCTAAGGCTTTGGCACCAGGGAAACTTTGGACCTTCTCATCTCCCCAGGTAAAAAAAAATATCAGTGTTAATGTGTTCACTTTTATTTATTGAGTGTCAGGAAGCACTGAGTTCCACTGGGTAGGTGTGTCACTGATTGGCTATAGTGGTCAGCTGGCACTCTAAGCCAATTAGCCATTCGTAAAAAAGAAAAACATTTTTATGAACCGGGAACTAGCGATTGGCTTAGAGTCAGCTGACCACTAGCCAATCTGCACTTCCTAACACTCCGTTTCAGAAGCCGAATACCACTGAGTGAACTGAAGCTGGAGGAAGCCTTTGGAGTTAAACCTTTTGAGAGCGGTTTAACCCCTTAAAGGAAAGAGAGCACACAGGGGCTTCCTGGCATCATAGCATTTTCATTTAGATGAAGTTGTTATGGTGACCAGAATGTTTAATTTGCTTAACCCCTTAAGGACCGGACTTTTTTTGCGATGTTGTACATTTGCGACCAGGCATCTTTTTGACACTTTTGTGGTGTTTGTGTTTAGCTGTAATTTTCCGCTCTCTCATTTACTGTTCCCATACAAATTATATATTGTTTTTTTCAGGACAAAAGGGGCTTTCTTTACATACCATTATTTATATAATCTCATGTAATTTAATTTAAAAAAAATGAAAAAATATGATGAAAAATTGAAAAAAAATACAAGTTTTTTGAATTTTATGTGAAAAATCTTTTACTCATCTACAAAAGCGAATGAAAAAAAACTGCTAAATAGATTCAAAATGTTGTCCTGAGTTCAAAAATACCCAGTGTTTACATGCTTTTTGCTATTTTTTTTCATGTTATAGGGCTATAAGTACAAGTAGGATATTGCGGTTTCAAAACATACATTTTTAAAATGTATCAATAGTGACATTGTAACACTATTATCTGTCATAAATTGCTAAATAACACCCCACATGTACATATTTTTTTAAAAGTAGACAACCCAGGGTATTCAATATGGGGTATGTCCAGACTTTTTTAGTAGCCACTTAGTCGCAAACACTGGCCAAAAGTTAGCGTTCATATTTGTTTGTGTGTGAAAAAAGTAAAAAACTAAATTGAACGCTAATTTTGGCCAGTGTTTGTGACTAAGTGGTTACTAAAAAAGACTGGACATACCCCATTTGCAATACCTTGGGTTGTCTTCTTTTGCAAATGGTATGCCATCATGGGGGTAATTCTCATTCCTGGGCTACCATACGCTCTCAAAGGCAACGTAACCAACCTGGCCAAACATGTATTCCTGACATCATAGTTGTGAAAACGCTTTTCACCCTGGCTTTATGTGATAATGACTATGCCCCTTCCCTTTTCATGACACTATCAAAAAGGGACCCAACATGGATGTCATTACAATTATGTCCCCCACTCCGGAAAAATTCCTGCGGACACCCATGATTGCAGGGTTAATCCAACCTCTAGTGGCTGTCTTCCTGACAGCTGCTAGAGGCACTTCCCCGACGCTCAATGCGAAAATCGCATTGATCACGCAGAACGTCTTTAGGAAAGCATTGAGAAATGCTTTCCTATGGGCATTTTTTATGCGCGTGTCTCTGGCCGCGCATGCGCATTCGTCTCATCTCGGGAGCTGACGTCGGGAGTCCGGCACTGGATAAAGGTAAGTGGCTGAAGGGGTTCCAGTTCCACATTATTTATTGTCCAGGTTTAAAAGATTGTACAGGTGATGCTCTATCCCGCTTACCTTTTCCAGTTGGTTCCACAACTAACCTACCCCAAATTATTCTGTATAAAGGATATTTTATGGTTACTAATTCACTTTTATTGGATAAGATCCATTGATTGTCACAGGGGGCATTGCTATCAGTGCAGAAAGATGTATTAGTTTATATGAAAGTCCGCTCTGTCTGTTCCAGGTCTAAAGATCTCCCTTTTTGATCTGCTGGATTATTACCACCCCTTCCTATTCCTTTTCCACCCTGGTAACAGATCACTGTTCATTTTATTGTTGATTTACCTGCTTCCAACGGTCATATCGCTATAATGGTTGTGGTAAACAGGCTTATCAAAATGGCCAATTTTCTCTCAGAAACATCTACTGCCAAACAGTTATTTATTTTGTAAAAACATATTTAGATTGCACAGCGTGCCTAATTCGATCCTGTCTAATAGAGGCCCTCAATTAATGTCAAGATTTTGGAAATCGTTCTGTCCCCTCCTGTAAATCAAGATCCATCTCCCCACTGCTCTCCAACAATAGACAAACAGTCAATCTGAGCAAATAAACCAGACGCTCGAACAATACCTGCATTGTTACACCACACACCTACAGAACGACTGGTATGTTTTATTACCTGCTGTAGAATTTGATTACAATTCATTCTCATATGCACAGTCCTTACAACAGTTCTCCTTTATATGTCACTTATGGCTATCGTCGTGCCATGCTTCCTGATCAACTCATCTCATGCTCAATGCCTGATGTGGAACTATTTGCTGTAACCTCCATAGAGGTTTTCACTGTTTAAGAAACAGATATAAACACTATGCTGACATGAGGCATAGTCATGACCCCATATACCAAGTTGGACAATAGGTGTGGTTAACCACCAAACACTTAAAACTGTCCTGTCCTAGCTGGAGGTTAGGACCAAAGTACATGGGACTGTATCAGATTGTATCTATTCTCTCTCCTGTGTCAGTACGGATAAAACTTACTGTCACGGCCCCCTGCTCGGTGCGACCGTGCCAGCGAACTGAGCTTACCTGCTCTGCGGCGACTCAGGAGCCTGCAGTCTAATTGTAAAGAACTCCTATCATCTGCAGAGTTTGCATGTAATGCCAATGTACATGACTCCACTCATGTTTCTCCATTCCAACTCAACTACGGCTACCAACTTGATTCCTTAATAGGTCTACCCATTATCACCACTGTACCAGAAGCAACTGACAGATTGAAACTAATCACAAAGGGGTTTGAATGAGCACTGCAAATCTTAATGGACAGTCAACAATTTTATATAAACGATACGTTGACCACACAAGAAGTCTTGCTTCATCCTATAAGGTTGGTCAATTCATCTGGTTATCTACAAAAAAATCTCAAATTATCTTGTCCTTCCAAGAAACTGGGTCCCATACACATCCTTCCTGTATCATCAAAAGAATTTTGCCTGTGGCTATCCAACTAGACTTTCCGAACCAATACCACATACATCCCACATTCCATGTATCTCTTCTGAAACCTCTTTCTTATGATCCCTTTCCTGCCAGATATCCTCCTCCATCAAGTCCTGTTGTTGAACAAAGTGAACCTAAAAATGAGGTGTAAAGCATCCTTGATTCACGCCGACATAGGGGCATCTTGGAATATATAATTAATTAGAAGGGCTATGGTTCCGAGAATAGGTTCTGGGAACCCACTGCTAACATGCATGCCCCACGTCTCCTCTGAAGATCCATCTTCTGCATCCTGACTAGCTTGCCCCTCTATGCCTCCAGAGGCGACATCCTACTAGGAGGGTACTGTCATGCCCTTGCCTGGCCCGACATTTACCTCCACTGCTCCCTGCTGCCAAACGCCAGATCATGCTGTACCTGTTCTGATTATCCATTACCTGTCTCCCGTTTAAGAACCTGTGAGACCTGCTACAGGCAGGGCACGCTCCCCTGGTTCCCTTAACAATCCCAAGCTCCCTGATAGCCTACATAATACAGGGGCAGTACTGTGGCTTGTCATATAAGGAATGGCCCTATTTAAACACATATCCTATCATTGCTCAGTTGTTTTGTCCGGTTTCAGTGGCTTCACTTGGCTGACTTTGTTCTTGTTCACCTGGATAGCTGACCTTTGGCTTAATTAGTGCTTCTGAACCTTGCTGCCTGGATTTTTGACTGTGGACTGTATTGAATATGCCTTTGCCTAGCCCTTTTTTGGATTTTTCGCTTCGGACTTTATTCACATATTATATTACAACAGTGAGGATTGCATTCTGGGCTTCATACTCCAAGCCTGACATAACAACTGAGCACACACGGTATCCGCAAACATAGATGAGGCTATTCAATCATGACCAGACAAATGGGGGTGTTTAAGCATACAGGACCTGCAGAAGGGACAGCTCCATGCTTAAATCTGTGACCTCATGCCACTCCATCTGGTCCTGTGTCTGTTACCCCTGATGATGATCCATATGAACCTGAACCTGTTGTGCCAATGCCATAACGTTTCTCAGGTGACTATAATTTATACAGGGTATTGATGATGCAATGTCAATATTCACTGTGAAACCATGTACCTATTACAGTGATTATATTAAAGTTAGAACTGTGATTTCTCTGTTGGCTGGTTGACCTTCTACATGGGCACATTATCTGCTCCATACACAGAATCCAATCCTTAATTCCTGTGTATCTTTTTCTGCTGCTCTGGATCCCCTATATGATTATCCCAACTGCCTTCTCTCTGGATCCCCTATATGATGATCCCAAGCAGCCATTAGAAACTTGTTGGAACGTAATAACCCTGACGGATCAATTCAGAATTAGATTGAATACATCCTTAAAGGACCACTATAGTCACTCAGACCACTTCTGCTCAATTAAGTGGTCTGGGTGCCAGGTCCCCCAGGTTTTAACCCTGCAGCTGTAAACATAGCAGTTTCAGAGAAACTGCTATGTTTACATTGCAGGCAATCCACGAGGGGGGGGGGGGACACAGTGCAATACTGGCGCTGGCCAGTAGGTGGCGCCGTGTATGGAGAGAGACAGGGATAGGAAGCTACATCTTATCCCTGCTTCTCTCTCCCAACTGCAACCACAGGGAACCAGCACATGCAGCCAGCAACTCCTAGACTGCAGAGACAGCCTACAGATCAGGTAAGTGAGGGATGGGGGGGCAGCCTACAGATCAGGTAATTGAGGCATGGGGTGGGGGGGGGCCTATAGATCAGGGAAGTGAGGTGTGGGGGGCAGCCTATATATCAGGGAAGTGAGGCATGGGGGACAGCCTATGGATCAGGGAAGCGAGGCATGGGGGGCAGCCTATAGATCAGGGAAGTGAAGCATGGGGGGCAGCCTACAGATCAGGGAAGTGAGAAGAGGGGAGGGGAGAGACAGCCTATAGATCAGGTAAGTGAGGGATGGGGGGAAGAGAGACAGCCTATAGATCAGGTAAGTGAGGGATGGGGGGAGGTAGCCTATAGATCAGGTAAGTGAGGGATTGGGGAGACAGCCTACAGGAAGGGTCAGCAAGGAGCAGGAAGGTAAAGTAAGAGAAGGAGCAGAAAGGAGAAGGAACAGAAATGAACAGGAAGGGACATCAAGGAGCAGAAAGGGGCAACAAGGAGCTGGAAGGGACAGCAAGGAGCACAACAGGTAAAGTAGGAGAAGAAGCACATAGGAACAGAAATGAGCAGGAAGGGGCTGCAAGGAGCACTAAGGGTCAGCAAGGAGAAGGAAGGGTCAGCAAGGAGCTGGAAGGTAAAGCAGCACAAACGTAAACTAGAAGGAGCAGAAAGGGTCAGCAAGAAGCTGGAAAGGACAGGAAGGGACAGGAGGAGCACAAAGGTAAAGTAGGAGAAGGAACAGAAATGAGCAGGAAGGGTTAGAAAGGAGCAGGAAGGGTCTGCAAGGAGCAGCAAGAGTCAGGAAGGGTCTGCAAGGGGCAGCAAGGGGCAGCAAGGGGCAGGAAGGGTCTGCAAGGAGTAGAAAGAGAAAGGAGCAGGAGGGCACAAAATAAGCAGAAAGGAGCAGAAAGGTAAAGGAGCAGAAGAAGCCAAGGAGCAAAGAAGACGGTGTCAGAAGAAAAAGAAGACTGTGTCAAATGAAGGAGAAGAAAAGGAGATTGGAGCAGAAAGGACAAGTGAAGTGAACCCTCCACTTTATTCTGGACACCACATCCTAAGGCTTTGGCACCAGGGAAACTTTGGACCTTCTCATCTCCCCAGGTAAAAAAAAATATCAGTGTTAATGTGTTCACTTTTATTTATTGAGTGTCAGGAAGCACTGAGTTCCACTGGGTAGGTGTGTCACTGATTGGCTATAGTGGTCAGCTGGCACTCTAAGCCAATTAGCCATTCGTAAAAAAGAAAAACATTTTTATGAACCGGGAACTAGCGATTGGCTTAGAGTCAGCTGACCACTAGCCAATCTGCACTTCCTAACACTCCGTTTCAGAAGCCGAATACCACTGAGTGAACTGAAGCTGGAGGAAGCCTTTGGAGTTAAACCTTTTGAGAGCGGTTTAACCCCTTAAAGGAAAGAGAGCACACAGGGGCTTCCTGGCATCATAGCATTTTCATTTAGATGAAGTTGTTATGGTGACCAGAATGTTTAATTTGCTTAACCCCTTAAGGATCGGACTTTTTTTGCGATGTTGTACATTTGCGACCAGGCATCTTTTTGACACTTTTGTGGTGTTATTGTTTAGCTGTAATTTTCCGCTCTCTCATTTACTGTTCCCATACAAATTATATATTGTTTTTTTCAGGACAAAAGGGGCTTTCTTTACATACCATTATTTATATAATCTCATGTAATTTAATTTTAAAAAAAATGAAAAAATATGATGAAAAATTGAAAAAAAATACAAGTTTTTTGAATTTTATGTGAAAAATCTTTTACTCATCTACAAAAGCGAATGAAAAAAACTGCTAAATAGATTCAAAATGTTGTCCTGAGTTCAAAAATACCCAGTGTTTACATGCTTTTTGCTATTTTTTTTCATGTTATAGGGCTATAAGTACAAGTAGGATATTGCGGTTTCAAAACATACATTTTTAAAATGTATCAATAGTGACATTGTAACACTATTATCTGTCATAAATTGCTAAATAACACCCCACATGTACATATTTTTTTAAAAGTAGACAACCCAGGGTATTCAATATGGGGTATGTCCAGACTTTTTTAGTAGCCACTTAGTCGCAAACACTGGCCAAAATTTAGCGTTCATATTTGTTTGTGTGTGAAAAAAGTAAAAAACTAAATTGAACGCTAATTTTGGCCAGTGTTTGTGACTAAGTGGTTACTAAAAAAGACTGGACATACCCCATTTGCAATACCTTGGGTTGTCTTCTTTTGCAAATGGTATGCCATCATGGGGGTAATTCTCATTCCTGGGCTACCATACGCTCTCAAAGGCAACGTAACCAACCTGGCCAAACATGTATTCCTGACATCATAGTTGTGAAAACGCTTTTCACCCTGGCTTTATGTGATAATGACTATGCCCCTTCCCTTTTCATGACACTATCAAAAAGGGACCCAACATGGATGTCATTATAATTATGTCCCCCACTCCGGAAAAATTCCTGCGGACACCCATGATTGCAGGGTTAATCCAACCTCTAGTGGCTGTCTTCCTGACAGCTGCTAGAGGCACTTCCCCGACGCTCAATGGGAAAATCGCATTGAGCACGCAGAACGTCTTTAGGAAAGCATTGAGAAATGCTTTCCTATGGGCATTTTTTATGCGCGTGTCTCTGGCCGCGCATGCGCATTCGTCTCATCTCGGGAGCTGACGTCGGGAGTCCGGCACTGGATAAAGGTAAGTGGCTGAAGGGGTTCCAGTTCCACATTATTTATTGTCCAGGTTTAAAAGATTGTACAGGTGATGCTCTATCCCGCTTACCTTTTCCAGTTGGTTCCACAACTAACCTACCCCAAATTATTCTGTATAAAGGATATTTTATGGTTACTAATTCACTTTTATTGGATAAGATCCATTGATTGTCACAGGGGGCATTGCTATCAGTGCAGAAAGATGTATTAGTTTATATGAAAGTCCGCTCTGTCTGTTCCAGGTCTAAAGATCTCCCTTTTTGATCTGCTGGATTATTACCACCCCTTCCTATTCCTTTTCCACCCTGGTAACAGATCACTGTTCATTTTATTGTTGATTTACCTGCTTCCAACGGTCATATCGCTATAATGGTTGTGGTAAACAGGCTTATCAAAATGGCCAATTTTCTCTCAGAAACATCTACTGCCAAACAGTTATTTATTTTGTAAAAACATATTTAGATTGCACAGCGTGCCTAATTCGATCCTGTCTAATAGAGGCCCTCAATTAATGTCAAGGTTTTGGAAATCGTTCTGTCCCCTCCTGTAAATCAAGATCCATCTCCCCACTGCTCTCCAACAATAGACAAACAGTCAATCTGAGCAAATAAACCAGACGCTCGAACAATACCTGCATTGTTACACCACACACCTACAGAACGACTGGTATGTTTTATTACCTGCTGTAGAATTTGATTACAATTCATTCTCATATGCACAGTCCTTACAACAGTTCTCCTTTATATGTCACTTATGGCTATCGTCGTGCCATGCTTCCTGATCAACTCATCTCATGCTCAATGCCTGATGTGGAACTATTTGCTGTAACCTCCATAGAGGTTTTCACTGTTTAAGAAACAGATATAAACACTATGCTGACATGAGGCATAGTCATGACCCCATATACCAAGTTGGACAATAGGTGTGGTTAACCACCAAACACTTAAAACTGTCCTGTCCTAGCTGGAGGTTAGGACCAAAGTACATGGGACTGTTTCAGATTGTATCTATTCTCTCTCCTGTGTCAGTACGGATAAAACTTACTGTCACGGCCCCCTGCTCGGTGCGACCGTGCCAGCGAACTGAGCTTACCTGCTCAGCGGCGAGTTAGGAGCCGGGTTCTCCTGGCAGCCTGCCCAGATTTAAGATGGCGCTGACCACGCAGTTGCGGCCATATATAGCTCCGCCCCCCAGGGCGACGTCGACACACATGCACGATCTGGGGTCAGAGGTCACCCTCTGACCAATCACAGTCAAGGGAGGGATATTTAAATCCCTGAAGTTTCCTAGTTCATTGCCCTGTTATGGATTCCATTCCAGATTCCCAAGAGCGTGTTTTCTTGTCCTGTCTTTGATATTTCCGGTATTTTGACCTTGGCTATTCCTGACTATTCTGATTTCTGGTTTCCCTGACTTGGCTTGTTTAACAATATTGTGTATTTCTGGCTTCCTTGACCTCAGCTATCGCTTGACTATTCTCTGTCTTTAACGTATTAGTCCGGTCATTCTAAGGACTGGTTTACGTTCTATCCTTTTCTGTTCTTTCTATGTAGATGTTACATAGTTCTGAGTGCTGGACCACACTAGCTGTCGTGACACTTTCATGCAACTGTATGTGGACAACCTTTTCTCTAAATGACATCCTCCATCTCCAGGTCCTGTCCAAGTCAAAAGTAAGGAGGATTACAAAGCTCCAAAGATCTCTAATACGGATACCCATATCCGTCATATCCCTGTTCATGTCCGTACATTCCATTGTGACCACCCTGTTATGTCCTCTCCCCTACACATCTGGATGATGTCTTTAAGAAAGAGTTATATCACAACTTACCAAAGCTTCCTCAGTGCTCTGCCAACATCTCTGTCACAAGCCGCGATCTGCAACCTTTGTCCTCACACACATCATGTCTTCCAGGCAACACAAGATGCGAGGAAGACAGGCATGCTCAATGCAGGCCATGGGACAGCCCTGTGGGTTTGGCTACAGGCAGGACAAACTCCTTTGGTTCCCTTGACAATCCTAAGCTTTCTGATGACCTACATAATACAGGTGCATTACAGATGTGTGTCAAATGCGGCATGGACTCTATGGACCATAAATAGGTATTTATTGCTATTATTTATTATGTTATTATGTTATTATTTATATAGCGCCAACAAATAGAGGGAGTGGGGTAAAGTGACACAAAAGGTAAGGATAGTATTAGGCTAATGACAGTTGCAAGAGAGGAATCAGTCGGGAGCTATTAAGTTTAATTGATACGCTTTTATGAAGAAGTGGGCTTTTAATGATTTTTTGAAAGAGTGGAGACTGGGTGAGCATCTAATGGTGGAGGGAAGTGAGTTCCACAGGAACGGTGCAGCCCTCGAGAAGTCTTGAAGGTGAGTGTCAGGATTACAGAATGATCCAGCACGTAGAATTGTGTGCTAATAGGTAACGTATACCGGACCTTAGAATGGCCGGACTAACGTACCAAAGAATAGTCAGGAATAGCCGAGGTCAAGGGAAACAGAAAGAGACACAGCGATAAGGAAAAGCCAGGAGTCAGGGATGCCAGAAAACAGGGAAGTCAAAAACAATGCCAAAGTTAAATAACCAGAATTACCAGAATCAATAACGCGCTCTCGGACAACCACAAGGGAAACCACGACAGGGCACTGAGCAGGATGAGAACTGGGCCTAAATACCCCTCCTCTAGATCTGATAGGCTGTAACCGGCCTTTGACCCCAAAGGCAGTTACCAGGTTCCCATTTGCATAATTGCTGCTCAGCATTAACCCTTCTGTGGATTTGGTTGCTGCTCGGCACAACTTTTCCTGTGTGGACAGTAAATGCCATTAACCACATTTTTATAAGCGGATGAATACGTGACAGTGAGCAGCAGAGGTGGGAGTACGGACAGAAGATAGACGTAAGTCTTCAGCCGAGCGTAAGGGCCTATACAGGACATACTTGTGTATTAGGGAGGATAGATAGGTGGGAGCAGCATTATGTAGAGATTTGAAAGCAAGAACCAGAATTTTAAATTGAGCCCTATATCTTACAGGAAGCCAATGTAGGGACTGACAGAAGGGTGAGGTGTGGGAGGTGCGGGCGGACAGGAAGATGAGCCTCGCCACCGCATTCATTATGGACTGTAACGGCGCAAGTTGGGAGCATGTAAGACCACTGAGAAGCTGATTACAGTAGTCAAGGTGAGAAAGGACAGTGGAATGGACCAGCACCTTAGTCGCATCTGGCGTTAAGTAGGGTCGGAAGGCGCACAATGTTTTTGAGATGGAAGCGGCAGGATTTGGCGATAGACTGAACATGAGGCATGAAGGAGAGGTTGGAGTCAAAGAGAGCAGCTACGCAGCGAGCCTGCATGGTGGAGCTAATGGTAGCACCATTGACTTGGAGGGAGACAGACACAGGAGTAGCAACACATGAGGGAGGAAAGACCAGAATTTCATTTTTGGTCAAGTTGAGTTTAAGGAAGTGGACAGCCATCCAGTTAGAAATAGCAGAGGGACGGGGAGAGCTCAGGAGAGGATAGATAGGGGACACCAACAGAGAGGAGTTGGGGAGAAGAAGCAGAGCCAGAGAAAGAAACACTGAAGGAGCGCTGGGAGAGGTAGGAGGAGCAACAGGAGAGAGCAATATCTTTTAGACCGATATTGCGGAGAATGAGAAGAAGCTGTTGATGATCAACAGTGTCAAAAGCTGCAGAAAGGTCAAGGAGAATTAGGATAGAGCAGTGACCACGAGATTTTGAAGCTAGTAGATCATTGAATACTTTGGTCAGTGCCGTTTCCACAGAGTGCTTAGTGCGGAAACTAGAGTGAAGCGGGTCTAGCAGAGAGTTGGACTCGAGGAGGTCTGTCAATCTCGCATACACAACTCTTTCAAGGATCTTGGATGCAAAAGGCAGTAGCGAGATAGGACGGTAGTTGGATGGGGAGTTAGGGTCAAGGTTGGGCTTCTTTAGAATTGGGGTTATAGTTGCATGTTTGAAGGGCGATGGAAATATGCCAGAGGAGAGAGAGAGATTGAGAATTTTAGTGAGAGTTAGAGAAAGGGAATTGGGTCTAGGGAGCAAGTGGTGGGGTGGGAGGACTAGAGCAGAGCAGAAACCTCTTACGCTGTAGCGGATGCAAATAGACATAGAACAGCAGAGGGCAATATTGAAAGGGGAAGAAGAAAGATGAGAGATTTCTTTACTGATTGTAGAGATCTTGTCAGCGAAGTGAGTTGCAAAGTCTGAGGCGGTCAAGTTAGTAGGTGGAGGAGGAACAATAGGGCAAAGAAGAGAGTTAAATGTGTGAAATGGTATTTTGGGTTCGCTGGAGAGTGTGGTTATGAGGGTATTAAAGTAATTTAATTTTGCAGAGGAAAGAGCCAAGCTAATTTAGCGCAGCATAAATGGAGAAAGTCAGAAACTATTAAGCTGTCATGAGGGTTGTACCCCAAATTACATGAAAGGCAAATCCCACAAACTGAGGTACTAGATAGAAGTATAACCAAGTCTTAAAGTGGCCGGACTGAACGTTAATACAGATAAAGAGTCATGAGGAAGTAACAGCACCCTGATATGCCCTCTCATAGGGCAACATTTCCCAATTGCTGTTCCGCGGAACCCTAGGGTTCTGCAAGAACAATATTGGGGTTCCAAGGCAATTTGCCCATCAGGTGGCCCAAGCATTTAGGGTCACCCGATGGGTATTGCTAAACAGGGGTCCAGTCAGGCTCCGTGGCCGTCTAAGACCACCCCTGTAGTATGGCATACTACAGGCACCTGTAGTATGCGATGCTGGAAGGAAGTGACAGCACTTCCTCTCAGACAGAACGTGCCGGTTGAAGGGAGATAATGGTGGTGCAGTGGAAACATTAATAGAATGCAGCAGTGTGATTTTTCTTATACTTTTCCTGAAATAGATGACTTGTCCCTGTCTCCAATCTATATTGGGGCTATATGGACACAACCATGGATAACCCATTACAATAGGAGAAAAGGGAAAGGATATGATCTGGAAACACAACTGCTCTGTATGCAGTAAACCAAAATGCATATTCAAAAGCTCAGTCTCATGCGTGATAATAGGAGAATATAACGGTCTACCATTTATGGCCTCAACGACCAAGGGTGTCTGCTCTCTTAATGGGAGTGTGTGGGTCTTAACAAAATCTTTGTCCATAAAGTTGTCAGCTGCTCCTAAGTCTATTAAAGCACACGATTCTGATGGGAAAATGGGGACTTATATGTCACACCTAAGGCCGATCCCTTGAATGACCTTAGGTGTGAGTGCTTTCCAGACGCACCAGACAATTATTTCTGAGATGCCCCTTCTTCCTGCAATATAGGCAGAGCCCGTCCTTTCTCCTATATTGTTTCTCTGCCTCGGATAGTTTTGTTGTCCCTAACTGCATGGGCTCAGACTTAGATGCAGAAGAGGTATCAGGAACTGTGACCCTAGGAGTAACAGCTACAGCACGACGTCTGACTCAATTCCTCTGTAGATGTCTTTCCCTTAAATGATTATCTATATCAATTAGTTAATCAATAACTATAATAAATTATAGGAAGATCTTTCGCTACCACCTCAACCCCTCCATAAATGTAGAGACCAACCCACTGTTAGTCCAATCCACCTCTGATGCAAGAGTGCGGAAATAGTATACTCTGCTATACATTTGTTTCCCTGTTTAATCCTCATCAGGGATTTGGCAGCACGCTTCTCCCTACCTGGTGGGTCAAACACTTTACAGAAAGTCTTTACAAAACTTTGGTAATCATACACCAGAGTTCTATTAGCCTCTCATAACAGATTTGCCCACTCTAAAGCCTTGTCTGTAAGTTGCTGCATGAAAAAAGTCTCAGTAAGGAAAGACTTGGGAGACATCTCAAAGTGAAATTCTATCTGATTGATGAATCCCCGACAAGTCTTTTGATCACCTCCATATCTATGAGGTGGGGTTAGTTTAGTGGACATGCTATTGAGATTGGATGTGTCCAACACAACAGGCACAGTCTGTGTTGGCACAGGTGCTGGGTTATCCGGAGAGAGAGAGGTGAACAGTTTTGGCTAGTTCGTGACAACAACAAATGTAGTGGATTACTTATTCCCATATACTTCAGTCTTGCCATCAACTTATTTTTATTCTAATCTTGTAACGGTAATATACCCCAACACGCAAGAATAGTCCAGATAGTCTAGAGGCAAGAAAACAAGATACGTCTTACCGGACCTTAATGGCCGGACTAGACGAGGACAAGAAAAGACAGAGTCCAGAACGAGCCAAAGTCAAGGGGACAGAGAGACAGCGTAAACTAGAACAAGCCAAGGACTGGTACACAGGAGAGCAAACCGGCAAACAAGACAAGCAAGGATAAAGAGAAAACTGAGTCAGGAAGAAAGCCACGGTCTAGCACCAAAAAACCACAACTGAACGATACAAGCACTAAAGTGAACTGAACCAGAAACCACGATAGGGCAGGGAGCTAAGGGAAAGGTGAGTATAAATACCTATTAGATTGATTTGATTGGCCCTTGTCATATCCACGCCCCCAATACGTGAGAGTATGGGGAATGTGGAATGGCATGGGCCAATGGGATAACTTTTTATTATTTTGTTCCCGCTGTCCCTTTAAATGCGCGCCCGCTATGCGAGGCGCTCTCCCAGTACCAGGCGCGTCACGTGGCTGCTTCTCGCGGTCCATGCACGCCTCCCCTTCAGAAGCAGGACGGCGTGCGGCGGAGAAGGAGGACCTCGCCCGGCCCCTGGAGAGGGTAAGTACCGCTACAAATCTCTTCTGGTATACTGATTATCTGGTTCCAATCTTCTACTTTGTTGAATTGAGATATGAAGCACCAGTGAAGATCTATTATGTGCAAATGAGCCCATTTTGTGATGTCTATGGCAGAAGTCATTGCACCCAGACAATGTATTGGTTTTCATGCTGTCTGGTAGGTATCGTACAGCATCTAAAAGATCTCCCTCTATATTCCACAGAACCTTTCTAAAAATAGAAATACCAGCTTCATTTGAGTGTAAATTTTGGCTTCCAGGAATCTTATTTTGAACTTTTTAGTTAACTTTTTTCAAAAAAATCAGTATCCCAAGATGCTTGATTTGCTAATTGAGCAACTATCAGAATGTCATCCAGGTAATAATAATGTTGAATATACTGTTTATCTCAGAAATGCTATTCAATTGCCTTTCAGGGTTATTCACTAAAGTGACAATGGCCACGTACTAAATGGGCAAAACCATTTGTTGCTGAATGGGCCATTCAGACTGCAAAATCCAGGCATTGCTCACAGTATGTAATGATGTCTGTATTTTGTGGAGCAGGCTCCAAATGAGCCTTACTTTGGTCTCGATTTCAGTCAAATTCTAGATGGATGGAATCCCGGCCCTGATGATTAAAATCAAGGCTAGAATTCCCAGATTTTACTATTAACATGACGTAAAGTCATGATTTTATTAAAGACACGGAGGCGAGTATTATGCATATCTCTTTCTTTATTACTCTCAGCAGCAAAGAAATAGAGATAAATAAATAACTGAAATGAACAAAAAATGCAGTGCTCAAGCAACCAATCACATAACACAGGAAGTGACTATAATATGCTTGAAGCACCCACAATCCCCCTCTTTCTTGCGGATAACGAAGACCAAAACGTAGGACATCCAACTTCAGCTAACTTAGCCAACAGCATCTCCAACATGGAAAATCACGAGAAATTCAGGCTAAAGGAGACATAGAAAAAATATGGTAATATCTGGGCTCCAACTGTATGTGCATAACGACAAACAATTAAATCACTAAGTCAAGCCCAACTCTTCACACCCAAAATATGTTAATATATCAAGTGGTAGCATGAACGCATTTCTCCAATACATAGAATGTCAGATACTGAAACATAAAAATCAAAACTTGCAATAGAGAACTTACCATACTTACCCACCATACGAGCCAATGTCCAACCACAACCGGGTGGGTGGGTGGGACTAATACTCGCCTCCGTGTCTTTAATAAAATCATGATTTTACGTCATGTTAGTAGTAAAATCTGGGAATTTTATTCAAGACACAGAGGCTCCTATTATGCAAGTTCAAAGCTTAGAAACCACTTGAGATGCAAAATGGTCAATCGGCTTGAAGTAGAAATCACGAAAAGTCGATTCCCGTGACCAATGCGCTGCCCGTAGAATATCTTCCAAGCGGCAGCCCATAGCCGAAGCCTTGGAGGCCATAGCTCCACGGACTGAATGAGGGGTGAATCTGGACGTATCGATCCCGGCCAGAGTCAACAACTCCCGTACCCATCTTGCCAACGTAGGGGTCGACACCGGAAGTTGTGGGTCTCGAAACGAAATGAACAAGGGGCATAAATCCGGGGATCGTAACGGTCGAGTAGCCTCTAGATAGGCCTGAAGGCATTCAACCGGACAGAGAGCAGGAATATCTTGGAATCTAGGGTAAACGAACACTTTTGAAGCTGACTTCGTCCTTCTGGATATGTTAAAGGAGATGCCTTCCCGGGTAAACGCATTGGCATTCCAGTCAAGTGCCCGAACATCCAACACCCTCTTACAAGAAATCAGACATAACAGCATGACCACCTTAGCCGACAGCTGTTTCAGTGTCAGATCTTGATTTGGATACCAAGATGACAAAAATCGGAGAACCACATTCACGTCCCAAAAGGCAGTGAATCTCGCACAGGGCGGTCTAGTGAGACGAATCCCTTTGAGCAGACGACATACGAAGGGGTGACGTCCCACAGGCAAACCATCCAAACCTTGATGCCCAGCTGATATAGCGGATCGGCATAGATTAATGGTGCGATACGCCTTCCCAGATTCAAACATCCCAGTAAGGAATTCCATGATCATATGCAAAGGGGCAGATACGGGATCCACTGACCGTTCCACGCACCAACTAGACCAGATTCGCCAGGCGGATCGGTATGCCACTCGAGTACCTGGTGCTCATGCATTGTTGAGGAGATCGAGAGTTGATTGCGGAACTCCCGCGATAGTCCAGGGTCCCCTGAAAGGGGCCATGCCATCAGATGTAGAAGGCCGCGGTCCACTAACTCGTGCGAGTTGCCATCCGGATCCCTCAGGAGATTCGAGAAGGTTGGTATGAGACGTGGGTAATCGGCAGTCAATTCCAGTAACCGAGGGAACCAAGGTCGAGACCGCCACAGTGGTGTGATCAGCACCATCGAGCAGCCGCGTCGAGTCAGTTTCGACAGCGTGCGAGCTATCAGATTGAACGGGGGAAAGGCGTAAAGCAGAGTATTCGGCCACTCCTGAAGGAACGCATCCGTCACCATTGCTGCCGGATCTGGTCTCCAACTGAAAAACTTGGACACTTGCGTGTTGAGACGGGACGTGAAAAGGTCCACTTCGAATAGGCCCCAAATTAGATCCAATCCCTGGAAGGTCGCAGCGTGTAAGTGCCAATCTCCAGAGTCTCTCAAGTAACGTGACTTCCAATCGGCCGTTGAGTTGTCTAGTCCCGGAATATGCACCAAAATCTCAAAGAGAATAGTTAAAGGAAATACTTTTTAATAGATATACATCAAAATAGCTATCCCGGCTATAATTGTCTGACTGGGTATGAAACAAATAGTCGCAGTCAACTAGCCGAGAGCCAACAACATGAAAAACAATAAAGAGATACAAATTCGTAAGTAAGGGGGAAAGGATACACTAGTTGGAATATCAAGTGTATGGTGTGCTGGGTTGGGTGACGGACCCTCTCTATGGGAATTAATGAGAGAGGGGGCGATAAGGGATTTCCCGTATACGGGTACTGTGGTGAAAATACTCACTCAGTATTCTAATCCACCAGTCACCCGTGGGTTAAAACCCAGGGCCCAGCTCAATGAGCAGTAAGTTAGTTTCCCTATAGTCTTATTGTGGCCGCCAGGGGGCGAGACTCCAAATAGTTATAGCGATACGGCCCTTAATGTCAACATGTCTCTGTTAATCAAAATGTAATACTGAGACTGTCGAATGTAGCAAGAGAGTCAGTCTGAATATGCCCATACATGCAAACACAACCCAGGTCGTGGTTCCCAGACAACTTAGTTGTTGTGATCTGCGGTTGGATATAGGGAAACCATATGTCTGGTTGTGTATTTGGTGAAGTAGTAGGGCTGGTGGCCAATTTCCTCTGTCAACCTTAGCCAATGTCTCCTATAGAAAACCTGTGGTGCCTCCAATGGTCAATGTCATCTACTCAGTACAGGGGAAGGATAACTTCAGTCCTGCATAGTAGTGGGTGGCCATAGGGGGCCCAGTATACCTGGGTCCGTTGGAGAGCTTACGTTCCCCGGTTAGGTCGTTGCCGTCCAATCTAAGTTTAACAGATAAGTTATACAGCGATCTAACGAGTGTCAAATACGGGCACTCAGAGTATCGTGTCCCAGTTAGGTAGGTATATATAGAGAGCAACAAAGTTGGAAAGGTGCCTTCGAGGGCACCCGGGGATAGGAAAGGTAGTAACGTAGATAGAGAAGGAGTGCAGAGTTTGCTATAGGTATATTAACTTAAATCAACCATATCCTGCCCATTGAAGATAATTAAAAAGGCTATTAATTTGTCAGCAGATGGACATGAAAGTCAAATTTTGGTGCTAGATTGTTCATTGACACAGAACTAGTGGTTCACTGGTACGTGTAATAGTGAACTGTAATGACTAGTCTGTGTACACTGCAGAACAATTTGTAAAAAGCACATCAAAGAGACAATCAATTTTGTCTACATCAATTTGCGGGACCTGCGGGAAAAATATATCTATCCCACGTCCCGTTGTTATACCCTGGTCGGTAAAGTCTAAAGTGCCCCAACTGGCAAGTGCCGTCTACTCTCAGTGCAGGGAAAGATTCAAATATCGTCCTGCATGTTTGTGAGTAGTGGTAGGGAGCACCGTATGCCTTGGTCGGCTGGAGAGCTCGCGTGCCCCGATTAGGTTATTGCCGTCCACTCTTAGTGCTGAACAATAAGTTTATACAGCAATCTGACGAGTAGCATAGAGGAGCACTCAGAATATCGCGCCCCGACGCGCGTTTCGCCTGACTCACAGGCTCATCAGGGGGAACTGATTCGTCAGTTTGTCAGGACTAAATAGCCCGCCCTTAACTTTGATTGGTTCCCTGTAGTTTGAAACCAAAGAGTGATTGTACGGTGGCCGGTATGGTTCAGAAAGGTGTCTAGAGTTAGATGAGAAAAATTCTCCGGTTGCATTATCATGCCAGGAGTCCATGTTTCTATATAATGGAAACATACATGTCTTGTGGGTGACATTAGTTTATGCTGAGACCTTGGAGGAGGAGAAAAGAGCCTTTTGGGGGGGAGAGACCAAGAAATGGTTTGCTCCAATGGCTCCTATCCTACTGGTGGGTCACCGCAGGGGAAGTCAAGTGTTGTATGGTCCATGAAAGGAGGGTTAACTCGTCTATAGACCAAAATCCCGAAAAAATCAATTGGGATAGATATGTTGATGAAACAATAGAGTACTAAGGTTTGGGGTTTAG
Source organism: Pelobates fuscus (assembly GCF_036172605.1). Lineage (NCBI taxonomy): Eukaryota > Metazoa > Chordata > Amphibia > Anura > Pelobatidae > Pelobates > Pelobates fuscus. Next base: position 326,204,307 of record NC_086317.1, on the reverse strand, counting down.
GTAAGGTCCGATAGGACCTATGGTAAAGCCCTAAGGGTTTATCAATTGAGGTCCAAGGTAGACTGGGTATTTACATTATACTGTACTGAAGCCAATCCTCAGGGCAGTACAGGACAGTAGGTATGTGCATGGATTCATGGTTACATGAATCAGTTATTTGTGTAGAAATGGTGTGTAGTTAAACTCCTCATTCAGACCTAGAGGGGCTAAGGTCTTGAATGAGAAGATCCACTGAGATTCTTTCCTGAGCAGACTTTTATTGAAGTCTCCCTTTCTAGGGTTCGGTAATAGTTTCTCAATTGCCTGGAAACTTAGGTTCTCAGGATTACCCGCGTGGAAATTGATAATGTGTCTGGCTACAGGAGTCGGGGTGGTGGTGTTCTTGATGGAAGAAATGTGTTGCAGGATCCTGCGGCGAAACTGTTGAAAGGTCTTGCCAATATACTGTGACCCACAACTACACGTGATAAGGTAGATTATTCGTACAGAGCTGCAATTGATCAGGGCATTTGTCTCAACTCTGATGTGGGTTTGGGTAGATGTGGTGAATTTAGAGGGTGTGATATATTGACAAGCCTTGCAGTGCCCACATCTATAGGTTCCTTTTGTGCTTGATAGCCAGTTGGTTGGTGGTTGTGGCGATGCCAAGTGGCTATGAACCAGTAGGTCTTGTAGGTTGCAGGGTCTGCGTGCGGTAAGAGGTGGGTATTCTGGAAGGACCCGTTGGAGTTCTGGATTCGATAGGAGTATTGGCCAGTTTTTCTTAAGAGCTTGGGACATGGGACCCCAACCCTGATCAAATGTTGCAATGCAACGTGGAGTCTTCGATTCTTGTTTCGGTCGTGTAAGTTTAAGGCTGGAGTTTCTGTCGATACCGCAGACTCGGTGAAAGGCATGTTTTAAGATCCGGTTGGGGTATCCTAGTTCTCTAAAGCGTGATTTTAAGGCTTTGCACTCGTTGTAAAAAGTCTGGTCCACCGAGCAGTTCCGTCTAGCTCTCAAGTACTGGCTATAAGGGATGGAAGCCTTTAGTCTGAAGGGGTGGTGACTTTCCCAGTGCAGGAGACTATTGGTAGATGTGGTTTTTCTGAATAATTCCGTTTGAATGGTCCCATCCTGTTCTAGCAGTATTTTTAGGTCCAGGAACACCAATTCGTGTTCGTGTATGACATGTGTCAGCTTGAGGTTGATGTCATTTTCATTAAGGATTGTGACGAATTCTTCAAACATGGGGACGGAGCCTGTCCACAGGAGCAACATATCGTCAATATATCTGTGCCAGCTGAGAATGTATTCATGGAAACGGCTAAATGTAGGCATGGTGACGACATGTTGCTCCCACCACCCAAGGTAGAGGTTGGCATAGGTGGGTGCACAGGCCGTCCCCATGGCTGTACCAGAGACCTGTAGATAATAATTGCCATTAAACATGAAATAGTTATGTGTTAAGATGAATTCCAGGCTGGCCAATACGAAGTTTTTCTGTGGGTCCTTATATGATGTTTTGTTCAAAAAGAACTTGCATGCACGTATCCCTATTTCATGGGGGATGTTGGTATATAGTGCCACGACATCCAGGCTCGCCAGTTGAGTGTAGGGAGGAACTGTGAGATTCTGTAGTGCCAGAAGGGTGGATTTAGTGTCCTGAAGGTAGGATGGTAAGGACAATACCAAGGGGTGCAGAATTCTATCAATGAACTTGCTTAAAGATTCGGTCAGACAGTTGTTTCCTGATACGATAGGTCTGCCGGGAGGGGGTCTTGTGCCCTTGTGAATTTTGGGCAAGCAATAAAATGTTGCAATAGTCGGATTCCTGTGGGGTTGTAGGAATCTGAATTCATCTTTGCTGATAATCTGTTGGTCTAGGGCATCGTTTAGTAGAGCCGCCAGGTCCCCTGTGAAGTTCGAGGTGGGGTCCGAGGGGAGAATCCTGTAATAGGTATTATCGTCAAGGTGTGCCATGCACATATTAACATATTCAGATCTATTCATCAAGACAATATTGCCCCCTTTGTCGGCCGGTTTGATTACGACCTCAGTTAGTTGTTTTAGTTCTCTTAGAGCTTGTCGTTCATTAAGAGTTAGGTTCATGGATTCAGGAGATGTGTTTGCCATGTTTTCAACTTCTTTTAGTGAGAATTGTACAAACAGGTCGACGTGGGGGGTGTCCGTGAAGTTCGGAGTGAATAGACTCTGAGGTTTGAAATCTGTCATGGGTTTGTTAGGGTTGTTCTCATCAGCAAGGCTGTCTAAGGTCTTTACTATTTCGTAGTCCTGTAGAGAGAGACCTAGATCGTTAGCCATAGTCTGATCTTTTTTGGCATGCATTATGTTGAGGGCAAGCTTCCTACCAAACAGATTAAGGTCTTTTGACCAGTCAAATTTATTACAGGACGGGGTTGGGACAAAGGATAAGCCTCTGTTCAGCAAGGTGATGTGATGGGTTGTTAGATGGAAGTCCGATAAGTTGATTATCTTGTTGGAGGCTGGGGCCTCTGAGTCCGACTCTGGTTCTTGTAGGCCCATCGGTCTCTGTCCCTCAATCGTCCCCTCTGCTGTCGGGGCTGATCCTGTTCTAAAAAAGGATTCGTCAAGTTAGTAGTGTGGGTCTGGGAATTGTTAGTGTCTGACGGAATTGGTATGTCCAAAAATGAGACTGCCTTGTCCACTTGTTTCAGAATACTCCTATTTTGACCAGATTGGAAGCCCAAATCTTTTTGATGTCCAATATTGATATTGGATGGGGGTCTGCGTCTGGTTTGTGGGGGTTGATCCTGGTCTGACCAATCCGTTTCCCCGGAGGAGGAGCCCCTGCTGCTGTTCTTGCGTCTCGGATATTTGCTGGTTTGTCTGAAGATCTTCCCGTATTGAAAATCTTTAAAGTCTCTTTGAAACTTAGTGTGCTTTTTTACCTTCAAATAGTGTTTGAAATTAATTATATTTTGTTGTAGTTTAGTTTCCATTTGGACAAATAAGGCGTCTGATTTGTGTTTTTTGATAGTGGTAATATCATTTTTTAATTTGGTGTTAACTAGTTCAAAGTTGGTTGTTTCCAGTGTTACCAGAAAATCCATTAACTTGAAGGAGCAGTCCAGTAGAATGGAATTCCATTGACTCAACTGCTCCTCCGTTTGGATTTTATCAGGTACTAGAATATCCGGTCGAAGTCCTCTAGGGACAAGTTTTTGTTCTAGGTACTGCCTGAGGCTAGTAAGTTCCCAGAAGCTTCTGATCTGGTCTTGGTAGGATTTTTGGATTTCGAAGAAGGCAGTGTTAATATTACTGTCAGTAACGTTATGTGACGTTAAAGGGTTAATGGAGAAAACATTGATTATTTCCTCTTGACCTGTACTAGAGTCAATCAGTCTATCAAGTAGGTCCGTCATCTGATATGTGGACCGTATTGTTACTATGTCTAGAGGTAGTACTCGTAGTTAATGTAACTATTTAATCGATGAGTAGGCCAGAAATGGTATTAAAACCTGGGTAGTAAATAATTCTGAAGACTTGGCCAAGTTAGAGGTCTTGCAAAAAGAAGAGGTCCGGGAACAGAGATGGGGGTGACCCAATTTGTTAAGTATACAAAAAGAAAGGAGGAGGGGGAGGGGAGAGAAAGGATCTGTTCCTGAATTAGAGTGTGCACCAAAATCTCAAAGAGAATAGTTAAAGGAAATACTTTTTAATAGATATACATCAAAATAGCTATCCCGGCTATAATTGTCTGACTGGGTATGAAACAAATAGTCGCAGTCAACTAGCCGAGAGCCAACAACATGAAAAACAATAAAGAGATACAAATTCGTAAGTAAGGGGGAAAGGATACACTAGTTGGAATATCAAGTGTATGGTGTGCTGGGTTGGGTGACGGACCCTCTCTATGGGAATTAATGAGAGAGGGGGCGATAAGGGATTTCCCGTATACGGGTACTGTGGTGAAAATACTCACTCAGTATTCTAATCCACCAGTCACCCGTGGGTTAAAACCCAGGGCCCAGCTCAATGAGCAGTAAGTTAGTTTCCCTATAGTCTTATTGTGGCCGCCAGGGGGCGAGACTCCAAATAGTTATAGCGATACGGCCCTTAATGTCAACATGTCTCTGTTAATCAAAATGTAATACTGAGACTGTCGAATGTAGCAAGAGAGTCAGTCTGAATATGCCCATACATGCAAACACAACCCAGGTCGTGGTTCCCAGACAACTTAGTTGTTGTGATCTGCGGTTGGATATAGGGAAACCATATGTCTGGTTGTGTATTTGGTGAAGTAGTAGGGCTGGTGGCCAATTTCCTCTGTCAACCTTAGCCAATGTCTCCTATAGAAAACCTGTGGTGCCTCCAATGGTCAATGTCATCTACTCAGTACAGGGGAAGGATAACTTCAGTCCTGCATAGTAGTGGGTGGCCATAGGGGGCCCAGTATACCTGGGTCCGTTGGAGAGCTTACGTTCCCCGGTTAGGTCGTTGCCGTCCAATCTAAGTTTAACAGATAAGTTATACAGCGATCTAACGAGTGTCAAATACGGGCACTCAGAGTATCGTGTCCCAGTTAGGTAGGTATATATAGAGAGCAACAAAGTTGGAAAGGTGCCTTCGAGGGCACCCGGGGATAGGAAAGGTAGTAACGTAGATAAAGAAGGAGTGCAGAGTTTGCTATAGGTATATTAACTTAAATCAACCATATCCTGCCCATTGAAGATAATTAAAAAGGCTATTAATTTGTCAGCAGATGGACATGAAAGTCAAATTTTGGTGCTAGATTGTTCATTGACACAGAACTAGTGGTTCACTGGTACGTGTAATAGTGAACTGTAATGACTAGTCTGTGTACACTGCAGAACAATTTGTAAAAAGCACATCAAAGAGGCAATCAATTTTGTCTACATCAATTTGCGGGACCTGCGGGAAAAATATATCTATCCCACGTCCCGTTGTTATACCCTGGTCGGTAAAGTCTAAAGTGCCCCAACTGGCAAGTGCCGTCTACTCTCAGTGCAGGGAAAGATTCAAATATCGTCCTGCATGTTTGTGAGTAGTGGTAGGGAGCACCGTATGCCTTGGTCGGCTGGAGAGCTCGCGTGCCCCGATTAGGTTATTGCCGTCCACTCTTAGTGCTGAACAATAAGTTTATACAGCAATCTGACGAGTAGCATAGAGGAGCACTCAGAATATCGCGCCCCGACGCGCGTTTCGCCTGACTCACAGGCTCATCAGGGGGAACTGATTCGTCAGTTTGTCAGGACTAAATAGCCCGCCCTTAACTTTGATTGGTTCCCTGTAGTTTGAAACCAAAGAGTGATTGTACGGTGGCCGGTATGGTTCAGAAAGGTGTCTAGAGTTAGATGAGAAAAATTCTCCGGTTGCATTATCATGCCAGGAGTCCATGTTTCTATATAATGGAAACATACATGTCTTGTGGGTGACATTAGTTTATGCTGAGACCTTGGAGGAGGAGAAAAGAGCCTTTTGGGGGGGAGAGACCAAGAAATGGTTTGCTCCAATGGCTCCTATCCTACTGGTGGGTCACCGCAGGGGAAGTCAAGTGTTGTATGGTCCATGAAAGGAGGGTTAACTCGTCTATAGACCAAAATCCCGAAAAAATCAATTGGGATAGATATGTTGATGAAACAATAGAGTACTAAGGTTTGGGGTTTAGGTAAGGTCCGATAGGACCTATGGTAAAGCCCTAAGGGTTTATCAATTGAGGTCCAAGGTAGACTGGGTATTTACATTATACTGTACTGAAGCCAATCCTCAGGGCAGTACAGGACAGTAGGTATGTGCATGGATTCATGGTTACATGAATCAGTTATTTGTGTAGAAATGGTGTGTAGTTAAACTCCTCATTCAGACCTAGAGGGGCTAAGGTCTTGAATGAGAAGATCCACTGAGATTCTTTCCTGAGCAGACTTTTATTGAAGTCTCCCTTTCTAGGGTTCGGTAATAGTTTCTCAATTGCCTGGAAACTTAGGTTCTCAGGATTACCCGCGTGGAAATTGATAATGTGTCTGGCTACAGGAGTCGGGGTGGTGGTGTTCTTGATGGAAGAAATGTGTTGCAGGATCCTGCGGCGAAACTGTTGAAAGGTCTTGCCAATATACTGTGACCCACAACTACACGTGATAAGGTAGATTATTCGTACAGAGCTGCAATTGATCAGGGCATTTGTCTCAACTCTGATGTGGGTTTGGGTAGATGTGGTGAATTTAGAGGGTGTGATATATTGACAAGCCTTGCAGTGCCCACATCTATAGGTTCCTTTTGTGCTTGATAGCCAGTTGGTTGGTGGTTGTGGCGATGCCAAGTGGCTATGAACCAGTAGGTCTTGTAGGTTGCAGGGTCTGCGTGCGGTAAGAGGTGGGTATTCTGGAAGGACCCGTTGGAGTTCTGGATTCGATAGGAGTATTGGCCAGTTTTTCTTAAGAGCTTGGGACATGGGACCCCAACCCTGATCAAATGTTGCAATGCAACGTGGAGTCTTCGATTCTTGTTTCGGTCGTGTAAGTTTAAGGCTGGAGTTTCTGTCGATACCGCAGACTCGGTGAAAGGCATGTTTTAAGATCCGGTTGGGGTATCCTAGTTCTCTAAAGCGTGATTTTAAGGCTTTGCACTCGTTGTAAAAAGTCTGGTCCACCGAGCAGTTCCGTCTAGCTCTCAAGTACTGGCTATAAGGGATGGAAGCCTTTAGTCTGAAGGGGTGGTGACTTTCCCAGTGCAGGAGACTATTGGTAGATGTGGTTTTTCTGAATAATTCCGTTTGAATGGTCCCATCCTGTTCTAGCAGTATTTTTAGGTCCAGGAACACCAATTCGTGTTCGTGTATGACATGTGTCAGCTTGAGGTTGATGTCATTTTCATTAAGGATTGTGACGAATTCTTCAAACATGGGGACGGAGCCTGTCCACAGGAGCAACATATCGTCAATATATCTGTGCCAGCTGAGAATGTATTCATGGAAACGGCTAAATGTAGGCATGGTGACGACATGTTGCTCCCACCACCCAAGGTAGAGGTTGGCATAGGTGGGTGCACAGGCCGTCCCCATGGCTGTACCAGAGACCTGTAGATAATAATTGCCATTAAACATGAAATAGTTATGTGTTAAGATGAATTCCAGGCTGGCCAATACGAAGTTTTTCTGTGGGTCCTTATATGATGTTTTGTTCAAAAAGAACTTGCATGCACGTATCCCTATTTCATGGGGGATGTTGGTATATAGTGCCACGACATCCAGGCTCGCCAGTTGAGTGTAGGGAGGAACTGTGAGATTCTGTAGTGCCAGAAGGGTGGATTTAGTGTCCTGAAGGTAGGATGGTAAGGACAATACCAAGGGGTGCAGAATTCTATCAATGAACTTGCTTAAAGATTCGGTCAGACAGTTGTTTCCTGATACGATAGGTCTGCCGGGAGGGGGTCTTGTGCCCTTGTGAATTTTGGGCAAGCAATAAAATGTTGCAATAGTCGGATTCCTGTGGGGTTGTAGGAATCTGAATTCATCTTTGCTGATAATCTGTTGGTCTAGGGCATCGTTTAGTAGAGCCGCCAGGTCCCCTGTGAAGTTCGAGGTGGGGTCCGAGGGGAGAATCCTGTAATAGGTATTATCGTCAAGGTGTGCCATGCACATATTAACATATTCAGATCTATTCATCAAGACAATATTGCCCCCTTTGTCGGCCGGTTTGATTACGACCTCAGTTAGTTGTTTTAGTTCTCTTAGAGCTTGTCGTTCATTAAGAGTTAGGTTCATGGATTCAGGAGATGTGTTTGCCATGTTTTCAACTTCTTTTAGTGAGAATTGTACAAACAGGTCGACGTGGGGGGTGTCCGTGAAGTTCGGAGTGAATAGACTCTGAGGTTTGAAATCTGTCATGGGTTTGTTAGGGTTGTTCTCATCAGCAAGGCTGTCTAAGGTCTTTACTATTTCGTAGTCCTGTAGAGAGAGACCTAGATCGTTAGCCATAGTCTGATCTTTTTTGGCATGCATTATGTTGAGGGCAAGCTTCCTACCAAACAGATTAAGGTCTTTTGACCAGTCAAATTTATTACAGGACGGGGTTGGGACAAAGGATAAGCCTCTGTTCAGCAAGGTGATGTGATGGGTTGTTAGATGGAAGTCCGATAAGTTGATTATCTTGTTGGAGGCTGGGGCCTCTGAGTCCGACTCTGGTTCTTGTAGGCCCATCGGTCTCTGTCCCTCAATCGTCCCCTCTGCTGTCGGGGCTGATCCTGTTCTAAAAAAGGATTCGTCAAGTTAGTAGTGTGGGTCTGGGAATTGTTAGTGTCTGACGGAATTGGTATGTCCAAAAATGAGACTGCCTTGTCCACTTGTTTCAGAATACTCCTATTTTGACCAGATTGGAAGCCCAAATCTTTTTGATGTCCAATATTGATATTGGATGGGGGTCTGCGTCTGGTTTGTGGGGGTTGATCCTGGTCTGACCAATCCGTTTCCCCGGAGGAGGAGCCCCTGCTGCTGTTCTTGCGTCTCGGATATTTGCTGGTTTGTCTGAAGATCTTCCCGTATTGAAAATCTTTAAAGTCTCTTTGAAACTTAGTGTGCTTTTTTACCTTCAAATAGTGTTTGAAATTAATTATATTTTGTTGTAGTTTAGTTTCCATTTGGACAAATAAGGCGTCTGATTTGTGTTTTTTGATAGTGGTAATATCATTTTTTAATTTGGTGTTAACTAGTTCAAAGTTGGTTGTTTCCAGTGTTACCAGAAAATCCATTAACTTGAAGGAGCAGTCCAGTAGAATGGAATTCCATTGACTCAACTGCTCCTCCGTTTGGATTTTATCAGGTACTAGAATATCCGGTCGAAGTCCTCTAGGGACAAGTTTTTGTTCTAGGTACTGCCTGAGGCTAGTAAGTTCCCAGAAGCTTCTGATCTGGTCTTGGTAGGATTTTTGGATTTCGAAGAAGGCAGTGTTAATATTACTGTCAGTAACGTTATGTGACGTTAAAGGGTTAATGGAGAAAACATTGATTATTTCCTCTTGACCTGTACTAGAGTCAATCAGTCTATCAAGTAGGTCCGTCATCTGATATGTGGACCGTATTGTTACTATGTCTAGAGGTAGTACTCGTAGTTAATGTAACGATTTAATCGATGAGTAGGCCAGAAATGGTATTAAAACCTGGGTAGTAAATAATTCTGAAGACTTGGCCAAGTTAGAGGTCTTGCAAAAAGAAGAGGTCCGGGAACAGAGATGGGGGTGACCCAATTTGTTAAGTATACAAAAAGAAAGGAGGAGGGGGAGGGGAGAGAAAGGATCTGTTCCTGAATTAGAGTGTGCACCAAAATCTCAAAGAGAATAGTTAAAGGAAATACTTTTTAATAGATATACATCAAAATAGCTATCCCGGCTATAATTGTCTGACTGGGTATGAAACAAATAGTCGCAGTCAACTAGCCGAGAGCCAACAACATGAAAAACAATAAAGAGATACAAATTCGTAAGTAAGGGGGAAAGGATACACTAGTTGGAATATCAAGTGTATGGTGTGCTGGGTTGGGTGACGGACCCTCTCTATGGGAATTAATGAGAGAGGGGGCGATAAGGGATTTCCCGTATACGGGTACTGTGGTGAAAATACTCACTCAGTATTCTAATCCACCAGTCACCCGTGGGTTAAAACCCAGGGCCCAGCTCAATGAGCAGTAAGTTAGTTTCCCTATAGTCTTATTGTGGCCGCCAGGGGGCGAGACTCCAAATAGTTATAGCGATACGGCCCTTAATGTCAACATGTCTCTGTTAATCAAAATGTAATACTGAGACTGTCGAATGTAGCAAGAGAGTCAGTCTGAATATGCCCATACATGCAAACACAACCCAGGTCGTGGTTCCCAGACAACGACGAATCAGTTCCCCCTGATGAGCCTGTGAGTCAGGCGAAACGCGCGTCGGGGCGCGATATTCTGAGTGCTCCTCTATGCTACTCGTCAGATTGCTGTATAAACTTATTGTTCAGCACTAAGAGTGGACGGCAATAACCTAATCGGGGCACGCGAGCTCTCCAGCCGACCAAGGCATACGGTGCTCCCTACCACTACTCACAAACATGCAGGACGATATTTGAATCTTTCCCTGCACTGAGAGTAGACGGCACTTGCCAGTTGGGGCACTTTAGACTTTACCGACCAGGGTATAACAACGGGACGTGGGATAGATATATTTTTCCCGCAGGTCCCGCAAATTGATGTAGACAAAATTGATTGTCTCTTTGATGTGCTTTTTACAAATTGTTCTGCAGTGTACACAGACTAGTCATTACAGTTCACTATTACACGTACCAGTGAACCACTAGTTCTGTGTCAATGAACAATCTAGCACCAAAATTTGACTTTCATGTCCATCTGCTGACAAATTAATAGCCTTTTTAATTATCTTCAATGGGCAGGATATGGTTGATTTAAGTTAATATACCTATAGCAAACTCTGCACTCCTTCTTTATCTACGTTACTACCTTTCCTATCCCCGGGTGCCCTCGAAGGCACCTTTCCAACTTTGTTGCTCTCTATATATACCTACCTAACTGGGACACGATACTCTGAGTGCCCGTATTTGACACTCGTTAGATCGCTGTATAACTTATCTGTTAAACTTAGATTGGACGGCAACGACCTAACCGGGGAACGTAAGCTCTCCAACGGACCCAGGTATACTGGGCCCCCTATGGCCACCCACTACTATGCAGGACTGAAGTTATCCTTCCCCTGTACTGAGTAGATGACATTGACCATTGGAGGCACCACAGGTTTTCTATAGGAGACATTGGCTAAGGTTGACAGAGGAAATTGGCCACCAGCCCTACTACTTCACCAAATACACAACCAGACATATGGTTTCCCTATATCCAACCGCAGATCACAACAACTAAGTTGTCTGGGAACCACGACCTGGGTTGTGTTTGCATGTATGGGCATATTCAGACTGACTCTCTTGCTACATTCGACAGTCTCAGTATTACATTTTGATTAACAGAGACATGTTGACATTAAGGGCCGTATCGCTATAACTATTTGGAGTCTCGCCCCCTGGCGGCCACAATAAGACTATAGGGAAACTAACTTACTGCTCATTGAGCTGGGCCCTGGGTTTTAACCCACGGGTGACTGGTGGATTAGAATACTGAGTGAGTATTTTCACCACAGTACCCGTATACGGGAAATCCCTTATCGCCCCCTCTCTCATTAATTCCCATAGAGAGGGTCCGTCACCCAACCCAGCACACCATACACTTGATATTCCAACTAGTGTATCCTTTCCCCCTTACTTACGAATTTGTATCTCTTTATTGTTTTTCATGTTGTTGGCTCTCGGCTAGTTGACTGCGACTATTTGTTTCATACCCAGTCAGACAATTATAGCCGGGATAGCTATTTTGATGTATATCTATTAAAAAGTATTTCCTTTAACTATTCTCTTTGAGATTTTGGTGCACACTCTAATTCAGGAACAGATCCTTTCTCTCCCCTCCCCCTCCTCCTTTCTTTTTGTATACTTAACAAATTGGGTCACCCCCATCTCTGTTCCCGGACCTCTTCTTTTTGCAAGACCTCTAACTTGGCCAAGTCTTCAGAATTATTTACTACCCAGGTTTTAATACCATTTCTGGCCTACTCATCGATTAAATCGTTACATTAACTACGAGTACTACCTCTAGACATAGTAACAATACGGTCCACATATCAGATGACGGACCTACTTGATAGACTGATTGACTCTAGTACAGGTCAAGAGGAAATAATCAATGTTTTCTCCATTAACCCTTTAACGTCACATAACGTTACTGACAGTAATATTAACACTGCCTTCTTCGAAATCCAAAAATCCTACCAAGACCAGATCAGAAGCTTCTGGGAACTTACTAGCCTCAGGCAGTACCTAGAACAAAAACTTGTCCCTAGAGGACTTCGACCGGATATTCTAGTACCTGATAAAATCCAAACGGAGGAGCAGTTGAGTCAATGGAATTCCATTCTACTGGACTGCTCCTTCAAGTTAATGGATTTTCTGGTAACACTGGAAACAACCAACTTTGAACTAGTTAACACCAAATTAAAAAATGATATTACCACTATCAAAAAACACAAATCAGACGCCTTATTTGTCCAAATGGAAACTAAACTACAACAAAATATAATTAATTTCAAACACTATTTGAAGGTAAAAAAGCACACTAAGTTTCAAAGAGACTTTAAAGATTTTCAATACGGGAAGATCTTCAGACAAACCAGCAAATATCCGAGACGCAAGAACAGCAGCAGGGGCTCCTCCTCCGGGGAAACGGATTGGTCAGACCAGGATCAACCCCCACAAACCAGACGCAGACCCCCATCCAATATCAATATTGGACATCAAAAAGATTTGGGCTTCCAATCTGGTCAAAATAGGAGTATTCTGAAACAAGTGGACAAGGCAGTCTCATTTTTGGACATACCAATTCCGTCAGACACTAACAATTCCCAGACCCACACTACTAACTTGACGAATCCTTTTTTAGAACAGGATCAGCCCCGACAGCAGAGGGGACGATTGAGGGACAGAGACCGATGGGCCTACAAGAACCAGAGTCGGACTCAGAGGCCCCAGCCTCCAACAAGATAATCAACTTATCGGACTTCCATCTAACAACCCATCACATCACCTTGCTGAACAGAGGCTTATCCTTTGTCCCAACCCCGTCCTGTAATAAATTTGACTGGTCAAAAGACCTTAATCTGTTTGGTAGGAAGCTTGCCCTCAACATAATGCATGCCAAAAAAGATCAGACTATGGCTAACGATCTAGGTCTCTCTCTACAGGACTACGAAATAGTAAAGACCTTAGACAGCCTTGCTGATGAGAACAACCCTAACAAACCCATGACAGATTTCAAACCTCAGAGTCTATTCACTCCGAACTTCACGGACACCCCCCACGTCGACCTGTTTGTACAATTCTCACTAAAAGAAGTTGAAAACATGGCAAACACATCTCCTGAATCCATGAACCTAACTCTTAATGAACGACAAGCTCTAAGAGAACTAAAACAACTAACTGAGGTCGTAATCAAACCGGCCGACAAAGGGGGCAATATTGTCTTGATGAATAGATCTGAATATGTTAATATGTGCATGGCACACCTTGACGATAATACCTATTACAGGATTCTCCCCTCGGACCCCACCTCGAACTTCACAGGGGACCTGGCGGCTCTACTAAACGATGCCCTAGACCAACAGATTATCAGCAAAGATGAATTCAGATTCCTACAACCCCACAGGAATCCGACTATTGCAACATTTTATTGCTTGCCCAAAATTCACAAGGGCACAAGACCCCCTCCCGGCAGACCTATCGTATCAGGAAACAACTGTCTGACCGAATCTTTAAGCAAGTTCATTGATAGAATTCTGCACCCCTTGGTATTGTCCTTACCATCCTACCTTCAGGACACTAAATCCACCCTTCTGGCACTACAGAATCTCACAGTTCCTCCCTACACTCAACTGGCGAGCCTGGATGTCGTGGCACTATATACCAACATCCCCCATGAAATAGGGATACGTGCATGCAAGTTCTTTTTGAACAAAACATCATATAAGGACCCACAGAAAAACTTCGTATTGGCCAGCCTGGAATTCATCTTAACACATAACTATTTCATGTTTAATGGCAATTATTATCTACAGGTCTCTGGTACAGCCATGGGGACGGCCTGTGCACCCACCTATGCCAACCTCTACCTTGGGTGGTGGGAGCAACATGTCGTCACCATGCCTACATTTAGCCGTTTCCATGAATACATTCTCAGCTGGCACAGATATATTGACGATATGTTGCTCCTGTGGACAGGCTCCGTCCCCATGTTTGAAGAATTCGTCACAATCCTTAATGAAAATGACATCAACCTCAAGCTGACACATGTCATACACGAACACGAATTGGTGTTCCTGGACCTAAAAATACTGCTAGAACAGGATGGGACCATTCAAACGGAATTATTCAGAAAAACCACATCTACCAATAGTCTCCTGCACTGGGAAAGTCACCACCCCTTCAGACTAAAGGCTTCCATCCCTTATAGCCAGTACTTGAGAGCTAGACGGAACTGCTCGGTGGACCAGACTTTTTACAACGAGTGCAAAGCCTTAAAATCACGCTTTAGAGAACTAGGATACCCCAACCGGATCTTAAAACATGCCTTTCACCGAGTCTGCGGTATCGACAGAAACTCCAGCCTTAAACTTACACGACCGAAACAAGAATCGAAGACTCCACGTTGCATTGCAACATTTGATCAGGGTTGGGGTCCCATGTCCCAAGCTCTTAAGAAAAACTGGCCAATACTCCTATCGAATCCAGAACTCCAACGGGTCCTTCCAGAATACCCACCTCTTACCGCACGCAGACCCTGCAACCTACAAGACCTACTGGTTCATAGCCACTTGGCATCGCCACAACCACCAACCAACTGGCTATCAAGCACAAAAGGAACCTATAGATGTGGGCACTGCAAGGCTTGTCAATATATCACACCCTCTAAATTCACCACATCTACCCAAACCCACATCAGAGTTGAGACAAATGCCCTGATCAATTGCAGCTCTGTACGAATAATCTACCTTATCACGTGTAGTTGTGGGTCACAGTATATTGGCAAGACCTTTCAACAGTTTCGCCGCAGGATCCTGCAACACATTTCTTCCATCAAGAACACCACCACCCCGACTCCTGTAGCCAGACACATTATCAATTTCCACGCGGGTAATCCTGAGAACCTAAGTTTCCAGGCAATTGAGAAACTATTACCGAACCCTAGAAAGGGAGACTTCAATAAAAGTCTGCTCAGGAAAGAATCTCAGTGGATCTTCTCATTCAAGACCTTAGCCCCTCTAGGTCTGAATGAGGAGTTTAACTACACACCATTTCTACACAAATAACTGATTCATGTAACCATGAATCCATGCACATACCTACTGTCCTGTACTGCCCTGAGGATTGGCTTCAGTACAGTATAATGTAAATACCCAGTCTACCTTGGACCTCAATTGATAAACCCTTAGGGCTTTACCATAGGTCCTATCGGACCTTACCTAAACCCCAAACCTTAGTACTCTATTGTTTCATCAACATATCTATCCCAATTGATTTTTTCGGGATTTTGGTCTATAGACGAGTTAACCCTCCTTTCATGGACCATACAACACTTGACTTCCCCTGCGGTGACCCACCAGTAGGATAGGAGCCATTGGAGCAAACCATTTCTTGGTCTCTCCCCCCCAAAAGGCTCTTTTCTCCTCCTCCAAGGTCTCAGCATAAACTAATGTCACCCACAAGACATGTATGTTTCCATTATATAGAAACATGGACTCCTGGCATGATAATGCAACCGGAGAATTTTTCTCATCTAACTCTAGACACCTTTCTGAACCATACCGGCCACCGTACAATCACTCTTTGGTTTCAAACTACAGGGAACCAATCAAAGTTAAGGGCGGGCTATTTAGTCCTGACAAACTGACGAATCAGTTCCCCCTGATGAGCCTGTGAGTCAGGCGAAACGCGCGTCGGGGCGCGATATTCTGAGTGCTCCTCTATGCTACTCGTCAGATTGCTGTATAAACTTATTGTTCAGCACTAAGAGTGGACGGCAATAACCTAATCGGGGCACGCGAGCTCTCCAGCCGACCAAGGCATACGGTGCTCCCTACCACTACTCACAAACATGCAGGACGATATTTGAATCTTTCCCTGCACTGAGAGTAGACGGCACTTGCCAGTTGGGGCACTTTAGACTTTACCGACCAGGGTATAACAACGGGACGTGGGATAGATATATTTTTCCCGCAGGTCCCGCAAATTGATGTAGACAAAATTGATTGTCTCTTTGATGTGCTTTTTACAAATTGTTCTGCAGTGTACACAGACTAGTCATTACAGTTCACTATTACACGTACCAGTGAACCACTAGTTCTGTGTCAATGAACAATCTAGCACCAAAATTTGACTTTCATGTCCATCTGCTGACAAATTAATAGCCTTTTTAATTATCTTCAATGGGCAGGATATGGTTGATTTAAGTTAATATACCTATAGCAAACTCTGCACTCCTTCTTTATCTACGTTACTACCTTTCCTATCCCCGGGTGCCCTCGAAGGCACCTTTCCAACTTTGTTGCTCTCTATATATACCTACCTAACTGGGACACGATACTCTGAGTGCCCGTATTTGACACTCGTTAGATCGCTGTATAACTTATCTGTTAAACTTAGATTGGACGGCAACGACCTAACCGGGGAACGTAAGCTCTCCAACGGACCCAGGTATACTGGGCCCCCTATGGCCACCCACTACTATGCAGGACTGAAGTTATCCTTCCCCTGTACTGAGTAGATGACATTGACCATTGGAGGCACCACAGGTTTTCTATAGGAGACATTGGCTAAGGTTGACAGAGGAAATTGGCCACCAGCCCTACTACTTCACCAAATACACAACCAGACATATGGTTTCCCTATATCCAACCGCAGATCACAACAACTAAGTTGTCTGGGAACCACGACCTGGGTTGTGTTTGCATGTATGGGCATATTCAGACTGACTCTCTTGCTACATTCGACAGTCTCAGTATTACATTTTGATTAACAGAGACATGTTGACATTAAGGGCCGTATCGCTATAACTATTTGGAGTCTCGCCCCCTGGCGGCCACAATAAGACTATAGGGAAACTAACTTACTGCTCATTGAGCTGGGCCCTGGGTTTTAACCCACGGGTGACTGGTGGATTAGAATACTGAGTGAGTATTTTCACCACAGTACCCGTATACGGGAAATCCCTTATCGCCCCCTCTCTCATTAATTCCCATAGAGAGGGTCCGTCACCCAACCCAGCACACCATACACTTGATATTCCAACTAGTGTATCCTTTCCCCCTTACTTACGAATTTGTATCTCTTTATTGTTTTTCATGTTGTTGGCTCTCGGCTAGTTGACTGCGACTATTTGTTTCATACCCAGTCAGACAATTATAGCCGGGATAGCTATTTTGATGTATATCTATTAAAAAGTATTTCCTTTAACTATTCTCTTTGAGATTTTGGTGCACACTCTAATTCAGGAACAGATCCTTTCTCTCCCCTCCCCCTCCTCCTTTCTTTTTGTATACTTAACAAATTGGGTCACCCCCATCTCTGTTCCCGGACCTCTTCTTTTTGCAAGACCTCTAACTTGGCCAAGTCTTCAGAATTAGTCCCGGAATATGTTCCGCCTGCACGGAAATGTTGTTGCGAAGGCAGAACTGCCAGAAGTCCTTCGCCATGAGTGCTAGCATGCGCGATTTCATGCCTCCCAGGTGGTTGATGTAGCGCAACGCTGACACGTTGTCCATCCTGAGCATCACGCAACAATTCGCACGTTCCGGTGTAAGGCTGCGAATAGCGAATGCTCCTGCCAATAGTTCCAGGCAATTGATGTGGAGTGTTTGTTCTTGATCTGACCATCTGCCTCCGGTAGACGCGGTACCACAACGTGCGCCACAGCCGTGTAAGCTGGCATCGGACTCTATCACGACATCCGGGACGGATCCGAATATGGCTCTCCCGTTCCAGGCATCCATGTGGGCCAGCCACCAGGTCAATTCGTCTCTGGACTCGTCGTCGAGCCTCACCCTCATCTCGTAAGAGTGGCCTGCACGCAGGTGAGAGCCCTTTAATCGTTGAAGGGCCCAATAATGGAGAGGTCCAGGAAATATCGCCTGTATTGAGGCGACCAAGAGGCCGATCACTCTCGCCAGATGCCGAATAGAGAGGTCGTCTGCACGTAACGTACGTCTGATCTCTTTCTTGATAGCCTTCATCTTGGACTCCGGAAGGAATAGGAACTGTTGGATGGAATCCACCGTAAACCCCAGGAATTCTATCGATTGGGTGGGATCCAACACCGATTTTTCCCAATTGATGAGAAAACCTAGATTCTGGAGTAAGGACGTAGTCCATGAAACATGAACTTGTAATTGCTCTTTTGATTTGGCCATCAGTAAAATGTCGTCCAAATATATGATCAGACGCACTCCACGGCTCCGGAGGAAGGACACTACCCGCTTCATGACCTTGGTGAAGCACCAGGGGGCCGAGGAGAGTTCGAATGGCAGACAAGTCAACTTCCATCGTCTCCCTTTCCAGGTGAACTGGAGGAAATCTCTGTGGGCCGTGGTTATAGGCACTGTAAAATAAGCGTCCTTGAGGTCCAGTTTGGCCAACCAGTCGGACTCCTGAAGGAGGTCTCGAAGACAATGGATGCCTTCCATCTGGAAATGACGATACTGAAGAAAGCCATTGAGGGGGCGGAGGTTGATGACTGGACGCATACCCCCTCCTTTCTTTGGGACCAAAAATAGGTTGCTCGTAAACCCCGGTTGAGTAAACGGGACCTCTTGTATTGCACCCTTGGTGCGAAGTTCCATGATCTCCGAGGAGATCAATTTTTCTTGATCTCGAGCGAGTGACAGTTCCCTGGGGACAAAGAGCTGAACAGGCATGGACACAAAATCTATGTGGTAACCCCGCACTGTTTGGAGAACCCAAGCATCTGTTGTCAAGGCAGCCCATGCCTCGTAAAACTGGGCCAATCTGCCCGCCACCCGCTCTTGCGTATGAGGGTAAAAAGGGGTACTCACCATAAGGGCGTTTGCCCGACGAGGCACCTCTCGGACAGCGGGAATTCCAGGGTCTCCCTCTGGAGGGGAAGAACAGAGCCGGTCTGGGCTCTTGGAAATTCCTGGTAGGGAAGAAGGAGCCTCTCTGGGCTCGACACGAACCCCGGAATCCACGGCCGGGTGGATGGCTCCTGCTGCGCCCGGCCCCTCCAAAAACCCTAGGGGAAAACACCCTCTTCATATTAGCCTGGGCCTTATCAATGGCTGTGAAAGTCTTCACGTAAGACCCCAGGTCTCTGACAAAATTATCGGCAAACAGCATCCCCTCAGCCGAGGGACCAGGTTCTGATATGGCCATGGTAGCCAACTTCGGGTCAATCTTTAGCAGGATTGCTTTCCTGCGCTCAGCGGATACGGCCATGTTGGCATTGCCTAGCAGGCAAATGGCACGTTGTACCCAGCCAATCGCCACATCTATATCAAGCTCCGCCTCACCTGCTTTGGCGGCTTCCAAAACCTCATAGGCCTTAGACAGAGGACCAAGGGTGTCCATTATCTTGTCCTGACAGTTTCTCAGGGAAAAATCTAGGCCCTTCTTCTGTTTCTAGCCCGATTTATTAAGAAATTGAGCAATCTGAGGATCGACCTCTCGCGTCTTACACGCCGATCCTGGGACTGAAGGTCTAGGGCATTCAGCCCGTAGCTTACTGCGACTCTCCTTAGAGAGTGGCGTGCGCATCCTGTTTGCAATATAGCGGGCGATATGCTCGGGTGGTTCCCACTCAGCAGAATGAGGATGACGTAGGTCGTCCGGATCAAACAGGGGGTTACCCTGCGGATCCAGCAGTCCCACGTTGCCGCTCGCCCCCTGGGCAGTAACACCCTTAGCAGGGATAGCGCCCCCAGTACGGGATGCTACGGCAGGGGGAGCTTCCTCTTCCGAGCCGGCTTCATCATCGAAAGCATAGTCCATTTCCTCATAGTCATCCTCCTCACTCCGGTCGCTCTCCGACCTTTCCTCACGGGATCTAGCCCGTTTCCATAATCTGTCCGTTTGTGCCCGACCAGAGGCTCTTTTGCGCGGTGGAAGCGCGCCATCTGTGACTGCCTCAGGCGAGTCTGTCAGGGCAGGTATAACCTGCGTCATGGAGTGGGAGGAGAGGTGTTTGACCTTCACCTTGGCCTTACAGGCAACGGGGGAGGCAGGGGCAGGGACAGGACCCGCTCCCAGTAGGGTAGGGGTAGCTACCTGGGGCAACAAAAAAGACTGCGCTAGAGTCTAGGAGAAGGAGGAGGACATAGCCCCCATAGCGGAGCCGAGCGCTCTCTGGAGAGAGGACGCCATGGTGGAGTCCATCAATGCTTGGAACTCCTCAGATACGGCCTGTCCCTCAGGGAGCCCCTGATGGAATTCATCAATGTGGCCCTCAGGACCATCACCCTTATCCTGTACTTAACTGGTCTGAGAGCAGCAAAGAAAGAGGGTGTTTGTGGGTGCTTCAAGCATATTATAGTCACTTCCTGTGTTATGTGATTGGTTGCTTGAGCACTGTATTTTTTGTTAATTTCAGTTATTTATTTATCTCTATTTCTTTGCTGCTGAGAGTAATAAAGAAAGATATATGCATAATAGGAGCCTCCGTGTCTTTAATAAAATTCCAAGATCAAAACTGTCAATATTCCAAGGCAAGTCTCATGATAGACAAGATTTACCTGTCAGAGCGCTGTGAAAGGTTGGCTTACAAAACAACCAGAGTGTCTACTGAAATTTTAAAGCATGGGAAAGCTTTATAAGGTCACCTTGTCGAATGGAATATAGGTACTCCACCTTGAACTTCTCGATCAATACATTTTTAAATTTAGTGTTTTTAATACAAATATCAATCTAAACTACCCATTTTGTTTTTGAGTGCAAAATACCTGTTTATAATATCGCTATAACCTTTCTGAGAGATTAATCAAGGAAACAACCTACGTGGATATAGTTTCCTTATACATTTTCTAATAGTTTGTTCATTTGTGCTTCTTGATTTTTGACATAAGGAACCAGTTTTTAGTATGAAATGTTGGACATTTTATTTTCGATTCATGGGCAATGATATTGAGGGCTCAGAAATTATTTGAGTAATTGGCCCAGGCTGGAAGGAAAACTTTTAGACATCTGCCTACAATTCCAGTCTAAGCTGATATACCTTCATAAGGACTTTGAAGGGTTTTTTTCTTCTTTTCCCCTGGAGCCTCTTTAGGAATAGGATTCCTTCCAATGATAGGATATTAAATACTCTATACCTAATCTGTATAGACTGCTCTTTCTGAAAATATCTATCATCCCAGCCCCACTTGTCCTTCCAGGAACAGGACCTTTTTGACATGATTTCATTAGATAGAAAAGCTCCCTCACTTAGCTACTGTATGTAAGGCACATCTCTTTCCGCACGGCATGTCTCCTTGAAAAAGTAAGGACAATAGGGAGGACTTTGGGGCATAATCTGTCCCCAGGAATGTAGCAATGCTATTCTTGCTTCAACCCACAATGCCATACCTTAGGCTTTGTATTTAAAAGAGCACTATAGTGCCAGGAAAACAAACACGTCTTCCTAGCACTATAGGGTTATTATGTCCCCCGTCCCTCTGGGCTGATGGGGTTAAAATCCCTTCAGCCAATTACCTTAATCCAGCGCCGGGCTCCCTCGGACGACGTCAGCTTCAAATGCGCATGCGTGGCCAGAGCCACACGCGCATTCAAACCGCCCATACGAAAGTATTACTCAATGCTTTCCTATGGATGTCCAGCGTGTGAAAATTGCATTGAGGATTGCGGAAGCGGCCTCTAGTGGCTGTCAGGGAGACAGCCACTAGAGGCTGGATTAACCCTCAATGTAAACATAGCAGTTTCTCTAAAACTGCTAGGTTTACAGCTGCAGGGTTAAAACTAGGGGGACCTGGCACCCAGACCACTTCATTGAGCTGAAGTGGTCTGGGTGCCTATAGTGGTCCTTTAATGAGCTTTTATAAAGAAAGCTGTAGCCAACTCAACTTATTTTGCGGGTTTCAGGAGTCTCTCTTTTGCAGAGATATCCTCAATCAATGACTGACTACACCTTCATTGCCATTGAAAGAGACATCATAGAGACTGCAGGCTGTAAGTTGGTTCCTAGTGATAGATATGTCTTGACTAGGTCCAAGTCAAATCTTTTTCTCCATCGGCTCCTTAAGTGTAGATGCACAATAGGTAACCCTGATTATGGCATCATCAATTTTGGAAGGATTATTCTAAAATATACAATATTGTTTATTAAAAGGATACACCTTAGCCAGCTTCCCTTGAATAGTTGCACAGTGATCAAGGTTAAAAAAAGACTCAAGCTTATCAAGATCAACCTTTAAAACACTTTTATTAAAAAAAAATTGCTATTGATCCAAAAGAAAGCATAAAAATACAATACAAGGCAATTGCCAGGAATGCCACAAAAAGAGAGAGGGGAAATCATTATTGATTCCATAATGGCAATCAGATGTTTACTTGCATCAACAACCTATTCACATACATATTCAGTATATCCTTGACTATTCTGTGTTTTTGTTTTAAAAAAAACATTCAGGCCTTTTTAAACATAACATAACCTCTTTAAATAGAGAACTCCACGTCTATCTTGTTCTGTGTAAATTTGGAACCCACTAGACTATTGATAGAGTAGAAAGACTAAAAGGGTTCTGTTGTAAATTCCGCCCTCTAGTTCGCTATATGTGGTGCTTGGGCAGTGTGGCTAACCAAAACGGATGTAGATAGTTTTAGGTAGTCCATCAAGGTACTGGCCAATAGATTAGTTGGGATTGTATATGTGATAAAGATTGTTTAGTAACGTGTATATCTTGTTAGATAGCGTGAGCTCTGCCGTCTAGCGAGAGTGTTAATAGTGTGTTACTGTATTATAGTGCACGGTACCATAACACTGTATATACTGATACTGTATATAAGTACTAATAATTGTCGTCTATTGCATGTCTAACACCATAACCACTAATAATTGTATTGTGACCTTAAATTGTACTTTGACCTATGCTAACCGTACTGTAACTGCTGTTTGTAAAAGACGATGTTACTGGGGTATGTTATAGACGGGTAATTCATATATAGAGAATTATAGTGTGGGTGACGGTATAGTTTCGCCAAAGGGCATAATATTGATTACTTAGTGACTGGTGTAACAGCTGTGTGTGTACGGGAATTCCCTGAGTGTTTTTATTGTGTTACTGTGTATGTTTCACTTGGTAACTGTACCACGTGGTGCTGTTGCCGAAGGAACGGGTGTGACTGTTGCATAGAGTGTGTGTATAGCATTCGTTGTCAACGACGCTCCATTGATAAGTATGGACGCGTCGGAGTCGACGATTTTGGATCCCTTAGGATGTATGGTAAAGAATTTTAAAAAGGGATTCACAGTATGTGATTTTGGGGTTAAAATGTCTCCTGCCCGTTTGATCACTTTGTGCACTAGGGAATGGCCACGTGGCAGTTTAGATCCAAATCTGGTACAGCGTGTACACGTGGCTGTATCAGGTAGGCCTGAACTTTACAGACAGTTTCCATACATTGATTGTTGGAGGCAGGCCGTAAACGACTTGCCAAGATGGGTCCGAATATGCCACGAGGAGCAATGTTGCCTCATGGTGGCCAGGACTTGTTTGTCCACTAGGACTACGGTTAAGCCCATTTTGGACACGCCCCCTGAGTCCGAGATCCCTATGCCGCCCCCTTATTTCCCTGTAGGAGGAGGTGATACAAGTACAGGAAGTTCCACACCCCCTCACCCGTTGTCCCCATCTACTCCCACTTCCTCCTCCAGTTCAGAATCCACCCCACGCCATAATAAACCTCCCCTTCCGACACCAGCCCCTGTTAAGTCCATCTATTCCGATTTGGCGCCATTTCAAGCTTCCGGTCAGGCTTCCTCTAGCCCGGCCCAGAATATTTTATTCACTGGCCTTCCCCATGATAAAGCTTCCCTATCCGCACGTCTTATTACCCCCCGACCGGAACCTCTAACCGACGCCCCTCCATGAAGCCCTATACTAACCCGACAACTGACCGGTACCCAAAAACCTAAACATTACCAGATGCCTCTTCGTTTGAATCCTGGGTCAGCCTATCTTAATGATTTAGGTCAAATGGTGTGTGCTGACCCAGTCTTCGTATATGTCCCGTTCACGACTACCGATCTCTTGAATTGGAAGACCCACAATTCCTCGTATACTAAAAAAAGCCACAAGCCATGACCGACCTGTTCACCTCGATAGTTCAGCGGCTATTAAAGCACTGGAGGAAGAAGCCCGTACTTTAAACCAAGCAAATCCAGCAGCATGGGCCGCAACTCATTATCCTAATACCGATCCCGACTGGAATGTTAATGGCGCAGATATGGTTCAACTAAAAGCCTATAGAGACGCTATAATTGCTGGCATGAAAGCCGGAGGGAAGAAAGCCATAAATATGTCGAAGACGGTTGAGGTGATTCAGAAAAGTGATGAAGCGCCTAGTGTCTTTTATGACCGATTACTGGAGGCATACCGTTTGTATACCCCCTTTAATCCGGAAGACACTGAGAATTCCCGAATGGTAAACTCTGCCTTTGTCAGCCAAGCTTACGGAGATATTAAGCGCAAGCTACAGAAGTTAGAAGGGTTTGCAGGAATGTCCATCACCCAACTAATGGAGGTAGCAAATAAGGTGTACATGAATAGGGAATCAGAAAGTAAGAAAGAGGAAGAGCGCAAGATGCGTAAAAAGGCGGATATACAAGCGGTAGCGATCGCAGGCGTAGATAGACGGGGCCCAGATAGAGGCGATAGTAGGTGGAATAGGGAACCCCTGAGTAGGAATCAGTGCGCGTATTGTAGAGAAGAAGGGCATTGGAGAAGCGAGTGTCCAAAAAGAGAGCAATACGAGAGAGACCCACCCAGGGCAGGTTATGGAAACTTTAGGGGCAGAGCGAGAGGTAGAGGAGGTCCCGGAGGGAGTAATAGTGGTAACAGAGGAAGTGTAAGAGAAGATAGATACTATCCCGCAGCGCAAAGGTCCCGCGATAGAGAAGATAGGGACTTTGTAGGATTGGCTGACACGGTCATGGAGAGCTATTGATACCGACCGGGCTCCATCCCCCTTGGTCGAGCGGAGCCTATGGTCGATGTATCAATAGGGGGAAAAAGGAGTGCATTCATGATCGACACTGGTGCTGAACATTCGGTGGTGACTGACCTAGTTGCTCCTCCATCTGGAAGAACTATTACCGTAATAGGAGCAACTGGAAGGAGTGCTGCAAAACCGGTTCTTAAAAGTCGACTCTGTACATTGGGAGGCCACGTAGTAAAACATCAATTCCTTTACATGCCTGAATGTCCAGTCCAATTGCTGGGACGTGATATGCTATCCAAATTACAAGCGCAGATTACGTTCCTACCAAACGGAACAACATCTTTAAAGTTTAATGGACCTTCAGGTATTATGACATTATCCGTACCAAAGGAAGAAGAGTGGCGACTTTATACAGCGTTGACTAGCCAAAACCCTAAGAGTGATGAATCCTTATTCAACATACCAGGAGTTTGGGCAGAGAACAACCCACCAGGACTGGCCCGCAATATTCCACCCATTCGAATTGAACTAAAGCTTGGGGTTTATCCAGTGAGCCTACGGCAATATCACATCCCGCAGAAGGCTAAGAAAAATATTCAATCTTATCTGGATAAGTTCATACGGTATGGTATCCTAAAATTCTGTACTTCCCCCTGGAACACCCCATTGCTGCCTGTTCAAAAGCCCGGTACAGATGAGTATCGTCCTGTGCAGGACTTGAGAGCAGTCAATGATGCGGTTGTTAGTTGTGCCCAATCCGTATAACCTGCTTGCTTTAATTCCGGGCGGGGCTACCTATTTTACAGTCTTAGACCTCAAAGATGCCTTCTTTTGCCTTCGAATTGCCGCAGAAAGCCAATGTATCTTCGCTTTCCAATGGGAAAATGCTGTAACGGGCTCGAAACGCCAGATGACTTGGACAAGACTGCCCCAAGGGTTTAAAAACTCACCGACCCTATTTGGTTCAGCTCTGAGTCAAGATCTACTAGATTTCAAGTCCATCCCAGGAGAGTGTGTACTATTACAGTATGTAGATGACTTGTTGATAGCCGCAGTCACAAGAGAAATATGTCAGCAAGCAACACACGATCTACTACACATTCTCTGGAAGGCAGGATACAAGGTGTCTAGGAAGAAGGCCCAGTTGTGTCTGTCAACTGTCAAATATCTGGGATTCCATATCTCTGAAGGTCAAAGAATAATGGGGCCAGAGAGAAAAGAAGCTGTGTGCCAAATACCAACACCCAAGAATAGAAGACAAGTGCGAGAGTTCTTGGGGGCAGCAGGCTTCTGTAGGATATGGATTCCCAGTTATGCGATATTGGCAAAACCTCTGTATACAGCTATCAAGGGTACAGAACACGACCCCTTCCTATGGACTCAAGAACAGCAAACGGCATTTGAAGATGTGAAGAGGGCTTTGATGAGTGCCCCAGCATTAGGTCTACCTGATCACACACGACCATTCTACCTGTATGTACACACGCAAAGAAGAATGGCTGTGGGAGTATTGACACAGTACTTGGGATCATGGCAAAGACCTGTTGCCAACATGTCTAAGCAACTGGACGCAGTGGCCAGCGGTCTTCCACCTTGTCTAAGAGCCGTAGCTGCAGCCGCCCTGCTGGTAGCTGAAGCCGATAAACTCTGGGTCAAGAACTTTATGTACGAGTTCCACATGCAGTACAGACGTTGTGGGATTACAAAGGAAATCATTGGTTTAGTAACAGCCGTATGACCAAGTATCAAGCAATGTTGTGTGAAAACCCAAGAGTGCATTTAGAGACTGTAAATACCTTAAATCCAGCTACCCTTCTGCCGCAACCTACTGAAAGTCAACATGATTGTTTGGAAGTAATGGATGAAGTATTTTCAAGTAGACCAGATCTTCGTGATTTTCCCATCCAGAACCCCGATGTCCAATATTATACAGACGGCAGTAGTTATGTGAAAGAAGGGATTCGCTATGCAGGATACGCAGTAACAACGATAGATAAGGTGATAGAAGCTCGGCCACTGTCAAAAGGAACATCAGCACAAAAGGCAGAATTGATAGCACTGACACGAGCGTTACAATTGGCTGAAGGTTTAACCCCTTAAGGACCAAACTTCTGGAATAAAAGGGAATCATGACATGTCAGACATGTCATGTGTCCTTAAGGGGTTAAGAGTGAACATCTACACGGACTCCAAGTATGCGTTTTTAACCACTCATGCCCACGGAGCTTTGCATAAAGAAAGAGGACTATTGAATTCAGAGGGCAAAGAAATCAAGTACGCAGCTGAAATACTACAACTATTGGAAGCAGTATGGGAACCGAAAGAAGTCGGTATTATACATTGTCGAGCGCATCTGAGAGGAGATGGTGATGTAACCAAAGGAAATCGGATGGCAGATAGTGCAGCTAAGCGTGCCACTGAATCAGGAAGACAGGAATATGTGGAACATATAGCTGCTCTTATTCCAACTCCACTGTCTCAATGGACTCCGGTTTATACAGCTCAAGAAGAGGAGTGGTTAAAGACTGAACCTGGAAAGTATTTTGAGAACAAATGGTATCAGTTAGAAGATGGGAGAATAGTTATTCCAGCATCACTAGCGGTAGAAATCGTCCAAAACTATCATAACGGGACGCATTCTGGAAGAGATAGTACAGAAGAATCTCTCAGAAAACATTTCTACATACCAAGATTGTCCAACTTAACTCAAGCCATTGTACGAAGATGTGTAACGTGTGCTAAAAATAATGCAAGGCAAGGACCAGTAAAGCCACCAGGAGTTCAGTATATGGGGGGACTCCCTATGTCCGATCTACAAA
The DNA here is from genome assembly GCF_036172605.1 of Pelobates fuscus. Lineage (NCBI taxonomy): Eukaryota > Metazoa > Chordata > Amphibia > Anura > Pelobatidae > Pelobates > Pelobates fuscus. The sequence goes on along the minus strand of NC_086317.1, from coordinate 326,176,710 downwards.
TTGACTATACAGTAATGCCTAAATCTGGTGGACATCGCTACCTACTAGTAGTTGTGCGCACCTATTCAGGCTGGGTAGAAGCATGTCCTACTCGTACAGAGAAAGCAGGAGAAGTTGTGAGATTCCTGCTACGAGAAATAATACCCCGATATGGACTACCCTGCTCTATAGGATCGGACAATGGTCCAGCCTTTGTTCATCAGTGCCTACAACAACTGACTCATATGCTTGGTATAAAGTGGAGACTTCATACGGCATATAGACCTCAGAGTTCTGGTAAAGTAGAGAGAATGAATAGAACTATTAAGAACCAGTTGGCAAAAATGTGTCAGGAAACCCAACTTAAGTGGAACGTCCTTTTGCCTATAGCTCTGTTGCGAATTCGCAGTACACCTACCAGAAGGATGGGTCTCTTTCCTTTTGAAATCATGTATGGGCGTCCACCTCCCGTACTTGGTAACTTAAGGGGGGATTTGAGTCAGTTGGGAGAAGGAATTACTCGGCAGCAGGTTGTAGAGTTGGGTAAGACTATGGAGGAGGTACAGAAATGGGTACAAGATAGATTACCTGTGAATATTTATCCCCCTGTTCATAGTTACCACCCAGGAGACCAAGTGTGGATTAAAGAGTGGAATAATGTACCGTTAGGGCCCAAGTGGAGAGGTCCTTATGTTGTTCTTTTGTCTACCCCTACAGCGATAAAAGTGGCTGAAGTGACTCAGTGGATTCATCACTCCAGGGTTAAACCAGCAGCGGTAGATTCTTGGCAAGCTACATCAGATCCAGAGAATCCCTGCAAGATCCGGTTAAAACGCACGACTCAGTCGGAGTGACGAGGAAACTTGTGGATTACAAATTTTATTGTTTCAGAGATTGGTAAGTGAGTATTTAGACGGCCATAATAAAGCCTGTCTGCTCACCAACGTGTAATTAAAAAGCCAGGAAAGTCTCGAAGGGACCCCTGTGAAGACGAGCAGAACTCCATTCCCTGCAGCCCTTACATCCTGGAAGCTGAGGTGCCATCGCACGGACGAAGACTGAGGATGCAGCCGACGAAAGATGTATTTGTGATAATGTTTATTTATATGTATTTTTATATTCAGGAAGGTAGAGGTACCGACACTCCTAGCTGTGAGGTATGCATTAAGACTACAAGAACAGGTAACCATATTTCCCAGACCCTAATTTGGCATTCGCAATATGAATGTAAAGGTGATGTGTCCAGGTGTAGATACTTAAATGTAGATTATAGTGTATGCCATTTAGGCATAGGAGAACCTAAGTGCTTCAATCCAGAGTATCAACCCCGTACAATTTGGTTGACTCTCAGGAATGGAGATCCTCAGGGGACCCTAATAAACAAAACGGTGTTAGAATCCGTACATTCTTCGGGTGTTCTGCTATTTGATGCATGCAAAGCAACCTCAAGTGGTAGAAAGCCGTGGAATGTATGTGGGGATCTTAGATGGGAGAGAACTTATGGGTCTAATGATAAATATATATGTCCCAGTAGTAAAAATAAGTATGTGAGTCCTAGATGCCCAAATAGGGATTATAATTTTTGCCTATACTGGTCTTGTGTGGGGTGGGCAACTTGGGGACAGACAGCAGACAAGGACATGATTGTGACTAAGTTGCCTACCAATCCATACTGTAAGTCTATGGAATCCAATCCAGTCCATATTCTTATAAACAATCCTGACCAATTCTTGGATAAATATGGTAATTTATTTGGGTTTCAAATATACGGGACGGGTTTAGATCCTGGGACAGTATTGTTTATAGGGATAGAGACCGATACGGTAACCGCCCAAACTCATCAGGTATTCCATTCGTTTTATGAAGAGATGAGTATAGATAATAAGATCCCCCATAACGCTAAAAACCTGTTTATAGATTTAGCTGAGAGTATTGCCGGTAGTCTTAATGTAACCAACTGCTATGTGTGTGGAGGTACTAACATGGGAGACCAATGGCCTTGGAAAGCAAAGGAGGTAATGTCCGGTTCTGAGGCAGTTGAACAATTAATATCCTCACAAGCCGATTATCAGATGAGTGTTAGAGGTAAATCTGAGTGGAGATTAAAGACCTCCATCATAGGTTATGTTTGCATAGCAAGGAAAGGAATGTTGTTTAATACTTCTGTAGGAGAGTTAACTTGTCTAGGGCAAAAAGCTTATGATGATGATACAAAGAATACAACTTGGTGGTCGGCTTCAAATGTCTCAGAACCATCTAACCCGTTTGCAAGATATGCCAATTTAAAGGACGTATGGTTTGATTTATCTATCACATCTAGTTGGAAAGCCCCAGCAAATTTGTACTGGATCTGTGGTAAGAAGGCCTATTCGGAGTTGCCACAGGACTGGAAAGGGGCATGTGTGTTGGGTATGCTCAAACCATCCTTCTTCTTGTTACCTATTGAAACAGGTGAGACTTTGGGTGTTAAAGTGTATGATGTGAATCATAGGAAGAAAAGGGGACCCATAGAGATAGGTGCCTGGGAAGATGATGAATGGCCTCCCCAGCGTATTATAGATTATTATGGGCCAGCCACGTGGGCAGAGGATGGTACCTTCGGATATAGAACCCCAATTTATATGCTCAACCGCATTATAAGCTTACAGGCGGTGGTTGAGATAATTACTAATGAGACCTCACAAGCGCTCAATCTTCTAGCGAAACATAATACCAGGATGAGGACAGCAGTGTACCAAAATAGATTAGCCTTGGATTACCTATTGGCAGTAGAGGGAGGTGTATGTGGGAAGTTTAACCTGAGCAATTGCTGTCTTCAAATAGATGACGAAGGGCAAGCAATAGCTGAGCTTACTAGCCATATGGTTAAACTAGCGCATGTGCCTACTCAGGTATGGAAAGGGTACAATCCAAGTAGTTGGTTTGGTAACTGGTATGAGCAGTTTGGAGGGCTTAAGGCATTGGTAGGCGGAGTCATACTGATTTTAATGTTGTGTCTACTCCTGCCATGTCTTATTCCTTTGGTAGTTAGGTCTGTGCAAAGCCTGATAGAAAATATAGCAGAAAGGAAGGCTGCAGCACAGATAATGGCAATATATAAGTATGAGGCTCTGAATCAAGGAGAACCAATGCAGGAAGAGGAGTGTTGAGAGATTTACATCATAGAAAAGTCTGGTCTGGTTCATGGTAACCTGAGGTGTATGCAAACCAAGGTTAAGTGATGCCTCAAGTAATTGTGAAATATCAAGAGGCATCAAAGGGGGGAATGTGGTGGAATCTCGGTAAAAATAAATTTAGTAGGCCGAGATTACCACGTGGCATGTGTACGTGCATATGCTGACGTATCGGTCGGTTGGTTGCACGTGGCAAGATACCATCAGTAGTGTACGGAGCATGTGCGAGAATACAGGATGTAGTATTCCCCTCCTCCATTGTGCTGGACAAGCCTTGCGGTCAAGCAGGAAGTTAATTCTTATTTGTTTTGATTGGTCAAGAGAATGTGCGGGTGGAGCTTAATATGGGAGGAGTTATATGCCTATATAAGGAGCCTGCACTATTGTCCGGGGCTCAGAACTTGTTGTATTTTGGTGACATTAGTCCCTCTGAGTCCCGATCGGTGAACCGAATAAAGAATCTCTTCCTTCCTGAAGAAACCTGTGTCCATCTCTCTGTGCTTGGCTTCCGTCAGTTTCTCCGGTATCAGTTCTTACTGAGAACCCTTTCCACTTCTATACATAAAAATGACTTTGTTTCGATTTCAGTGGATGACCTTGTCTGTTGTATATTCCTGCTAATGAAAAGGTTAGCACCTAGCGTTTTCTACTGACTCTATATATTTATATAGTGCAAACGTATCCTCTCAGGTGCCATTTTTTCTAAAGAACAAAATGTTAGTTTTTTCTTCTGGCCTTTCTTCATAACTAATGTTTTTTAACCCCTTAAGGCCAGGGACTAATTAAAGTATTTCGAAAATTGGGCAGACTAGATGGGCGAATGGTTCTTATCTGCCATCACATTCTATGTTTCTATGTTTCTTGTTATTTTTTTTTCTAATTCTTTCTTTTTGTAGTGCATATGTTGGTTGAAACATAAAAAGGTTGATTGAGACATAGAAAGAAAAAAACATGAGCATTGTTGTGAGATCAATATTACATGTCATGATTACTGCAGTATTTTTTTTGTTAAAGCAAAAACAGATTGAAACATGTTAAACTATATGGCATGGGGAATGATGCATTTGAGGAGAAAATAAAACAAAGAGAACCATGCTGTGATGAAAAAAGGCCCATGAGCAGACAGAAACACTGTCAGATGCAGTTGTAGGTTTAGTGTTAGATGTCCAGTCTGCCGTCTGGATCTGGTCAGCCAGCAATAAATCTGAGCCAGGGTTGATTTGTCGCTTGATGCTACGGAGTGGCTTGTCATGGAGCTGCAATGCAGTGGAAGCCAAGGCAGAATAGCCAGATATGTGCTGAGGAGTAGTGATGTACCGAACTATTCGCTGGTGAATAGTTCCGGCGAACATAGCATGTTCGCGTTCGCCACGGTGGGCGAACACATGCGCGGTTCGATCCGCCCCCTATTCGTCATCATTGAGTAAACTTTGACCCTGTGCCTCACGGTCAGCAGACACATTCCAGCAAATTAGCAGCAGACCCTCCCTTCCAGACCCTCCCACCTCCTGTACAGCATCCATTTTAGATTCATTCTGAAGCTGCATTCTTAGATAGAGGAGGGAAAGTGTAGCTGCTGCTCATTTGATAGGAAAATTGATAGCTAGGCTAGGGTATTCAGTGTCCACTACAGTCCTGAAGGACTCATCTGATCTCTGCTGTAAGGACAGCGCCCCAAAAAGCCCTTTTTAGGGATAGAACATGTCTGCTTTTTTTTTTTTGCTTTTCTTTTTTTTCTGTGTAATGTAATTGCAGTTGCCTGCCTGCCAGCTTCGGTGTCCGGCTCACAGTGGATACTGTGCCCACTTGCCCAGTGCCACCACTCATATCTGGTGTCACAATAGCTTAAGCTTGCATTTAAAAACAATTTTTGTTTTCACTGTAATAGATTGAATAGCAGTTAGTTGTCTCCCAGCTTCTGTGTCAGGCTCACAGTGGATACTGTGCCCACTTGCCCAGTGCCACCACTCATATCTGATATCACAATAGCTTAAGCTTGCATTTAAAAACAAAAACATTTTTTTCACTGTAATAGATTGAATAGCAGTTAGTTGTCTGCCAGCTTCTGTGTCAGGCTCACAGTGGATACTGTGCCCACTTGCCCAGTGCCACCACTCATATCTGGTGTCACAATAGCTTAAGCTTGCATTTAAAAAAAATTCACTGTAATAGATTGAATAGCAGTTGCCTGCCTGCCAGCTTCTGTGTCAGGCTAACAGTGGATACTGTGCCCACTTGCCCAGTGCCACCACTCATATCTGGTGTCACAATAGCTTAAGCTTGCATTTAAAAACAAAGAAAATGTTTTCACTGTAATAGATTGAATAGCCGTTAGTTGTCTGCCAGCTTCTGTGTCAGGCTCACAGTGGATACTGTGCCCACTTGCCCAGTGCCACCACTCATATCTGGTGTCACAATAGCTTGCATTTATAAACAAAAAAAATGTTTTCACTGTTATAGATTAATTAGCAGTTAGTTGTCTGCAAGCGTCTGTGTGTCAGGCCAACAGCGTGTACTCTGCCAGTGCACAGTGCCACTCATATCTGGTGGCACAATAGCGTGCATTTAAAAACAAAAATTTTTTTTCACTGTTATAGATTGAATAGCAGTTAGTTGTCTGCAAGCGTCTGTGTGTCAGGCCAACAGCGTGTACTCTGCCAGTGCACAGTGCCACTCATATCTGGTGGCACAATAGCGTGCATTTAATAACAAAAAACTTTTTTCACTGTTATAGATTGAATAGCAGTTAGTTGTCTGCAAGCGTCTGTGTGTCAGGCCAACAGCGTGTACTCTGCCAGTGCACAGTGCCACTTATATCTGGTGTCACAATAGTGTGCATTTAAAAACAAAAAACTTTTTTCACTGTTATAGATTGAATAGCAGTTAGTTGTCTGCAAGCGTTTGTGTGTCAGGCCAACAGCGTGTACTCTGCCAGTGCACAGTGCCACTTATATCTGGTGTCACAATAGTGTGCATTTAAAAACAAAAAACTTTTTTTACTGTTATAGATTGAATAGCAGTTAGTTGTCTGCAAGCGTCTGTGTGTCAGGCCAACAGCGTGTACTCTGCCAACCTTTGCCAGTGCACATTGCCACTCATATCTGGTGTCACAATAGCGTGCATTTAAAAACAAAAAACTTTTTTCACTGTTATAGATTGAATAGCAGTTACTTGTCTTCAAGCGGGTGTGTCAGGCCAACAGCGTGTACTCTGCCAACCTCTGCCAGTGCACATTGCCACTCATATCTGGTGTCACAATAGCGTGCATTTAAAAACAAAAAACTTTTTTCACTGTTATAGATTGAATAGCAGTTAGTTGTCTGCGAGCGTCTGTGTGTCAGGCCAACAGCGTGTACTCTGCCAGTGCACAGTGCCACTCATATCTGGTGTCACAATAGTGTGCATTTAATAACAAAAAACTTTTTTCACTGTAATAGATTGAATAGCAGTTAGTTGTCTGCCAGCTTCTGTGTCAGGCTCACAGTGGATACTGTGCCCACTTGTCCAGTGCCACCACTGATATCTGGTGTCACAATAGCTTAAGCTTGGATTTAAAAACAAAAACATTTTTTTTCACTGTAATAGATTGAATAGCAGTTGCCTACCTGCCAGCTTCTGTGTCAGGCTCACAGTGGATACTGTGCCCACTTGCCCAGTGCCACCACTCATATCTGGTGTCACAATAGCGTAAGCTTGCATTTAAAAACCAAAAAAAAATTTCACTGTATTAGATTGAATAGCAGTTAGTTGTCTGCCAGCTTCTGTGTCAGGCTCACGGTGGATACTGTGCCCACTTGCCCAATGCCACCACTCATATCTGGTGTCACAATAGCTTAAGCTTGCATTTAAAAACAAAAAATTTTTTCACTGTAATAGATTGAATAGCAGTTAGTTGTCTGCAAGCGTATGGGTGTCAGGCCTTCAGCGTGTACTCTGCCAACCTCTGCAAGTGCACTTTGCCACTCATATCTGGTGTCACAATAGCGTACCTTTAAAAAGAAAAAAAGTTTTTCACTGTAAGCTAATAGCAGTCAGTGTCCTTCAAGTAGGTGTCAGGCCTTCAGCGTGTACTCTGCCAACCTCTGCAAGTGCACTTTGCCACTCATATCTGGTGTCACAATAGCGTACCTTTAAAAAGAAAAAAAGTTTTTCACTGTAAGCTAATAGCAGTCAGTGTCCTTCAAGTAGGTGTCAGGCCTTCAGCGTGTACTCTGCCAACCTCTGCAAGTGCACTTTGCCACTCATATCTGGTGTCACTATAGCGTGCCTTTAAAAAGCAAAAAAGTTTTTCACTGTAAACCAATAGCAGTCAGTGTCCTTCAAGCGGGTGTCAGGCCTTCAGCGTGCACTTTGCCACTCATATCTGGTGTCACAATAGCGTGCCTTTAAAAAGCAAAAAAGTTTTTCACTGTAAGCTAATAGCAGTCAGTGTACTTCAAGTGGGTGTCAGGCCTTCAGCGTGTACTCTGCCAACCTTTGCAAGTGCACTTTGCCACTCATATCTGGTGTCACAATAGCGTGCCTTTAAAAAGCAAAAAAAATTTCACTGTAAGATAATAGCAGTCAGTGTACTTCAAGTGGGTGTCAGGCCTTCAGCGTGTACTCTACCAACCTCTGCAAGTGCACTTTGCCACTCATATCTGGTGTCACTATAGCGTGCCTTTAAAAAGCAAAAAAGTTTTTCACTGTAAGCTAATAGCAGGCAGTGTACTTTAAGTGGGTGTCAGGCCTTCAGCGTGTACTCTGCCAACCTCTGCAAGTGCACTTTGCCACTCATATCTGGTGTCACAATAGCGTGCCTTTAAAAAGAAAAAAAGTTTTTCACTGTAAGCTAATAGCAGTCAATGTCCTTCAAGTGGGTGTCAGGCCTTCAGCGTGTACTCTGCCAACCTCTGCCAGTGCACATTGCAACTCATATCTGGTGTCACATTAGTGTGCATTTAAAACAAAAAACTTGTTTCACTGTTATAGATTGAATAGCAGTTAGTTGTCTGCAAGCGTCTGTGTGTCAGGCCAACAGCGTGTACTCTGCCAGTGCACAGTGCCACTCATATCTGGTGGCACAATAGCGTGCATTTAAAAACAAAAAACTTTTTTCACTGTTATAGATTGAATAGCAGTTACTTGTCTTCAAGCGTCTGTGTGTCAGGCCAACAGCGTGTACTCTGCCAACCTCTGCCAGTGCACATTGCCACTCATATCTGGTGTCACAATAGCGTGCATTTAAAAACAAAACACTTTTTTCACTGTTATAGATTGAATAGCAGTTAGTTGTCTTCAAGCGGGTGTGTCAGGCCTACAGCGTGTACTCTGCCTACCTCATATCTGGTCTCACAGTAGCTTGCACGCATAGTACCACTAATCCCCCAAAAAATGACAGGCAGAGGCAGGCCACCCCGCCGTGTGGTCGTGGTACTGTGATTCCCTTTTGCCCTAGAAAAATGCCCAGTTTTCAGAGGCCACGTACCCTGAACTTGAAAAGTTCTGAGGACATAGTTGATTGGCTAACACAGGACACCCAATCTTCTACAGCTTCCGCTCGGAACCTTGACGCACCATCCTCCTCCAGCTTAGTTTTGGGCACCTCTCAAGATACCACTCACCCGCCTGCCGCCACCACCAACACTAGCACCACAGCCGCTTCACTTGGTATGTCAGAGGAGTTATTTACACATCCGTTTGAAGAAATGAGTGATGCGCAACCATTATTGCCAGAGGATGTAGATAACAGGGATACGTCTCAGGCAGGCAGCATTACACACATGGACGTACGGTGTAATGATGATGATGTTGTACCCGCTGCTTCCTTTGCTGAGTTGTCAGATACAAGTGAAGCGGTTGATGATGACGATGGGTCCATGGATGTAACGTGGGTGCCTGCTCAGCAAGAAGAAGAACAGGGTGAAAGTTCAGATGGGAAAACAGAGAGGAGGAGGAGGAGACGAGTTGGAAGCAGGGGGAGGTCGTCGCAAGGAGCTAGTGGCACAGTCAGACACCATGCATCGGCACCCGGGGTCAGCCCGACAGCACGCCAATCAACGCATTCTGTGTCCACCACCAGAATGCCGTCATTGCAGAGCTCAGCAGTGTGGCATTTTTTTTGTGTGTCTGCCTCTGACAACAGCAATGCCATTTGCAACCTGTGCCAAAAGAAACTGAGTCGTGGGAAGTCCAACACCCTTCTAGGTACAACTGTTTTGCGTAGGCACATAATCGCACAATGCAAACGCCTATGGGATCAACACATGAGTACAAGCAGCACACAAACTCAAAGCCGCCATCCTCCTCCTGGTCCAGCATCTTCAGCCACGTCAACCACTGCTGTCCTCCTTGCCCCCTCTCAACCATCCGCCACTCCGTCTCTCGCCTTGAGCAGTTCCCGCTCATCTGCCCACAGTCAGGTGTCTGTCAAGGACATGTTTGAGCTTAAGAAGCCAATGTCAGAAAGTCACCCCCTTGCCCAGTGTCTGACAGCTGGCTTGTCTGAACTATTAGCCCGCCAGCTTTTACCATACAAGCTGGTGGAGTCTGAGGCGTTCAAAAAATTTGTGGCTATTGGGATACCGCAGTGGAAGGTACCCGGCCGAAATTTCTTTGCACAAAAGGCAATCCCCAACCTGTACTCGATTGCGCAAAAGGAAGTAATGGCATGTCTGGCACACAGTGTTGGGGCAAGGGTCCATCTGACCACTGATACCTGGTCTGCAAAGCATGGTCAGGGCAGGTATATCACCTACACTGCGCATTGGATAAACCTCCTGACGGCTGCCAAGCATGGAATGCGTGGCTCTGCAGAGGAGTTGGTGACACCGCCACGACTTGCAGGCAGGCCTGCTGCCACCTCCTCTACTCCTCCTACTCCATCCTCTTCCATAACCTCCTCGGCTGAGTCCTCTTCTGCTGCTGCGTCTTGCTCCACATCAACGGCACCCCCCCAGCTCCCCAGGTACTATTCCACATCCCGGATACGGCAGTGTCACGCCGTCTTGGGGTTGACTTGCCTGAAAGCAGAGAGTCACACCGGACCAGCACTCCTGTCCGCCCTGAACGCACAGGTGGAAAAGTGGCTGACTCCGCAGTAACTGGATATCGGCAAAGTGGTTTGTGACAACGGAACAAATTTGTTGGCGGCATTGAAGTTGGGCAAGTTGACACATGTGCCATGCATGGCACATGTATGTAATCTTATCATACAACGCTTTGTGCATAAGTACACAGGCTTACAGGACGTCCTGAAGCAGGCCAGGAAGGTGTGTGGTCATTTCAGGCGTTCCTACATGGCCATGGCGCACGTTGCAGATATCCAGCGGCGAAACAACATGCCAGTGAGGCGCTTGATTTGCGACAGCCCGACACGTTGGAATTCAACACTGCTAATGTTCGACCGCCTGCTCCAACAAGAAAAAGCCGTTAATGAATATTTGTATGATCGGGGTGCTAGGACAGCCTCTGGGGAGCTGGGAATTTTTTTGCCACGTTACTGGACGCTTATGCGCAATGCCTGTAGGCTCATGCGTCCTTTTGAGGAGGTGACAAACCTAGTCAGTCGCACCGAAGGCACCATCAGCGACATCATACCATTTGTTTTCTTCCTGGAGTGTGCCCTGCAAAGAGTGCTGGATCAGGCCGTAGATGAATGTGAAGAGGAAGAGTTGTGGTCACCATCACCACCAGAAACAGCCTTATCAGCATCACTTGCTGGACCTGCGGCAACGCTAGAAGAGGATTGTGAGGAAGAGGATTTAGAGGAGGAATTTGGCTTTGAGGAGGAGGAGGAAGACCAACCACAACAGGCATCCCAGGGTGCTCGTTGTCACCTATCTGGTACCCGTGGTGTTGTACGTGGCTGGGGGGAAGAACATACCTTCATTGAGATCACTGAGGAGGAGGAACGGGAAATGAGTAGCTCAGCATCCAACCTTGTGCAAATGGGTCCTTTCATGCTGTCGTGCCTGTTGAGGGACCCTTGTATAAAAAGGCTGAAGGAGAATGACCTGTACTGGATGTCCACGCTACTAGACCCCCGGTGTAAGCAGAAAGTGGCGGAAATGTTACCAAATTACAATAAGTCGGAAAGGATGCAGCATTTGCAAAACAAATTAAAAAGTATCCTTTACACAGCGTATAAGGGTGATGTCACAGCACAACGGGAATCTAACGTGAAAGTCATCCTCCTCCTCCCACGACCACGCCGGCAAGGACAGGACGCTTTAAAGACGTGTTGTTGATGGAGGACATGCGAAGCTTTTTAAGTCCTACGCATCGCCACAGCCCTTCGGGATCCACCCTCAGAGAACGACTCGACCAACAGGTAGCAGACTACCTCACCTTAACTGCAGATATCGACACTCTGAGGAGCGATGAACCCCTTGACTACTGGGTGTGCAGGCTTGACCTGTGGCCAGAGCTATCCCAATTTGCGATAGAACTTCTGGCCTGCCCCGCTTCAAGTGTCCTGTCAGAAAGGACCTTCAGTGCAGCAGGAGGTATTGTGCAAGCAGATATTCAACTGGGTATCCATTGCGTTTCTACCGAACAACCAGACGAATGCTTCATACAATACATTGTATACAAGTGACAAAACGATAGGGAAATAACGTTGCAATAAGAATAGTTATGGACAGTGTGAGAGGAAATGTGGTATGGTAGTTGATGGCATATATATTAGGCCTGATTTACTGAACAGCAGCCTGAGGTTTGAGTTAAATGTCCCAGGGAGAGATGTTAGGTTTGCAAGATGCATTACTGGTACTCTGCAAACCATGGTATGGGTCCCTGGTGCGGAGCACTTGGAGAGCAGGGTGGGCCAGTGCTCCAATAGCACCAGCTGCTATGTAACAGTCGAACCAGAACTTTTATTGTGCTTAGTAGTATCACTTATGTCTAATTGCACCTCACCTGTATCTGATCAATTAGCTAGCAGGCTTTTAAAAAGAAGGGATCAGCATGCTGCAGAGTAAGGAGGAAAAGCCAGAGGAATGGTGTCTTGTAGTTATACTTTTTGTAAATTGGCAAGTGGGAAAGCCACCCAATTCCAGATAGGGATTTGCTGTGTATAATAAGTGCTCAAGCAAGAGCAAGGAATTTTGTTTTGTTTATTTTTCACTTTTGAAACACCTGCATATATATTTCACCAAATAAATCTGAAAACAGAGCTGGACGTGTCCTGGACTTTCATTACCCTAGAAGGCTGTGGTTACAAGATCTGTGACAAAATCCTACCTGTAAAAGAGGTGGTTTGTTACAACAGCCAAACGTAATTCGCTACAGAGCTCTTCTGAAATTAGTTTCTGAAATATTTAAGCCAAACCTGTTTCTTCCATTATTTTCACTAGGAGCTTTGTGCATAACAGGCCTTAACCCCTACCTGATGTTAGGATACTCCATCCCATCTTTTTACATAGTGAGTTTGCCAGTAGGACAGCATGGAACACCCTGCATATTTGGTGTGCAGGTTAAATCCTTGCTTACCCCTAGGAGCCCCAGATATCAATGTAAACCTGGGGCTTCTCTTAGTCAGCTTGGACCATTTCTAGCATCCCCAGACTAACCGATGAGCTCTAAGTAGCGTTGAAAGTCATCACTACCTAAAACACCCTTAACCCATTCATAAACTTGCAGCTGAACGATCATGCTCAGCTGTTGTTTTTTGGGGGATCAGGCTGCTTCAGGGAGACCGCCCAGGGCCTCCATTAGACCCTGGCAGGGTCTCCAAGCCTGTTCCTGGACTATTGTGACTGGTACTGGCCCTTTGCCTGTGTGATGGAGCTCCAGTACTCCGACCGAGTACCCCCACCCAATCTGCTTCCTAGCCATTAGGGAGGAAGCCTGGCACGCTTCAGCCCCAGTCATTGAAGCTTGACTGGGGTCTCTCCGAAACTCGTAGAACCTGACAAGACTCTTCTTTCAGGCAGGTATTGTCCCCTCTGCCTATTCCTCTGCAGCTCTTCTTCCAGCAGGGATTGCCCCTCTGCCTGTTGTGCTGAACAATATAATACAAATTACATTTTCAAACACAATAAAAGCAGTAATATATACATTTAATTACTTATTTTGTTGCCCTTATTTGCATACAAGTCTTATGCAAATGAACACATTTCTAGACAGTCAGCAGAGGGCTCAGGAGAGTTATCCAGTAACAATTAATAGTTTGTACATTGATTGCTGCTGTCACACACCCCTTTCAGGGATTCTTAAGATCAGGTCCATAGTCTGTCAGTAGGAGGCTGGCCTTCAAGCTTCTCCAAAAGGCCAAGGTATGGGAGCTCTTGTCACAGCCTGCTGCCCAGCCAGCTAATCAGCTGGAAAACAAGCTCCATTCATAACTACTTTGAGTGTAATTATGACAACAACCAGTAGGATGGTGGTCACAGACCACTGTGTTAAATAGGAAGCCAATTTTATACTATCAGGATTGATAATAGCAGAGTATTTTCTTGTGGTTAAGGTTGGGGGTTATATTATGGTTGGGGTAGAAACATAGAATCTGACGGAAAATAAGACCCATTCGGCCCATCTAGTCTGCCCAAATGAATTTTTAAATATATTGGATAATTGTTGTGTGTAATGCCAGGAGCATTACAATGTATGGACGTTCCGATTTTTCATGACGTTCCCAATACGTCCTAACAAAAAGTTAAACCGGAAGTGAAGACAGACGTCGGGACGTGATGACGCGTTAGTAAAGTGCCGCGAATGCGGCGAAAAAGGGCGCGAGGGATAGATATAAGAGACAGCATGCCATGGATCACAAACATCACCTCCAACGAAGGCAGACCGCCGAAACGCGTCAGGTGCTCTTTGGACTTTGAATGTAAAGGGACTTTCTTTTAATATTTGAAATATTTTATCACCTCCATTTTTTGGAAAATAAAGTTTATTGTTACCCCTTGAACCTGCGTTCCCTGGTGGTACATGGAATATAACTACAGAAAGGACCCAGAGAAAGTCCCAAAAGTTTGATTCAAGGCATGCAGTCTGAGCCAGCTATTTAAGTGGCTCTTTTTATGTGAGTGAGACCAGTATTAGAGTTCTTAAGTTTTTATTGTGACGTTATTACCCTATGTGTTTTTTGCCATCTGTGTTTTATCTCCAGATTGTGATCAAGTTTGGGTAATATTATTATTGTACTTTTTATTTTATCTGAGTGCTCTCACCATTTGTATTTTAAACTGTCACTTGTATTCAGTGGTTTCTGTGGCTCCACTAAGGTGATTGTAGCACCACCATTTCTTTTTAGGATTCCTTCACCATTATATTTTATTGTTAAGTACAAGATTGTCCCTCACCACCTGCAGTCACCGCAGGGATCCCACTTAAATTCCTGATAGGCCAGAGTCTGTTTGGTTCTGGCAGCCTTGAGGACAGTGCAAAGGCACCTCTAGCACAATGCATGGCACACATGCCATAAGTTCCTGACTCCTAGCTAGGGCTGTCATCTGGAGTTTATCTGCCTCCATTTTTTCCCCTTTACTCTGCATTTCAGTTGTGTATGTTGTACAATACAGGGCACCACTTTTCCTATTCTTCCTGTTCGCACTGTGAGGTGATATGTTTCCAGGAAAACACGATGGCTTTAAATAGTAGAAAGCTTTCCTGGCAGATGTGACTGCTAATAAAGAATGGCTACCCCAGGGCTGGCACCCCTACTATTCTCCTTATAACATCAAGCAGGGGGGCATCACCCACTCTTGTCACAGTGTTTCAGGTAATATCATAATCGCAGCCAGACAGCTCGAAACCGCGCTCATTACACAGATTTTCCGACGGAGGACTCATTCAAAAGGCAAAGTCATAGAGGCGGCCCCTATATGCAAACATTCAGCGGGTTACTTCGTATTTCGCTGTCCGTCTGGGGGCCCTATATAACCTCAGCGCTCTCCTCACGTGTCCGCGTGCGACACCGCGCGAACCCCTCCAACCGCCAGATAAACAGGCACGCGCGGACAGAGCGGTTGGCGTTGTTGTCATGGTTACGCTTGGGGCAGGAAAACCACGCCCATTTAAAAAATTTACATCACGCCCCATTTCCAAATAGCCTCATCCATCTCGTGTAACCCCGCCTCCTGCCTGCACCTGACTCCGCCTTATCTCGGGAGCGCGCTGCGCGAGGCGGACCTTTCCTTGGGGTGGCGCCGTCGTCACTTCTGATAGGTCGAGGCAGTGACAGACGGCTTCTGGGAGATGTAGTTTATGAGTGACAGAGATGGACTAGTGCGCTGTCAGGCCGGGGTGAATGCTAGCTGTGTGTACACATTGGCTGACAGTGCTGTCATGTCTGTAGAACACTCTGAACAGATTCACTTTCACCACAGCCCGGATAGCACTGTGTGTTTATACATGGCGGGTGTACCGGCCCTCTGCTGCTCCTCTATAGCCCTGCTGCTACCGGAGATTTGGCAGCTGAGGGGCCCCTGTGTGACTGTGGCCCTGCCAGTGACGTCTCCTCTCTCACACTGCGCATGCTCACTGTCTGAACCTGATCCCAACTGGGGAAATGAATGTTTCCCGAGTGTTTCAAACTGTTATTGAGATTTACCCTCCACACAGCAAGTGTAAAGCGGGGAGGGGGGCAAGGGGGATCAGCAGCTACATGAAATCTTATAATAAATCTCTTAGCAGAAAAACTATGTACAATGGTAATAACTCTGACTATGGAGGGGGGGATCCAGAATACACTCCTGAGTCCTGGCTGAAGGTCCAGCAAGCTCTGGCTGCCAGTACTAGTTTCCATCTCTTGCCCCCGGGTACTTGGAGTCCAATACTAGCAGCAGCTCACTCCACATCACTTTCATTTCTATTTAGCAGCATCGCCAACAACACTTCATCTTGCCTGCTGCATTTCTACTCTCCAGCTCCCACCTCTTTCCCCACCCCCTTTACACACACACACACACACACACACACACACCCCACAACCTCCTTCTACTGTCTTGTTCCCGAGTTGAGTAGAAAGACAGCCATTCAATCAGCTGCTGCCTGACTTCTTTTTTTTTTTTTTGTTTTTTACCCCCTAAGAGCCCCTGCACCTCACTGCACAAAACTCATCACCCACCGACTGACAGCAAGCCTCATGCTAGACACACAGAAGTCTCTTCTTAGCATCAATCTGCTTCCTGGACCTCATCTCGTCTTTTGTTTTTGTCTCTCCTTGCACTTTATGCACTCCAGCGATCCACTTGTAAAATACAGTTTTTTAGTGTATTTTTAGTGAAAGGTGGGGAGAGTGTGCATTTCTTTATTTCTTTAACAGGAGGTGGGAGGGGTTGGTGCTGCTTTGGCAAGTGCTTGCAGAGGACAGATCCTGGATCAGGCAGGAGCCCGGTGGGTTTTTTTTTTGTGTGCTGGTTAATAACAGCTGCACAAAATGTTGAACCCAGCTAACGGAGACCAGACTCACATGGTGAACTATGTAGAGGACTACCTGGACTCCATCGAATCCCTGCCTTTCGATTTGCAAAGAAATGTGACCCTCATGAGGGAGATTGATGCCAAATACCAAGGTAAGAGCTGTTGCCTGCAATAGAACCTTGTCACAGAATCTGGGGTAACTTTGTATCTTCCTTTCCATTTGTGTTCTACAGATATTTTCAATAATCATGTCTTGTATCCGTTCTGCATTGTGCTTCTGGCTATGTGCATCCCCTTACTTAGCCTTTACTGATGTACACAGACAAACGTTTTGGTTTATTTATGCATCATCAAAACCGTGTTTGTTTTTGCATCTTTGCATACAAATATATATTTATATAGTCTGGTTATATATGTTTTGAAAGGGGCTCTTGCGGTTTTAACTGCATATTATAGGGTGGAACAAAAGGTCCCTTTGCTGTTTTATCGTTGAACAATCTTTATGAGTGTGATGTGGATACATAAGGAAAAAAATACAAGACTGGGTCTTGAAGTCACCTGAAATAAACCCCCCTGCGGCTTTGCTGCACGTACAAAACCGCTTTGGGGAGAGAAAGCATTGCCTGTGTATCTTTTATGTGTGTGTGTGTGTGTGTTAATAGGTGGGTGTCTGGTGTTATTGCATTTGAGCAACCCCAGCGATTACAGCACAACAACACTGAGGAATGTACAGTCATCGGGATGGCTGTAGTAGTAACTGCTAGTAAAAAAAAATTGTGTGTTAGTGGGCAGGGTTTCCTTTTTGTCATTGTGCCTGTACTAATCTCACTGTTTTACCCCGGTTTACAATCCACCAAATCCTTGGGCATTGTGCTATAGAATGGTGGTGCTTGTTTTGTGTGTGTGTGTGTGTGTATATATATATATATATATATATATGTGTATATATATATATATATATATATATATATATATATATATATATATGTGTGTGTCTGTGTATTTTTTTTTCCCCCATACCACAGATGACTAAAGATTTATTTAATTTTTAATTTCTCTACTTGTCTTTTTATTTTACAGCACGGATTACTGTCTGCATTGTCCTATATAGACATAAAGTCAGCATCAACGTTTCACACACAGCTAGTATGTTGAATGTGGGTGACATAGAGCTGATGTTATTTAAAAACCCAAAAGGGGAAGTGTTAAAACGGGGTACTTTATCAATCAGCGAC
Source organism: Pelobates fuscus (assembly GCF_036172605.1). NCBI lineage: Eukaryota > Metazoa > Chordata > Amphibia > Anura > Pelobatidae > Pelobates > Pelobates fuscus. Next base: position 326,158,973 of record NC_086317.1, on the reverse strand, counting down.
TCCTGGGAGAGTTGTTTTAGTGTTATTGTGACGAGTGTTAATAAGTCCATTTTTATTCAGTGACACTTGGTAATAGTAGTTTGTCTGTGAGGGCCGCAGTGCGCTGAGAGCAGCCCCTCCCCCGCACCGTGTACCGGAGCCGTTACTAGTCAAGGGGAACTCGTTGTATTATGTGTCACGTCGTATATGTCCCAAAGTCGCTACTTATTGGTGAACGGTAACTAACCGGGACTTGGTCCTGGCCAGTGTAATTGCCAGAACGTAGTAACTTTGTGGTGGTGGCAGCTGTTTATGGCACATGGAGAGCTGGTTGTTTATTGTGACAATTGTTCGAAAAAGTACGAGACAGAGCGGTGTTTATATTGTTTTCATTGTTTAACAAATAGAAAACACAATAAAGATTTTTATAATGGAAATGAACAAATACTCTTAATACACTACGCCCTGTCTCATGCAGCGCCAGCCGCGCTTTAAACAGACTAGAGTGCATCGCTCTTTATATATGTCTTAGCACGACTCCTCCTCTCTGCGCTCATTGGTTACAATGTTCTGGTTTAGACCGTCCCGGGAGCTGTCAGTTCTATGATTTGCTGGGTTATCCACTTTGGCCCCGCCTCTTAGTAACTATTATCCGCCTTCTTGCTCGCGTTTTCTCCACGCCTCTTCGGTCTTATTTAAATGTCTGTCTCCGCCCATCAATGCGGATTGGTTTAAAGCGGAGAGTTCCATACTGATTTAGACGCCTCATTCACTGGCTCTGTGACTACTAAGAAAAAAAAAAAGCTAGCCTTTGACAGAGGCGGTGCGTCAAATGCGTCGTCCGCCATCTTTGTTGTGGGCATGCTACCCATATAAACTCCTGTTTTCTAAACGATTACAGCGTCGCAGTATCTTTTGTCAAGTACCTGTGATTTGTCCGCATCGTTTTATATCTTTTCAGCGTTGCATTTCGATGTTATTGTCTGTTTACTTTGCGGTTCACTTTCTACTGTGAAACCATAGTCATGCCCGAATAAAGTATGGCGGCTGATGAATCCCCAATGTTATTTTACATGAGCAGACCGGTCGGCGGGATATATTATTAATACATATTGGACTGCAGTGTGCTTCCCAGACGTGCGATAGATCCGTAATGTCTGACCTTTTATACTAGGCTGATGAGAGCATCATGCCTTAGTAGTTCACAATTGCTGCTGGAGTTAAGTACGATTATTATTAACCATCAGAATGATAAACAGACATGTGCTACTTCCAGGCTGACACCCAGCCATGGCTGCGATGGCCGCATCTCACACACTGAGGATGGCTTTGTGAAATGAAGACCCAGCCTCGTTATATGCTGACTGGCAAATAAAATATAGTAACAACAGGCAGACTTGGCTTAAATTTTTTTTATTTATTTTTTTGAACCAAGGTTGCTCTTTCTCTCTCTCTCTCTCTCTCTCTCTCTCTTTTTTTTTTATAGTCAAGTGGGTGTTTTCATGTAGATGTCTATGTGTATAACAACTCTTTTTGATTTCTTGCCACCCTGCTTGAGGTTGGCTGAGCATCATAGGTGCTGCAATTCAACAGAGGCTATCACAGGCAATAAGAGTTCACGTTTAGGATAATGGGGGTTTCTGTAATCTTGAAGCTTCACCAAGCCTTCCTGAGTAAAGGCAAATAATATCTCTGGCTATTGTAATGAGAGGTATATTTATGTCACACAAAGAAAGCAAAATCACATCTTTATGAAACAGACATGTTTCTTTCAGATCTAATGCTGAAAATTACATTTGTTAAATAGACATAACACACCAGTGGTAGTACATCCCTTTGTTTGTTTAACAGTGATGTGACAAATTAAAATTATTTTGTTAATGAAAAATATCCTAGCTAACAAGGTACTGAGTTTTTAATGTCTTTTTATATTCTTTAATAATGTAAAGCATGAATGACCGATAACTATTAGACGTTAACTGTCTCTTCTAAAGATTTTTACATCCCATGTATATATTTAACAAATATGTATATGTGTAAGGTGTTACATTTTTTTTTGAAAATAGTGAATATAAAGATTCACACCTTTATCCTACACCTGGGAGCCTCCATCTTGGTTTCCAGTCAATCATTGTTATAAGTTGTGTTTTTTGCACCTGGCAATCAGCAGATAAATCATACAGAGATAATGAGGAATACAATAGTTCACTTATAATACTTATCCATAACCTCCCATGTTTCAAGTTTTACTCATTTGCAATGTTTGCCCTGGATTGTGATGTTATTTTCTTTAATGTAAATGTAAAAGAAATCTTGGCATATGATGAAAAAGGTTAACATATTTAGTTATCAAAATGAAACGTATGCACTGCCTCCTGTAATTTATCTATTTCACTTTGACAGATCCCCAGATGAGCCGTATACTTATAATGAATTATTTTCCTTTTCAACAATATTCTCTAGTTCTATGGACTTATTGTGGAATATAGTGCAAAGTCCTCAAAGTGAGGCAATCACAATGGAAACCGGTGTAAGCAGCAGGCACATTTTATTGGTGACTCACCCAGTTACGTCTTTGCACAAGTAATCAGAAAGCAACACTTTGATAAATCTCCCTCATATTGTCTATTTGTACAGCTTCAATTCAAAAAGCATGGTGAAATTACATTGTAAAATTACCCAGATCACAAAGGGCCCATTTTTTGCTTGGGATTTAATATCTATAAAAAAATTATTCTTACACACTTTCGGTGAGCAAAATAAGTGTATCCTAGCCTATAACACTAATTCAGTACTGCATGCTGTCGTGTGTGTGTGTGTGTGTGTGTGTGTAATATAAATATGTACATATGAGTATATTATAAGATCGTAAATTAGGGGGAATATGTACAAATTGATGGATGTGTAATACTAAGGTAAGGTATTTGTATAAAACCACCTGTCCACTGTGAGCTCAGCTACTACTGTGAAAAAGTCTTAAGTTTACACTGAAAATTTTATGTAAAACCTTTTATCTATTAGCTGTTTTTTTTTTTTTGTTTTTTTTACATTGAAAACTGTTCAAACTCATAGTTTATGATGGAGACCAGGACCTTCCAAACACCATATATTCATTGAAATTAAATTCTTCTAAGGCCTGGAATGTTCATCAAAATGAGTAATTAGTAAATAGTTACTATAACCCTTTTTCAGTGTTTGTGTACATTTTTTTTCCTTTTTTTTATGTTGAAAGTTTTTAAATAATGTAAAAAATACCTTGAATCCTGTGTTAGGTGAGGTTCTCCTTTCTTGTTTCCATGCCCTGTCTGTCATCAAGCCGCTTCACTTCGAGGGCCAATCAAATACTTCTCATAGAGAAGCATTTGATTGGATCGTTCTCCCAAGCTAAGAATGCACGCACTCATTCTGAGCCAGTGGGGGAGTTTAAATATAAAAAGTATTTATAGAGACTTCTGCTTGCCGGCTGGCAGTTCTCAAAGTGTAAAAATCATTTAAAAAAATGTTAAACATAAATGAAAGGGATGGTATTTCTCAGACACCATATTAACCATAAGAGCCTGGGTGATGACGACCGAGTTCCTTGTTTAGTAGTAGAGTGATAGTTAGCAGAGTGTTTCATTTGAAAATGTCATATTTTGTGAATGATTTTCAAAATTATGAAGCTTTATTTGCTCCAATCATCTCAAACTCTATCAGAGTTATTTACTAAATTGTCTTAAATTGAAAGTAAATTTCAAATTTTAGTCCATCCGCGAAAATGACTTGCATAGTTGACATAAAGAATTTTTACTATTTAGGCCTAAAATGTGGGATCCTCGACAATACACTATTTAGTGAATAACTCTGTATGTGTAACATTTAAATTAACACAAATAACATTAGTACAGGGAAAAATATATAAAAACTACTGTTTCTTTCCATTAGTCCTATTGGCATCCATTTTCTTGCATTGTCCCTATCTCACTTCGTTGTTTTAAAAGATAAAATAAAACCTGAAACACACATGACTAAAACTACTACACAATCTTATAGAACCTTGTCTACTTTTTGCTTTTTTAAAGTAGTTTAGTTCATGCGGTTTTATTAAACTACTTGTGGTAGTAGAGCTACATGTTTCCTTTATGACTTAAATAGTATAAATAAACATAGTTATAAAAGTCAGTAGTTTATATTGGTGATCCTCAACTGAGTCTTAAATTCCGTCCAAACAGTGGTGGAATTTGTATCAGTATTGTGGAAGCAGTAACACAGCATTAGTAATATCACAAAAAGAGACCTGACTAGTGGCACCTGGAAATAGAATGGTTTTCTTCATTTGAATTTTCACACATTACAAATTCTGTAATTATTTGTTAAATTGGATAAGTACACATAATATTAAAAATCCTGAGAAGTTGTAGTTCCCTTTTAGTACATACAAATTCAGTTCTTAAAGTACATGCAAAGCATATTATATGATGTGTCATTTCTTGCTGGTGAAATATACATTTTCAGATTGGGTCAATAACAGAAAAAATATATAGTAATTTAAGGGCTTGTGTTAAAAAAAAAAAAAAAAAAAACAGCTACTGAATAATTCCCTTTTAAATTTGTTCTAGATATCCTGAAAGAACTTGATGACTATTATGAAAAGTTCAAGCGTGAATCAGATGCATTACAAAAGAAGCGACTACTGCAGTTCATCCAAAGAGCCCTTATTCAAAGCCAAGAGTTGGGTGATGATAAAATCCAAATAGTGAGTCAGATGGTGGAGCTGGTCGAAAATAGGACAAGGCAAGTAGACAGTCACGTAGAACTATTTGAAACATGTCAAGACTTAAATGACAGCACTAGCAACAGCAGCAAAAATAATCAGGAAAAGTCCAAAAGTGAGGCAGTTTCTCAGACTGAAAAACCTAGCAATAAGAGATCACGGAGACAAAGGAACAACGAGAACCGGGAAAATTCCACTATCAATCATGACCACGATGACCTCACTTCTGGTACACCCAAGGAAAAAAAGGCAAAGACTTCAAAAAAGAAAAAGAGATCTAAAGCTAAAGCAGAAAGAGAGGCATCCCCTGCAGACCTTCCCATTGATCCTAATGAGCCAACCTATTGTTTGTGCAACCAGGTTTCGTACGGAGAAATGATTGGCTGCGATAATGAAGAATGTCCCATTGAGTGGTTTCATTTTTCATGTGTTGGACTTAATCATAAGCCTAAAGGAAAATGGTACTGTCCAGAATGCAGAGGAGAGAATGAGAAAACCATGGGGAAGGCACTTGAGAAATCTAAAAAGGAGAGGGCTTACAATAGGTAGTTCACATAGTATGATCACTGGCTTGAAAGGAACAACAAAGCATTGTATTTATTGTCCATATCACCTTGTAAAGGTGAAAGGATTGCAAATTGTATATTTTTAAATATGGCTAGGCGCTAAACCGTTCCTGTTACAGTGACAGCAATAACATCTTTCTCTTACTTTTGATAGAGGTTTTGTAAGGGGTTTGTTCATAACTAAAACAGTTTTTGATCCAGATTGTTCTCAGTATTAAAGGTGTATTCTAGGCACAAACACAACTTAAAGGATCATTTTGGTTTAACATCTTCTCTGGGGTCCGCTGATCAACTCTCCCCTGCTCCACTACATTCTGCTTAGAAGTTTAGATTAGTTCTCTTGAGGTTAGCCCTGCCGTGCAGGGTAGATCATTGACTAAGAGTGTCAGCTGATTACTCTCAGCCAATGAGCTAAACTCTGGGCTTTGCTCAGAGAGCTTTTCGCTTTCTGTCCGCTGTTGTGAAGGCAGGAAGCTCCGCCTAGCAGACACCAGATAAGGCTATCTTTTGGTAAATGATTTGACCACTTGCAATGGGAGTGGGGGGTGGCTTTGACAGGGCACGCCTGGCACCATAAGCACTACAGTGCACATTTGATAGATTTTGCCCTCATATTCATGCTTGTATTTTTCTACACAATCAAATATCTTTGAAAATATTGCTAAAGGAAAACATTTTTTGCAGTCTTCTGTAGCATGACCCCCACCTTAGCCAAGCCTTCTCTTTTTGACACACCATCTTCCTGATTTGCAGCAGCTTAGTCTACGTATGTAACTCAGCCAATGAAAGATTAGTATAATATAACCGTGCCTAACAGCCAGTCATTGTTTTCTTATTATCCACCCCCTCAACACTATGAATTTGGCTTCAAAATACTATACAGATAAGAAAGCAGTGATTGGCTATGGGATGGAACCATATTGGCAGCTCAGCTCACACTGAGTGAAGGGTTGGCTTAGGGGACAGAGTATGCTACAAAACATTTTTTTTTTTCTTTTCTTTTTCTATAATAGTTTTAGAAATCTAAAAGCGGAGAACAATACCAAGATTATGACCCAAAAACATATCAAGTGTGCTTAATTTATTTTGGTGCTGGAGTTTCTCTTTAATACTTTAGTAAGGATGCAGATAAATAGATCAATGCAGATAATAGGTGAATTTACAAAATGTCAGAATCTAAACTCAGAAACAATGAGCCCATTAAAATGTACTTTCGTAAAGCCAGGAATTATGAAAATCTGACAAGGAAATCACACATGTTAGGCCAAAATAACCAAATTGAAAAATTGGAACACTACAGTTTTTTTTAGCATTTTTAATTTGATCTGCAATATGCAATCTTTGTGTCAGTTATCTAAAATTCCTGATTTTATGAATAAACTCCATATTGATTTGTTAAGAAAGGGGTGTTGTAAGTTTCTTTCTCAAGCTCTTTTGAACTCAATTCTTTATCCCTCACCAATTGGCAAACTGTCTTAAGAAAACACCCAAGTAAAATTATTTTTTTTTTCTTGATGAGCATTGAGTCAGATGACCGGTCTGATTTGTTGTGGATTGAGCTCTGGGCTAGCACTAAAACAAGACTGAAAGTTAACATGAAACAGCCATGATTTACATTGTTATGGTAAATGGCTGTATAATAAACCGTCAACAGTAAATTGGACGATAAAAATCTGAGGATTATTTTTTAGAATAAATGTAATGTGTTACATTGAAATGGAAAATATTTTATACTGTATTCTGGCTTTGTAACCAAAAGAGGCCATTTTAAAATTGATTCAATTTTTGTATGGAACCAGATGGTGGTTTGGTACATTTCACACAAATCAAGCTTTATACAGTCACAGATAATAATGGAGCAATCCTTATTTGTATAAATGTACATTTTAAGTGGAATTGTACTTAGTGTATTATAATTAGAAATGCAACCAAATGCCATTGTATAACCAATGTGCATTTACTTCTATATGTATGAAGACTGTACAGCTGTGATACTTAAAATAAAAGACAGATTTATTGAAATTTGTTTGGTATTCTTTTTTTCCTCCTTTGTGATCCGAATGAAAGGTAACTCCTTTAGATTTAGCTTCTGAAATGCATTGTGTCCTCTCAGCCAATCAGTAGCTTGCCATTCATAACAAAGACATGATTTTTTTTTTATATGATTGGGGAGCTACTGATTGGCCTAGAGCGTCAGCTGATGCTTTGTCAATTAGTGGTGCCCTACCCGCCGGATGTTGATGGGGATAGTAAGGAACGGCGCTGGAAAGCCGCCATTGGATTTAAACCGTTCATGAAAGATATTTAACCCCTTCAGGTAAGAAAGCGCCATTAATGTTCCTTTAACAAAGTAGCAGATAATATATTCTAAAATAATCAGACTGTGCAATAAAGACAGTCTAAACATTTGATCTCTCTTTACAGGAAATATATAGACAGACTGTGTAGGTCACATGCAGGGGAAGTGTGGTCAGGGCTCCATAAACAGTGATTTTATTTAAGGACACGGAGGCTCATATTATGCTTATTCTCTTTCCTTTATTCCTCAGCAGCAAAATATTTCTTTTAGAAAACAAATCTAAACATGTAAACATGCCCCCAAAGGGTTAATCCTATAACAGTATAACAGTACAACCAATCATAATGCCTTCAGCACCATCAAGTCCCCATGTGACCTTAAGCCACTCCTCTTTCTTGCTGCTGCCTTCCTCAGCTAAGTACATTTCCATTTTTTTCTCTGTATGCTGCCAGTGTTTTTGTCATAATTTGTGTTGATATTGCATTTATATTTTATTTGTGGTTTCTGTCTGTTGCAGGGCTTCTGCCCTGCTTCTATGCATGGTTTTATTGCTGGCTCTGGGTTGTTTCCTTGACCTGGAGCCAATTCCTCACCCCTTCCCCCCTCCCATCTCTTACTCAGTCAGGTGGATTATCACCTACTGAGCTGGGGCGGCTAACAGCTCTCCGTGTGGAGGCTCTTACCGCCCAGTGTCTTTCAGTGCCTCAGAGGGTTTTTCCTCTGGGCTTCCCGGTTCACGGCTAAAACCGCGGCTGGCGCTGTTCGCGCATGCGCACAACGCTAGTGCGCATTGCAGCGGCCATCTTGCGGCTGCCATTTTTGCCGCGTTTTTGGTTCCCGCTCATTTTTAAGCTTGTGGGGGCGGGAGTGGGTGCTGATTGGACAGCACAGTTGCTGGGCAGCTCACCAGTGTGCCCCAGGAGCCATTCCTAAGGGAACACTTGGTGAGCTTGCCTTTTTCATATTGCTGCATAGTTTGTTTGCATAATACATATTTCTGCTAGTGCCTTATTTGTCCCATATTGTCTATAAGCTTGTGGGCTTAACAGTGTGGTCACTCTCTCCCACCTAGAGTTATTTGGGTTTCCCCCCCTTTTGTATTTGAATCCCTTTTTATATTTCTTACTATAACCACTGTGAGAACTGCTATTTTATTATGCAGTCTCAAAGGGATTTGGGCACAGCCTCTGGCAATTCTCCTATTAGGGCTGATATACCCCCTGCTCCCCAGGTTGTCACCAGACCTTCCGGCTTAACTGTCACTGATGTGACAGACCAGGAGCATTTGAACTCGGAAGAGCTTCATTCTCTCCTGGATGCCACTATGACTAGATCCGTGACCCAAGCCGTTTATTCGGCCATGGGAGTTATGTCGGACACTCTGTCCCACTCTATCAGCCATGCCCTCATGGCCGCCCAGCGGACCTCTACTCGTATTGCTCCTAACCCCACAGCGCACGATACTGGCAAGACCAGTGGGCGCAAAGCCGGCAAAAAATCTCGCCATATAGACGAGGAAGCCTCCAAAATTTTACTGACAGACAGGGAACGTCCTGTCAAAGATAATGTGGTTGCACCACAACAAAGAGCCACCCACCGGGCAAAATCGGTGAGGAGTTGGAAAAGGGCGAAAGCCCAAGTGGAATCATCCAAGTCAGATTCGGAACAGGAGGAGGCATGGAGCGAGTCTGATGATGAAGACTCATACAATTTGGGTGCACTATTCCCTGACCACAGCTCTATATCTGTATCTGTGAATGAGATTAAGGACGGTGTGGAAGACTCCACTCTCCTTGACCCACAGGGCGAACCACTGTTTGACCCTGATAATCTGCAGCACCCAAGATCTACTGAGTGGTTCCCACTGGACCACGTGGCAAAATATATTGCTGCACGGATCAGAAAACCCCTTGATAAGGGGGCAAGAAGTAAGATGCGGGCAGAATGCCCACGCCCCACGCTCCCAGATTTGATATGTGTCGCCCCTGTGGTGGACCCTAAAATTGCCCAGTTCCTGGGAAAGACTGGGTGGAAGGCAAAGAAGGGTCTAGACTTTGCACTTCGCCATTGCCAGGATAAGGTACTGGATGTCCTCGGACCCAGTGCAAAGATATTCAACATGGTCGAAACGGCATTGGCAGGGGGCGCTCCCATAGACCCGCTAGCTATCAGGGGCTGGATACAGCGAGCCATATGTCTTCTCGGAAATGCCAACGTGGCTCTAGCCACAGAGAGACGGAAGGCTATACTAATTAAGATTGAGCCAAAGCTAGTTACCTTGGCTATTACGGAGCCTGGGCCACAGGCCAAAGGCCTTCTTTTTGGGGACAGTTTTGTGAAGGAGCTGGGTACTTATGTGGGCACGTTTACTGCTCTGGACAAGGCGCAAACCAATATGAAAAAGGTATTCTCCCATAGAGTTTTTGGCGGGGCCGGCAGATATCGGGGCCGTCTGCCCGGCCGTTCCTCCCGGGGCTCGTACCGGGTTTCTAGATGCTCCTTCCAGTCACGGTACCAGGGTGCGGAACCCAAGTCCTCTCCATTCTTCCCAGTTCGAGGAAGACCCTGGCAGGCTCGTGGATCGAGAAGCTCTTCCTATGGCCGACGCCCTTATGGTAAGTTCACTTCATTCATCACTCCCTAGAATTTGTTCAAACACCTGCCCAGATAGCTCTTCCCAGACATTTCGTCTCCTCCACCCACGACAGATCATTAATCACAGCAGAGATACAGTCTCTGGCCAACAAAGGTGCAATCATAGTCACATCCGAGAGTTTCAGGTTTTCTCAGCAACCTTTTTGTGGTGCCCAAGAAAGGCGGAGGTGTCCGACCGGTCATCAACTTACGCCCCCTGAACGCCTTTGTAGCGTACCACCATTTCAAAATGGAGGGCATCCACTCCCTTCGAGACCTGCTCCTATTGGAGGATTGGATGGTCAAACTCGACCTGCAGGATGCATATCTCACCGTCCCGATGGCCGAAGATTGCCAACATTTCCTCCAGTTCCAATGGGAGGAAACCACTTGGCGTTTCAGATGCTTGCCCTTCGGCCTCTCCTCGGCCCCATGGTGCTTCACGAAGCTCATGCGGCCAGTGGTCGCCCTCCTGCGCAGCAGAGGGGTGCGTCTGATTATATACCTGGACGACATGCTTCTGATGGCACAAGATCCACACTTACTCCAGGAACATCTGAATTGGACAATGACATTACTTGGCAACCTTGGTTTCCTCATCAACTGGGACAAGTCGGTGTTACAACCCTCCCAAGTCTTGGAATTTCTGGGCTTCACCATCGATTCGGTGAAAGGAACACTCCTGTTACCATCCTCCAAAGTCAGGATCATCAAGAAAGAAATCCGCCGGACTTTGGCTCGACCGGCACTAACGTTACGACAACTGGCCAGGGTCATCGGCCTTCTCTCGGCCTCTATCCAAGCAATTTTCCCGGGCCCACTTCACTACAGGGCACTTCAACGCCTAAAGGCAAGATACCTTCGCTCGGGTCTCTCCTATGCAGACTCGGTACCTCTCGATTGTGCAGCCAAAGAAGAACTCTCTTGGTGGCTGCAGCACATGGAAGCATGGAACAGAAGAGCAATTTTTGGGACAAGACCAGACTTTGTCGTGGAATCGGACGCAAGTCTGCTGGGCTGGGGCGCGCGTTGCGGTCCTATCTCCACTGGAGGGAAATGGTCCCCAGTCGAACAAGAGTTACACATCAATTGCATCGAGCTACTTGCAGTTCGGAGTCTCGTGGGTATCTCAACCAACTGTTCCATTCTGTTACGGATGGACAACGTGTCAGCAGTCCGCTACATCAACCATCTCGGGGGTACGAGGTCCGTGGTGTTAGCGGAACTGGCGAAAGACTTCTGGCACTTCCGCCTGAACCGAGATATTGCGATTCAGGCAGAATACATTCCCGGGATGTCCAATATGGTGGCGGATTGGAATTCCAGATACCTACGGGATGCCAGCGACTGGCGGCTGAATCGCACCATTTTCCTGCAACTCCAGTCACTTTGGGGCCCACTGGAGATCGACCTCTTCGCATCACGGTTGAATTCCCAACTTCCGAGGTTCTTCAGTTGGAGACCGGATCCAGAGGCGTTGGCTTCAGATGCATTCCGTCAACGGTGGCCGGACATGCGAACGTACGCCTTTCCTCCTTTCTCCTTGATTGCGAGGACGCTTCTACATCTCAGGCGCTACAAAACCACCATGATTCTCATCGCCCCATTCTGGACGGCTCAACCATGGTTCCCTACACTCATGGAAATGTCCATGGACTACCCAAGGCTACTTCCAACCTCTCCGGACCTCTTATTAGACCCCAACGGGGAACCGCACTCCATGCTATTACAGGGACATCTCCAGTTACTGGCATGGCTCCTCTCCGGGGATTTGGATTCATCCCAGACATTCCACAGACAACTATTGACCTTCTGGCGGGAGCTTGGGCTCTGGGAACAAGGAAATCCTACATACATGCCTGGAATTCATGGAGTGGTTGGTGCATGGAACAACACATGGATCCCTTATCTGCCCCTGTAAATTACGTTTTGAAATTTCTCACTTCTCTGATCGACCATGGCCTAGCCTATCGCATGATAAATGTGTACCGATCAGCAATTTCCGCAGGACACCAAGGTTTGGAGGGTTCCCCGGCAGGTAAACATCTCCTCGTATGCCGACTCCTGCGCGGCATTAGATTTGCACGTCCTCCGCAACCTAGGTACTCTTCATCATGGGACGTTGACCTCGTCCTCCAGCTTCTGACAGACTGGCCAAAGAACGAAGATCTCTCACTGTAACAACTCACAGCAAAGTTAGTGATGTTGTTTTGTTTGATCTCCTGTAAACGGGTGTCTGATGTACGTGCGTTGGACCTCTCCGCACGTTCATTCACCCCCGAAGGTGTCTCGTTTAATATTTCCAGGCGTACAAAGACGTCAATCACCTCAGTTTTCTACCCGGCCTTTCCACTAAACGCTAAGCTATGTCCAGTGGCATGTCTCAAGGAATACGAGTCCAGGACTTCGTCTACTCGTGACCCTACAGTTCCAGAGTTATTCTTGGCCCTTCGTCATCCATATCACCCTGTTTCAACAGTCGCATTGTCTCGTTGGGTCAAATGGATTATGGCATCAGCGGGCATCGACACTACAGTGTATGGAGCACACTCGGTCAGGGGTGCCATGGCGACTAAGGCTTTCTCCAAAGGATGCAGTTTGGAGGACCTACTCCGGGCGGCTGATTGGTCCCGCGAATCTACATTCAAGGAGTTTTATTTTCGGCCGATTTTTCATATTTCTGATGTGGTAGTTTCACAGCTTTGAACTAGCATAATATGAGCCTCCGTGTCCTTAAATAAAATTACCAGATTTTACTAATTTCATGACATAAAGTCATGATTTTATTAAGGACACGGAGGCGAGTATTATCCCACCCGACGCAGGTAAGTGGCGCCCTCCCACGGATATGTGGTCATTAGATTACTAAGGATTTAGGTTACTACAGCACATTGCAGGTATTGAAAGGTTTGTTTAGATGATAATCTGTGATTGGTGGCATATATTCCGATGATGATTTCTGTACTAGGTTATGATCAAATGTCCAGAAACACATTTTACCAATTTGTTTCTCTGTTCCTTTCAGCTTCATGAACGGATTTGGCACCGTTGTGCACGGATTCCTTCAGGACCTACGGAAAGTCTCCAATCTCTGAAGAGTACCGGACTCTTCTCAGTGGTGTTCTTGGCATTTTGTTTTTCATTCAAGTTGACTTATGTTCTGCTGTGGATTATTCGTCAACAACAACAAGAAAGAGGAGTGGCTTAAGGTCACATGGGGACTTGATGGTGCTGAAGGCATTATGATTGGTTGTACTGTTATACTGTTATAGGATTAACCCTTTGGGGGCATGTTTACATGTTTAGATTTGTTTTCTAAAAGAAATATTTTGCTGCTGAGGAATAAAAGAAAGAGAATAAGCATAATACTCGCCTCCGTGTCCTTAATAAAATCATGACTTTACGTCATGAAATTAGTAAAATCTGGTAATTTAATGGCATAATTGTGCAGTTAGACTGCAAGGATATGATTCTTTTTACCCAAACTACTCCATTTGGCTAAGGTTCTTTTGTTGCTTATAGTTTCCCTCTAAAAAAAAGGTTATGGATTATAGAAAAAGTAATTCTTTAAAACTGACAAACTTTCCACATTAAATTTTGCTTTAATTTCTGCCACAAATACTTTAGTTCTCTATTTTTAGGTTAGGGATCATCCCTAAAAACTGTGGCAAGTGGTCATTGTAATAACGTTGCAGATCAAAGGAACAATATCATTAACATGGTCATCGTATGAGCCAAGCCCTAGTGCTTTAAAATACCACTAAAGGCATTCAGGCCATTTCATCTAAATTAATTGGTCTGGGTGCAGTGGTCCTTTTAGTTTTAACTTTGCAATGTTAAACGTCGCATTATTGCAGGGTTTAAAGGAACCTAAGCACCCAGAACGCTTTAGCTCATTGAAGTGGTCTGGGTGCACTGTCCCAGATCCCTTAACCCTGCAAAACTAATTATTGAAGTTTTTAAGAGAGGGGGAAGCTATTGTGCCAGAAAAACAACTTTTTTGTTTTCTTGGCACTATAGTTTCCCTTTAATCCCTTAAGGACGGAGTCAATTGTACATGTTCTGATCAAAACAAACGTAAACAAAACCTGGAATTTGTGCTATATGTCTGTTCAACCATAATTCACCTCTTTCATATTAAGTGCACCCACACTTATTATATATCGTTTTGTTCAGGAGAAACAGGGATTTTTATTTCCTATCAAATATTTATATATGAAACAATTTCATATGAATAATATTTAGGTTCAGGCATTTTAACTGTAAACGTCATATTACTGTTGGCTTTTATTATAATAAAATACACACATAATTGTGTTCAGCTGTGTCTCCTGAGTACAACAGTACCCCTCACGTACAGGCTTTAGTTGGTTTTGAAAAATTACAAGGTCAAATATTGCACGTTCCCGTTATCAGTTTATACACAATAAATTTGCCAGATTGGTTATGTTGCCTTTAAATGCAAATACAAAAAAAAAAAAAACCAAGTCCTGCGCTCAAACTCTCACTACTCTTGGGCGGCAGCAACGACCATAGTACACATCAGCCCCAATACATACAGTAAAAACCAAAGAATAAAAGTTACCTGTGCTCTTTCCCAAATCCCTATGTATATTTAAACAAATAGAGGTTATTTAGTTACTATAATGGCCATTAGAGGGACTGCCCACCTGCCATGTCAAGGCAAACTTCTTAGGTGGGTCCTACACTAACCATTCACATTGCTTTCTTGAGCTATTGGCAAAGATATCACTAATGAGACAGAGAGGGGTTATTTTTTTATATACACCCCTTCATGCTTATTAACCCTTACTAGGGAACACATGGGACGGGCAGCAGCATTGTAGCATAGCTGTGTGATACAAAAGTGAAGGCAAATACAAAAAAAAACAAATTCATGTTTTTTGTTGTTGCATTTTTCACAAATAAACTTCC
The DNA here is from genome assembly GCF_036172605.1 of Pelobates fuscus. NCBI lineage: Eukaryota > Metazoa > Chordata > Amphibia > Anura > Pelobatidae > Pelobates > Pelobates fuscus. Next base: position 326,143,807 of record NC_086317.1, on the reverse strand, counting down.
CTTTCACCGATTATATCATCAGCATTATATGTTTTACTACTCTAAAACCAGTGGCGTACCTACCACGGTCACAGAGGTTGCAGCTGCCACCATGCCCTTCACTCCAGGGGGGTTAATGAGGGCTTGATGTGGGGTGAGGGATGTTAATGAGTGCTGGATAGGGGTGAAGGAGGTTAATGAAGGTAGGACAGGGTGTGAGGGGGGTTAATGAGGGATGGATGGAAAGTGAGAAGGGTTAATGAGGGCTGGATGCGTGGTGAGGGCTGGATGGGGGCAAAGGGGTTTAATGAAGGCTGGATGGAGGTGAAGGGGTCAATGAAGGATGGATGGGGTAAGAGGGAATGAGGCAAATGGAGCGGCAGGGGAATGAGACACATGGAGTAGCTGAGGGGGATTGAATGAGGCTCATGGAGGGGCTGGGGGGAGGGATGGAGACACATGGGGGTGGGACACAAGGAGGAACTTGGGGGAAATTAGACACATGGAAGGGCGGGGGAGGGAAATGAGATATATGGATGAGCTGGGGGAGGGAATGAAACACACGTGGGGGGCGGGAAAATGTCTGCACATTTAAGTTTGCCAGATTGGTTATGTTGCCTTTGAGACCGTAAGGCAGCCTAGGAATGAGAATTACCATTTGAAAAAGTAGACAACCCAGGGTATTTAAAATGGCGTATGTCCAGTCTATTTTCACAATCACTTAGTCACAAACGCTGGCCAAAGTTAGTGTTCATATTAGTTTTTAGCATTTTTCACACAAAAACTGAATTTTCCCTGATGATATTGTTTGAATACTGTAAGGAAACCTAGTATATCCAATCCTCATTCGGTAGTTTCCTCCCGAATGGCCAGAGCATCAGTGATTAGAGCTCTCCGTTCGGCAGATGAAATAAACAAAATCCATACGAATACAATAGCTTTGCCAGATGATTCCCTTAATAAAGCATACGAATACCCAAACATCAGCCGGATTCTAGAAAAAGGGTGCAACAGAACTACTTTTAATTATCACACACTGGCTTTTATGCAAGTCCCCGTGCAAGAGGACATCCCACAGGGAGGGACAAGGTACATCCTATCCTATCAGTTACAAGGAAAACATAAAACACTCCCAGCACAAACATAGAATTCCCTCCCCTAGTCCTGGAGATAATCAAGTCTGATAAAGTAATAACTTAATTATCTCCAGGCAGAAAAATTACAGTTTTACCCAATATTTAGAAAATCCCTTTATGCATATGGTATCCCCACAAATATATGTTCCCTGATAGCCCTGATCTGGGTGACCAACATATTCAAATTTCACCCAGATCGGTTCAGGGGTTCTCAAAAAGTATGGAAGTCTTTTGTGACTGGCTAACCGCGAGGTTGCTGCCCAAAACAGTTCCACGAGTTTGGGTAGTTTTGCAAGTCCATTTCGTTAAGTAGAAAAAAACGAATAATTACACGAACGGTTTCCCCTGGCTCTTAGCAGCGATTGTTCCCCTCATACGAATGAACAAAAGTAATGAACAGCACTCTTCTACCTGTTCGGGAAATAAAGATCCAGCGTTTGTATGTTGTCCGATTTTAGTTCCAGACACTCGACAACCAAGTCCCGCTGCCTTTGTTCGCATAAAAAAAGATGGACGCGACGATTTAAGAAAGTGAAAGGACAAGGGGCCAGAGAGATACCTTGCTGCAGCACAGACTTTAGAGTTAAACGGTTTCGTGAAAGGTATCCCTCTGTAAATATTTCTAGTTTTATTAGGAATTATCTGGCTTAAAAGGGGCTCTTCCGGGGGCGGGGCCTGACAGCCAAGATGGCCAGACGTACTCTTGGTGAGCTCCTGCACCAGCGGGCTAAACGAACACTAATCTTGACCGAAATATTAATGCCAGCGGCACGGAGTACCCAGAGAGCGACGCAGAATCACGCCGGGAACAGAATGATATCTGTCCCGCACCGAAAATCAAAGAAATCGTCTGAACCGTCCATGCGGCCTAATCCAGAGTGGAGCCTGAGGCCTGGGGGAGGCGGCCGATCTCCCGGTACGGGACCCACTCACAAACGTGCAACCAACACGGCCCAGCTGCCCCCCCCTCTGGACCGGCGGGGGATATCCCGGTCCTCGCTGGGGACGATTACCCCCTATAATCAAGCAACAAAACCAGCAGGCAACCAGGCCTCTCTGGGCCTAACTAAGATGGCGGACCGTACAAGACCCGCGACGCAACGCACCCTCACAAAGCCGCCTGAACATGTCCAGGAATTTTTCCATCGGCTTTGCACCAACATATGGACACGACACTGCATCAGGGGCCGGCCATTCCACTTAATGGTGAAGGGGCTGGCAGCATGGATCCGTCCCACCACGCGGCGCCGCCTGTGCAGAAACTCACACCGCGCCCCTAGAGCAGCTCCCAGAAGGAGATTGTGCCGGAGAGTGGGTCGGCGGGAGGCAAAGGCAAGTTCTACAAGCGCCATCACCCACCCTCACACACAACTGAGCAACACCGCCAAACGAACCCGACCCACCTACCACTCAGCAGCACTACCAACCCCCGAACGTCGCAGCCTGCAAGCCACGACATGCCCGCAGCTGTCTACAGCCCGCAACCGCACCAACCGCCGGAACACCAACGCCTCAACCCTCATCTCAACCTGGGGCAAACCGCATGGCGAGAAACGGAGGGGTCGCTGCCTGCTCACGGACTCCCGGGACAGCTACTCCCATCATCACCATTTGGCTGCACTAAGATCCAAAAGCCCACAACATCCTGCCACACCTCGGGTCCCCATCACGGATGACCGGATTAACGGCAATCGGATAAGTCACTGCACGGACTACCTGCTCCAGCATACCAGTGGCGTAGGGTGAAGGTTTGCAGTAGCCTCTCTCCCTGCCACCACTCCGGTCAACAGAGCAGATCTCAATAAGTACTTCCTTGCTTATTATTTTATAGTCAACGGTATCCAAAATATAGATTACACTGCATACATTAGTTTGCTTTTTCCACTGTCTATAGACGACAGGAACTGTCTGCATATAACTGCTGGATCAGGCTCACTACACCCATACATTCTGCAGATTACGAATCACAAGCGTCTGCATTATCTTGATTACTTAAAAATGCTACATATAGGCAATCTTGAGCACATACCCACATATATCCTAGCCTCTCTGTTTAAATTGCCCACATAATGCTCACTTGTTTTAGCGAGAAATGTCTGTACAGCGCTTTAGTTAAGAGTAAGAGTAACCTGTTTCTGTTGAATATGTTAAGCCTTTGCTTTACTTTAGTCCAGTTGACCGGAGTGATAGCCATAGAATTTAACCTCTACTAAACTGCACAGCTACAAATGTTAACAGGTCTCAGGGACCCATTGTTTGCCACTGAATGACAATCTTGTTTGCCAGCCTTGATGCATAACTTTACATGACTCTCCTTAGCTCTCCATTATCTCAAGCGCTGAACACTCCTCTAAGCTACTGACCATAAAGCTGACCTCTCATTCTGATAAAAAAAATGTGCAAGTTTACCTGTGTACCCCAATGTTATAAATGTCATAAATGAAAAGTGTGTGGAATGCCGTCGGGGTACCACATATACATTGTTATACCTTCATGCACTACAAAAATAAAGAATTAAAAAAAAAAAAAAAGATGGACGAGGTTTTCTCAGCCACGTGGTGTTCGGCAATATGAACGACGGCCGCACAGGTAGAGGGTTCAATTGAGGCATGCTTTGAATTTAACGAGCCAGGGGGGTGGTCTCTGTTCGGTAGTTACATCTACCGAATGGAAAGGGGAAAAATACCAAACATAGAGAGGGATTTCTTCAAACTGCTCCCCTATAGTTCCATAGGTACCCGCCTAGACCCTGTCGGTTTGGCTTGGGGATGTCCGATAAAAGTACTTTAGGTGTCCAGTTCAGTCTGTCGGGACAGACCGTCCGCATTACCGTTTTGTTTGCCCGGACGGTATTGCATAGTAAAGTTATACGACTGAAGGGCTAGGCTCCACCGTAATAGCCTGGGGTTGTCACCAGCTACCCGGTTTAGCCACACAAGGGGGTTGTGGTCGGTCATAAGGGTAAACGGTCGTCCATACAGATAAGGTTGTAGTTTCTTTAGGGCCGAAACTAGGGCTAGGCACTCTTTTTCTGCGGTGGCATAGCTGACCACTCTGGGCAAAAGTTTATGGCTGAGGTATGCCACCGGGTGTTCCATGCCATCGTCCCCCACTTAGCTCAACAAGGCTCCCAGCCCAAACATGGAGGCATCTGTGTGTACAAGAAATTGTTTAGTATGGTTGGGTGCTGCCAACACAGGTGCCTCACTTAATGCAGCTTTAAGTCTCTGAAAAGCGTCCACGCACTCTGGGGTCCAGGTCACTTGTTTGGGTAGGGCATTTTTGGTAAGGTCAGTGAGAGGCTTGGCCAGGGCACTATACTCTGGGACAAACTTTCGGTAGTAGCCAGCTGTCCCTAAAAAGGCTAATACCTGGGTTTTAGTACGGGGTTGGGGCCAATTAGCTATGGCCTCTACTTTACCAGGCTCTGGCCGCTGCCTACCTCGGCCATGCCTACGTGGCATTTGTCAGGTTTCAATGTGAGGCCCGCTAGCCGAATTCGCTTGAGTACCCTGGACAAGTGCCCCAGGTGCGGCTGTAGACGGCAATATCGTCTAGATACGCACATGCGAAGTCCTGGAACCCCTACAGGAGCCTATCGGCCATCCTCTGAAAAGTAGCCGGGCATTCTTCATCCCAAATGGCATAACCATGAACTGGTATAGCCCAAATGGAGTGCAGCTACTATGTTAATGTTCTCTATAGGGATGCATTGATTCAATGCAACTCTATGAGAAGAAGTTGATTGGCGCAGTGGCATTTTGCCGTGCATGCGCAATAGTCTCCCAATGCTTTCCTATGGGGAAGCATTGGATTGGCGGAGATCGTCAAGACTGATGTTCTCAGCCTTCGAGGTGGGGCCAGCCAATGCGTCACCAGCACGGCACGGCACGATCATCTAAGCACAGACACACACACTAACTGACAGACACACACTGACAGACACACACACACTCACTTACAAATAACTACTTTTTTTATTTTAATTTAAATCCACCCAACCTCCCTACCTTTGGAGAGCTGGAGTGGATAGACTTTTCCTGGGGTCCAGTGGGGCTGCTGTCATCTCCCTGCTCAGTAGGCATGTGCATGGGGAAAATTTTCGGTTTGGTTCGGCATTCCGAAATTCGGGATTTTCGCAATTCGGCACTTCAAGACTTCGGAACTTCGGCAACTTTGGCACTTCGGAACTTCGGCACTTCGACACTTCGGAACTTCGGCACTTCAGCACTTCGGAACGTCGGCACTTCGACATTTCGGTAATTCTGCAACTTCGGCACTTCGGAATTTCGGAACTTCGGCATTTCGGAATTTCGAGACTTCGGCAGAGGCTGCTCACTGTTTAATAGACATGCCCCTACTCGCAGTATAGCGAGTAGGGGCATAATTTACTAATACTAAGTATTCTTTACTTAGTATTAGTAAATTTGCCTGAAAGACCAATTTAGGTCTTTCAGCCTTTTAGTAGATAGCTCCCTAATACCGTGGGAATTAGGGAGTTATCTACTTATTCATTCCGGTCATTACATTGACAGGCTAAGTAACTTACATTTTATATGAATGTATGTTACTTGATTGTTGTAAGTGTTGCAAATGCTTACAGCTGAATCCTGGCTATGTTTGTATACTTTTTATTTAAAATTATTTACAATGTAACATTATTCTTCTTTCACTGGGTAAGTATATTAGTACTTAGGCAATACTGTGCTTCGGAACTTCGGCACTTTGACACTTCGGAACTTTGGCACTTCGACACTTTGGAATTTCGGGACATCGGGACCTCGGCAATTCGGACATTCGGAAGTACCCGAATGTCCGAATTGTCTGAAATTCGCCGGATACATATTCGGACCGAAACGAATTGCACATGTCTACTGCTCAGCTCCCTCTTGCGCTCTGTTTAGTAATGCAGGGTCAGAGTGACATCACATTCCGACCCCGACATCACTGCAAGGCGCATGAGGGATTAGAGCAGGGAGATTACAGCTCCCTCCCTCGCCGCCTCCGCGCTCAGTAAGCCGCCCGCTTCCCTCCCTCAGATCTACATGAGCCGGCCGTCCCCTTACCTCAGTCAGCTGCTCGCCTCCCTTCCCCAGCTCTCAAAGTGCCGGCCACCCGCTGCCCATTAGCCGACTGCCCCCTTACCTCAGTCAGCCCCCTCCAACCTCAGCTCTCAATGGGCCTGCTGGCCGCCCACTTCCCTCACAAAGCTCCCAATGAGCTGGCTACTGCTGTCGCCTGCCTCAACCCTCCATGAGCTGACTGCCAGCCTCTGCTCTTGTCACCTCGGGGGCTGAACAGGCGCACAAATCCTAGGACAAATGGCCTGGTCTCCTGAGATTTGTCGAGCCGTGTACAAATATATGTTAATTTATTAAATTATATATATATATTTGCAATTATTATTTTTTTTATATATTTATATGAGGGAATGATCACCTATACTCCCTCATATTTGTATTCCCTAAGACCCCAAAAAGCGGTTGCTGCACTCAATTCCTCACGGTTATCCTAAAATCACATGGCATCTTCAAAGGGACTAACAGGGGCTGTCATGGAGGAAAATCAAAACTTAAAGTTCAATCTCCTGACACTATCACAGCTGCTCCACCACCCTGTCTACCTGCAAGCCCAATTGAAGTGATTCAACCTAGCAGCCACAAAAAACGCACTATCAAATCAATGGAACCTCTTTGTACAGATCATAAACTCAGAATCCCAAGACTGTCCTATCAATCCTGTGCAATGCCAAATCAATAAGGAACAAAACAGCTATTATTGCCGACCTTACTGAAGCATGTGAATTAGCATGCATTACAGAATCATGGCTAGATGAAAATGCAGGGCCTATTTTAGAGGCAGCTATTCCAGGCAATTACACAGTGTTCCACCGCCCGAGACAAGATCGCAAGATCTGTGCAAAATCATCCTTAAATCCCAAACCAATATCAGTCCACAAGCCCCAATCTTTTGAATGCGTAGCTGCCAGCCTCTCCATAGATTGAGGATTCGGATACTGTTAATATACAGAGCCCCAGGAGAAGGGAAGAGATTTCTTCAGAAACTCTCAGACCTTTTGGCTGGCTTAATCCTTGAACACCCCAGATGGCTTATATTGGGAGACTTCAACACCTGGATTGATGACACAATGGGTAATATAATTATCACAGACAGAGAAATACAGTTTTATAAAACATATCACAGGGACCCCAAAACATGCAATAAACATGCAATAACCCAATTTAACCACATATCCAAAATTCACCCAGATCCGTTCAGTAGTTTGGAAGATACAGTTTAATGCAGATTCCGCAGAACATATACAGACTATATGAAAAATAATTACTGTATAATGTGTCCCCTGTTGTATAGTTTAAAACTACTGCACGATGTCTTTGTGCACCAAATACCGGCGAGATGGCACCGTGTAGAAAAGTCACAACAGTGTCTGTGAGTTAAAATGGCCGCCATCCATTGTTCTCACCATGTGCTTCATCCATTGTTCTCACCATGTGCCTCTGATACATGAAATGGTGACCACCCAGTAACTCCACAGTATGTCCCCAGATGGTTCTTAAAGGGCCAGTAGCAGCATAATACAATACAACATGCCCAAATCAGTTCCTAGAAGGGCAATACATCCCAGGGCCATAGTCGCAGGGCAAGAGGCTGGCAAGCAGTCCTCTCCAGGCACAAGTGGCGGGGCTGGTTCTGCCACAGGCACACCATGAAAAACAGTCTTAGATGCATACATTTGGCACATCATGGCAGCTTTAGAAGCATACAATTGGCACACCATGGCAATCCGCTTTAGAGGCATACAATTGGTACACAATGGCAATCAGCTTTAGAGGCATACAATTGGCACCCCAGGGCAATCAGCTGTAGATGCATACAAATGACACACCATGGCAATCAGTTTTAGATGCATGAAATTGGCATATCATGGCAGTTTTAGAGGCATAATTCTGAGAAATCATGGCATTTTAGAGCAATAATTTTGGCATAGACATACACAGACACAGACATACACACAATAACACCTAGTTTCCCACACACAGATTCACAGACACTTATGTACACAGATACACACTGACACACAATACACACATACACACATGGACACACAAATACACATACATACAGAGACAGGAGGAGAGGGTGACAGTGTGGGATGGAGTATGTATGTACTGGGGACAGGAAAAAGGGTTACAGTGTGGGGGGCATGGGGAGAAAGAGTTACAATGGGGGGCAGGGTGAGAAAGTGTTACAGTGGTGGGGACAGGGTGAGAAAGGGATACAGTGTGGGGGGGCAGTGGGAGAAGGGGTTACAGTGTGGGGATGGGGCAGGGAGAAAAGGGGTTACAGTTTGGGGAGGGGGCAGGAAGAGAAAGGGTTACAGTGTGGGTAGAGGGGCAGGGATCGAAGGGGTTACAGTGTGGGATGGGCAGGGAGATAAGGGGTTACAATGTGGGGGGGCAGGGAGAGAAGGGGTTAAAGTGTGGGATGGCAGTGAGAGAAGCGGTTATAATGTGGGGGGCAGGGAGGGGTTACATTGTCGGGGGAAAAGGCGGGGGGGAGAAACTGTGCCCTACCTTTATTATAATGTATTTATTTATTTGCCAGGTGCAGAGCTGCAAACTGTGTGAAAGAAGTCTCACGAGCACCCAGAGTGTTGCCATGGTAACGCTCTGGGTGCTCGCGAGATTTCTATCACACGGTCTGCAGCTCTGCACCCGGCGGAGCTGCAGACCAGAGGTGTTGGCCAGACTGATTGGAGGGAACCCGGCGGCATACAGGGCAAGCCACCGGGTTCCCTCCTGGTGTTGGGCCTGCAGTCACAGATGGAGGGCCCAACTAATCAGTCTGCCTGCCTGTCTCTTAGGTCCCCGGTGGTCCTGGATGTGTGGGTCAGCGCGACCCACTGGGAGTTTCCGGCACAAAGAACATACAAACAGATACACATGGCACATACACACAGATATACACATCCTGACACACAGATACACACTGGCACACACACAGAGATACACACACTGGCAGATACACACAGGCACACAGATACACACCTTGACACACAGATACATACACACTGTGTGTCTGTGTGTGTATCTGTGTCAGTGTGTGTATCTCTGTGTGTGTGCACACGTGTATGTGTACGTGTCGGTGTGTTTGTTTGTTAATGTGTAAGTATGTATGTGACAGTACATGTACAGTCATCCCAGCAATCAAACACCAACACAACGCACACTCCTGCAAACAGAAACATGACATAAAAAGACAGCCCTGAATTCTAACGCCAAAATTATATGGAAACACTCAAACACCAATACTACACACAAATGTACATCCACATTTAAAATCCAACACTACATCCAAATACACCTCTGCATGCAAATACTAACATTCCATACAAGAAATAGAAAAAGGGCTCTGTGCTATAAGACACTTAACTAGAATACAAGTGCTCTCAAATATAGCAGCTTCCACACAAAAATAGGAACTCCCCAATCCTACTATAGTCTAATACAAAAAAAAAAAAACACTATTAAACAACCAAATGATAATAGTGTAAAGTGTGTAGCGCTAAATAATGGTTTCCACTTACCCTTAATTAGGGGATGTAAGAGTTGCAGAGAATACTGTAGGGAATAATAGAAAAAAATATAGTGTAATACAGTAATATCCAGTGGAAATATTAGTTCCTAATAGGAAGCACTCACATGGTTTAGAGCCTATTGAGGATTGGCTCTAATCACATCCACTGTTGTGTACTCTGGGTGACACACACCCTATGAATCCATATTCAGCATTGACCTCAAAAGATGGAGATAAAAGAGAGAGAAACAGGGAAGCCTGCCCTGGTATAGAAATCCTCAGTAAAATAGGGTACAAATAAAATTGTAGATTATGCTAGCTTTAGTGTACCTATAATCCTAATTTTATTAATGACAGCAGGCGAGTATTTGCTTAAGTCTCTCTTTACTAGAACTCCACAGCAGCACAGAAAAACAACCAATCAGAAACAAGTTAGGCACTATAAAACTCCCCTCCCCATCATTTCCTCTTTCAAGCTGCGACAAAACAGAACAAAAGGCAAAAATATAATGGAGAAGAAACGAAGTCCTAGATACAATGAATACAACAATGTCCACCATCTGAGGGCAACTGCCAAACCAGATAGCGTTGATGGACTGTAAACTGAAATGAGAAAAAACAGAATCGAACAGGTTGGTTAGCCAATGAAATGTACTCTTAACAAACATGTAGGTATCCAATGTAGCAACCAAAATACCCTAATATGTAGATATCCCAACCCTACTTATGAAAAATTAGACATAAGAGCAAGTGACAGGAAGCAGAGACAACAAGCAGAGTTGCATACGTACCTGATGAACCCAACCTATTAAAATGAAACAAGGGAGGGATAAGAATGGGTGTGAAATACTCGCCTCCTGTCATTATTAAAATGAAGATTATAGGTACACTAAAGCTAGCATAATCTACAATTTTAAAACATGACAGGAGGCTTCATATTTGCTGTTTTAATGCTCAGCCCACAAATCCGACGCTGTTTGTTTTGCTGGTACCTATTCCGGGAGATAACCAGAGCAATCCCCAATAGACCCTCCAACTGCGAGAAGTGACTGTAGATGGATCAATGAAGATGCTAGCTGTTGGTGTACCCCAAAATACGGGAAAAACTCCATCTGTTGTTAGATCCACTGTACATGGGGTTACGACCTATTTCCTAGCATACGTCCATGACCTGCAAAGCTGACCTATTAGCTATTTCCCTGTAGTTGTAAAGCACAGAGGGTCATCCGTGGATTTAGGATTGCGAGAAAAACTGCCACCCGATCTTGAACTTTGTGTGGAAGATGGCTTCTTCGATCGTGTCGGGATCACCAGGTGATGTGGTCTTGTAGCCAAAATTCAAACCTCAGGTAATGCGTCTGAGTCTACTATCATTTCCGTAACCAAACCAAATAGAGTCTTATCGTTCCCTCATGACTTACCCGGTGGGTGGTCTCGTCCGAGAATGAACCTATTATGCCAGCAAGAGTGTTTCCAGTACTCCAAATGGACTGCGTAACCCGCTACTGTGGTAGAATAAGGTACTCTACAGGGATGTCCAGTGTCCCAACACTGAACTAGCGTAGCGAAATGGTGATCGACTACTCTGGAGAACTGTGAATCCTGGATATAACCCAAAAAAGGGAATCAAAACTAGAGTATGAGATTTCCATCCAAATATATCCTCGCCGGGGAGTGATCTGTGGTCCGGATCCAAGGGTAATATGGCCCTGTATAGACGAAGGATCCTCCGTGCTTATCGCGTGGAGGACCGCAAAGTCTTCTAAATTGGTTCAAAGTGTAGGCCGGCTGACGAAAACTAAATGGCCCTGGTGAGCGGGTCTGGAGCAGGACTTCCGTCGACGAGACTGGCGACTGATGGGGGGAGAGTGAATAATCTGATTAATTGTCTGTACGATCCTGTTCCATGCCCGACCTGTCAAAGTTCGTGGAGGAACTCATGGTTAGCACGCCACCTTCAAGATAGAGTACAATATAGTGAGACCTTTGGTCCCTGTATCCCTGACTGTCCGGGCACGTATTTCCCCCGAGTAGGCCCTAGTCCAAGGGACCCAGGAATGTGAATTTGAGAACCGAACTATAGGAATACCTCACTTCTTAGCCTGGAGTCCCGAGAACCCATAATGTTCTCAAAAATGCCGGTAAGACGTAAGGTCCCTTGACTCCAGAGAACAGGTATAGCGAACAAACAAGGTCCGAGCTTCAACCTTCCGAAACAGACGCCGTCCAGTTTGGGAACGTTGGCCATCCTATCCGAGCCAGCTACCGATCCTGAGCATTACTCCAGTTTTAGGTGGCGTCCCCACCTTGTGACATCTGTGTAGGAGTCGGGGTACCCAGGGTTCTCCCCAAGCAGGCCTCCTTGACGGTAGTTGACTAGATGGGTTAGCGGAAACCCACAACCAAACCGGTTCCCGTGAGGGACAAAAGCCTAGAAAGAGGGTCCTCCATAACCGAATCATGTTCTCAGAGGAGCAGAGGTAGTCCTGTCATCTATCCCAAGAATGTTAACAACCAAGGAACCCAAAGTCGACCGAAGATTCCGTTCTTTCCATGCGATCTATGCGTACGGTGTAACTGCAGCCCGGGTTGTGGGCCTTCCCCAGTCTTGTAACGCGGGTAAGGCAGTGCATGTTTGCTCTGTGAAGGCCTCAGGATCTCATGTCACCTTGACATGGGTAAAAACAGTCTAAACCGTTTGTTCGCAATGGTCTGTATAACCTAGACAGAGTGCGATTGTTTGATATAGCGTAGATTATACTAAAACCTGCACTCTTGTAATAACTGAGGCACCTCCGTTAGCCGTACCGTCTCCAGGAATACATCCAATAGGGAGGTATAGGGTCACCAACAAATGGGTCGATCCTGGGGTCTGTACCCAACATGGACAGTTCAAACAGCCCCTACACTGTCCAATGCAGTCTCAGGGGGGCGTGTAAATAAGGTGCGGAAACTCCCCCAGTAATACCTCAGTGTAATGAAACATTATGGTTTCTGAAACCTCTTTTGATGTTATATATGTGCTCTCGTACCCTAGTGGCCACACACCTAGATGTTTTTCCTACATATTGTAGCCACAAGGGCACTCAAGCATATATACAACATGTTTGGTTTTACAAGTGGTAAATGTATCTATCACAAACTCTTTAGAGTTGGTGCTTGAGTGAAAGGACACAATTTTCTTTTCTTTAATTTCTGATGTCCTACATCCTATGCATTTGCCACAATAGGTAAAACCCTTAAGTGAATTTTTGTGACTATTAATAAAATTTATATTGTTTTTTTCAATAAAACTGAAGGTTAAAATTTGTTTAAGGTTTCGTGCTCCTCTAAATATAATCTTAGGCTTATCTCCTATATAAGGTGCAATATCTTTACCTTGTTTTAACAGATGCCAGTTCCTCTTTAAAACTGGTTTCAATTGTGAATGGTTTTTATTAAAGTTAAAAATCATTGGAATGGCCTTCATTTCCTTATCTTTTTGGTTATATTTAAGTATATCCTCTCTATTTAATTGTCCCATTTCTACAATTGTATTATGTAGGGTCTCCTCTTTATAGCTCTTTTCTAGGAACTGTTATTTTTAATAGATTAGCCTGAAGGTTATATTTATGTATTTGAGAACAGTTCCTCCTAAGTCTTAGGAACTGTCATCTTGGAATATTGTCCAACCAGGGGTGAAAATGACAACTCTCTTTCTCAATAAAACTGTTTACGTCGACCTTTTTAAAAAGCATACAAGTTTCAATCTTGTTTCCTTTTCTATAAATATTTAGATCTAAAAAGTTTATCTCTTTATTACTAACTTCATGGGTCAACTTAATATACCACTGATTGGCATTAAGATGAGTTAAAAACTGTAAACCTGAGGCTTCATTCCCTTTCCAGATAAAGAAAATATTGTCAATATACCTTCTATAGAGGACCAGGTTCGCTCCCCAGTCATGCTGAGAGAAAACATAAGTTTCCTCCCAATGAGCCATAAATAAATCTGTTTCCTGTACCCGGCCGGACTGACAGGAAGGTGCACACTCCTATCACTCCGGCCGGGCGCGCGGACCGCACAGCAGCTCGGCCACGCTACAGGTGGGGGTGGTGGGGGGCAAAAAAGAGGAGGAGAGGGGAGGGGTGGGCAAAAAGAGGAGGGGAGGTGGACAAAAAGAGGAGGGGAGGGGGGCGAAAAGAGAAAGGGAGGGGAGGGGGTTCAAAATGAGAACGGGAGGGGAGGGGGGTTCAAAATGAGAACGGGAGGGGAGGGGGGGCAAAATGAGAAAGGGAGGGGAGGGGGGGGGGCAATAAGAGAAAGGGAAGGGAGGGGAGGGGGGCAAAACGAGAAAGGGAGGGGGAGCAAAAGGAGAAGGGGAGGGGAGGGGGGGGCAAAAAGAAAAGGGGAGGGGAGGGGGGGCAATAAGAGAAAGGGAAGGGAGGGGAGGGGAGGCAAAAAGAGAAAGGGAGGGGAGGGGGTAAAAAGAAAGGGGGGGTAAGAAGAGAGGGGGGTAAGAAGAGAGAGAGGGGGTAAGAAGAGAGGAGGGGGGAGTAAGAAGAGGGGGAGGGGAGAGTAAAAAGGGGAGAGGGGGGAGTAAGAAGGGGTAAGAAGAGGGGGGAGGGAAGACTCAAGGTGAACAATTGCGGGATTCACCATTTAATAATATCAGTTTAGGACTGATGTCTGAGGGAAGTCCCTCTCTGACCAAGAGACCTAAGGGTTGAATTGATGTCACCCCCTCTCCAATGTCTAGTTATAGTCTGAATACCATAGAACTTAATCCCTCTAGAGTCCTTATTATGGTGTTCCAAAAAATTTAATGAAACATTATGGTTTCTGAAACCTCTTTTGATGTTATATATGTGCTCTCGTACCCTAGTGGCCACACACCTAGTGGCCACACACCTAGATGTGTCAGCATCAGACTGATAGCAGGAGTGGACCGTACCCATTAATAACAAAAGGTAGTGTCTACGTCCGTGTCTGGTTCTTTCTATGAGAGTGGGCCACATTCAAAACATGTCTCCTGTATCCCTCTCAGTATCGGACTGAGGGTGGAGGAGGGCCGCGCTCTCTAACAGAGAATCAGTGTCCGGTTCAGTCTATGAGAGGGGTTCGTTCTCTACTAGTGTAAATAAGACTGCCAGCCAACAACAGTAATTAAGGTAAGAGGAGCCAACTTGGCCTAGGTATCAGCGAGCTATGTTGTGTTGCTATATTGTGAATAGTGTTGGAGAGACCCCCCTCCAGGCCCCATTAGACTCCATTGTAGTCTCTAATGGGACCTGGAGGAAATTCTTTCTAACACACTCTCTAAAGGACACTGAGATAGCGTCTGCTAGAATACCCCCCCCCCCCTCCATGGCCCATTAGCCCTCAATTGTAGTCTCTACTGGGGCCTGGAGGCGACTGTTTCCAGCAGGGACACTGAGATGGCCTCTGTTAGAAAGACCCCCTTCCAAGCCTATTAGACTTCATTGTAGTCTCTAATAGGGCCTGGAGGGGATTCTTTCTAACACACTCTCTAAAGGACACTGAGATAGCCTCTGCTAGAAAGACCCCCCTCCATGGCCCATTAGCCCTCAATTGTAGTCTCTACTGGGGCCTTGAAGGGATTATTGCACTTTTGTTCCTTGTGTCTAAAGATTGTGTAGGGTGTGGCTGGAGGCGGTGCATGGAGGCGGGACATGGGTGGCGCTTGCTACGGAGTATGGGTGGGGCCTGTAAGGGGGCCCTTGATTTATTTTGCCCGGGGGCCCTGGGGGTTCTCAGTCCGCCCCTGGCCATAATACAGACCTAGACTCGAGTATAAGACGAGGGGGCTTTTTGAGCACAAAAATATGTGCCAAAAAACTTGTTTTACACTCGAGTATATACGGTAAGTAGCATGCTTTCAAGCATTGCATGGCTCTGTAATGTAGCGGGCCTAGGTATATTGCTTGAATGTAGGCCAATAGGAATCCCACAACCCGTGATAGGAGGTGTAACGGGATGTGATCCATGCGTAGTACCTTTCAGATTTCTTTTCTCATGGCAGCGATCTTGATCGGCAGTCGGAGTGTGCAGGAGGTTGAGTCTATCTTGAAACCCCAGGAATTGGACCACTTGTGAGGGGTTCCAGCGCAGATTTGTCTTGATTCACCACAAACCCTAATGACTCGAGAAAGTCCACAACCAATTTCGTCTGAGAGCTCAGTCGTGACGGTGTATCGCAAATCAGTAGCATATTGTCTAAGTAGATAATGCATATTATGCCTAGAGATCGAAGGCGAAACAAGACCAGTTTCAGGAGCTTTGTGAAACACCACAGGGCCGAACTGAGTCCGAATGGAAGACAAGTGAATTGACATGGTCGGTTGTGCCATCGGAAGCTTAGATATTTTCAACAGAATGGAGCCACTGGTACTGAAAGGTAAGCGTCATTGAGGTCCAAGCGAGTGAACCAGACGTCTTTTAGGAGTAGGTCATGAAGCAGATGAATCCCTTCCAGCTTGAAGTGATGGTATACCACAAATTAGTTGAGCTGTTGTAGGTTGATGGCGGGTCAAAAATCTCATGTCTTCCTCTGAACTAAGAATATGTTGCTGAAGAAGCCGCCGTCTTCCTGCGCGTGCTCCACTGTGCCTTTGGAAAATAGGGTTAGGATTTCCTCGTTGATCAACGATTACTTGTCTGCGCAGATGCATCAGAATCGGAAGACGAGAGTAACTGGCTAGACATGCCCGCTTCCGACTCTAAATATGTGAAGGAATCTACGGTGATGACTCCTTCTCCCAAGAGGCACAAGACTCCTTCCTGACAGAGTGCGAAGGACAATTTCTTGATACACAAGGCTGTCCTCTCTTCGACCCATGGACCATCCACCACCTGCGGTCCACCGAATGGACCCTACCGTCACACCTGATGAAATTTGGCCACTACTGGTTACGCAAACCCCTGGAACGCGGGGTGCATGAGAACAGAATGCCCCCGCCCAATCCTACCAGACAAAGTGGCGTTTACCCCCGAGTTTGACCAAACAGTG
This sequence comes from Pelobates fuscus, assembly GCF_036172605.1. Taxonomy (NCBI): domain Eukaryota; kingdom Metazoa; phylum Chordata; class Amphibia; order Anura; family Pelobatidae; genus Pelobates; species Pelobates fuscus. The sequence goes on along the minus strand of NC_086317.1, from coordinate 326,127,084 downwards.
GTGGTATTCATGTCAAGAACAGGGTGTGACCCTCGCAAAGGGGTCGAGAAAAGCCTCAAGGTGACACAGGACAAGCTGCTGGACCTGCTGTGTCCTATCACAAAAATCATGTATTTTGCAGATCTGGCTCTATCACAGGGCACTCACTGCTTACGTATGTTGAGTAATGTCAATGCCGCGTAATGCACAGAGAGACGCAAAATGCGAAGCTCATTAATATGGCCTACAAAGAGCTAGGATCCGCTGCGAATGGGCAACTATTTGGTGACTCATTTATCGCCGAACTGAAGAAACACATCTCCTTATTCACTACACTGAATAAAGCGCAGTCGTCATTAAGACAAGTGTTCCGCCCACCAGGCCTGGGTGCTTTTGGACAGGCTGGTCGGCAGATGGGCCAGGACACCAGTCAACTCTGGAATTCGGGATCCAAGACAAACCCTCCTTACTCATCATTCTACCTGGCATCAGCCTCATGGACCTCTAATCATTACAGAGGTGCGGACAGAGCCAGAGGCTACCGAGGAAGAGGTCGAGGATGTTTTCCCTCAAAAGGTGAGTCCAAAATCTCATGCAAATGTCTCTACCTTGACTGCAGGCAGACTCTACCTTTATTTAGAGAACTGGGAAGAGAAAATAGTGGCATAGAGGCCAGAAAAGAAATTAAGGGTGTCAAGGACCCCACCAGGAGGGTAGCATACAGTAGGGTAGAGATATGTAGGTGACAGGCAAAGTACCAAATAATTAGCAAAATATATAGATAATAGCAGTATAATGTAATAAAATCATCAAGAGCAAATACTCTGACCTGTGCCTCTGCGTGGAGCAGCAAAGAAAGAGGAGGAGTTGGGGTCTGGACTAACTTACATATGGGATGTTACTTATTTTTGATTGGTTTAAACTTACTTGATTGATCTGTGCTGCTGGAGATTTATAGTAAAGAAAGTTATGCAAATATGAATCGTCCTGTAATGTGTTAAAATTACCCCCATGATGGCATACCATTTTCAAAAGTAGAAAACACAAGGTATGGCAAATGGGGTATGTCTAGTCTTTTTAAGTAGCCATTTAGTCACAAACACTGTCCAAAGTTAGCGTTCATATTTGTTTTTTGCATTTATTGGCCATTGTTTGTGACTAAGTGGCTACTAAAAAAGACTGGACATACCCCATTTGCAATACTCTGGGTTGTCTACTTTTTATTGCAGTAAAAAACAAATAGTATTATGACATTCACAGTTAAAATTCCACGCAGAACTAAAAAATAACAAAATGTGTTAATTTCTCAAGTTGTTTTTAATTTTTTTCATATTAAGTTATGTTTTATATGTGAAATGAAAGCCCCGTGTCTCCTAAACAAAATGCTATATAATACGTTTATATAACTGTATCTTATCCTCCTTTTGTCTTACACATCTCTTTAGCATATCTTATCCCCCATGTTTCCCTTTGTGTGTTACTTACTTTCCTCAAGCCCCTTTGTGTGTCTCTTTCTACCCCCAGACCCTTTGTGGATCTTTCTACAACAGCCCCATCAAGGCCGGCCTTAGGCCTTTAGACGCCCTGTGCGAAAAATCTTCACAGCGCCCCCCCCCCATCATCCATATATGATGTAATGTTTGTGTTGTCTGTGTATGTGATAGTAGGTGTTATGACTGTGTGTGATATGTATGCTATGTGTTGGCTGTGTGTGATGTGCGTGTATTGGTTGTATGTGATACACACACAGAGGCAGACAGTCACACACACACAAGCAAACAGTCACGCACACAGGCAGACAGTCATGCACACACACACAGACCGTCATGCACACACACACACACACACACACACACACACACAGGCACACAGGTAGTCATGCACACACACACACACAGACACTCAGGCAGTCATGCACACACACAGGCAGAAAGTCATACACACACAGGCAGACAGTCATACACACACAGACACACACACACACACACACAGAGGCAGACAGTCATACACACAGACACACACACAGGCAAACAGTCACACACACACACACACACACAGGCAGACAGTCATACACACACACACACACAGTGGCAGACAGTCACAGACACACACACAGGCAGACAGTCACAAGCAGACAGTCACACACACACACAAAGACACACACACAGGCAGACAGTCACACACACAGACACACACAGGCAGACAGTCATACACACACACAGATACACACAGGCAGACAGTCAGACACACACACAGAGGCAGACAGTCATACACACAGACATAAGCAGACAGTCATACACACAGACACACACACAGTCATGCACACAGACACATAGGCAGACAGTCATTCACACAGACATACACACAGACACACACAGGCAGACAGTCATACACACAGACACACACAGTCATACACACAGACACACACACACAGGCAGACAGTCATACACACAGACACACACACACAGTCATAGACACAGACACATACACACAGGCAGACAGTCACATTCACACTGACAATCATACAGTTACCTGTGAAGTTCATTGTGGAGGCAGTGCAGCTCCTGGAGACTGTTTGGTGGGGAAGCATGGACTCCTTCCTGCTTCCCCTGCAGCAGTTTTCCGATGCTTTTAGCTCCACCCCTGTCGCACGGTAAGCCCCGCCCCCGCTGCACGGTAAGCCCCGCCTTAATTAATTTATTTTTATTTTTTATTCCGGCCGGCCATGTGTGACCTGCTCCATTGCGCCCTGTGCGGCCGCACAGCTCGCACACCCCTAAGGCCGGCCCTGAGCCCCATTGTGTTTCTCTTTCTACACAGGCCCCTTTGTGTTTCTCTTTCTCCCTTTCCCCAGCCTCTCTGTGTGTCTCTTCCATTCGTGCAGCCCCTTTGTGTCTTTTTCTCCCCATCCCAATCCTCACTATGTGTCTATTCCCCCCAGGCCTTTTTGTATATCTCTTTCTCCCTTCCCCACCCCCATGTCTTTCTCCCCTCAGCCTGTTTTGTGTATCTTTTACCTCTTCCCCATCCCCTATATGTCTCTTTCTCCACTCATCCCCTCTGTGTGTCCTCCTAGCCCCACTGTGTGCCTGTCCCAGATAATACCTGTCTCTTTTACCCCTTCCAAAGTCCCTGTGTGTCTCTTTTTGTACCTGTGCCCCTGTGGGTGTCTCTCCCTCCCCAATACCCTGTCTGTTAATTTTGCCCCTTCCCCTGACTGTCTCTTTTGCTCCTTCTTCAGCCCTTCTTCACCCACCAGCCCCTCTTTGTCTCCACAGCCCCTTTTATGTTTCTATTTTTCCCCTCCCAGCCCCACAGTGTGTAATCCCCTCCTGTCAGTCAAAGGGCAACTATGCCCCCAGGCAGGTGCGCCCTAAGGCGGCTGCCTGTGATGCTATGGTAGTGCCGGTCCTGCTGGCAAAACTAGCAGCAAGCAGGAAAATAGTTTAAAAATCCTAAGTGGAGAGAGAAATAACTGACTGCGTGGTGGCTGACCAGAGCTTTAAACAAAAATAAAAACCTATCATAGGCTTCCACTTGCCATGCCATGGTTAGGGGCATGTATATTAAACAGTTATTAAAATTTGTAACCATGCAACAATAGCTGCCAGGTCACTGGAAATGGCCTATTTCATGAGTATTAGACATTGTTCACCCCCTGCTTCAGGTGGGGGTATTAGTGCAGTAAGGAGGGGTATGAAAGTGCCATTATTCACCCTCCCCAAAGAATATGAATAGTAAGGACAATGTGTCCAAGGATTTTACTTGTTCTACAACTAATTCTTCAGTTATTGCATCCACAGCATGCCAAAAGACAAACTGAAACATTATAAAACTGCTGGTCCCAATTACCAAAATAGAAATTGTTATGTCTGTTTAGGGCAGGGGTAGTCAACCTGGTTTGGGATTTCAGGTGGGCGGTGGCGGGTTCTGCAGGAAACACCCAGTGGGCTTTGATGGCCATGGACCAAGGCCGGCAGGGGAGATTCTTTCACCTACCCTGCCGACCCATGCCCCCCTCCCTGGTTCAAGCTATGAAGAAGGGAGGGGAGACATTAGGATAAATTTTCACATCTCACCCACCTACACACAGTATGGACCCTATGCACCCGTCACACACACACAGACTGCCCCCTCACACACACTACACCGCCCCCCTCACACACACACACACACACACAGAACCTCTGACACACACACAACATCCTTAACACACACAAAGCACCCTGCTCACACATACACAGCATCCTTCTCACACACACACAACACCCTTCTCACACACAGCGCCCTTTTCAAAAACAGCACCCTTCACACACACGCACACTGCACCCTTCACACACACACACACACTGAACCCCCCCCCCACAGCACCCCTCACACACACAGCACCCTTCACACACACACACATCACCCTTGACACAAACATACTACACCCTTCACACACACACAGCACCCTTTACACACACAAACTGCACCCTTCACAAACACTGCGCCCTTCACATAAACACAGCACGCCTCACACAGCACCCTTCACACACACTGCCCCCTCACACACACTGCACCTCACACACACACTACACCATTCACACACAAACACACACAGCACCTCACAGACACACATAGGAAAAAAAGTAGAATATAAAATAGGAAAAAAAGGGAAAAAAATGATAAATGTAAGCACATATTTGAAAACAAACCCTCCTTTCTAAAAAACAAACAAAACAAAATTGCGCTGTAAAATTACTGCGGCACTGGTGGGTGGTAAGGAAATTTTATCATCAACAAAGATACAAAAGTGGGCGGTAGATATTAAAAGGTTGACTACCCCTGGTTTAGGGGGTGCAAGAATTAAACATGAAAATCAATCAAGTTCATTATACAGGTGCTTCTGTATACAATCCAAAAAAGGCAAAACACAGAGGGAAGAGCCTTAACGACGAGTGACGGACCTTGTCCGTCACGCGGTACAATTAACCCCAGATCGCGGCGATCGCGGGGTTAATGGTGCTCCGGTCTGCCTCTGTAAGAGAGGCAGACCAGGAGCACCCGATCGGGCTGCCCCAGCACCGGTGATCGCTCTGACAGGCTGTCAGAGCGAGCACATGTGCTCCATATACTTGGTTCTGTGTGAAGTGCAGGGAGACGGATCAGTGCTGATCCAGCCCACTGTGTAAAAAAAAATAAAGTTACAATAAAATCCAACCCCCCTTTACCCATTTTAATAAAAAAATAACCCCTTCCCTGCCAATTGATCACTGACTACAGTGATCAATTGGCAGGGAATACATTTTACTGTGATCTGATTTTTTTTTTTACCCCTGACGGTTAATTTTTTTATTTTTTTTTTAACCCTCAGGGGCTAAATTTATCTTATTAATTAATTTAAGTATTTTAAAATTATATATTTAGCTAGATGGGGTTTGTGGAAGTTAGTGGGGAATTGGGGGATTTGGTGTTAGGATAACTAGGGGTTAACGTTAAAAAAAGTTTTAAAATAGGCTTTAAAAAGTTTAAAATTAAGTTAAAAATAAAGTTTTAATAACGCTTAAGTAAAAAATAAAAAAACCACCCCCCTTTACCCAGTCCAAATAAAAATTAACCCGTTCCCTGCCACTCGATCACTGCCTACAGTGATCAAAATACAGATCACAGTATTATACTTTATATATTATTATACTCTATATATTTTTTAACCCTTAGGGGTTTAATTTATTTAATTAACTAATTTAAATATTTTATAATTATATATTTTTATAGCTGGAGTGGGTGGGAGTTATGGGAAAATGGGAAATTTACTGTTAGTGCTGCTTACTGCTAGTTAGGGGTTAACAGTAAAAAAAAAAAAAGCTAAGAACAATGTAAAATCTGTTTTAAGAAAGTTTAGGAAAGTTTAAAAAATTTAATAAGCAAAACAAAAGTTTAAAAACTAGTTTTAAAAAGTACAAAACTAAAAAAATACATTTAAAAACGCTCATTACCACTACACCTGGAACAAACTAGAGAAAAAATGATCCCACGCTAAGGTTCAAAATATGCCTTTTGAATTACCCCAGGGTGTATTCTTTAATAAATAGTATGTGTTTGTGGGGAAGTTTCAATAACCAACTATCTAAACTACTCCAAATTGGAACATGGGGGGGCGTGTCCGGCAGCCGAGGAAGGTGGATGCCTAACTCCGGAGCTCCTCGTGGCGCCCGCATAATTCACGCTATAATACCGGCACCAAGCCCGTCCACACACAGTCATGGGTCGCACTAGGAAGCAATCCGACCCCACCGGCACCCCGAGACCCTCGGGCGCGAAGGGGAGCATTCTATCCGCTCCTACCTCCAAGCTGCAACCAGCGCCCGATCACCACAGCGGGAGGAGGAGGCCGCAAGCCAGGACATAGATTCCTTCCCCTCCACGCCGGCTAGGATGTCGCCGGTACCATCCACCGCATCAGAGGTACAGCCCCCACAGGAGGGTGAGTGGAAGGCCATACTCCCTAATCTGCTCACCAAGGCAGACTTTGAGGCCCTATCTGAGCGCCTGGGCCGCGTGGTGAGGGAGGAGGTGGCTCAACTCCGCGCTGACCTGACTAATGTGGAGGCCCGGATGTCAGTGGCGGAGTCTGAGGCCAGGTCTCTACGCACGGACCTGGAACACACTAATTCGGCTGTTGCTAGCCAGGAAGCGGACACAGCCAACCTCGCCACGTGGATAGATGATTTAGACAACCGCGGCCGCAGGCTGAACCTACGGATCCGCGGGATAAGGGAGGGTGGCCCTGCAGAACACATACCAGACACGCTGCAGCGCCTGTTCGCCCAGATACTGGGGGGCCCACAAATGCCCAGACTTGGCATAGTCAGAGCGCATAGGGCGCTGCGACCCTTGCCAGGGCCAGGGGAACCACCTAGAGACATTGTGTGCTGCCTAGACAATTATCAGCTGAAGGAGGACATACTGCGCACGGCTCGCCGCATGGGTACCATCCGCTTTGAAAACCAGAACATATCAATATATCAAGATTTATCCAGGTACACCCTGCAGGCTAGGAGAGCCTTACGCCCAGTAACATCCGCGCTGCAACAGGCAGGAATACCGTACCGCTGGGGCTACCCATTTTCCCTCTCGGCCAGGCACGGCCCAGACCAACTGGTGGTGAGAAGGCCAGAAGACCTCCCGGGTTTCCTCCGCACCATGGGCCTCCCGCCGCTTCAAGTTCCAGATTGGCTGGCAAGATCGTTTTTCCAACTCCCGCCAGGACCGCAACAACTGCGCAGGCCGGACCAAGATCCTCAAAGACCCCAGCAACAACGCCGCAGGGGCCGGAGCCCAGGCCCGGCAAGGCGCGAACAGGAGAACTAGCTGAATGCCAGCCGGAGAAGCGGGAACTCTAGGTTGGGGACCTGCTAGCAGCAAAGAGGACTTGCAAACCGTGAGTACTACTTGGGGAGACACACAGTCGCAAACTGGCCACATAGACTGAAAAATGGGGTGGGGAACGGGGATGCGGGAACAAGAGTCCACAACGCATCACGCAGCATGGGGATTCCGACTCTAGGGCACTAATCCACACTTGCAGAGTCATGGGGGAGGGTTACTCAGGACACTTGGGGAGGGGAACGGGGACCAGCACCTACACTGACATTGCTAAGGCCGGGCAGGCATACAAGTACTCTGAACTGCTGTTAATATGTTATGAGCTACTGAACTTGGGGCCACACACGGCACCTCGCCCGGGCCACAACAACTGACATGCCCACGGTGAGAGGGGTTGGACAGGCACCCCGGGTAAATCAGAGCTGAAGACGGATAGACTTCCCCACCAAGTAAGGTCGTGGACCGGAAGCGATACTACTAAGGCATACAGAGACTTTCCCTTCGGTTGCCTGCCTACACACACGCCCCCGACTGTCTGCCCACTTTTACAATCTGGGCGCTTCATATTAGCTTAATTCAGTTGGTTCAGCATTGTCAAGGTTTATCTGTACTTAATTCCATAGGTAACTCAACAGACAACTACGCACTACCCCCTTCTGTACACTTCTACATGCCGCCTGCGCTGGGTGGCCCGTCCCCCACCCCTCTTGGGGGCCCCGGGTCCCTCACTGGGAATGGAGCGGAACGAGGGGGACGTGGGGGGGGGGACGGACGGGCTGCGTACGCTCAGGGGAGGGGGTGGGATGCCCGGGAGGGTTGGACACGAGAGTGGGTAACGGAGGGGGTGGAAGATATGAAACACGTGGCCGAACGCCAGACGGTGAGAGCTGGACGGGGAAAGGGGTCAGGGGGGAGTAAGGGAGGACGTGAGATGGACGCCTCGAGGCAACACGCACAGACGTCAGGGAGGGTGGGAGGGCAGGGGACAGGAAAAGGGGGGGAGGAAAGAACAGGGGGGGGGAGAAAAAAAAAAGATGATCGCACCAAGGAAGACCTAGCAACAGCCCAAAGAATGGCTTGCCAATAGGGCCATGCCTTAACTAATCTCACTGCCGCAAATATAGCAATAGGGAACCAGACAGCCCAGGGTAGAGGCAACCACGCCGACATACTGGAGCGATGGGCCGCATAGGGCCTAACTCCCGAACATGCTAGACATCGCCACTAGCCTGAACATTAATATATACTCACCCCGAAACCCCACATGCATACAACCGCCTGCTGACCACCCAGCCCCGCCAGAAGCACAGCTACGACACACATGCACCCAAGTAGGAACTCACAAACCGAGGCCACGCCCGGGACATCACATACAGACCGAGCGACATCACAGTAAAACAGAAAGCTACATAAACAGAGAGACGCGACACGCTGCAATCTGCACGACACGCACACACGGACCCATGTGCGCTCTATACAGAAAGGACGGAGCGGCCGCTCCAACTACATAGCCACCAAGGAGAAGGGTGACTACACACCACATACCGTACACGGTACCACATTCCGCGCTGCCACGGAATCGGCGGACCGAATCTATCCGGACGGATAACCCGACTCCCCCACAGGCATAGGACAAAACAGCCCCCACTTGGTAGGGGACACTTCACTCCTGACACCGACACAGGCACCCCACTCGGTGTGACCTAGAGACCGGTCAATCGGGACGCTTGTCCGATATCCTAGATATAACAGACCCAATCGACAGTAAACACAGATACAGCTCCACTCAGTACCCTGACGCACCACTGACTGCACAAAGTGACACACGTACACACACGGCTCGCTCACTTTACCCCCTAGACCCCGCCCGGACGATGCCGACACCGGGACCAGGTGGATTCACCAGGGAGGAGTTATGCATGGTCTCCTATAACGTCCGCGGCCTAAACGTCAGGGAGAAACGCTCCAGGCTACTGCGCGACCTGAAACACTACAAAGCTTCGATAGCGTTCCTCCAGGAAACGCACTTCCTGGAAGGCAGGGCACCAGCCTTGAAGGATCGCAACTTTCCAATGGGATATTTCAGCCACAACCCAAACCGACGCTCGCAGGGAGTATGCATCCTCTTCTCCCGACGTGTCCCATACGTTGAGCAAGCCACCGTAAGATGCAAACAAGGCAGGTACCTTTTCACGAAAGGCACAATCCTAGACCAAACGTACACGTTCGCTAATGTGTACGCCCCGAACACGAAACAATACCACTTCCTACGAGACGCATTGAACACCTTGATGAAATTCGCGGAGGGCACCTTGATCATGGGCGGAGATCTTAACCTGGCAATCCATCCGGACCAGGACTCGACAGCCTCGCATGGGAACACACCATACAACAGGCATGCCAACACACTACGCCTCCTACACCTCCACCAGCTGGCGGACTGCTGGCGGGCGCTACACCCCTCCACCAGGGATTACACGTTTTATTCAACGACCCACTCGACCTACACGAGACTGGATTACTTCCTGATGCCTCACCGCAACCTAGTCCTGCTCAGTACCGCAGAAATCCTACCGATGACATGGTCGGACCACAGCCCAATTCGCATACGGATTAAGTCACCGCTACACAGACCCAGACAAATGTCATGGCGATTGAACGAATCACTGCTCTCAGACATCACGGTTGTAGACCAGATGCATCGACACATCCAGGAGTACTTTGAAGACAACGAAACAGATGAAGTCACCCCACTGACGTGCTGGGAAGCGCACAAAACCGCTATCCGGGGCCGGCTCATCGCGATATGTGCGACCCGCAAGAAGAGGGCGATACAGACAATACATGAACTCAGCACGGAAATTGAGATCTTAGAGGCCAGACACAAACGCACCCTAGACACGACGACATACGAAGAACTCCGGACCAAGCGGACCCAACTCACCACACACCTGAACCGCGCAATTCAACGCTCATACCAACACTACAAACATATGATCCATGAACACGGGACAAATGCGGGAGACTGTTAGCGAATCTCCTGAAGCAACGCAGGAACCAGCTATATATCCCGAAAATCAAAGACGCACAACAACACCTCAGACACCTACCGGAACAGATTTCGACAGCGTTCCACGCATACTACCAAAACTTATACAGTCTCCGACATACAGATCCAGAGCTGCCGAGGCCCCAAAAATTGGAAGACATACCTGGCAGATACCTGGACGCGGCAGACATACCAGGAATAGGGGAGGTAGACCAGGAAGCACTAGAAGCTCCCATAACCCCAGAGGAATTAGTGCAAGCCATCAAGAAAGCGAAAACGGGCAGAGCACCAGGACCGGATGGCCTACCCCTCCAATACTACAAAACCTTTGCTGGAGCCTTGCTACCGAAACTCCTGGCTGCACTGAATTCAGTCCAGGACGGGGCCACACCAACGGCCCAATTCACCTCAGCGAACATCACCCTTCTTCCGAAGGAAGACAAGGACCGGATACTATGCCCCAGCTACCGCCCGATCTCCGTTCTGAATATGGACCTCAAACTGCTAGCGAGTGTGATGGCGGCACGCCTGGCACCGCTGCTGCCTACCGTAATCCACCCGGATCAAACGGGCTTCATAACAGGCAGAGAGGTGCGGGACAACACTATCAGAGCCCTAAACCTCATAGTCCACGCGAAAGCACAGAAGGCCCCAACCATACTCCTGTCTACGGACGCAGAGAAAGCGTTCGATAGGGTGGACTGGGACCTGATGTTCGAAACGCTCCGCTCCCTTGGCATCGGGCCCAAGTACATGACCTGGGTGCAGACGCTGTACACAAACCCAACGGCACGCATCCGGATCAATGGCGCACTGACGGACCCGTTTCAGATTCACAACGGCACCAGGCAGGGGTGCCCGCTCTCGCCCATACTTTTTGCTCTGACGCTGGAACCCTTTCTCAACAGGATCAGACGCAACACGGAAATCCGGGGACTGATGGTCGGAGAAGTACATCACAAAACTCTGGCCTACGCGGATGACATGCTGTTCATGGTCACGGACCCGGAGACCTCCCTACGAGCTATTCAGACAGAATTGGACGTTTATGGCACCTGTTACAAATGGCTATTTGTAACTGGCCCTTTAAATGAAAAATTGCCCTGCTTCCCTGGATTGTGGAGAAGCCTATTTGCCAGCCTCCTGCCTCATGACTATGGCCCCTGGAAGATTGTGCCCCTGAAAATGTATTAACTTTTATTGGGTGTGTATGGCCCTTTAAGAACCGTCTGGGGACATATTGTGACTTTGCTGAACAATACCCCTTTAAGACTATGTCCCCAGACCTGTAAAATAACTTGTTCCTGGCTTTCCCCCACGTGGTTCAGTAAATAGGGCTTACTGAACCAAGTACCACACAGGCGGACCACCCAGAAGTTAAAGTGTGCAGGCAATTTACCTCCCAGGCTGTTAATTACTGCAGGTTAATTACCGAGCGCTGGGTGGCCGCCATTCGGCAGCCGAACACGTGGCGGCGGCCATTTTAGTCATTCGAATGCGGTCAGCGGTGTATGCTAAAGATTCTGTGGAACTAAAATCGGCTACACATTTTGCCGAACACCGCTGACCCTTACCTTCTCCCATACTGAACTTGCAGCTCCAGAGACTAAGTCCCGTTCGAAATGGGACTTAGTCGTTTTTCGCCATGAAATTGACCGACCGCACAGCCCAAATCTATGGAACTGTTTTGGGCAGGAAATTGTGCTTGCGGTCGGTCATAAAGGACTTCCAGCTAACTTTTGATCCACTGGAGGGATTTGGCTGATTTTTGGAAGTGTTTATGCTTGATGTATGCTGAGTCTGAATATGCAACTGAAATTGAATGTATGGTTTTAAAGTTACAGTGTGTGTGTAAAAACTGTATTTTTATTGTATGTAATAATTGGTTTAACTGTTTATCTGAGGGGAGGGAATGTGTGGGCTGCACCAGATGTGTGATTGGTGATTTTATGCCTCCCCCTGGGAGTGTCCTATTTGCATGTAACCTCAATAAAAGCCAGGCTGGGTGTTGCAGCATCTCAGACCTCTTCTGACCCTCTAACTTGTAGCCTTGACTCATGTTTGTAGGGGACAGCTATAATCACTACAGGGATTGCTATGCTCTTCATACTCCCTTAACTACTGAGCTCTTGTAAGAGCTCTTGTTCCTGATGCTGCTTCGCTCTACAGAAGGAAGAGGTTCGCCTATTGGAACCTGGAGCCTGGTCGTAGGTCCAGGGCGCAGGGCGGACGGCGAGATACCAGCCCAGCAGCGGTGGTTCGTGGAGTCTGCAGTGCTTATGGTGGCTGCGGTGATGATGGTCCTTGGGTAAGCGCTAGGAGCATCCTTTCTACGGTCCAACTTCCAGCCAGCCTGGAGGCAACCGTAACAGCAACATTTCGAATCTCCGCATTAACTACACGAAATCGGAGATACTGAACATAACCGCTAACCAAACTCTCAAACGCATGATCCAAGCACAACACGCGTATCGCTGGTGTGACCACCGCATGAAATATCTATGGATATGGCTAACGCCTAACTCGGCAGATCTCTACATCCACAACTACCTCCCAATGCTGAGAAAGGCGACAGAGGAACTGCAAAGATGGGGATCCTACTATATATCCTGGCTGGGTAGAGGGAACGTGGTGAAAATGACATTACTGCCGCAACTACTCGTCATATTTCAAACGGTACCGATCAAAGTTCCACGGACTTTCTTCTTGGCGCTCAAGAAGGAGGTCCGCACCTTTATCTGGAGGGGCAAATCCCCACGCATAGCACACTCCCAACTGATTCTGCCCAAGCTCAAGGGGGGCCTTGCACTCCCAGACTTTGAAAAGTACTACCACGCGACACACATCAACAGAGTCCTCAGCTCAGTGGACACAACTAGACAAACAGTGGACACAACTAGAAGCGGACATAATCAGCTGTGACCTCAGGTCCCTGCCATGGATCACTAAGTCAGCGTATAGAAGTAAACGCATCACAAACCCATTTGTGGCGGCGACCATGCAGGTGTGGCACGGGCAGGGCACGAAACAATACCTGACTACAGACCCAGGCCCACTCCTGCCCCTGAAGGGAAACCCGGACTTCCCGGCTGGAGAATACGGCCCAACTATAGGCCTGGCAAGACACAATGCGGTGCCCCGCATAAGAGACGTACTCCACCAACCATTTGACATTCGTCCACTGGGAGAACTATACCCAGATAGACCGCACACATTCGCTCACGCCCTAGCAAAAGCGCAAATTGCTCAATACGCTAGATCCATCCCGCAAAAAACATCCCTCCTGAGGGGCTTAATGCAATTTGAACTTCTCTGCCCGCAGGACAGGGAACCACCTCGAGCCGTCTCACAAATCTACACTACCCTAGTCACGAGTAGATACTTGCTGGCACCACCATGCATCAGACAATGGGAGGAAGACCTTGAGGAAACAATGACAGACGCGGACTGGGACAAAAGCATTACCTTGACACAAAAGACACCAAGCTCGGCACGCTCCCAAGAAAACTCCTACAAGATCCTTACCAGATGGTACCTGACACCGACGACACTACACGCAAGGAACCCTGAACTTCAAGACACATGCTGGCGCTGCGGGGAGGAAGCAGGAACGTTTATACATCTATGGTGGACATGCACCCGCATCAGACCGTTCTGGGACAGGATCCGGACAATAATACACGAGGTCACGGAGGAGCTCCTGCCACAGTCCCCGGCTGCCTTCCTCCTGCACCACACTACCATGGCGACAGGTAGAAACACGGAAGGCGAAAGGAGACCGGCAGGACGCAGCGGCTCGGGCGGGGGACAGGGGGCGAACCACAAAACACCCGACCCACCTGACTATATCCCACACACAGACACCCACCCGCTACAGCACATTCCACAACCAACTGCGCAGACCATGACACCCACGGACAGGGCGATGTACTCACAACATACACACGACCTCAGGCCAGTCCACGACTGCGCACGGGGATAACTGGATTGATGGCCCTCACGCGAACAGCAGACTGCTAACACACCACATTGGACCATACCCTTGACCCAACACGGTACAGAACCCTACCCCAGGACATACATAACGAGGACGGAGTACGATGACAGGTGGTCGACCCGATAAGAGAGCCAAGACGACAATGACGAAGTCGCAGACAATATTAGCGACGGAGCTAGCACACAGCACTGATTGTTAGTACAGACACATGGATCCTTCGACCTAATCCGCCAGCGAACCTCTTGGGGGCTTACTGGCGCCTAGAAGACGTTCGCCTGGAATAGCTACAAGGCCAAACGCTACACAATACTAGACAGGAACATAGAACCCCTGCGCAGGCCACAACTTATAGACTCGTTCAAGCGACTATAACCAGACCTCTGCGCAGGCGCTGTCCCGCTCTGCAACCACTACGTTAGCAGTGTAAAATATTGGGAATCCATTACCCGCACACAACAGCTCGGAGTATAGGACACAAAATAACGAACTGTGAACAAAACAGCCACGCCGCTTAGCCTTCTGCGCAGGCAATCACATGCATACACGGCTCTCAACCGCAGTACACGCCCACACGTAGGCAATCCCATGCCTTGGTGTCATACACAGCAGCCAGATTCACGTATCATTGCGGTGAACACAATAGACATATTCGAAACAGAACAATCACATGACCAATACAAACCGGATCACGCAAAGCACTTGCACATACCAACACACGCGCAAAGCAATGCGCACACCAGCCACTCCGATGAGATTACATAAACCGACTAGCATAACAAACCTACACAAACAGACTCACGTACTGCAACTCGAGGGTACCTCTGACATGCTCCTACATTAAACTGTGTATGGGTGCTGAATCTTAAATACCACGTTCTTGTTTTCTGGTAACACGTACCTGCACTGTATCTGTTTACATGCTGTTATATGACAGACAACTATTGCTTAATCGCTAGAAAATGCGTAAGACATTTGTAATAGTGCCAACATACACTGGGCAATCCACGCCGCAAAGCTTGTAAGTTTAACCCTGCAAAGTTTGTTTGAATACGATTATATGTTTTCACCGAATTCGCCTCTGCGAAGGCGATACAACGCATTTCTTCTCTTCTACTGATAATTAAGCCTCTGCGTAGGCAGCAAATCGTTTTATTGAAAGTTATTGCATAGGCCCCTGCGAGAGCAGCCACTTGCCTTACTATGACCCAGTTCGAAATTTATGCTTATGTTATGAAACAATAAAAATATTTAAAACAAATTGGAACATGGACACAGCGTAAAACTTCAAAGTTAGAAAAAAACAGAATGGCTGCGTCTCAAATGTGCCCCTTCAACATCCACATATACCTGGCAAAGGTACATACGGGGATATTGCTGTACTCAGATGACATCGCTGAGCAACATATGAAGTATTATACAGTCGTAGCACACATAAGGTTTGCAAAATATACTGCGCAAACTCAAAAAGGCAGAAAAAACGCTTATTACCACTACACTTGGTAGAAGCTAGCGGAAAAATGATCCTACGCTAAGGTTCAAAATATGCCTTTTGAAATACCCTGGGATGTCTTCTTTAAGAAATGGTAGGCCTTTGTGGGGTAGTTTGAATTTAAGACCTGCTAAAATGCTTGGAAATTGCACATAGGCCCAGCGTCAAAATTCAAAGTTCGGTAAAAACTGATATGGCTTAGTCTCCTATATGGCACTGTAGCTTCACAAAATAGTGCCAAAGACATTCATTGGGGGTGTCTTGTTACTCAGAAGACTTAGCTGAGCATAATTTGGGGGGTTTGAACTTAGTGGCACATGTGAAATATACAAAATGCCCAGCAAAAATGCAATCCGTATGTAAAAAATACCCTAAATATTTTTTTACTACATACTTTGGCATATATTGGTGAAAAAATGGGGGCATGTTAAGGCACAATATGCACCTTATGAGATACCCTGGAGTGTCTACTTTAACCAATGGTAGGCTCTTGTGTTTTGTTTTGTTTAACAGTCAAACCGTTATAAAACCCCAAATGGAAGCATAGGCTCATTAAATCCGTCTCTCAAAATTCTACTGTGAATACTGAAAAGGACAGGTCTCCTATATGGCACTCTAGCTTCACAAAATAGTGCCAAAGACATAGAATGGGGGTGTCATTTTACTCAGCAGATGTAACTGAACACAAAATAAAACTTTGTACAGGAATAGCACATACCAACTTTACAAAATACACATGAGAAGATCTTTGTTATATGTTTGTGTGCCAAAAAAAAAACACAATTTTACTCCAATATTTACCAGAGGTTGGCGGTGAAATGGCTACATAGAAAGTATCAAAACAACCTTAGGTAAATAGCCTGTGATGTCTACTTTATATAAATATATACTTTTGTGTGGAAATTTTGTTTTATTTTATGGCTGTTAAGCTTACAAGACAAACATATAAAATTCTAAAATCGCTCCACATTAAAAGTTTATTTTACTCCTTGTGCTTTGTGACCTGTAACTGATACCGGAGAAACTGACGGAAGCCAAGCACAGAGAGATGGACACAGGTTTCTTCAGGAAGGAAGAGATTCTTTTATTCGGTTCACCGATCGGGACTCAGAGGGACTAATGTCACCAAAAGATCTGAGCACTGAATACATAGAGTACATTCCTTATATAGCACTGTAGCTCCTCCCACAATTAACTACGCCCACACATACCCTTAACCTATTCAATGAATAGAGTCTAAACTCATCTATCCGGTCTAACCACGTGGCTCATCTGAAACAAAGGAGAGGGACGCGTAATTCCAGTTCCTACATTCCTGCACATGCTCAGTACAGTGATGACAGTATCTTAGCTACGTGTAACTAACTAACTGATACTACAAACACATGTACATACATATGCCTTGTGGCAATCTTAGCCTGCTAAACTTTTATTTTACTGGAATTACATCACATAACTACCACAAAAAACTTAAATTCCCAGACATATTATATATTCTGTAAATCAGAACACCTACATGAATTTATTTTTAATTACTTTCCTTAACCTGCACTAATTATGCACACATTATTATTGCAAAAACTGTAAAAAAAAACACACATTTTTCTTTTTTTTTTAAATTTTTCTGTATTTTTTTTAATAATAAATAAGCATATATATATATATGTTACATCAAATTGCAGTTGAACGCAAACAGCAAAAAATGCTGTTGTCATTAAGTGAAAGACAAGCTTCTGAAGCTCTGTACTTAAGGGGTTAAATGTGATGATGTGAAAAATAATTGTAGTAAACTTTGTACTTATCTTATTTCATGAACTGGAATTCAGAGTACTTATAGTAAAAAGTAACAGTAAAACAATAAAATATATAAATAAATAAAACATATTGTAGATTCCCAGGTTTAAAGGGACACGATAATGCCCATGTCCATAGTTAAATTCTGGTTATTATTATTATTGCCATTTATATAGCGCCAACAGATTCCGTAGCGCTTTACAATATCATATTGTATGCTATACAAATTAATAAAATAAAGGATTTACTTAAGTATTTCAAGCACCAAGACTCCCTCAGTGCTGCTCACCTCTCCGCCTGCCTCAGTATCATGGAGGAGGTATAGATCTGATGCGAGTGCTTCAAGTGCATTCCAGCTTCCCCATAAGATTGCATTGTATACCAATTTACTCGACCAGTTTAGCTGAAGAGCCTCTAATGACTGTCAGTATGGTGAGTTTAACCCTCTAGAGGTTGTCATACATTGCAGTATCTAGAAAACTGGTTTATGTTGTAGGGTTAAAAAGACATTGTGATGAAATGGTCTGGGTGACTATAGTGTGGCTTAAATAAATATAAAACTAGATTCACAGTAGTACAATATTCCAAATAATCACACTGATATGAAATTTGGAGAGGGTAAAGTCATTCATTGAAGGAAGGAGAAATGCCACAGTTACACTAAATCTTTTTTTGGCTGTAAGTTAACCATTTTAACTGGTTAAACTGGTGGCAGATGTAGTTAAATTACTCTCTTTATGGAAGTAAAAATTAAAGTGTCTGTATAAGCACAAAACCACTTCATATTAACAAAGTGATTATGGACTTAGATGCTACCTCTGCAGCCTTGCAAATGAAAATAGTGCTATTTCTGAGAAATGTTCTCAGTTTGAAGATTCTATTACTACTAGTAGTTGTCATAGAGACAGCCATTAAAGCTCTAGACTGAAATAGTTCATTTATTGAATCTGTTTGACATCCAGTGGCAGCATGCAAAGTATGCAAACGCCAGACACTGTGTAAAGCCAAGTCTTTTCATTTGGCGGCTCACATTGCCACAAATGCACCGTGTGTCCTCAATGCTTTTCTATGGCAAGTGTCTGATTAGACACAGATCATTAAGCTTGACAGTCTCAAAGAAAGGGGATTGTACTGCAGAGAGGTGACTGTCCTGGCACTGGAAAAAAGATCAGAAAGATCACCACTAGGGGATCCACAACACTCAAATTTAGAAAATGTGTATCCCCCTAAGGGACACCGCTAAAGGATTGGCAACAAAGGTTTAAAAAAGAACATTTAGAGTTAATTGAAACCTTTATTTAGACTTGTAAACACAAAAGAAAACTAAACAAAAAGAAAAATACCATAAATGCGGTATAATATAAAGAGAATCTGAGGGGTAATGAGGCACACAGAGGAGCTGAGGCAGAAGAAAGAGAAACACAGTTGGGCTGTGGGCAAAGAGACACAGAGAGAGTGGCTGGGGAAGGGGAAAAGAAACACACAGAGCAGCAAGGGAAGGGTAGAAGAGACAGAAAGGCTGGGGCTAAGAGACACACCAAGGTGGTTGGAGAAGGGTAAGAAGAGACACACAAAGAGGCTTGGAGGAAGTTAAAGATACAAAAGGGTGGGGGGTTGTAATAGCCACACAAGAGGGGTGTAATGCACACAAAGGTTGAACATGATGAATAAAAGGCACTAAAGCATAGTTGATTGGCAGGTGAGAGAAAGACCTCTTATTAAATAGATTTTTCTTCCAATATAAAAATGTTGCTAGCAATCCTGCTAACACAATGTATAGATAGAAAGTGTAATTGATGTAATTCTATATACAGTTGCAAGAAAAAGTATGTGAACCCTTTGGAATGATATGGATTTCTGCACAAATTGGTCATAAAATGTGATCTGATCATCATCTAAGTCACAACAATAGACAATCACAGTCTGCTTAAACTAATAACACACAAAGAATGAAATGTTGCCATGTTTTTATTGAACACACCATGTAAACATTCACAGTGCAGGTGGAAAAAGTATGTGAACCCCTAGACTAATGACATCTCCAAGAGCTAATTGGAGTGAGATGTCAGCCAACTGGAGTCCAATCAATGAGATGAGATTGGAGGTGTTGGTTACAGCTTCCCTGCCCTATAAAAAACACACACCAGTTCTGGGGTTGCATTGCCTGATGTGAATGATGCCTCGCTCTCAGAAGACCTACGATTAAGAATTGTTGACTTGCATAAAGCTGGAAAGGGTTATAAAAGTATCTCCAAAAGCCTTCCTGTTCATCAGTCCATGGTAAGACAAATTGTCTATAAATGGAGAAAGTTCAGCACTGCTGCTACTCTCCCTAGGAGTGGCCGTCCTGTAAAGATGACTGCAAGAGCACAGCGCAGACTGCTCAATGAGGTGAAGAAGAATCCTAGAGTGTCAGCTAAAGACTTACAAAAGTCACTGGGAAATGCTAACATCCCTGTTAGCGAATCTACAATACGTAAAACACTAAACAAGAATGGATTTCATGGGAGGATACCACAGAGGAAGTCACTGCTGTCCAAACAAAACATTGCTGCACGTTTACAGTTTGCACAAGAGCACCTGGATGTTCCCCAGCAGTACTGGCAAAATATTCTGTGGACAGATTAAACCAAAGTTGAGTTGTTTGGAAGAAACACACAACACTATGTGTGGCGAAAAAGAGGCACAGCACACTAACATCAAAACCTCATCCCAACTGTGAAGTATGGTGGTGGGGGCATCATGGTTTTGGGCTGCTTTGCTGCATCAGGGCCTGGACGGATTGCTATCATCGAAGGAAAAATGAATTCCCAAGTTTATCAAGACATTTTGCAGGAGAACTTGAGGCCATCTGTCTACCAGCTGAAGCTCAACAGAAGATGGGTGTTGCAACAGGACAATGACCCAAAGCATAGAAGTAAATCAACAACAGAATAGCTTAAACAGAAGAAAATACGCCTTCTGAAGAGTCCTGACCTCAACCCGATTGAGATGCTGTGGCATGACCTCAAGAAAGCAATTCACAGCAGACATCCCAAGAATATTGCTGAACTGAAACAGTTCTGTAAAGAGGAATGGTCAAGAATTACTCCTGACAGTTGTGCACATTTGATCTGCAACTACAGGAAACGTTTGGTTGAAGTTATTGCTGCCAAAGGAGGTTCAACCAGTTATTAAATCCAAGGGTTCACATACTTTTTCCACCTGCAGTGTGAATGTTTACATGGTGTGTTCAATAAAAACATGGCAACATTTCATTCTTTGGGTGTCATTAGTTTAAGCAGACTATGATTGTCTATTGTTGTGACTTAGATGATGATCAGATCACATTTTATGACCAATTTGTGCAGAAATCCATATCATTCCAAAAGGTTCACATACTTTTTCTTGCAACTGTATGCATGTATATTGATGTGTGTATTAGTAATATATATAATAATGGCTATAATATTTACACATATATTGAAGGGACACTATAGTCACCAGAACAACTGCAGCTTAAGGACCCATCTCCTATGTACACAATGTTTGGGGCTGTGCAAAATTGCAACCACTATGGAGAGAGGTGAGGGACCTAATAGCCAGACTGCTCGACAGCTCGAGAGACCTATAGCCCTTGATCCTTGGGCTTTCTTCCTTGCCAGTCTGGTAGACGGCATGTTGGCCAAACACCAAAAACTAATGAACAAAATCACCCTAGCGGCCAGATGGTCCCAAGCGGCAAAGTGGCTGGGCTGTGCCTCACCCAGTATGATTGTATTGACACAACAGATCAGAGACAATTATTTCATGGATAAACTAAGACTAATAATCCACAATACCACCAAATTCTTTGAGAAAGCTGTGGGCGCCCTGGGCGCATATGGCAGAGTAGGTAGTCACGGTGGGACAGGGTGGATGGCAGTCTTACTTCAGGGCGCTGGGGGAATGGACTCCAGAAGGGCTTATTTGCTAGGACACACCAACGTTGGGCTGCTGTGGCATAGTGGTGGGCTTGACACAATTCGGCCATGTGGTAGAACTGAATCCCCATATTTATTTACTAGGATAGGTGATTTTAAGTAGCCTTGTTAAATGTAAAACTGTGTTTTTGTTTATGTGTGCGCTGTTCCTTTAACTGTACTTTGTATTTGTTTTGGTCTATACGGCAGCACCACTGCTTGGAAATGCATGTTCTGGTTGTGCCCCTAATTCCCATTTTTTTTTCTGTTACAAATGAATTACTCTGTTTGGTATTTCTCTTCCCTGCATAGGAAGACTGTCAGGTGGGGTCAAACCCCTTGTAAAGATACAATGTCCACAATAGTGTCAGGGTATTTATATCGGCAGACATTTTTGTGCTATGATAGAAATTAAAAGTGTATATTCTGAGTCACTCTGAACAGACCAGACTCCATTTAGTTATTTTCAAGTTAACAAAGAGACTCAAAATTTTTATCCTTTCTGTAAAACTAACCACTTTGCCAGAACTAAAGGAATGCATAGTATAAACAAACCAAGTGATAAGAGACTGTCTAATTGCTAATGGAATAGAATAAATTCTAAACCCAGACATTTGTGACAGAGAAGATTAAATAATTTAATTTTACTTTCGATAATGTATAAGAGTTCCATTGTAAGTTTTGAGGTCATACTTAGTTATAACTGTCATATTAGAAATTATAGCAGAATTTGCCAGACACATAGTCTGGACAAAACTTAAAGAAACTATTTGATCTGACAGAAAACTTAAATTATGGCAACCATATAGATAAGCCAAAATGACGTCAAAATAGCCACCAGGAAAAGTTAACCCTTTCCTGGATAGGTATGTTTAGTGGGACGAGACTGCCCTCTATAGACCAAATACTAAAATTGTTATTTAGAAGGTTACCAAACACCCAGTGTTTCTATTGGTCTATTACCTAGCGACGAACAGAGAATCTTTTCCTTTAAAAAGTTAAGACAAAGGGAAGAGAGAGGTATGCAGATGAATGCAGGGGATGCAGAGGAAGGCAGAGAAAGGCGGAAGCAGGCTAAGTAAGAAGCAAGCAGAGTCAGAGCGTGAAAGAAACATTCCTTGACACTTAGCTACCTGAGAACATCTGGTGAGAACGTCTCTTTAACTGGTAAATATACTGGTTTCATTTAATTAATCTAATTTAATTAAAATTTTCTAATAGCATGATATATGACTGGATAAATCACGATCAGATTTCGATATTTAGAAATCTTAGTTAAATAAGAAGTACATTTATAAACTTTCTATTCTGCAGATAGAAATGAATAAGATGTATATATGTGACATATCACATGTTAGCATATCGTGATATTTATCCAGGTGTATTGATTTGATATAAAATAAGATTAAATATATGTTTAGACAAGTTAAAAATTCAGCTTATAGAACATGGTAGATTTCTCTTATTGGATGGTTCCAGGAAGTGACTAATGAGCTGGTATAAATTTTATTTTATTTAAAATTACATAAGAATAGATCTTAATTACCTAGGAGGTCTAGCCAGCATTGAAAGGGTTATTCTGACTGTCAGCTAAACCTTTACGACCTTACGCTGCACTCTGAGGAATTCTGTTCTCTGTGTGAAACTTTTTCTTTGTCTCTGTGAAAGACAGTCATAAATCTTGTCTTAGCCATTGGAAGATGTTTTACATTACCATATTGTATTGCATACTCATGTTATACTGAATTTCCATTGATTATTGTCACGCATGTTACTTATTATTATTATTTAAAATGTCACAATAAATTGTATCTATTTTTATAACAAATTGTGATTTTATTTATATGAAATACATTTCACTTACACGATAACGATCTTTGGGATCTGAGAATTGAAATAGTGGGCAATTCTCAACTGTTTTCTATTATCATCCCATAAATATCCCCACAATAGTGAGCCTATCTAGTGTTAAGAATCATGCATGCTATGCAGCAGGGTGATTTGACTGTCAATATGTAAAATAATCTACTCATGTTCGTATAAATACTGAATGCAGCCTACCAGCTCCTCTGTGTTCTGGGGTTTCTCCCTCCTGACTACCTAAACATAAAACATTTTAAAGAAAAACATCCTGGTACAGGGGAGAGACTCTGGTGGGGAGATGGTCTCGACATGTGGCGGGACTGGCTCCCAAGCTCTGACTGCCGATCCAACATATGGGTCCTCTCCGACAGACTCCAGCTGAGGTCACGAATCTCTAAGCCCACAAAGGAGCCTTGGCTGGTGGTCTCTCTGTGACTCACAGGGAGGGGATTGTTGACACACCCAGCTAGGGACAAGTGGTTAAAAGCACGCAGCACCCTTTTATTAGCACCACCTCAAAGCCAAATAGTTTTTTTTTTGTAAATATCTGTTTATTGTGGCATGAGGTTTTCCTATCATACCGTTTTTGTTTTTTGTTTTTTAATCAAGCATAACATAGAACGTTGGAGTACACGACACGCAGGTCTGTTTCAATGAAGTGTAAAACCATGGAACTCGCAGGTTCCTTAAACATATAGGTAACTTGTGAGACACGAGGGTCTCCGTTGTTGTTAGGTTAGTTGCTGTCACATGGTTACTAGTCAGTGGTCAGTTGCAGTTACTGTTTAATATCAAAATCAGCCAGTATTATAATAACAGTGTCTGTGTGAGGTCGTTACCCCATTGCATTTGTCTTCGTGATGTCGGTATGTGTCTCTCCCACCATGTGGATTGTATGTTGTCCCAGTCATCAGTGGTCACTATCTATCGATTCATCTCAATAAGGCGCTCCCTGCACGGGGGCTTAGGGAGTTGGTGAGTTTCTGAGGAGGGGTGGGGGGGGGGAGAAGGAGGGTAGCATGGTAAGTAGAAGGCTAGTTTTGCTCTCAGTGGTTTGTGTTGTGTTTATATTAACGTGTCTCTTGGTCTCTACTGGTGGTGGCAGAAGTGTCTTACTTTATTAGCGTTTTGAAATCAGCTGAGTCTGTGGACAGAATCCACTGAGTCCAGATATTCAGGTAAGTTTGGGGTTTCTCGCTGCTGCGGAATATTAGGTCTTCCATAGCGCGGAGTTCTTCCATTCATTTGAACCACAGTTCCATCAGTGGGGCTATGTCTTTCTTCCAGAATAAGGGCACCAGCCCTTTAGCGACATTTAAGATTCGTATTGTCAGTGAGTTTTTGTATGTGGATTTGCGGGTTTTAGTGTGATGTAAGAGAATCGGTGCCGGTTTGAAGGGGGGTGGGTTGTCTGAAAATCTTTGAATGATACTGTAGACCTTTTCCCAGAATGTTTTTATTTTGGGGCACTCCCACCATAGGTGAAGTAGGGTGCCCACCTCTCTTCCTCACCTCCAACAGCTGTTATCTATGGTTGGTGTCATCACGTGTAGGGACTGGGGAGTCCTGTACCAGTAGGTTAGCAATTTATATGCAGTTTCTTGTGTCTTAGTGGACACAGTGCAATGTAGTGTGAGGTCACAGATTTTGTGCCATTGTTTGGGAGTTAGTGTTTCCCCTAGGGCCTCTTCCCATTTCCCAATAAAGTAAGGTGTTGGTGTATTCTGCTGTGTTAGGAGCATAATGTATAAGGTTGCTATGCCATGTTCTAATGGGTCTTTGTCTGTGCAGATCACCTCTAGTGGAGTTAGGTCTCTTGTCAGGAGGGGTTTCTGTGGGCGAGAGGTGAGGAAGTCTGTCAGCTGTTTACATCTGAAGCAGAGCATGAAGTTTGGGGTGTTTGTGTTGATTATCTTGGTCAGGGGTTTGATCTGCCCCTAGTGAACAGGTGTCGTGCTTGGGGGATGTCTGTGCCTATCATCCTCTGGAATGACTTCGGTTTTAGGCCTGGAGGAAAGGCTGGGTTGTGAACCAGCGGGTACAAGGGTGCCGGGAATGATGAAAGGGCCAGTTTTGGGGGAAAGCTAAATAGGTTTGACAACAAGTCATGTGACCAAACCCAGGAAGCTCTTGGCTTGCCTTGTAGCCTCTTATGCCCCAGTTTTATGTTTACTTTTAATCATGGAAAAACCCTAGCTACAACAGAGAGACCTGTACACAGTCTGACCAAACAGACCTGCAAGTGTCAAATGCTGAATGGTAAGTTTTTATCATCGTATTAGCTCATTGTTTTATTTTATTTTATGTAACATACACAAAAATCATTGACAGTATGTTTTTGTCTTCCAGTGTTGGGGCTCAGCACTGAGCTCACCAACATACAGCTTATTAAATGTCACATGTATAATTGAATATTTGTACAGTGCAAACTTTAATGTGAAACAAGTGCTATGAGAGATCACAAACAGAACTCTACCACTTCAGCTGGAAGGTTATTCCATGCATCTATTACCCTCTCTGTAAAGTAAAACTTCCTGAAATTATTTTTAAACCTTTGCCCCTCTAATTTAAGACTGTGTCCTCTTGTTGTGGTAGTTTTTCTTCTTTTAAATATAGTCTCCTCATTTATGGTGTTGATTCCCTTTATGTATTTAAATGTTTCTATCATATCCCCCTGTCTCGTCTTTCCTCCAAGCTATACATGTTAAGATCCTTTAACCTTTCCTGGTAAGTTTTATCCTGCAATCCATGAACCAGTTTAGTATCCCTTTCCATAGTATCAATATCCTTCTGAAGAAATGGTCTCCAGTACTGCGTACAATACTCCAAGTGAGGTCTCACCAGTGTTCTGTACAATGGCATGAGCACTTCCCTCTTTCTACTGCTAATACCTCTCCCTATACAACCAAGCATTCTGCTAGCATTTCCTGCTGCTCTATTACATTGTCTTCCTACCTTTAAGTCATCTGAAATAAATACTCCTAAATCCCTTTCCTCAGAAGTTGAGGTCAGTGGCGTAGCATGGGTTGTCAGCACCCGGGGCAAGGCAAGTAATTTGCGCCCCCTAACCCGTGGATTTTAGCACTCGAGTCTCTTCCACTAGATTAGTTAAAGAAACCCTTACCCCCCAAGCACATGTATTGTTTGTTATGAAAATACTTATGTAATTAAAGTAAAATGCATCTAAATACAAGTTTATTTTCCAACACTTTATTGAGTGCGAACATGCATTACACAGTCTCCACATTTTCAGCAGGTCTATGAATACAAATATAAGAAAGTAGTAACCTAGCATGGGCCATGCTATTATATGTCGTCTGACAACCATCGTAAACGACAAAAAATATCAAGAACAAAAACTAAACATCAAAATGGAACCATACCCTGGAGATGATCCAAGACTGGGCTAGATGGAGCCAACTTCCTCAATCCTGTACCTCTAATTGTAATTCTTTAATAGAAGTGCAAGATATCAATCTGTATATAATATACAGATTAATTTAATTTCGCCTGCTTTTAATTAGCGCAAATTTTTCAACAACGGAATTGAAATCTACATTAAAGTCTCTCTCAATGGACAGTATTGCTAGATTACTCAGTCTTTCTTGGCTCATTGTAGATCTCTGATATGTTTTAATTAGTTTAAGTTTTGAGAAACTTCTTTCACAACTCGCTGTAGAAACAGTGATAGTAAGAAAGATTCTTAATGTGACAACAAAGTTAGTTAAACTTTCTTGCAGCTTCCACTTATACACCCAGCGAAGCAAATCTAAAGCTGACCAGTTTGCAACCTGCTCATCAGGATTGACCTCCTTATACAAGATAATGTGGTGCCGAAGTCGAGTTATTTCCGTGAGCATAGATGCAGCATTCAATTCCGTGTACTGAGCACACGTGTGCTGAATTTGTTTCTTAATAAAATCATCTTTTTTAGTATCCAACAATGTTTGAATTTGCAAAAAAGCAAATCGCTGGTGCAGTGTATTCATCTGCGTAGTAAGTTTTTTTATTTCTGCCTGAAGCTGATCAATTGCTTCCAGTTGTTCTCTGCTTGTTTCCTGTATTAAGGTCAAGCCAGCATCGCAACTGTTCTCACCATCCATCTTCTTGTGTCTTCCAACTCTTCTCTCTGTAGGTATGCAATAGGTTTTGCATACCTGCAAAGCTTTCTCAGTTGCCTTTGACACTAGACTATCACGTTTTTCATGACAAAATAAAGTCAATGCTTTTAACTTTTGCACGCATTGATCAAGCGCAAGTCCTTCTTGCTGCAGGTAGATCTGAGTATCATTTACTTTGGTTAGTACTGGGTTCCAAAAATGCAAGAAAGAGAAAAAAACATATGTCATTATGCAAACTAAAAGACTTCCTGCATCACCCCTGGTTTCAGAGGTTTCTTCCGGCCCAACTCTCAACGCTTCCAAAGCGTCTATTATTTTCTCAGTGTGTTCAGCAAGTACGCATACAGCTTCATGCGTTGAACTCCATCTTGTGTTACACGATCGCTTTACACAAATTGGTACATGTTTCTTAAGGATATCCCACCTGTGGGTGGAGCTTGAGAAAAATGAATACACCTTTTCCACAGTGCCAAAGAAAGTAACAGACTTTGTCCCAACACCAACTGCATGCATCCCAGCAAGATTGAGCAAGTGATTGTTACATGGCACAAACATTGCTTTGGGATTCATATCCAAAATACGTTTTTGTACACCACTAATTTGTCCAGCCATAGTCGCAGCATTGTCGTATCCCTGGCTGTAGCAATGCTCTAGTTTAAGGCCATCAGCTTGCAACTTGTCACAAATTTGTTTTGTAATGACATCAGCTGATTTCCCATATAACTGAATAAAGTCAATGAAAGACTCTGTCACATGGACTCCTGAATCTTCAATATGCACATATCGAATCACTTGGGACATTTGGTCAGTGTGTGAAATATCAGGAGTGCTATCAAACATTATAGCAAAATACTTGGCCTTTATGATATTTTGAAAGATGACTGTTCGAATGTGATCGCCGAGCAGGCTAATAAACTCATTCTGGCTCTGTGGAGAGAGATAGGACACAATGTAACCATCTGTGCATTGTACTCTGTGAAGATGTTGTTTGGCAACTGGGTCATATTTGGCGAGTAACTTGAAAGTTTCTAAGAAATTTCCACAGTTACCATCTGTATTTAAATCTTCAGAGTGGGCCGGACCGTGCATGGGAGCAGACGTGTAGACGGTGAGCTCCGTGCCCTCGGCCTATATTCACAGCTATCTAAGCCTGCAAACGAGCCCTAAATGGGGAGAACTAAGCGACACCTGCTTCTGGGTACCCCCAACACCGGTTCCCCGAGGAGCAGTAGAGGTACCCTGGACGACTTTGTTTCCACGCCGTCGGATTCTCGCTCCGCCGGGCCGACTGCTAAGATGGCGTCGGCCTCCCCCGAGGTGGAAAACGCGGGAGTCCCCCCCGAAGATGGAGACCAGATGGACGCATTAACAATGATTATGCAAGAACTCACCCGGATCTCGTCCAGCATGCTCACGAAGGCGGACTCCACTGCAATGCTGAAGGAATTCCGAGCAGCCATGCGTGAGGAGATAACCGCCATGCGCTCCGAGCTGACAGCAGTGGAGGTACGGGTGGAGGCACTGGAGACGGAAGCGGAGGCCAGCCGATCCCAACACAGGTCGGCCGAGATAGCCACCACTAGACAAGGGAACCTCCTATTAACACTGAGGCGACAGGTAGAGGACTTAGAAAACCGGAGCCGCCGCCAAAACATACGCATCCGCGGCCTACCGGAGCCGGACTCAACCCCACTGTCAGAAAAGGTACAGGCCCTATTCAGGCAGATATTAGGCCGCAATTGCCCTGAGACAATCCAATTTGACCGGATCCACAGAGCCCTGGGCCCCCCAAGGCAAGATGGGAAACCCAGAGATGTGCTATGCTGCCTACACGCCTATAGCCTGAAAGACGCACTAATGGCGGCTACTAGGGGCTCCGATAATATAATGTTCCAGGGAGCAAACGTGGCACTGTTCCAGGACCTCTCTAGCCTGACCTTAGACGCGAGGAGAGCACTACGGCCCATAACGGCCATGCTGCGAGAGAAGAATGTGCCCTACCGCTGGGGCTTCCCATTCAGCCTGCAGATACGACAGGGCAACACCTGGCTGCACATCCGATGGCCTGATGATGTGGCCCCCACACTGCGAGCGCTACAACTACCCCACGTGCGCACCCGTAACTGGCTGCTGAAAACGCCGCTGGCTCCCAACCGGAGACGGGAAACGAGCAGCCCACCGCCGGACGCACGGAGAGTAAGAGAATCCCCAGCCCGGATGCTTGGTGGCCCGGCAGGATCTGAAGAGTGACACCCTACTGGAGCATAGACACGGCCTACTACTGAGGTACCTGGGGTGGGCATCGTGGTTGACCATAGCGGGCAATAGTCTGTAGGTTGGGAGGTGGGAATGAACCTCGGACGCTGGCCAAAGGTGACTCTACTACCGCTCCCCCCCCCCCCCCGTGCAGATATGCATTGAAACGAACTTTGGGACGCTCTCAAGGAACTGTACCCGCTCTCTTCCCCCCCCCCCCCCCCCCCCGCTGAATCATCAGGGTTAGCACACAGATTAAACAGCCCCTTCCCGGGATTTGGGTGGGGGACTGGTCTTTGGAGGGCATTGGCCTGATTGGACACGAGAAGAACAGACTAAACTTCCTGGCTTGGCTGTTATCTGGGGGGTGGCTGGGGTGGGGGGGAGATGAGGGTGTATAATGTGTACCACTGGGTTCCGCTAAGCACGTTGGGCCTCGAAGCCTGGGGAGTTGGGCTTTGAGTATTGGTCAGTTAGACGAGAGTTCGACCCCCTACCCTGTTAAAGGCCTGTTGAAACCAGATGCGTACCTAGACCTTAGTGTTAGATATAGTTTTAGTTTTGCTTATGCTTGTTTTGCTCATATTAGAACGGCCGAGGGCCGGACGTTGTGTTTTACACATACTAGTTGTCTCATCGCGCCTTACACAGAGTGCTCTGACTCTACCTGTACGGATCTCGCGTACGACCCCGCGGACAGACTGAGGGTAACGGACGGGAGGACCGCGGGTGACTGAGTTATTTAAAGGGATTGGGGACTCAGACCTGTCGGACGCCTCCCACACAGTCAAGTCCAACTAATTCTGATAGCGGGTTATCCGCTATTTCCTGACCTCCCTCCCGACTCCACGGACTCCCCCTTCCCCCCCCCCCCTTGACGGGTTTCCCCTACACCCCCGCCCTCCCCACTGACTACCTGCCCCCCCCCGGCCCACAGAACTCACCCCCCCCCTTCCCTGTCGGCTATGGCGGGGCGTTCGGGTGGTGGTTTTGACCCGGCCTCCCTGCGGCTCTGGACCAACAATGTGAGAGGTCTGAACACCCCGGAAAGGAGGTCCCACCTGCTCCGGTCCCTGTGGACGGCTCGGGCCTCTATAGCATTCCTCCAGGAGACCCACTTTAAGGGTACTGCCCCCCCCTCCCTGGGGGACTCGAGGTTCCCAACTGGGTATTTCGCAAACCACCAGTCGGCAAAAAGGGCGGGAGTGGCAATCCTTTTCGCCCAACACATTCCGTTCTGTTGCACAGAATCGAAAATCGATCCTAACGGGCGCTACTTATTTCTTAAGGGTACGATTGCCGATAAGAAATACACGTTGGCCTCACTCTACGCCCCGAATACGGGGCAACACCGATTCCTCTCAAAGACCCTCCAACTACTAGAACAGTTCCGAGAGGGCCTGCTCATCGTTGCCGGTGACATTAATGTTCCGTTAGACCCAAGACTCGACACCTCCAGAGGCTGCAGCTCACACTCCGGGCTCTGTATCCGGACGGTCGGGAAGGTTCTACGCGACGCGGGACTGGCCGACGCCTGGAGAGTTCTCCACCCTGAAGATAAGGACTTCTCGTTCTACTCACAGGTCCACCATGGCCATAGCCGCCTGGACTATATCCTGATTTCTCAGGAATATCTACACCTCCTTATGTCTTGCGACATCCAGACGACGATATGGTCAGACCATGCCCCAGTTCTAGCCTCGCTGCGCTCTCCCCTGTTTAAACCTAGAAACAGACAATGGAGGCTGAATGAACAGGTGCTCGGGGACCCAGTAGTATGTACGGAAGCGAAGGAGGTCATTCGGCGCTACTTCCTAGAGAACCCAGCTTCGGATACCTCCCCTCAAGTAAGATGGGAAGCCCACAAATGTGTCCTACGCGGCCACTTTATAAAGACCTGCACGAGACGCAAACGAGAACAAAACCTTGCACTGAAGGACCTACATGAACTTGCAGCGCAGCTTGAAAAAACACACAGAGCCGACCCGACGGCGGATAATCTTCGCCCCTTGCTGGAGGCGAGGAGGAACCTACGTGCCCTTCTGGCACGAAACTTGATGCACACACTCCGCAGGTCCCGGAGATTCTTTTACGAGAACTCGAACAAATGCGGACGCCTACTGGCCCGCATGCTTCGCAAAAAAAGGAGACAGTCCTGCATTACAGTCCTGCAAAAGACTAATTCACCCCCCGAGCGGAAGCCAGAAGCCATCATGAACGAATTCAGGGAATTCTACTCGAAACTGTACAACTTACCGAAAGGGAACGATGCGGAGACGGTCCAACGGAGACGGGCTGACATCCAGGAATACTTGGAGCAACACCTCACCCGGAGGCTTACGCAGACACAAACCGAGGACCTAGACGCCCCAATAACCCTGGAAGAGCTCAAAGGCGCCTCTTAAGGCAGCAAAGACGAACAAAGCTCCGGGTCCGGACGGCTTCCCGGTGGCATACCTGCGGACATTTGAGGAACAGCTCCTGCCTGAACTGCTGACGAGCCTTAACTCGGTGCTGGAGGGTGGGAGGTTCCCGGAGGACACCTTGATGGCAACAGTAGCGGTGATCCCGAAAGAGGGTAAGGACCCCACGTCCTGCGCCAGTTATAGGCCTATCTCCCTCCTCAACGCGGACCTTAAGCTCTTCACAAAGATTCTGGCCCGCCGCGTGGGGGGGGTAGCACCGGACCTGGTACACCCGGACCAGACGGGTTTCATTCCGGGACGGGAGGCGAAGGACAATACGACCCGAGCCCTCAACATAATCCACTCCGCTACGTCCTCTTCCCGGGGGGGCCTCCTACTCTCCACTGACGCCGAGAAGGCTTTTGATAGAGTCGACTGGCAGTTCATGGAAGAAACCCTCCGGAATATGGGATTCGGCCCAAACATTCGCTCTTGGATAGCGGCCCTATATATGTCCCCGAAGGCCCGCCTGAGGATAAACGGAGCGCTATCCCCTGCCTTCTCCATCAACAATGGCACGCGACAAGGGTGCCCCCTGTCCCCCCTCCTGTTTGCCCTCACGCTGGAGCCCTTTCTAGCGGCGGTCAGACGGGATGGGGGCATTACGGGAATTAAAGTTGCTAACACGGAACACAAAGTAGCCGCCTATGCGGATGACCTGCTTTTCTTTATTGGTAACCCGATAATAACGCTTCCCAATCTGCTGCGGGCCTTTCATACGTATGGAGCGCTCTCCAACCTGCGCCTGAACACGGAGAAATCCGAGGCACTACCCCTGGTGCTCCCCCCCGACCTAACAACCCAACTGAAAGCTAACTTCCCTTTCCGATGGTGCACGCAACGTATTAAATACCTCGGCATCTGGCTGACGAGAGACATGACAAAGCTATACACTGAAAACTTCCTCCCCCTCCTGCGGACTCTGGCCACGGACATGAAAAGATGGGGAGGGTCTTGTATATCCTGGTTCGGGAGAATAAACGCGGTCAAGATGAACCTACTGCCGCGCCTCCTGTACCTATTTCAGACGATCCCCATCTATATCCCCAAAACCTTCTTCACCGAGGTATCCACGGCAATCAGTCACTTCGTGTGGGCTTCGGGAGTCGCCAGACTTAGATACACGCACTTGATCAGGCCAAAGCGCCAGGGGGGGGTAGCACTACCCTCGATTCAAGCCTACTACCAGGCGGCGCATCTCCTCAGGGTGATAGACTGGCACGTGCCAGACACGGATAAGCAATGGGTAGGTTTGGAGCGAGCCGCCTCCAGGGAACGACTACCCTGGACAACCTGGCTGCCGAAGCCCGCGCAGGCAAATGAGATTCGCTCACACCCACTCATTGGAGCTACCCTACAGATCTGGGCGACTTTACGGTACAAACTCGACCTCACCACTAACCCAAACCCGTTGACCCCGGTGATCCATAACCCGGAGATTGGAGGCGGACTGGCCCCCAGGGACATTGCCGACTTGACTGACCTGAACACTCCATATCTGGGCGAATGGTGCACGGGAACTCGCCTAAAACCCCTCGAGACGCTAACCCCCTCAGCCCCCCCAGCGGGGCTCACCCGGTTTCGTTACCAACAGATCCGGCACTACCACAGCTCCCTCCCGGGTAAGCAACTACTACTCAGGAAAAAGACGAACTTTGAGACCCTCTGCACGGAGGAACGACACCTCCCACGGGGAATTTCCACGCTGTACTCCATGATAATTCAGGCTGCCAGACAACCCCCTGCGAGATACCAATCCAAATGGGAACAAAGCACGGGCTCTGTCCTCTCGGAGGCGGACTGGGAGAAGATACACGTTCTCTCTCATCAAGGTACGTCCAGTGCGAAACTCCAAGAGACTAATTACAAGCTCATGACGAACTGGTATCGGACCCCCCATAGGCTGTTCCAGATGGGGTTACTACCATCGGCTACATGCTGGAGGTGCGGGACGAATGAAGGTACGGACCTACACATCTGGTGGTCCTGCCCTCCCATCGAGGCATTCTGGCGACAAGTCCACGAGAAACTCCGGGAGATTCTGGATTCAGATATACCATTGCAACCCCTGCCGATGCTACTACACCACTCCGCGATGCCCCTGGGAGCATACAAGAGATCCCTTACGCGACACTTTCTAAACGCAGCCAAGAGCCTAATCCCCACTCGCTGGAAAACCACAATAGCCCCAACCATAGCTAACTGGATGGAAGCCGTAGAAGAAATATACAGTATGGAGAGCCTCACAGCGGACCTCAGGGGGACGGCGGAAAAGTGCGCCAGGCTCTGGGCCCCCTGGATTGAATACACGGCTCGTGTACCGACGGGTACCCGGGGCCGGGGGACCGAATAGACGGGAGTATGTGAGGACGCGAACTGTTGGGCTATGGGTCGGGGTGGCGCGGGCGGACCCATCGCCTGATACTTACCCGCCGTTGCCGACTCTCCCTCCCCCCCCCCGTCCTTGCCCTCCTCATCGGTCCTATTACCTACCCCGACCATACGACAGCCCTTCCGCCAATCAGACCCATAGACGGAGATACGGTTATGGTCATAATTTACTGAGACGAAACAACTGACTCACAAGGCCACGCTCGAGTAACCAAGGCCGAGGTTTCTACTTCCACCACTGGGCACCACATCGGCTTAAACAAGTTAGGACAGGGGGAATTGACTATTTAGACTCACCCACCCGACCCGCCCCCCCCCCCCTCCTTAGGGTGACAGACGAAGACTGGTTATACACAACCTAGTTGCGCAATTACGCCTGATCAATACAACACACATAAGAGATTCAGAAAGGCGAGAGTCCCAGCACCGACAAGCGCGATTAGACAATCTGGGAAATATAAACACTGTTCTCATTTGGAATGTAGGTAAACGAAGCTGAGTTGAGAGGCCACTAGGGCCCAGCAGACATTCCTGTGTTCTAAGCAAGATCCCTTGTGATGATTTTAGACGGATTATGTACAGAGGAAATTCTGCAATGCTATGTAACTAAAAAGTCTACTACCACTTCTGTACACTGAACAGTTTGACTTCCCTCCCTCTACTCCCTTTGTGAACCCCTCTTTTATTTGTCATACTCGATAAAAATGGAAAAACCTAATAAATAAAGATTGCCTAAAAAAAAAAAAAAAAATCTTCAGAGTGACCACGTAAGGGTAAGGTTTGCCTGGCTAGATACAGAATACAATCAAGTATTCTGACTAAGATTGCCTTCCATTTTTCAAATGACCTCTGTTGTGCAAGCTGGGCAGCAGCATCAATAGTCTCCTGTTTATGCAGCCGCATTTCTAATTCTTTCCATATTGTAAATGCACTCAAGTGATATGAACTGCGCTCATGCTCTAGTAATCTAGGGCTTAACTTTCTCCATGCATTAAATCCACTTGACTTTCCAAATGAACTTTTTCCTTTAGCCTTCTGAAAAAGCATGCAAGGAAAGCAATATGCAGCATTGTTTACAGGAGAAAACACCAACCATGTCCTTAACATAGTCTCACCATTGTCCAAATGTATGTAGAACCAATCCTTGGACAATGACCTGCCATTACTGTCTCTTGGAAACCATGCATCCTTATTCTGCAGTTCCTCTGTCCCTCGCCTGACAAGTTCAGTTTTCAAGGTTTCATCCATGGTTTCAGGCCAATAGCCAATATCAGTATAAACTTTTTGGTCAATATTTTCTGGCAGATTTGGAGTATAAACATCCTTAGATGAAACTGTCTCTGCTTCTAATGCAGGAACAGGAATGTCTACCGACACAGGATCAGGATTACGAGTCTCCTGTGGTGCTGCTGATGGTCCTGCTGTAATTTCAGCAGTACTCACCAAAAACCGGTGAAGGCTTCCAGCTAACTTCGCTTGTTGCTCTGTCTCTATCTTTCTCCTTTTCCTGCCTTGTGCACCAGATTCTTTTTTGTATGGCATGACAGAGCAGCAGAGACACCCCTAGTGCCAGTGTCACAAACCAGCCTTCAGTAATCTGCTAAAACTCTAAAAAAAGAAAAAAAAAAGAAAAATCACTTTCTTGCCTTGCTGCACTTTTAGCACCACTTCATTGTATAACCATTTCTTTACTCTTAACATAATGTTTTTTTTTGTTTGTTTGACATTCTTTATTTGTAATAGTTTTCAAGACAGGGAGGGAGACAGAAAAAAGAAAAGGGAGGGGAGGGGGGGAAAACAAGTTACACGTTACAGAATACAGTGCATCTATGAACAGTTTGACTGACTACCTAAAGTCAGAAGCTACTACTGTGATACCTTTGCGATTGATACACAGCCAGCCTGCACCTTGTCCGCATGGGCGGAGTTCCGCTGGAGGGCTGGGCCGTGATGGGCGTAAGTGACACATAAAGTAGACCAGTCTGGGGTTGACAGAGGGGTGTGTACCGGTGTCAAGGTCGGCAGGGGGAGATCACCCTATGTGGGAGGGTTTCTGACTCGTAGTGATGACAGGGCTCTAGCCACAGATGACCGTGGCTTGGTTCGGGCATAGGGGGGGAAATGGGAGGGGAGGAGGGGAGAAGGGGAAGGTCTGGGACCAAGGGTATCCTTAAGGGGTATGGAACGGTATAGAAGGTTTAGTCGCCTGGGGTTTATCGGAGGTAAAGTAGGCTGGTCAGGCCTGTCCTCGGGTGATATAGGACGTCCAGGGATACCATAGGAGAGCACATTTGTCCGAGCGTTCCTGCAGGGACGCGGTCAACATTTCCATATTGTGTATTTCCTCTACCTTATCCACCCATTGTTTGTATGTGGGCACTGCCTGGCTTTTCCAGTTCAGTGGAATGAGGCTTTTCGCGGCAGAGAGCAGGTGTATCGTAAGCAGTTTCTTATACCTTTGGGTAGGCATGGATGTGTGGTGCAGAAGCATTGGTAGTGGCTGCAGTGGGAGATCTGGGTCTACAATTTCGGTGATCTTAGTATGTATCAACTGCCAGTATGGGACAATGCGGGGACAGGTCCACCATATGTGAAGGTTGGTACCAGGGGCTGAGCTACATCTCCAGCATTCGCCAGAGGAAGTGCCATACATGCGTTTAAGCATGTCTGGGGTTCTATACCACTGTGTGAGCAGTTTATAGCTCATCTCCTGATACTTAGAGCTGATGGAGCACTTGTGGGTTAAGAGGAAGATTTTGTCCCACTCCTGGGCCGTCAGGCGCACCCCCGTCTCCCACTCCCACCTGTCCGTGAACCCTAGAGGGCATTCATTGCCCAGCGATTGTAGTGTAGCGTAAAGGTGGGATATTGCATGTTCTAGGTGTTTCCTGTCGGTGCATAGGCACTCGAATTCTGTCAGTTGTCTATGTATGTGGTCTTTACCTCGGAGGTTCGTGTAATAGGTCTTCACCTGGTGGTAGTGGAACCTGTCTAGTGTGGTTGGTCTCTGTGCCGTCACTACGTCAGTCAGCGGTTTAAGGGTTCTGTCATCTGTCCATTGGTGAAGGTAGATCCAGTCCGTCCGGCTGAAATTCCTAAATGCCGAGGGGGGAAGACCCCCTGCCAGATTCGGGTTGTGTGCGAGTGGGGTAAGTGGGTTTGGTGATGTGGTGAGCCGGTGTGCACCATACCCTAAGGGTAGCATCGATGAGTGGGTTTTGGGTTCTGAGTTCCGCGTATGTAAGGGATCCAAGCCACAGCCTGGCTGGGATTGTCCCCCGGGCCTGCTGCACCTCCATGGGCACCCACCGTTTGGCGCCCGAGCGTACATGCCAGTCCACCACCCGTTGAAGGTGTGTGGCCCGATAATATTGCTGTATGGAAGGTAACCCGGCTCCACCCGCCGATTTTGGTCTTTCCAAGGTGGATCTACGTATGCGGGATGCGGAGCGGTTCCATATAAAGTTGCGGATGTCCCTTGTGAGGATGCGGAAGAACGCTTGGGGTATCGCGACAGGCAGTGCTGCGAAGAGGTACAACAGTCTAGGGAGGACGTTCATTTTTAGCGCCTGAATGCGGCCAAACCAGGTGAGGTACTGTGGTGACCAGCGAAGGAGGTCCCTTTGGATGTTCGCGAGGAGGGGGGGAAAGTTTACCTTGTATAGTTGTGTCAGGTCTCGCGGTAGCCAGGTGCCCAAGTATTTCAGTTTGGTGTGTTGCCAGGAAAAGGTGAACATAGTTTGAAGGCGGTTGGCTAAGCTAGTGTCTTCCAGAAGTGACATGGCTTCAGATTTGTCCAGATTAAGTTTCAGGTTGGAGACTTGGCGGTATTCCTGGAATGCTTTGAGGAGATTGGGGATGGAGATTAAAGGCTGTTCTAGAAAGAACAGCATATCGTCCGCGTAAGCGGACAGTTTGTGTTCCTCGGCGCCCAGCGACACCCCTGTAATGCCTCCATCCCGTCTGACCGCCTCTAGAAATGGTTCCAGAGAGAGGGCAAACAGGAGGGGGGACAGGGGGCATCCCTGTCGAGTGCCGTTACTGATGGGGAATGGATGTGTAAGGGCCCCATTGACTCGGATCCGTGCTGTCGGTGTCGTGTACAATGCCGACACCCAGGTGCATAGTTGGGGGCCAAATCTAAAGGGGCGGAGAGTGGACGCGAGGTATGTCCAGTCTACCCGATCGAACGCCTTTTCGGCATCCGTCGAAAGTAGGACAGCCTCGCGCTTCTCGGTCGTCGCCGAATGTATTATGTTGAGCGCCCGTATCGTGTCGTCCCTGGCTTCCCTCCCTGTGATGAACCCGACCTGATCAGGGTGGACCAGACCCGGGAGGAGCGGGGAGATCCGCCGAGCCAGGGTCTTGGCGAAAAGTTTCAGGTCCGAGTTTAACAGCGAGATTGGGCGGTAGCTCGAGCAGTTAGTCGGATCCTTACCTTCTTTGGGGATTATCGTGATTGTGGCGGCTAGGGTGTCAGTGGGGAATCGCCCGCCCTCACAGATCGAGTTCAGCCCCACCAGAAGTTTGGGCAGGAGGGTGTCACTGTACGTGCGAAGATACGCAATCGGCAACCCATCGGGGCCGGGGGCTCTATGTGGCTTCATGAGTTTCAGCGTTCCTCTGAGTTCATCAAGTGTTATGGGTTGTTCTAGGCCGTCTGATTGCTCCTGGGTGAGTGTCTTGGATATGTGTTTGGTGAGGTAGTCTGTAATCTTCCGTTGGTGTGTCTGGGTATCTGTCCCGTGTGTGGTTTGTGACCGATTATACAGGTCTCTGTAGTATGTCTGAAAGGCGTCAAGTATCCCGCCCGGGCGTCTCGTACTACGTTGGTCATGCGTGTTTATTTTGTGAATGTGCTGTGCCCTCCTCTTTGCCTGGAGCATCCTTGCCAGGAGCCTACCACTCTTATTTGAATGTTCGTAGAAGTACCTGGCAGATTTCGTTATAGTGTGTAAAAGTCCCTGGGAAAGATGGTCTCTAAGCTCTCTCCGGGCCGCGGTCAGTTGTAGGTAGTCGTTATCGTCTAGTGTTTGTTTATGTGTGGTTTCTAGGTTTGACACTTTGGTTGTGAGGTCTGTGAGTTGTCTGCGTCTGTCTTTTTTGCGCTGCGTACAGAGGGCGATGTAATGGCCTCGTATAACACATTTATGTGCCTCCCAGACCGTCAGGGGGGGAGTGTCTGGGCCTTCGTTCGTGTCAAAATACTGTGTGAGTGCTTGGAGCGTGGATGCTCGGGCGGCTACGTCGTTCAGCAGGGACACATTAAGTTTCCATTGTCTGTCCCTAGGTATGTGGAGGGGTGAGCTTGTACGAATCGTAACCGGTGCGTGGTCCGAGTGGGTCGTTAGCCCGAAATGGGCGTCGTGGAGTAAGGAGAGGAATTCCTGAGGCATGAATATGTAGTCGATACGACTGTAGTGACGGTGGACATGGGAGAAGTGGGTATAGTCCCGCTCGTCGGGGTGTGCGGTTCTCCAGCAATCCACGAGGCCTAGGCCGTTCAGTGCCCTAGCGGCGGTTCTTAGGCAGTGCGAGGGGACCGTGCTGGTCCCGCGAGACGTGTCCAGGAGTGGGTCGAGGGGCATATTCAGATCACCCGCCACCAACAAAAGGCCCTCTCTGAATTTACTAAGTTTGGTCAGGGTACGGGAGAGGAAAGTGTGTTGACCACGGTTGGGGCTATATATGCAGGCAAAAGTGTACTTGTGGTCCGCAATTGTCCCCTTAACAAAGAGGAAACGGCCCTCGGGGTCAGGGAGAGTTTCCGTGTGGCTAAAAGGTACGGAACGTGCAAAGAGTATCGCTACACCCGCTCTCTTAGACGACTGGTGGTTGGCATAGTAAGCCAGATTATAGCGGTTATTTTCGAGTTTGGGCGCGTCCGGGCCCCTAAGGTGCGTCTCCTGCAGGAAAGCTACAGACACCCTCTCCGCCCAAAGACGGCGTAGCAGGTGGGAGCGTTTCTCCGGCTGGTTGAGACCCCCTGTATTGTTAGACCAATACGTGAGCAAGTCTGGTTTAAATCCCGCTTGGTCCCCCGTGGGGAGAACATTGCTGGTGGGGGGATCCATAGGTGGGGGGCGGGGAGGGTAGGAGTGAAGAGTCAAGGGGAATAAAGGCAACTAATGAACCTAGACCGGTTGGTGGCGTTCAGGAGACAGAGAGAACTGGAGAGTCTCACCGAACCCCGGTCCTATTTACAGGGAGAGATAAGTTGCGTGAGGTGCGAAGAAGTCTGCACACGGAGTCTGTCCCGCTAGAATGTGGGTAGTCAGCGCCCGCGTCCCTCGGCTGCCTGGGTTTAGGTGTCGGGGACTTCGCAAGTCCGGGGAAGGGGGGCGGGGACAGGGGTTGGGGGGGAGGGAACGAGTCCTGTGATGCCGCAGTGCGCGGCTCAGGAGGGTCCGTCGGCAGTAGGGGACACAACTAGGGCGCGGTCCTTGAATCGTGGAGGGGGGAGGGGGGGGGAGGGGGGGGGGAGAGGGGCCGTCAGTTTACCTAAAGAGGAGAAATACAGCATACATTAAATAGCGAATTGTGCATCAAACATTTACATTACAAAATGCGTCAGAGATCAAAGCTTAACTCAAAATAGGTATCCGGAGCAATATAGCGGGCACAATAATCATCCGGGTGAGCGTTATGTAGTAACATCGCAGTCACATTGCAGTCTATTGCAGGGGTGAAACTGCAGGCTGGCATTGGTACTTTAAGCTACGCAAACAGAAAAATGCCAGGTTTATCTAAGTGTTTTACTATCTATAACAATGCTCCGGACACTGAACCTGTGATCGTGGCTCAAATCGGTCCTTGTGGTCACCCCAAAAAATATAGCGTGCTTTATGAAGTGCTTTAAACACGGGTATTACATCCTACAC
This sequence comes from Pelobates fuscus, assembly GCF_036172605.1. NCBI lineage: Eukaryota > Metazoa > Chordata > Amphibia > Anura > Pelobatidae > Pelobates > Pelobates fuscus. The sequence continues at coordinate 326,085,490 of NC_086317.1, read as the reverse complement.
AAATGACATAACCTTAGCTCAGTACTGGCACCCGGGGTGTCGGCGGCTACTCGAAGAGGGCATATACAGTATACACTAAATTATGTATTACATGACAAATTTTAACATTACCATATGCATCTAAAGACAAACTTTAGCTTAAAACGAGCATGGGTATCATGGGCTGGCCGGAAAATGGTTACATGGGCGTCGTACAGACCACTACACTGCCCCGGACACCCAGGGCCCAACCGAGTCTTGATTCAGTCCTTATGGACACCACGAAGAATACGGCACGTTCTGTAAAGTACATCTGATATAAACAGTGCGTCCTACACCAAGGGGATATAATTATGGCTCAATTCGGGCTCCTGGAGCAGTTTAAGTGAAAGGGCTTGGAACATGGGGTGATGTCACTACTCCCACCCGGGGCAAAAACAAAGGCGTGTTCTAGGCTATTGGGGCAGCGCGGTGCGCCGTGAGAGTAGTGGGGTGTCCCTCACCCAAAGGCATTACTATCTTTAGGGGGGGGAAACTGTGGCTAAGTTTAAGCGTCGTGACCAACCCGGTGGTCGCAATGGGTAGAAGGGAACATCATACATAGTGGTGTTGTAACGTGCGGGCGGGGGAAAAGCCACGGCCCATTTCAGGCTCATGGCACCACGTGGCGTAGGCCCCGAACAGCGGGTTGTATGCTGTGTATTTACTATCATCGTCCATTCCAAGGGGAAAACTGTGGCGTTGAGTAGGCCCCTCGTACCACACAATTAATACGCCAGGCAGTGGAAAGAGTATCATACAATACCCTCGTAGCACGTTGCTGAGGCAGAGGAACGGTGTTATATGGGCAGCGTGGGTAGTGCAGGAGACGCAGTAGGTGACAGGGCTTCTCCCTATAAGTAGGGAAGTTTGTGGCCTAGTTGAGTAACCTGAACAGCAATATAAAGAGTGAGGAACACATAAATGCAAATGTAAATATAAAAAAGACAACAAGCGACTGATAAAAGGAGTAGGTACTATCACCCACATGGGCGTTTAACTTACAGGTCGCAGATACGGATACAAACATATGCAGTCCTGGATATTGCGGCCCCTTCCCCCATCCCAAACGGGTCGTAGCAGCGCGGCTCACACCGTGTGGCCTGCCAGCCCAGAAACATCCCACCCTCTTTGCGTCCCCAAGTCTCGTGTTGCTAGGTTGTGTCCTTGGCTACGGTCCGCTTACCGGTGGTCTAGGCCTGCTGGTCACATCCCTACACGTGTCATGATGAAAGTTCGCCATAGGCCAACAGCAAATAGATGTCCTTCCCTGGAGGGTAGGGGGGATGTTCAGGAAATGGTCCGTGATCCGAAGGGCAGGAGATCAGCTACAGGGATCCAGTGCGTCATTCTTCTGGGCCGTCAGGGCCGCCTCGGCGCTGCGGAGGTGGAGCAGCGTGCCCCCCTTCTAGGTTCTCTGCCGCCGGGTAGGGTCCGGTGGGGCAAGCCGGTGGGAATTCGAGAATCCAGTTCGGGATGTGGACATGTGGCAGTCCAGAGGACTGGAGAAATCGAGGTACATCATTGGGCCAGCGCAGCGTGTGCCAGCGGTTCTCAATCTTAGCTTGCAGGCTGAACGTGAAACCCCATTTGTAGGGAATCCGTTTTTCAAGCAGCATGCTTGTCAGAAGCTTCAGCGCCCTTCGGGCATCCATAGTGAGGGTCGACAGGTCTTGAAACAGCCAAACCTGGGTATCCAAGTAGGTAATTGTGCGCTGTGCTCTGGCTGCCCTCATTATGGCGTCTTTCTGCTGAAACGATGTAAGGCAGCATATTACGTCCCTAGGTAAGCCGTCTCTCCTGGGGCCCCGCAGTGCTCTGTGAGCACGTTCCATAGGTATGTCAACCGGTGAGTCTCCTCCAAGCAGTTGCGTGAAGAGGCCCAGCAGCAAGTCCCGGAGAGACTCATTGTCCGCTTCAGGGAGGCCCCGCACCCGTATATTGTTACGGCGGCCCCTATTGTCCAGGTCTTCGACCTGCCTACGCATTTCAAGCAGTATATTCCCCTGTCGCGTAGTCGCCAGGTCTGTGGCTTGTTGATGGTGGGATGAGTGGAGACGGTGTTCCTCCAAGTCGGTCACCCTCTGTTCCAGGACCATTAGGTCTCTACGCACCCCGGCAATCTCCTCCCGGATGATGGTGCGCAGCTCAGTGACCATGGCCGCTTTATCTCCCTGTGTAAGCATATTTGCCGATATAGCCGCCAAATCTCTGGACATCTGGGTTAAGGCATCGGCGTTGGGTGTTCCTTCCGCGGAGCCTGCCATGCTGCTAGTGCTCGGGGAGGGAGGGGAGGCGGCGCCATCTTGTCCGTGCCGCGTGTGCCTCTGAGGTGTTGCGGGGTGGACATAAAATCGTCCATGGGACCTAATTTAAGGTTCATGTGGGGAGTGGAAGGATGGTGGGGGGTGTTCCGTCTGGGTTTCCCCATGTGGACCGCGATTTCTGCTGTGAATTCGGGCTTATGCGGGTTGGGGCCTGGGAGCGAGTGCAGCGTGCGACTTACTCCATGAGCGGTCAAGCCAAGCCCCCCTTAACATAATGTTTATTCACCTTCATGCCTATTGCCTTACTCTTTCAGCAAAAAAATAAAAATAAATTAAAGGTTGCTAGACCCACTGGCTTACATCAACTTATGTTGAGCTGGAGCAGCTACATATGGATCGAAATCTGTCTCGTCACTGTTGAACCAACCAAACTTCAATCCATCTGGTCAGCTCAACATGCCAGTCTTGACCTGCAGACCGGGAACATCCCAAAGAAACTTCAGTTTGGGAGATGCTCTGCTAGCACTACACAGCCAGCCCACTGAGCCCAGTACTACTCCAGTCAGTCCTGACTCCTACCTTTTTTTTCACCGGCTGTCCCGGACCCGATCACAGCAGTCAGCAGGCTAGGTTTTCTCCTCCAGGTCCTCCTAGGTTTTCCTCCTGCAGCGTCTGTCACCACTGGCTCCCTCTCTCCTCTCTGGCCTGTGTCACCTGCCGCCACTGCCAGCTTCTTCTTGCTGCTGCCTGGGCTGGTCTGGTGTGGTTCTCTCCCGTGCTCAGCGCTGCGCTGGGCGGCCGCTGCACTGTCCCTCCCCAGATAGTCCCTCGCTCTCTTCGCACCCACCACACCGCACGCCAGGCACCCCCCCTCCACAGTGGGCGGCGACCCGGCGGCTCGGATCGGATTCGCACAGCCAGCACTGAAGAGAGAGTGAGTGAGCCAGGCAGGGGCAGAGAGCTGCGAGTGCGAGCGCGCCCCCCCAGATGTTGCGCCCGGTGCGGCCGCCCCCCCCTGCACCCCCCACGCTACGCCTCTGGTTGAGGTTAGTAGGGTAGCAAATATTATATACTCTGTCCTTGGGTTTTTACGCCCAAGATGCATTGTCTTGCACTTATTCACACTAAATGTCACTTGCTACAGCTCTGACTATTTAATAATAATATATATGTGAGATAATAGTAAGTGGTCTTGCCATGTAGGGATATAAATGCACCAATTTATATCAAAACGTTCAGCTATCCCTGCTGCCACTGTGATGTTTTGTACAAATCAGTCAATAATTCCTGTATAACGAAGTACTCTCTTTACTGATACATATATAACAGCATCTTCATATTGCAGCCATGTTACACAGGGTTTCTGCAGCCGCCATTTCAAATCCTTCGAACATTCCACCAACTGCCAACAGGAACTAATAGATTTCAAATAGAGCAGAGATTAAAAACAAACTGCTCCAAATTGCTCACTTCACTGGCGGTTGCTATCTTCAAACGGTCGTATTAAAAAAACTATAAATCCTACAGAGCTTTATAGTGTGAGAATCACAAGACCCAGACCTACATTTTGATGCATAGTATGTCTCTGAAATATTAAAAATGAAGGCACAGTCGCAGTTTAGATATTGCCCTTCAAATTTGAGGTGGCTAAAGTGGAGTTTTAATGAATGTCAATGGACTGTGTGAGTGCAAACAAATGGTCATATTGTGAAAACTATCAGGACTATGGCTTAGCCGTGGACATGTTTAGTGGCAGCAGGGATAGCTGAACATTTTGATATAAGATTTGTGTAGGTGGACTTGAAAATGAGGGAGTGGCGGCAGTTTAGAAATCATGTCCTGATTTTTCAGCTTTTGCCAGCTCCCACTCTAGTTTTGAACATTTCACCATTCATTCCTAAGGGACCAATTTCGCCACAAAAACGACGATATTTTGTGAACCATTCAACGAAACGTTCCACAAATAGCACACCAATCGGTTTATTACTGTCTATGTAGTGTAAAAGCTGTGGGTGGAGTTAGGGTGGTAAATTTGGCTTTAATAAGAATAATATATATGTGAGATAATACAGGGAGTGCAGAATTATTAGGCAAGTTGTATTTTTGAGGATTAATTTTATTATTGAACAACAACCATGTTCTCAATGAACCCAAAAAACTCATTAATATCAAAGCTGAATATTTTTGGAAGTAGTTTTTAGTTTGTTTTTAGTTTTAGCTATTTTAGGGGGATATCTGTGTGTGCAGGTGACTATTACTGTGCATAATTATTAGGCAACTTAACAAAAAACAAATATATACCCATTTCAATTATTTATTTTTACCAGTGAAACCAATATAACATCTCAACATTCACAAATATACATTTCTGACATTCAAAAACAAAACAAAAACAAATCAGTGACCAATATAGCCACCTTTCATTGCAAGGACACTCAAAAGCCTGCCATCCATGGATTCTGTCAGTGTTTTGATCTGTTCACCATCAACATTGCGTGCAGAAGCAACCACAGCCTCCCAGACACTGTGTGAGAGAGGTTTACTGTTTTCCCTCCTTGTAAATCTCACATTTGATGATGGACCACAGGTTCTCAATGGGGTTCAGATCAGGTGAACAAGGAGGCCATGTCATTAGATTTTCTTCTTTTATACCCTTTCTTGCCAGCCACGCTGTGGAGTACTTGGACGCGTGTGATGGAGCATTGTCCTGCATGAAAATCCTGTTTTTCTTGAAGGATGCAGACTTCTTCCTGTACCACTGCTTGAAGAAGGTGTCTTCCAGAAACTGGCAGTAGGACTGGGAGTTGAGCTTGACTCCATCCTCAACCCGAAAAGGCCCCACAAGCTCATCTTTGATGATACCAGCCCAAACCAGTACTCCACCTCCACCTTGCTGGTGTCTGAGTCGGACTGGAGCTCTCTGCCCTTTACCAATCCAGCCACGGGCCCATCCATCTGGCCCATCAAGACTCACTCTCATTTCATCAGTCCATAAAACCTTAGAAAAATCAGTCTTGAGATATTTCTTGGCCCAGTCTTGACGTTTCAGCTTGTGTGTCTTGTTCAGTGGTGGTCGTCTTTCAGCCTTTCTTACCTTGGCCATGTCTCTGAGTATTGCACACCTTGTGCTTTTGGGCACTCCAGTGATGTTGCAGCTCTGAAAATATGGCCAAACTGGTGGCAAGTGGCATCTTGGCAGCTGCACGCTTGACTTTTCTCAGTTCATGGGCAGTTATTTTGCGCCTTGGTTTTTCCACACGCTTCTTGCGACCCTGTTGACTATTTTGAATGAAACGCTTGATTGTTCGATGATCACGCTTCAGAAGCGTTGCAATTTTAAGAGTGCTGCATCCCTCTGCAAGATATCTCACTATTTTTTACTTTTCTGAGCCTGTCAAGTCCTTCTTTTGACCCATTTTGCCAAAAGAAAGGAAGTTGCCTAATAATTATGCACACCTGATATAGGGTGTTGATGTCATTAGACCACACCCCTTCTCATTACAGAGATGCACATCACCTAATATGCTTAATTGGTAGTAGGCTTTCGAGCCTATACAGCTTGGAGTAAGACAACATGCATAAAGAGGATGATGTGGTCAAAATACTCATTTGCCTAATAATTCTGCACTCCCTGTATTAAGTGGTCTTGCTATGCAAGAACACTTAAAGGACCACTATAGGCACCCAGACCACTTCAGCTCAATGAAGTGGTCTGGGTACCAGGTCCAGCTAGGATTAACCCTTTCTTCTATAAACATAGCAGTAACATTGACACCTGCTAGAGGCACTTCCGCGCTTCTCACTGTGATTTTCACAGTGATAAGACGCCAGCGTCCATAGGAAAGCATTGAGAATAGCGCGGCTATTGCATTCAGCCGATGACGACGACGAGGAGAGGAGGAGGAGAGTCCCCCGCCCGGCGCTGGAGAAAGAGGTACATTTAACCCCTTCCACCCCCTAGAGCCCGGTGGGGGCACCCTCAGGGCACTATAGTGGTTCTTTAATAAATGTATAAGCTGCGGCGGGAGAACAGATAAGCACCTTGAATAAAATAATAGAATAATTGATAGAGTCAGAAAAGGACCGGTTATATGGGCAGGTGATTTTAAAATGGTAATGGAAGCTAGCCTAGATAAAATGTTACCAAGGGGCTCTGAATTATCACAAGAGGTAGTTAAACAGGCACAAAGCCTCAATAGATTTGTTAGAAGAAATGGTCTCCACGATGTATGACGCACTTTCCATCCAGATCAAAGAGACTTTACACATTGGTCAAGGGTACATAATTCTTAATCCTGGATAAACCTGGTCCTCTGTTAACCTATATCCTTACAGAAGATAAATAAAATCGGCTTTATTGAAATAACTTGGTCAGATCATAATGCTATTTATTGGGATTTAAAGATCCAAGGAAAGAAAGGCCCCATACAACCTGGAGACTCAATGAGACCCTTTTGGAGTCGGATGATAACTGTAAATATTTGAAAGAAAAAACTAAATTTTTTTTCGATGAAAACATGACCCCAGATACTTTGCTTGAAAAAATATGTTGTACTTATAAATTTGTGGCATGGGGCCATCTGATCCAAATGGGTTCTAGAGCAAAACGAGAAAAAGGTTTAACCATAGCAGATCTGCATATTGCCCTTTCAGTAGAAAAGGAGAAAAATAAGGAAAATCCTTCTGAAGAAATAGCTTCTCGGATTGGTAACATCAAGGAAGAAATAAATCAAAGACTTTTAGATAATGTTAACCCCTTAACGCCGTTACGGCGTTCTATGCCGTCGCGGCTTTAAAGGGCTTTAAAGCCGTTGCGGCGGCATAGAACGCCGTAACGGCTTGCAGCCCCAGGAGCAGAGGTGTACTCACCTCCGCCGCGATCCTCTTCTGGGGGGCTGTCTGAGAGCCCAGGCAGCCCCCCTCCGGCAAATGAGGCCCCTGGGGGCCATGTGATCGCTCTCAAAGAGCGATCACATGGCCTCCTATAGCTGGCTATGGATCTGCCAGCAGGGGGACTGTCTAAAATATTAGACAGTCCCCCTGCTGGTAGGTAGTGTAAAAAAAAAAATATTAAAATGTTCTATAATAAATTAAATGCCTTTTTATATATATAATATGTATATATATTATATATATAATATATATACATATTATATATATGTAACGTCATACGTAATGTATTTTAATATTAATATTAGTATATATATTAATATTAAAATACACTTAGAATGACGTTACATAAATATAATATGTATATATATTATATATATAATAGATCTACATATATATATTATATATATATATACGCATAATTACAATAATAAATAAATAAAATAATTACATAAATAAATAAAATATTGAAACAAAATATAAAATTAATTATATATTCATATGTAATTTCATTCTAACTGTATTTTGTTATTAATATATATATATTGGAAACAGAATACACTTAGAATGACATTCTATATATATCTATCTATATATAAAATACAAATAACCGCAAATATATATAGAGAGATAAATACATATAATTACATAAAAGATTACATTAGTATACACGTAGAATTGATATACCTATAAATGCATATATATTAAAATTCTACGTGTATATTTAAGTAATTTTTTAACATAATTATGTCATTTGATTAATTAAAATTTGATTGACATGCCTGACAACACAGGGAGAAAGTGCAGAGAATTTAATTCGCAAGCACTATATTAGACCCTGTAACTCTCCAAGACACCATAAAACCTGTACATAGGGGGTACTGTTTTACGCGGGAGACTTCGCTGAACTCAAATATTAGTGTTTAAAACTGGTAAATTGTATTACAACGATGATATTTTTAGTAAAAGTTACGTTATTTGCATTTTTTACAAACAAACGGCACTTTTATGGACTATATTATTGTTGTAATATGTTTTACTGTTTTAAAACACTAATATTTGTGTTTAGTGAAATCTCCCGAGAATAACAGTACCCCCCATGTACAGGTTTTATGGTGTTTTGGAAAGTTAGAGAGTCACATATAAGGCTTGCATTTCATTTTTTTTACATTGAAATTTGCCAGATTAGTTATGTTGCCTTTGAGACCGTATGGTAGCCCAGGAATAAGAATTACCCCCATGATGGCATACCATTTGCAAAAGTAGACAACCCAAGGTATTGCAAATGGGGTATGTCCAGTAATTTTTAGTAGCCACTTAGTCACAAACACTGGCCAAATATTAGTTTTTTGCTTTTTTCACACAAAAACAAATATGAACGCTAACTTTGGCCAGTGTTTGTGACTAAGTGGCTACTAAAAAAAACTAAACATACCCCACGTTCAATACCTTGGGTTGTCTACTTTTTCAAATGGTATGCCATTATGGGGGTAATTCTCATTCCTGGGCTACCACACCGTCTCAAAGGTAACATTACTAATCTGGCAAATTTCAATTTGAAAATGGAACGTTCTATATTTGACCCTGTAACTTTCCAAAACACCATAAAACCTGTTAATGGGGGGTACTGTTGTACTCGTGAGACATCGCTGATTACAAATATGTGCATTTTGTTGCAGTAAAACCTAACAGTATTATGACATTTACAGCTAAAATGTGAGGCGGAACTACAAATTTAAAAAAAAAAAAAAAAATTCTCACAGTTTTTTTTATTTTATTCATAATAAATTGTTTCATATACAAATATTTTATATGAAATGAAAGCCCTGTTTCTCCTGAACAAAATGATATATAATAAGTGTGGGTGCATTTAATATGAAAGAGGGGAACTACGGGTGAACAGACATATAGCGCAAATTCCAGTTTTTGTTTACGTTTTGTTTTGATCAGAACGTGTACTATTGACTCCGTCCTGAAGGGGTTAAGGATGCCTTAACAAAGATCAATCAGACCTATTATCTTCAAGGAAACAAAGCAGATAAAATCTTGACGGCCAAATTAAAAAAGCGTACTGCCACTCAAGGAATCTATAAAATATCCAATGAAGGGGAAACCATAGATTCACCAACCCAAAAATGGGGAGGCGTTAGATCTTTTTACCAGAATATGTATAATTTAAAAACTTGTAAGACAAATTCCGAGATCCAAGAATATCTAGAGAAATGTGGTTTATCTACCCTTACAGAGGATCAAATTAGAAATGTAAATCAACCAATAATGGAAGAAGAAGTGGGGTTAGCCATAGAAAAAAATAAAAAAAAAATAAAGCCCCTGGTCCAGATCTTGTAAAATTATTTAATTTATTTTCAGACAGTAGCAAAATTGGAGCTGAATTACTTCAGGCAAATATAATACCTATATTAAAAAATAATAAAGATCCTTCCCAGATAGAAAACTATCGCCCCATTTCACTTATTAATGCTGATATAAAACTATACTCTGCAGTTTTAGCAGACAGATTGAAATCTGTAATTCCATCTCTAATCCATCCTGAACAAACAGGTTTTGCAATGGGAAGATATCCTTCTGATAATATTCGTAGAGTGGCAGACTTGATTGATTTAACTAGCAGAAGGACCGATCAGACTATCTTACTTTCACTTCACGCGAATAAAGTCTTTTATCGTGTAAATTGGACCTTTATTTTCCATACATTAATGAACAGAGGCTTCAACGGCTGGATCCTCCAGGCAATATCTGCTTTCTATACTAACCCCTCAGGTAGGATTATTGGTTCAGATATGACTTCTTTTTGGTTTAGGGTTCGAAATGGAACTAGGCAGGGCTCCCTTCTCTCCCCTATGCTATATATTCTTACTTTGGAACCCCTCTCCCTATATATAAGAATGAATAAAAAAATCAAGGGAATTTAATTTGATCATAATAACATTAACAGATCCTGAAAAGTCTATAAATCGTCTCCTTAAAGAATTATAAATATATCATAATGTCACGACTAGTAATGTGGTCCAGCACGCAGAAACTATGTAAACATATACATAAGTAAGAAAAGGAAAATAATAGGATAGAGCGTAAACCGGACCTTAGAATGGCCGGACTAATACGCTAGAGACAGAGAATGGTCAAAGGGAAAGCCGAGGTCAAGGAAGCCAGAAAATACTCAATACCGATAAAACAAGCCAAGTCAGGGAAACCAGAGATCAGAATAACCAGGGAAACGCCAAGGATCAGGATACCAGGAAATCAGAAACACAGAATCAGCACTTTCAGGAAACCAGGAAACTGAAACCACGACATGGCAAAGTAATGGGGAAAGCTAGGGGTTTAAATACCCCTCTCTAGGCTATGATTGGTCAGAGGGCGACCTCTGACCCCAAAACGTGCGTGTGCGTTGACGTCGTGACGTCACGCACACGTTGGTATAATTCTCGGGGGCAGGGCTAGCAATAGACGCGACCACGCGGTCGGCGCCATCTTGGATCTGGGCGCGATGCCCGGAAGAACTACGTGCGCGGTTCCCGGCTCGCCAACGAGCAGGTAAGCTCGTGTAGTCGGAGCGGTCGTGCCGGTCGGGCACGACCGTGAGGCTCGGCGGGCCGGTGACCGCAACAGTACCCCCCACTCGAAGACCGAGCACCGGGCGGGAAGGACCCGGCTTAAGAGGAAAGCGGTTGTGAAACGACCGGATAAGACGGGGCGCATGGACCCGGTCAGCAGGAACCCAACAACGTTCCTCAGGACCATAACCCTTCCAGTCAACGAGATAGGACAAGACACCTCTGGATAATTTGGAGTCCATGATAGAATGGACTTCGTATTCTTCTTGATCACCCACTACCAAGGGCGGAGGAGGAGTGGATACCCTGGTGTAGCGATTGCAAGTAAGGGGCTTGAGCAGAGACACATGGAAAGTATTCGCTATTCTCATATGAGCCGGTAGTGCCAAAGAATAGGTCACTGGATTAATACGTTGGGTAACTCGAAAGGGACCAATGTACCGAGGGGCAAATTTCATGGATGGGACCTTAAGCTTGATATGTCTTGTGGAGAGCCACACCCTGTCACCTGGAAGATAGACAGGATTAGCGCCCCGTTTCTTGTCAGCTTGGACCTTTGCTCGGAATGAGGCTTTTTGCAGAGCTGAATGGACGGAATCCCAGGTATCATGAATCGATTCTAAACGGGTGTTCAAAGCGGGGATATCTGTGTCTGAGAATGCAGAAGGTAAAACAGTGGGGTGATAACCCTGATTAACAAAGAATGGACTGTGATTAGAAGATTCATGAGTGGCATTGTTTCTGGCGAACTCAGCCATGGGTAAGAGCTCATACCAGTTAGATTGATTGGCATTTATAAAGCAACGTAAATAAGCTTCTAAAGACTGATTCGCGCTCTCTGCTGCTCCATTAGTTTGAGGGTGATATGCTGACGAAAAGGAGAGTTCGACGCCCAATTGTTTGCAAAAGGAACGCCAAAACCTAGAAACAAACTGGGTACCTCTGTCAGATACTATGTTTTTGGGTACACCGTGCAACCGAAAGATCTCTCTCAAGAATATTTGAACTAGATCTTGGGCAGATGGTAATTTTTTAAGTGGGACGAAATGTGCCATCTTCGTGAATCTATCAATAACCATAAGAACTGTATTAAACCCGTTAGAACTGGGTAGATCCACAATGAAATCCATGGCCAAGTGGGTCCATGGAGCACTAGGTATGGGCAGTGGTTGTAACAGTCCAGGAGGTGACCTAGGAGGAACTTTAGAAACGGCACATATTTGACATGCCCCAACATAATCTTTGATATCGTTTCTAAGAGCAGGCCACCAAAATCTCCTGGAGACGGCTGAGAGAGTTTTATGGACTCCAGGATGGCCCGCTGTGAGGTTGTCATGGAACAAATCTAGTACCTTCTTTCGAAACTGAGGTGACACATACAGTTTGTCCGGAGGTTTTCCCACAGGTGCCTGAGTTTGATCTGCTATTATGGCACAGAAGAGTGGAGAAGACACTTCGGAAACAGTAGTGGCAATGAGGCATTCAGGAGGTACAATAGGATATATCACCTGTTCTGGTACTTCATCTGTCTCAAACTGCCGAGAAAGTGCATCTGCCTTGGTGTTTTTAGTACCAGGCCTGTACGTAATTACGAAATTGAATCGGGAGAGGAACAATGACCACCTAGCCTGACGAGAGGACAGTCTCTTAGCGTCCCCAATATAAGCCAAATTCTTATGATCAGTAAAGATCAAAAGTGGCTCTTTGGAACCTTCCAAGAGATGCCTCCATTCCTTAAGGGCAAGTACAATGGCCAAAAGTTCCCTATTCCCTATGTCGTAATTCCTCTCTGCAGGTGTGAGTTTGCGAGAGTAAAATCCACAGGGATGTAAAGGCGTATCAGGACTTTCTCTTTGAGACAGAATGGCTCCAACTCCTGTTTCTGATGCATCCACCTCGAGGATAAATGGTTTGGATGGATCAGGATGGGTCAGGACAGGTGCTGAGGAAAATAAAAATTTTAATTGTTCAAATGCCTCTCTTGCTTCTTTGGGCCAAGATATACAATTTGCTCCTTTTTTTGTTAAATTGGTTATAGGGGAAATCACGGAGGAAAATCCCCTTATGAATTTGCGGTAGTAATTTGCAAAACCTATAAAGCGTTGAGTAGCTTTAAGGCCCTTGGGTAATGGCCACTGTAAGACTGCCTCCAGTTTGCGAGGATCCATCTGGAAACCAGACGGAGATATAACGTATCCAAGGAATTGTATCTCCGTTTGGTCAAACTGGCATTTTTCCAGTTTACAGTAAAGGCCGTTTTGTAACAGGGTTTTCAGTACAATTCTCACATGATCGTGATGTGTCTCTAGATCTGGGGAATAGATGAGAATGTCGTCCAAATACACTAGAACGAACATGTGAAGGTACTCTCTTAGGACATCGTTAATAAAATCCTGGAATACCGCTGGAGCGTTACATAATCCAAACGGCATAACCAGGTATTCGTAATGTCCCATTCTGGTGTTAAATGCGGTCTTCCATTCGTGACCGTCCTTAATCCTGACTAGATTGTATGCACTTCGGAGATCGAGCTTGGTAAAGACTCGAGCTCCCTTCAATCTGTCAAATAGCTCTGATATAAGGGGAATAGGGTAGGCGTTTTTAATGGTAATCCTATTCAAACCCCTATAATCAATACAAGGGCGTAGGTCTCCTTCTTTTTTAGAGACAAAGAAGAATCCAGCCCCGGCTGGTGAGGAGGACCTACGGATATGACCCTTTCTGAGAGCATCCTTAATATATTCCTCCAAACAAAGATTTTCCTGGGGGGACAAGGCATAGATTCCTCCCTTGGGAGGCATAGTCCCTGGTAATAAGTTTATAGTACAGTCATAAGGTCTATGAGGAGGTAACCCTTCTGACTGGACCTTGTTAAATACCTCTTTCAAATCCATATACTGCTGTGGAATTTGTGTGGTCAAGGGAGGTGTAACAGGAACATTGATGGTGCAAATAGGTTGTGGGATTTGCTTAAAGCAAACACCTTTGCATCTCTCACCCCAACTCACAATCTCTCCTTCAATCCAATCCAAACGTGGATTGTGTTTCAGGAGCCAAGGAAAACCGAGTATTATCGGCACTGTAGGTGAAGATATAATTTGAAAGGTCATTTCTTCAGAATGGAGAATACCCACTGAAATAGTGATTGGCAGAGTTTCGTGTGTGATGAAAGGCTGGGTAAGAGGCCTTCCATCAATGGCCTCGACTGCTATAGGTTTCTCTTTATGTCTTAAGGGCATGAGATGTTTTGCAGAGAATTCTTTGTCTAGGAAATTCTCCGCTGCCCCAGAGTCAATCATAGCCTCACACTGAACAGTAGTGTTCTTGAAAGATAAGGTTACTTTGACAAGGAAACGGTTCTTAGTCAATTTAGGGGACATATACATCACACCTAAGGTCGGTCCCCGTACGTGCCTTAGGTGTGCAAGTTTTCCGGCCGAACCGGGCATGACGATCTTAGATGTCCCTTCTTGCCACAATACATACATAACCCCTCGTTACGTCTGTGTTGTCTCTCTGCCTCAGTGAGTTTAGCGCTACCCAATTGCATGGGTTCAGGTTCCGGAAGAGGAGTTTGGCTACTCACCACTGGGTTAGAGAAACGAGGGGCTATGGACAAATTAGAACGTCTGTTACGTTGTTTGTTTTTCTCTCTCTCTCTGAGCCGGTTATCAATGTCTATCATGTATGCAATAAACTCGTTAAGATTAACCGGAAGGTCTCTAGCTGCAGTCTCATCTTGTATACTCTCAGCTAGACCCTCAGAGAAAGCAGCCACCAGACCACTATTGGTCCAATCAACCTCAGATGCTAATGTCCTGAACTCTATTGCATAATCGGCTACAGAACGACTGCCTTGCTTGATTCTCATAAGGGCTTTGGCAGCGTTCTTCTCCCTGCCTTTAGGTTCAAACGTAGCCTTAAAGGCCGTAAGAAAAGTATTGTAATCACGGGCTACTGCGTCACCACTTTCCCATAAGGGGTTAGCCCAGGTTAAGGCCTTTCCTGTTAATTGGTTCATCAGATAGCCAATTTTCGATCTATCTGTTGGGAATGAACCTGGGGAGGCCTCAAAGTGGTATTCAATTTGGTTTAAAAAACCTCTGAATTCCTTGGAATCACCTCCATAGCGAGGGGGCGGTGACAAGGTTATGGACGGTGGTTTATGTGGTACGGGAACCACTACAGGTGGCGGAACCACAGGTGGTACCGGAGGAACCTCTAAATAGGCAGTCCTCTGGAGCAAGGTCTGAAATGCCTGGGCAAATTGGTCTAACCTGTGGTCCATATCCTCCACCCTACTCTCACATGCGATCATATGCTTGCATAGTTCTGCAGGATCCATGGCCATGTCGTAATGTCACGACTAGTAATGTGGTCCAGCACGCAGAAACTATGTAAACATATACATAAGTAAGAAAAGGAAAATAATAGGATAGAGCGTAAACCGGACCTTAGAATGGCCGGACTAATACGCTAGAGACAGAGAATGGTCAAAGGGAAAGCCGAGGTCAAGGAAGCCAGAAAATACTCAATACCGATAAAACAAGCCAAGTCAGGGAAACCAGAGATCAGAATAACCAGGGAAACGCCAAGGATCAGGATACCAGGAAATCAGAAACACAGAATCAGCACTTTCAGGAAACCAGGAAACTGAAACCACGACATGGCAAAGTAATGGGGAAAGCTAGGGGTTTAAATACCCCTCTCTAGGCTATGATTGGTCAGAGGGCGACCTCTGACCCCAAAACGTGCGTGTGCATTGACGTCGTGACGTCACGCACACGTTGGTATAATTCTCGGGGGCGGGGCTAGCAATAGACGCGACCACGCGGTCGGCGCCATCTTGGATCTGGACGCGATGCCCGGAAGAACTACGTGCGCGGTTCCCGGCTCGCCAACGAGCAGGTAAGCTCGTGTAGTCGGAGCGGTCGTGCCGGTCGGGCACGACCGTGAGGCTCGGCGGGCCGGTGACCGCAACACATAATATGTCAAACTATAAGCTTAATGCATCTAAATCAATTATTATGAGTTGGAACCTAAACAAGGCTACCAAAGATATACTTAAGAGAGAATATACCTTTAAGTGGGAAATAGATAGCACTGAGTATTTGGGTATAATCCTTACCCCTCAGGCAAAAAATTTAATTAAGGCCAATTGGGAAGCACTGTTAAATCAGACTACTCAATGCTGGAATGCTCAATGAGTGGAAGTCTCTGGAACTCTCATGGCTGGGACGTATTAATGTCATAAAATCTTATGTGCTTCCAATTTAGAATTATCTCTTTGTTTACATGTTTACTGTCACGTATTCATCCGCTTATAAAAATGTGGTTAATGGCATTTACTGTCCACATAGGAAAAGTTGTGCCGAGCAGCAACCAAATCCACAGAAGGGTTAATGCTGAGCAGCAATTATGCAAATGAGAACCTGGTAACTGCCTTTGGGGTCAAAGGCCGGTTACAGCTTATCAGATCTACAGGAGGGGTATTTAGGCCCAGTTCTCATCCTGCTCAGTGCCCTGTCGTGGTTTCCCTTGTGGTTGTTATTCTGGTTATTTGACTTTGGCTTTTGACTTCCCTGTTTTCTGGCATCCCTGACTCCTGGCTTTTCCTTATCGTTGTGTCTCTTTCTGTATCCCTTGACCTTGGCTATTCCTGACTATTCTTTGGTACGTTAGTCCGGCCATTCTAAGGTCCGGTATACGTTACCTATCAGTCCTCTGTGTTACACAATTCTACGTGCTGGATCATTCTGTAATCCTGACATTTATATAGATCGAATTTACTTAAAATTCAAAGAACATTTTCTGCTTATATATCCAAGGGGAAAAAGCCAAGAATAAAAAAGATATTGGAAAAAAGCATAGATAAAGGCCGACTAGCCATCCCCAATATTAAAAAATATCATGATGCTGCTATTCTTAAACACATCTCTAAGTGGTTTAAAACAGAATCTAAAGACTCTTGGTATGATCTTGAAAAATTTATGCTGGGAATATCGGACCTTTCCCTTCTATTGTGGATTAATCCTAAAAAACTGGGCATTGATGGGATCTTAGATAATAAAGCTGGGAAACACTATTTTACTTATCAAATTCTAACGTTCTGGTCCAGATTCAAGATAGAATACAATTTATCATGGGATAAGAGCAGTATGAGCCTTCTGGAATATAATATGGAAGAAATCAATTTATCTATATGGAAAAAGAATGGTATAAATGCTTGGATGGATATGGATATTTTAAATGGCTCTCATATTAAACCTTTTCATGAATTAGCTCTTGAATCTCATCTACCCTCAAAAGAAGTTTTCTCTTATATCAGAATCAAAAGTTACTTGAGAAATTTTATATGTAAAAAAGACAATGAAATTACAGGATTGGAGTCTTTATTAAAATACAGAGATAATATTAGAACTTTGATGAAAAGTCCCATTTTTGACGATGAAGACTTATCTATAACAGATCCAGTTATTAGTATTATAAATAATTGGAAAAGTGATCTTGAAATAGAGATTCAAATTCTGGACTGGTATAAGATTATACACTGTCTTAATCTCATAGAGCTTCAATATAAGATATTAACTAAATGGCATTTGGTCCCAAATAAAATCAACAATATGTTCCCCACATATTCCTCTCTTTGCTGGCGCTGTAACCATCTAGAAGGTTATTATATCCATATCTGGTGGAACTGTCAGAAATTAAAACCCTTTCGGAATTAACATATAATATATTAGAAAACCTTATGGGTATCCATATTTCTCCCAAAATTGCTTTATTACACCTTGACTGGCCTAAATTCTCAAAAAAGATGGATATATAGCTACTCATATTTTGATAGCTGCAAAAAATGCATTGTAAATCTTTGGAAACAGAGGGAGCCTCCAACGTGGGCAATATTTAAAACACAAATCTCCTTCCAATTAAAGATGGAGAGAGAACCCCTACCTATAATTAAATATGGATGGAATATATGGAACAACTTTATCCAAGAAGCTTAAGTATATATATTATAAAACAACGAGAATCCCCTGAATGGATCTATATCAGTCTTATTTAGCATCTAGGTGCTCCCCCCTCATCTCTCCATTTCTCCTTCTTTTATGGCTAACACTTACCCGGCCGGGGAGGAAGGCCTGCGAGGGAGCTCAGTTGTCACTGCTCCCTCGCGTCGTCTGTAGTGAAGCCAGGTGCCGGAATATGACGTCATATTCCGGCACCACTAAATCGCGCAAGGGAGCAGTGAGGAGCAGCTAGAAGACCCCCACTGAACCCTAGGGAGATGCCCCACATCGGCTCCAAAAGGTAAGGAGCAATAAAGAAAAGAATGTGTTAAGTGTGTGAGTGTCTGTCAGTGTGTGTCTGTGTGTGTGTGTGTGTGTGTGTCTGTCTGTCTGTCAGTGAGTATGTGTGTGTCTCTGTCAGTGAATATGTGTGTGTGTCTGTCAGTGTGTGTGTCTGACAGTAAGTATGTGTGTGTGTGTGTGTGTGTGTGTGTGTCTGTCTGTGTGTCTATCAGCAAGTATGTGTGTGTCTGTCAGTGAGTATGTGTGTATGTCTGTCAGTGTGTCTTTGTCAGTGAGTGTGTGTCTGCCTGAGTATGTGTGTGTGTCAGTGTGTCTGTGTGCGTGTGTGTCTGTCAGTGTGTGAGTATGTGTGTGTCTGTCAGTGAGTATGTGTGTGTGTCAGCGGGAGGATCAGATTTGGCACAAGGTGGTAGAGGGGGGTGCTGTGATTTAGTAGAGGGGGACGACAGGGATTTAGTAGAGGGGGGATGACTGGGATTTAGTTTATATTATACTTTTTAAACTAAACCTACCTTTCTATGAAAATTTAAGGTATTTTTTTTTTTGCGTCCCACATAAACTTGTTTATGTGGCCCGTGCCAGACTTTGAGTTTGACATGCTTGATTTACATTATACATTATACCTTGTCAAGCATACCAAACTGGCTGCTGCACATACATGTTTTGTTTGCAGCAGCAGTCTCACTGATATTATGACCCCTAGTGAATAATATAAGGCATTACACATAGGAATTAGCATATACTTTTCGATTCACTGTTTTTTTTATATATTTTTTATTTTGAATTTCCTTTTATTATATGCCATATTAAGTAGTAATAATGAGAAGATAAGATTTTGCATCGAAAAATTGTCAGGACGGTATAAATAGGTACTGAAACCTAAATAGCTGGATACTCAAAGAATGAGACTAAAGGGGGGAAAGTGACCTATCTAGGCAGTAGCCTTCTAGGGGTTATCCCTTATATATTGGTAAGGAAGGGGTGCTAACCAGTGCAGCAACCTCTATAGGGTGGAACACAAAATGCAAAGAAACCAATAGACACCCAAATCAATGAAAAGAATAAGTGTATTTATATTTAAGGAAGACAGTTAAAATACAAACACAGATAGCTGAATGTAGGAGAAGGGTCTCTGGATAAAGGCAAGGCAGAACAGGACAGGCCTCTGGATACAGGGAACTCAGGTTAGAGGATTAGACCAACAACATAACATTAATGTACTGGCAAAAGGAAATGGTGAGGCTCAACTAAATAGGGAGAAGTTAATCACAAAGTAAGGCCAGCTGGTAACAGTGAGATATCTCAGTCTGGGTGCAGCGGCCTGGAATAGCACCATATACATGTAGTGGCACTGTGAGGCACTGCACCAGACTGAGCATAAACCAAACCGTGACATATATACATTACTACACTACAATTGTTTTCAGAAGTGTACTCCATAACTGAACACCACTAACAAATTGCCTCCAAAAATTTAAAAAGCAACATTTAGAGTTAATTTAAACCTTTTATTGACTTATAAACACAAAAGTAAAAGAAAAATACCATGAATGTGCACGGTAACATAAAGTGCAACACTTTTCATATATTTATGTGTTGTAATGTGTATATATAAGGGTTAACCCTTTAAAGATTTTTGTTTGGATAGGTCACTTTGCCTCCTTTAGAACTTATTCCTTGCAAAATGTCCTTAAATGAAGTGATTTGTTTGACAATAGATAGGTTCATTCACCTCAGAATTCCTTTAAACAGGGTGTAAAGGCAAGCAATAACCCCCCTCTTTTTCAAGGGTCTAAAAGTAATTGACAGTTGCTGTTTCATTTACAGGTGTGGGCTATTCCTATTTTATTTCTTCATCAGTTAAGCAGATGAAAGACCTGGAGTTGATTCCAGGTGTGGCATTTGCATTTGAAAGCTATTGTTGTGAACCCACAACATGTGGTCAAAGGAGCTCTGGGAACAGGCCTTCATTAGGCTGCAAAAACGAAATTAGAATTAGAATTATCTCTTTGTTTACATGTTTACTGTCACGTATTCATCCGCTTATAAAAATGTGGTTAATGGCATTTACTGTCCACATAGGAAAAGTTGTGCCGAGCAGCAACCAAATCCACAGAAGGGTTAATGCTGAGCAGCAATTATGCAAATGAGAACCTGGTAACTGCCTTTGGGGTCAAAGGCCGGTTACAGCTTATCAGATCTACAGGAGGGGTATTTAGGCCCAGTTCTCATCCTGCTCAGTGCCCTGTCGTGGTTTCCCTTGTGGTTGTTATTCTGGTTATTTGACTTTGGCTTTTGACTTCCCTGTTTTCTGGCATCCCTGACTCCTGGCTTTTCCTTATCGTTGTGTCTCTTTCTGTATCCCTTGACCTTGGCTATTCCTGACTATTCTTTGGTACGTTAGTCCGGCCATTCTAAGGTCCGGTATACGTTACCTATCAGTCCTCTGTGTTACACAATTCTACGTGCTGGATCATTCTGTAATCCTGACATTTATATAGATCGAATTTACTTAAAATTCAAAGAACATTTTCTGCTTATATATCCAAGGGGAAAAAGCCAAGAATAAAAAAGATATTGGAAAAAAGCATAGATAAAGGCCGACTAGCCATCCCCAATATTAAAAAATATCATGATGCTGCTATTCTTAAACACATCTCTAAGTGGTTTAAAACAGAATCTAAAGACTCTTGGTATGATCTTGAAAAATTTATGCTGGGAATATCGGACCTTTCCCTTCTATTGTGGATTAATCCTAAAAAACTGGGCATTGATGGGATCTTAGATAATAAAGCTGGGAAACACTATTTTACTTATCAAATTCTAACGTTCTGGTCCAGATTCAAGATAGAATACAATTTATCATGGGATAAGAGCAGTATGAGCCTTCTGGAATATAATATGGAAGAAATCAATTTATCTATATGGAAAAAGAATGGTATAAATGCTTGGATGGATATGGATATTTTAAATGGCTCTCATATTAAACCTTTTCATGAATTAGCTCTTGAATCTCATCTACCCTCAAAAGAAGTTTTCTCTTATATCAGAATCAAAAGTTACTTGAGAAATTTTATATGTAAAAAAGACAATGAAATTACAGGATTGGAGTCTTTATTAAAATACAGAGATAATATTAGAACTTTGATGAAAAGTCCCATTTTTGACGATGAAGACTTATCTATAACAGATCCAGTTATTAGTATTATAAATAATTGGAAAAGTGATCTTGAAATAGAGATTCAAATTCTGGACTGGTATAAGATTATACACTGTCTTAATCTCATAGAGCTTCAATATAAGATATTAACTAAATGGCATTTGGTCCCAAATAAAATCAACAATATGTTCCCCACATATTCCTCTCTTTGCTGGCGCTGTAACCATCTAGAAGGTTATTATATCCATATCTGGTGGAACTGTCAGAAATTAAAACCCTTTCGGAATTAACATATAATATATTAGAAAACCTTATGGGTATCCATATTTCTCCCAAAATTGCTTTATTACACCTTGACTGGCCTAAATTCTCAAAAAAGATGGATATATAGCTACTCATATTTTGATAGCTGCAAAAAATGCATTGTAAATCTTTGGAAACAGAGGGAGCCTCCAACGTGGGCAATATTTAAAACACAAATCTCCTTCCAATTAAAGATGGAGAGAGAACCCCTACCTATAATTAAATATGGATGGAATATATGGAACAACTTTATCCAAGAAGCTTAAGTATATATATTATAAAACAACGAGAATCCCCTGAATGGATCTATATCAGTCTTATTTAGCATCTAGGTGCTCCCCCCTCATCTCTCCATTTCTCCTTCTTTTATGGCTAACACTTACCCGGCCGGGGAGGAAGGCCTGCGAGGGAGCTCAGTTGTCACTGCTCCCTCGCGTCGTCTGTAGTGAAGCCAGGTGCCGGAATATGACGTCATATTCCGGCACCACTAAATCGCGCAAGGGAGCAGTGAGGAGCAGCTAGAAGACCCCCACTGAACCCTAGGGAGATGCCCCACATCGGCTCCAAAAGGTAAGGAGCAATAAAGAAAAGAATGTGTTAAGTGTGTGAGTGTCTGTCAGTGTGTGTCTGTGTGTGTGTGTGTGTGTGTGTCTGTCTGTCTGTCAGTGAGTATGTGTGTGTCTCTGTCAGTGAATATGTGTGTGTGTCTGTCAGTGTGTGTGTCTGACAGTAAGTATGTGTGTGTGTGTGTGTGTGTGTGTGTGTCTGTCTGTGTGTCTATCAGCAAGTATGTGTGTGTCTGTCAGTGAGTATGTGTGTATGTCTGTCAGTGTGTCTTTGTCAGTGAGTGTGTGTCTGCCTGAGTATGTGTGTGTGTCAGTGTGTCTGTGTGCGTGTGTGTCTGTCAGTGTGTGAGTATGTGTGTGTCTGTCAGTGAGTATGTGTGTGTGTCAGCGGGAGGATCAGATTTGGCACAAGGTGGTAGAGGGGGGTGCTGTGATTTAGTAGAGGGGGACGACAGGGATTTAGTAGAGGGGGGATGACTGGGATTTAGTTTATATTATACTTTTTAAACTAAACCTACCTTTCTATGAAAATTTAAGGTATTTTTTTTTTTGCGTCCCACATAAACTTGTTTATGTGGCCCGTGCCAGACTTTGAGTTTGACATGCTTGATTTACATTATACATTATACCTTGTCAAGCATACCAAACTGGCTGCTGCACATACATGTTTTGTTTGCAGCAGCAGTCTCACTGATATTATGACCCCTAGTGAATAATATAAGGCATTACACATAGGAATTAGCATATACTTTTCGATTCACTGTTTTTTTTATATATTTTTTATTTTGAATTTCCTTTTATTATATGCCATATTAAGTAGTAATAATGAGAAGATAAGATTTTGCATCGAAAAATTGTCAGGACGGTATAAATAGGTACTGAAACCTAAATAGCTGGATACTCAAAGAATGAGACTAAAGGGGGGAAAGTGACCTATCTAGGCAGTAGCCTTCTAGGGGTTATCCCTTATATATTGGTAAGGAAGGGGTGCTAACCAGTGCAGCAACCTCTATAGGGTGGAACACAAAATGCAAAGAAACCAATAGACACCCAAATCAATGAAAAGAATAAGTGTATTTATATTTAAGGAAGACAGTTAAAATACAAACACAGATAGCTGAATGTAGGAGAAGGGTCTCTGGATAAAGGCAAGGCAGAACAGGACAGGCCTCTGGATACAGGGAACTCAGGTTAGAGGATTAGACCAACAACATAACATTAATGTACTGGCAAAAGGAAATGGTGAGGCTCAACTAAATAGGGAGAAGTTAATCACAAAGTAAGGCCAGCTGGTAACAGTGAGATATCTCAGTCTGGGTGCAGCGGCCTGGAATAGCACCATATACATGTAGTGGCACTGTGAGGCACTGCACCAGACTGAGCATAAACCAAACCGTGACATATATACATTACTACACTACAATTGTTTTCAGAAGTGTACTCCATAACTGAACACCACTAACAAATTGCCTCCAAAAATTTAAAAAGCAACATTTAGAGTTAATTTAAACCTTTTATTGACTTATAAACACAAAAGTAAAAGAAAAATACCATGAATGTGCACGGTAACATAAAGTGCAACACTTTTCATATATTTATGTGTTGTAATGTGTATATATAAGGGTTAACCCTTTAAAGATTTTTGTTTGGATAGGTCACTTTGCCTCCTTTAGAACTTATTCCTTGCAAAATGTCCTTAAATGAAGTGATTTGTTTGACAATAGATAGGTTCATTCACCTCAGAATTCCTTTAAACAGGGTGTAAAGGCAAGCAATAACCCCCCTCTTTTTCAAGGGTCTAAAAGTAATTGACAGTTGCTGTTTCATTTACAGGTGTGGGCTATTCCTATTTTATTTCTTCATCAGTTAAGCAGATGAAAGACCTGGAGTTGATTCCAGGTGTGGCATTTGCATTTGAAAGCTATTGTTGTGAACCCACAACATGTGGTCAAAGGAGCTCTGGGAACAGGCCTTCATTAGGCTGCAAAAACGAAATCTATCAAAGAGATAGCAAGAACACAAGGAGGGGCCAAGACAACAGTTTGGTACAGTCTGAGAAAAAAAGAATGCACTGGTCAGCTCTGCAACAGTCTTCAAAAAGGGCTTTATGTCCACTGAAAACAATAGTTGTGCGTGATCATAGGATCCTTTTCATGGTAAAGAAAATTCCCTTCACAACATCAAGCCAAGTGAAAAACACTCTCCAGGAGGTAGACATATCATTATCCAAATCTATCATGAGAGCAAATACAGAGGGTTCACCACAAGGTGCAAACCATTCATAAGCCTGTAGAATAGAAAGACCAGATCAAACTTTGCCAAAAACATCTAAAAAAGCCAGCCCAGTTCTTGAACAGCATTGGACAGATGGAACTAAGATCAACCTGTACCAGTATAATGGGAAGAAAAGTATGGAGAAGGCTTGGAACGGCTCATGATCCAAAGCATAACACATCACATGTAAAACACAGTGGAGGCAGTGTGGTGGCATGGACATGCATGGCTTCCAATGGGTCACTAGTGTTTATTGATGATGTCACAGACGACAGAATCAGCCGGATAAATTCTGAAGTATATACGGATATATTGTCTGCTCAGATTCAGCCAAATCCAACAATTTTGATTGGACGGTGCTTCACTTTACGGATGTACAATGACCCAAAACATACAGCGATCGCAACCCAAGATTTTTTTAAATCAAAGAAGTTAAATATTCTGCAATTTACTTGTCAATCACCTGATCAAAAACCTCTGTCTCACCAGTCGTTGAATGAGCTCAGTAAAGTTCTCGGTATTACCAGTTGCCTGCACTTCTGGCTTCCTGAGGGGTTTGCCCTCGTACCGGTGGGCTGGGTTAGTGACGTTCTCAATATCACGTAATTGCGTAATAACGTAGTTATGGACAGCGTGATGAGGCGTTACGCCTTTATTGACTTCCTCAGACTACCAGTACCAGCGCAAACACTTTGGGAAACCAGGAGTGCCAGAAACTGGTAAGTCCAAGGACTTTACTGAGCTTATTCATGGGACTAGTGAGACATAGAGGTTTCATGACGTGCCCACTTAGATTTTATGTTTGAGATTTATCTCAGCTGTCCACAGTTTTCTACAGCAAAAGTTGGATACTGGATATAAACAAAAGTGCATATAGCCTGAGCCGTCTCTTACATGCTCAATGTTTCTGAGTGCTATATATATCTTGTTCTTCTTATCAATAGTGTATTTGCAATATTACACTATATGTTTTTATGTTTTTCCTTTTCATATTGAACAACGTATTGTGGTTAAGTATTAGTACTTTTTATGCAGTGTGGAAATTGGCACAATGAGCTCTTTAAATCATTTTGTACACATTTATGAATGGAAATTGTGGGAAGTATTAATACTTTTTATGAAGTGTGGAAATTGGGACAATGAGCACTTTAAATAACTTTGTACACATTTAGGAAAGAAAATTCCACAATTTTTACAAAATGTTTTGCTATTTTGCATGATATCAAATACGCACTGTTTTTGATATTAAGCTCTTTGATTTGAACTGAAATGCAGTTTGTTAGTTTGTTGGCACAGTTTTAAAGGCACAGCACACTTTTTTTTTATCTTTTGATATTCTAGTTTTTTTTGGAGCAAATACACTCATAAGGTGCTGCTAAGTTAAATAGCTATTTTATTATGGTACTTTATATTTTAGATAAATTCATGTAGCACCTTATATACTTGTTTAGTTTGGTCATTTTTTATAATTCTTTATTTGTGGCTTCAGCTTACAAACACAGTAGAACAACAACATATGTGGGTGCTTTGAACATATTAGATGCAGAGCGTGAGAGTAGGCAAAAGGCAGGGCAGTGTTTGGCCTATCAGGTCATGAGCTGAAGAATTTCAGTGTGAGTGAGTGTGTTTACTTTATGAGGCTGGGAGCATCCAGATTTAGTCTCCTATGTGATTGTGTTGCTGTAGTCACTTGTGCACTGTGTGGGCTGTGATGTGGCATTGACTATGGGAACGTCTGATGCTTGTGATTACAGTGTAAATTAATTTCTGCAGATACCCGTCGTTTGTGTCTAGCTCAGGGATAATTATTAAGGGGGGGGGGAGTTGTTTGAAGTTTTGTGTCTATTCATGTCATGCTGAGAGTGGTAATCTTGTGTGAGAGATGTGTTATGAGTCATGGTATTAGTGGTCAGCTGCAAGCAAGCAGGGAAGTGAACAGTCGAAAATAAGCAAAGTGTAAATTAATTAGAAACTTGTGAAGATTGTTTGAGGCATAAGTTCGGATCTAGAGCTTCAAGTCGTAACATCAGCGTACAGGTTCGGAGCGAACCGTTTAGGGATAAACAGAGTTGTTGTTGGGTTCAGCCCTTGAGGTCACCTGACTTCCGTGTTGCGCCCCACAAGGTCTAGTGAATCCTGCTTTAGATGTATCGTGGCCAGTAAGGTCTTTGCCACGGCGAGGTCCCGTATCGTGTGTCATTCTTCACCTTGGGTGACTAGGAGAGTGCGTGCTTGCCGCCAGTGGTATTGGATGTTGTGTCTTCTGAGCAGGGATGTAAAGGGAGCCATCGATCTTCTCCATGCCAGCGTACCTCCCGATAGGTCAGCCTAAAAGGTCAATGGCATGGATTCAAAGACGCAGGGGGGGTTTGTTTTTATGGCCTCCAGCACCGCAGCCCTGTCCGTCATGTTCTGGAACTGGTTCACAATGTCTCTGGGTGCGTCTGCCGGGGCCCTAGGTGACTTGGTGACCCGGAAGTACCCATCAAGGCCTATCCCCTTCCCATGCTTTTGGGGTAGGATGTCTGACAGTAACCACCGAAGGACATGTGGCAGTTCGGTTGCGGGGATATCCTCCCTGATGCCACTGACCTTTATGTCTTTCCTATGCCTGGAGTCCTCCATAGCTGCAAATCGTTCGGTGTGGAGCTTTGCTTGTTGTTACAGCTCCTCCACAGCTTGCTGCAGTGAGGCCAGTTGCATGAAGTGAGCTCCTGTGGTCATCTCCAGAGCCCCCATCCGGCCTGTCAGGCCTCTGATGTCTGTGCAAATCGCTGCTAAGTCTGTCTGTAGGTTAGCCTGGAGGTCAGCTAGGAGGGCTTTTAGTACAGCAGTAGTCACTGGCTCTGCTTCTGGCTTAGAAGGGGCTAGTTGGTGTGTTTGCGGCACCGGCATCTCCCTCATCCCCTCCTCGGTGTAGAAGTCATCAGAGTATTCTGAACAGGCTTCAGAGCAGGCGGCCATATTGGATCCTGCCGCACCATGTGCTTGCCGGAAGAGTTCTCCGATATTGGAGCCTAACCTCGGCTTGTCAGGTTTCATTGTTTTGGTCTTACGACCCATTACACTCCCTCTCTGTTCATGGTGCAGGTCGGGGCAATCAGGTCGGGATTCCGAGACCCTTAAAGGGTTATTATTGTTCCGGCTGCAGCTATTCAATGAAGGGTCTTTAGGGGAGTTCAGATGTATATTTCTCAAATTACGTATTTTTGATTTATATTGTATGATTTTCTGTACGGAGAGATAATGTAATTAAAGGTGTACTCTTACGCAATTATCTCTCCAGTACAGAAAAGCATGATGGGAGATATCATTGTACACAAAGTTTTCCACACAGTCCACCAGGCGAAACCCCCTGGAATGTAATTATGGAAACCCCTTGCATGGGGATTTGTATAAAACCGGCTGTGGTGCAATAAAAGCTCAGTTGACTCCCAAACTGTGTGTCGTCCAGTTCTTGGGGAAAAAGGGATTGTATTTATCACGCTACTTTTATTTTGCATGCTGACTATGACTACCAGCCGAGATATTGTGGATTTTACTTCTACTCCACTACACCAACTTTCCTCCTGAAATTCCAAACATGCAGGTTAAAAACCAGACCAGTAAAACATAAAGGCACTTAAATAAAATTGAATAAAACTAGTGTTTCATCTTGTTGGGCTTCTTCATGTGTGCATGTTGAAAATCTACATCACAACAATAAAAACCTTGT
The DNA here is from genome assembly GCF_036172605.1 of Pelobates fuscus. Taxonomy (NCBI): domain Eukaryota; kingdom Metazoa; phylum Chordata; class Amphibia; order Anura; family Pelobatidae; genus Pelobates; species Pelobates fuscus. The sequence continues at coordinate 326,057,406 of NC_086317.1, read as the reverse complement.
AATGATTCTTTGAAAAAATGAAAAAGTTTTAGTTTTATTATTTTTATTTTTGGTAATAAACTGGAAGCTATTTTATTTTTTTGATTATCAGCTTTTGGATATGCCGAACCGAACCGAAGTGCCGAAGTCCCAAATTGCCAAAAAAAAATTCTTACCCGAATTTCCGAACTGACCCGAATTTTTGGATCATGCACATCCCTAATATTTACGACTCTAACACTGCAACTCAGATCATGCTCAGCCTAATATATTTGTTTTATTATATAACTTCATAGTTGAGTTAATTTAATTGCAAACACTTAGCAGAAACTCTCAATGATACCTCTACTGCTGTCTAAGTTACATCTTAAGTTAATTTCTAAATCCATTCATTAAAACGGCAGTTTAAGCTTTCCTGTATCTTTTAAAGTCATAGAGTGACATGAAACTCTGAAGCATACAACACATTTTATCAGTTGCGTCACTTTGGTATTTATCCACACGATACTGATTTTTGTGGCTGAGTGTTGTGGACCTCTGTGGTTTGCTGGAGCATGCTGAACAGTACCAAGAGGTTCCTGGGTGGGAGAAGGGTGTGTTGCTAAGTCCCTTGTATTGTATGGTATTAATACTGATGTCTATCAATTTGCTGTAATCATTTCTATTATATTATTGTTTTGTTGATTCTTAGCCATATACTTTTTCTTTTAATGCAGACTCCAGCTTGGAAATGTATTGTTATCAGCTACCTAGTACTTGAGCCTCAAACTTGCTGTACAGCAAACATTGATATATTTATATTTACTTTATTATCATTGGTAGTAATAGTATATAGTTTTATGTTACATTGTTCTATGTCACCTAATCAGTACCTTGTAGTACTACAATGGGCTAGTTTGCTTTTAGTAGGACATACAATCACCATTTTGTCAGAAGTAAGGGGTTATGGGGAGCCTGTTCATAATAAACATCAAAACTCCCCTCATCCACATTAACATTTACACTTACAGTTTCCTCACTGTGCAATTTATTATGTTCATGTGGCAATTGCTGTAAGTAGTGTGGTGGAATCTCGGTAAAAAATAAATTTAGTAGGCCGAGATTACCACGTGGCATGTGTACGTGCATATGCTGACGTATCGATCAGTTGGTTGCACGAGGCAAGATACGATCAGTAGTGTACGGAGCATGTGCAAGAATACAGGATATAGTATTCCCCTCCTCCATTGTGCTGGACAAACCATGCGGTCAAGCAGGAAGTTAATTCTTATTTGTATTGATTGGTCAAGAGAATGTGCGGGTTGAGCTTAATATGGGAGGAGTTATGTGCCTATATAAGGAGCCTGCACTATTGTCCGGGGCTCAGAACTTGTGTTTTGGTGACATTAGTCCCTCTGAGTCCCGATCGGTGATCCAATAAAGAATCTCTTCCTTCCTGAAGAAACCTGTGTCCATCTCTCTGTGCTTGGCTTCCGTCAGTTTCTCCGGTATCAGTAGCAGTCTCAATTGCTTAGGGATATGACGTATGTATGCCTCACTACTTAATCAGTACATAATGTTTTGTTTGGGGCATGTCATCCACAATTTATTTTTTTTTTTTTAATTCTTTATTTTTGTAGTGCAAAAGATGACATCAAACTCACAATGCCACAATAGCTATTGCAAGCATTTCAAAACAGACAACTGTATGGCATTTGGTACAACTGCACATTTTAAATTATAATAAATTTGTCAAGACACAACAGTGGTCGCCATTAAGAAGCATAGATGCACTGGGTACAATATATGAATATTTCGTTATTTAGGTTATCTTACTCCAATTTCCATTTGTTTGTGTGTTCAATCGCTTTTAACAAGATTAACAAAGAACGAACAGCTTAGCATTCAAAATTAAACGATATGACTGGCTAACCTGGATACATCACAATAATCTATCTGGTCATACAATTTAAACCAGGATGGTTTGCCTTGGGTTTGTTTAGACTAGGGCTTATGGTTTGGTACGTCCCAGGAGGCCACATGGAGGGGTAGAGCTGGGAGTGAAATGTGGTAGAATGGGTAAGGGGCTTTAAGCATTCTTATAGTGCCCTTAGTCCCTGGATCAGTCCATGCCACTCATCCTCCCTCTCTTGTGGTGGAGACTTGCGGTCCTGAGTCGAGGTCAGTGCTTCTCCGTCGTTTAGCTGTCGCTGCTGTCTGTGTGCAGGCGCTTAGTGCTGGAGGGGGTTGGTAAGGCTTCTCTCTGTCGCTCGTCACGGGGCCCCCTTTACTGCTTGTTGCCGTTTGTGGATTGCCACTGACCTCTTCTGCATCCACTGCTCCGCCGCTGTATAGAGCCGCCCGTTGCTCTGGTGTGTGGGACAGCTTGTTGGTAGAAGGTAATGTGGTGTGGGTTGCCGCCATCTTGGGTGTGTGGAGCTTTGTGATATTCTCCCGCTCCCATCTCTTCACGGGCCCGCTTGTGTGGTAACAGGCTGGTGTGGGTGCCATGGTGGACCGTGGTAACCCCCATCGGTCCAAAGGGGGGGGGGGGGAGAGAGGTCTGCATCTGCAGGACTTCGGGGCAGGATGACCGGCCGCGTCCTCCGCCCCGCATCAACTGCTAGGCCGCAAGTCGGACCTGCCTCAGGTAGTGCGTCCGGAGGCTCCATGCTTTCCCAAACTGGTCCAGCCGTGGTTTCGGTGGAGTGGGCAAGTGTGTTGCCCGTGTGGCTTGTTTTAATTGCTGTCCGGATGGCTTAGAGTTTGCCTCTTTGCAGGAGCACCGGTTTCATGCGACTTCTCCGCATGGCGGTCAAGCTCCGCCCCCCCGTCATCCACAATTTTATATGATGTTAAATGTTAGATTCAGTCACTCCACACATCTTTACTGTTATGTCTTATACTATGCCTCACTTTGACAATGCACAGTTGCTCCAAACGTGTGTCAAAATAAAACACACAATCCCCAAAGAAAAGAAAAAGTGCTACCTGATAATAAAAAAATAATGCAAAACCCCAAATAAGAAATAAATAGAACATACAAATAGGAAAGCAAACTAATAAAAACCAAAGTTCTTTCTGAAAAGAGTAGCCCAATAGGTGTACTAACTAAATATTGCCACAAGGTGGAGCCAAACCAAGATGCTTTATTCATACAGGCCAATGCTCAAACAAGTGACCTGTATCAAATGCTACAACTGTATCCACATAAAGTCTAAATCCACTGTAACAGAATGATTACTATTAACTAGTAGGATATTGAATATAATCTATAATGAAATGCACAGTGCAGTGTAAGCACTGAAACGTGCATCGGGATTGTTTTTTACTCATTTTCTTGATGAACTTCAGCACAGTTTAGCACTTTGATTTGGGTGTACTTGAGGGTGATTCTGGGGATTAGTTCTTTAGGAGGAATAGGTAGAGGATGTGTAAGCTGTCTTTCTGCCTTAGATAGAAACATAGAATGTGACGGCAGATAAGAACCATTCGGCCCATCTAGTCTGCCCAATATTTCAAAATACTTTCATTAGTCCCTGGCCTTATCTTATAGTTAGGATAGCCTTATGCCTATCCCATGCATGCTTAAACTCCCTCACTGTGTTAACCTCTACCACTTCAGCTGGAAGGCTGTTCCATTCATCTACTACCCTCTTAGTAAAGTAATACTTCCTGATATTATTTTTAAACCTTTGCCCCTCTAATTTAAGACTATGTCCTCTTGTTGTGGTACTTTTTCTTCTTTTAAATATGGTCTCCTCCTTTACATGTATTTAAATGTTTCTATCATATTCCCCCTGTCTCGTCTTTCCTCCAAGCTATACATGTTAAGTTCCTTTAACCTTTCCTGGTAAGTTTTATCCTGCAATCCATGAGTCAGCTTACTAGCCCTTCTCTGAACTCTTTCCAAAGTATTAATATCCTTCTGGAGATATGGTCTCCAGTACTGCGTACAATACTCCAAGTGAGGTCTCACCAGTGTTTTGTACAATGGCATGAGCACTTCCCTCTTTCTACTGCTAATACCTCTCCCTATGTAACCAATCATTCTGCTAGCATTTCCTGCTGCTCTATTACATTGTCTTCCTACCTTTAAGCCATCAGAAATAATCACCCCTAAACCCCTTTCCTCAGATGTTGAGGTTGGGACTCTAACAAATATTCTGTACTCTGCCCTTGGGTTTTTACGTCCAAGATGCATTGTCTTGCACTTATCCACATTAAATGTCAGCTGCCACATCTCCGACCATTTTCTAGTTTACCTAAATCATTTGCCATTTGGCTTATCCCTCCTGGAACATCAACCCTGTTACATATCTTAGTATCATCAGCAAGAAGACATACCTTACTATCAAGACCTTCTACAATATCCCTAATAAAAATATTAAAGAGAATGGGTCGAAATACAGATCCCTGAGGTACCGATAACTGAGGTAACTTGAGCTACAGATCTACCTAACTGTATCAGCAGCCCTCTGTATTTGGCATGGTGATTCCTAAGAGATTGAAATGTGGTGCAGCAAAAACCTAATTTTTTTATTTTTTGGGGGGGATTAGCCAGCAGCAATTATAGGTTTAGTGGGTAGGCTGCATTTTAGTAATCCAATCGAACTGTTATTTTTCCTTATCCTTACAATTGATGTTTTGTGTAGGTTTGTTGACCCTGTCCTTTTGTCATTTCCGATTTCCAATCCTTGAGTGACTCAATCCATGACTCCATCCATCTGACTTTAGGAGTTGCAACTTTCTCTGACACATGTTCATGCAGTCCTCAGATTAGGCTTTCCATGTGCCTTAACCCTATTCCTCAAGCTATTTTACAGCTTGTGCTACTTTTATTAGTTTAGACATTCATCCCCTTTAAGTAACTGGTCATTCAATTCCCCCTTTACTTCCTTAATAATAGATAACACTTTGGTCTCTGTTATAATCCATGTTATATAGGCTATTCTTATATCACTATTTACCTATTAGATTAAGTCATTCCTCCTTGGCAACCTTTCAATTCTGTTGACAGTAGCTGTATATTGTTATTTCAATAAAGCACACACAGCCACTGGATACTTTGTATATATTTTCACAGTTACTGTTCATTTGTATCTATTTCCCCAATGTTCATCACCAGATTGCTTTACCCTTTATGGGGATCGCCTCTTTTTATTTGTGCTAATAGGGTTCAATCCCAGAATAGGGCTGGTACTATCTTCACAGAACAACCCTTTAGAGGCTAATTCCCTAAGGGGTTATTTTCTATAAGTGGGTTTCAATACTTATTGGTTAAAATGGATCAATTTAGTATGTGGATCAAGACTTTTGGCACGGTGAGGGACAATTCTGCCATTGGTGCCATAATTCTGTGTAAGGCAACCATCACACACTTTGGTTGTCCCCAAGTATCCCTTTAACCTCTTCAATTATGCAGAACATCAGTAGCATGCCTGCTATAGGTTGAACATTTCTCATTCACCACCATTCTCAGTCACCATGATAGTCAACCATAAAATAGGCATTGAGATAGGGAATAGGTGGTACCCGTAATAATTGGCCACTAGAGATGTCGCGAACATTAAATTTTCCGTTCGCGAACAGCGAACGCGAATTTCCGCAAATGTTCGTGAACGGCAAAGCCGGGCGAACCGCCATAGACTTCAATAGGCAGGCGAATTTTAAAACCCACAGGGACTCTTTCTGGCCACAATAGTGATGGAAAAGTTGTTTCAAGGGGACTAACACCTGGACTGTGGCATGCCAGAGGGGGATCCATGGCAAAACTCCCATGGAAAATTACATAGTTGATGCAGAGTCTGTTTTTTTTTTTTTTTTAAATTCTTTATTTTTCTTGTGCATAGATTGACAACAAGCGTGTAGAGCCACAACAACATCTACAAGCATTTCCATAACATTTCACAGTGTTGCAGTTTAGACGGCACATTTTTTATATTATATGAAGATATCAAGCTCTTAAACATCGTTTTTGTGGTAAAACATGCTAAGCTAGACATGCATAAAACAGAGCTAGTTTATAGGTGTGTAGCTTGGGTGTAGTGTGACATATAGGCATTAAGGGTTAGATTAACTATATGTGAAGCTAGCAAAGGTATCAGTATATTATATGAAGCAGGCTAGTTGGTTAAATATATGCCTTTGTAGCGCGTTACAAATCATAGAAAATAAAAATAAAAGTAAATGCTGGACGATATGCTTGTTATATACCCGACATGTCTTATGGAAAACAGCACGAGTAGTCTCAAGGAGTTTTACATTATGTCACATATTCTGCACTCTTTATGTTAGCATGCATACATGCCTAATGGGTCTACCCATACGTATGACCAGTTATATGATTCAAAAGGCAGTGGATGAGAAATCCTCAGGCAGGTTCATAGATTATTATTATGCTTTAAAGTAGTTATGATAAACGACTAGTGGTTACAGGAGATTCTTTTGCCCCAGAGACCCCCTCGACTATACAGCAAGCTGAGTAGCTCTGCCCCTCAGGTTAATTACAGGTTAATAATGGAAGGCAAGTGTTAATAACAGAAAGCAGACATCAGTAAGAGAGGGCCCAGATTAAAGGTTAAACCTCAGAATGGTATTAAATTATACAACGTGGTGGTAGCAGATATCCCAGCTATTTTAGAAACCTGCAGCAAGTGTCCCCTTTCAATTGTAAGCTTTGTTGACTGTGGATTCTGCTTGCAGTATGGAGAGTTCGTGTGAGCTGTTGCCCCCTTGTGGTTAGGCTGTTGTCAGGTGTCATGGCCCTGTTGTACAGGCATAGCAGGCTGGGATCTTCCTTTAAAGTGTCACCCCGTGCCGAGCCGGCCCGAAGGTAAGTTCTCTAAGGGGGAACGGTGTGGGCTGCTTCCGAGCCTCGTTGGTGTACCGATGTCTCCATCTTGTGTGCTGTCTGTGGGTCCAGATACTTGGCGAATACCGAGTGGGCACAGCACAGAGCCCCAGCTGCTTTAGCCTCCTCGATCTCGTTGTCGACCTCCACCAGGGTTCTGTGGGGAGTTTGACCAGCCAGGAGGGAGCGTTTATATGCCTCTAGGTATGGGCGTTCAGAGTCCAGCTTGTCGCCATTTTACATGTGGCTCCGGGTCTCATCCATAGCATAGTGACGTTTTGTTGCTGCAGGGTCACTGCTGCTGCAGGGGTCTTGGGGCATGGACCGGGATGACCCCCACCGGTCCAAGGGGAGGGAGACGGGGCCAGATCCACAAGCTTGTGGGAGTCCTGTGTGACACAGTCGGGCAGGATAGGGGCAGCGGCCGTCCACCCCACTCACCGCCTGAGTAGGCCTCATCCTATGCGGACGACATGGGTCTTTCTGAGGGACTAAAACAAGAATTGCAAGCCTCTCCTCAGATCCAGTGCCCCCTCATGTATCAGACCGCAGTCTCTGGTTTTCAAGAGGGTACCAGGTCACCTTTTACTTGCTTAAAGTACTCCTGATTACGGGAGCTGTTGTTTCATGCGACTGTTCTGCATGGCGGTCAGGCCCCTCCCCCCAGAGTCTGGTTTTAATCCATAAAGGGCATAAATCACCTAACATTCCTAAATTGTTTGGAATAATGTGCTTTAAAACATCAGGTATAATGTTGTATTGATCAGGTAGTGTAAGGGTTATGCCCGCTTCACAGTGACAGACCAAACTCCCCGTTTAACGCACCGCAAACAACCGCAAACAGTCCATTTGCACAACCGTAAACTCCCCATTTGCACAAGGTTGGATACCAAGCTAGCCATGTCCGTTCCTTGTCCTCACTGATGTCATTGAAGGTCTCTTCCTCCACCCAGCCATGTACAACACCAAGGGTCCCCGAAAGGTGACAACAAGCCCCGTGGGACGCCTGCTGTGTTTGGTCTTCCACCTCCTCAAAGCCACCTTTCTACTCTCACTCCTCTTCTTCAGACTCCTCTCTCTGCGTTGCCTCTCTCTGCATTATTATAAGGTGCGTTAAGTAGTACTATTCCTATCAGTTTAATTCCTGTTACGTCCGTTATTAGGGGACGAGTATATGGCATCAATTTTAGGAACCGGGAGATGGAAAAAGATGCTTGGGCAGTCCTCCTACTTCAAATTTGGGGCACTGCGCGTGCATTTTAATGTGCCACCAGATAGGAGTGGTGTGTTAAGTAGTACTATTCTTATCAGTTTAATCCCTGTTACGTACCCCTCATCAGGCCTTTTTTAGTCGAATGTATCGCCCACCCTTCGGGATCCATCCCTCATTCATCTTAATAAAGGTGAGGTAATCTAGACTTTTTTGACCTAGGCAACTTCTCTTCTCAGTGACAATACCTCCTGCTGCACTGAAGGTCCTTTCTGACAGGACACTTGAAGCGGGGCAGGCCAGAAGTTCTATTGCAAATTGGGATAGCTCAGGCCACAGGTCAAGCCTGCACACCCAGTAGTCAAGGGGTTCATCGTTCCTCAGAGTGTCGATATCTGCAGTTAAGGCGAGGTAGTCTGCTACCTGTCGGTCGAGTCGTTCTCTGAGGGTGGACCCCGAAGGGCTGTAGCGATGCGTAGGACTTAAAAAGCTCTGCATGTCCTCCATCAACAACACGTCTGTAAAGCGTCCTGTCCTTGCCGGCGTGGTCGTGGGAGGAGGAGGATTACTTTCACCTCTTCCCCTGTTAGATTCCCGTTTTGCTGTGACATCACCCTTATACGCTGTGTAAAGCATACTTTTTAATTTATTTTGGAACTGCTGCATCCTTTCTGACTTGCGGTAATTCGGTAACATTTCAGGCACTTTCTGCTTATACCAGGGGTCTAGTAGCATGGACACCCAGTACAGGTCGTTCTCCTTCAGCCTTTTTATACGAGGGTCCCTCAACAGGCACGACAGCATGAAAGACCCCATTTGCACAAGGTTGGATGCCGAGCTACTCATGTCCCGTTCCTCGTCCTCAGTGATCTCACTGAAGGTATGTTCTTCCCCCCAGCCACGTACAACACCACGGGTACCAGATAGGTGACAACGAGCACCCTGGGATGCCTGTTGTGGTTGGTCTTCCTCCTCCTCCTCAAAGCCACATTCCTCCTTTGACTCCTCTTCCTCACAATCCTCTTCCAGCGTTGCCGCAGGTCCAGCAAGCGATGCTGATAAGGCTGTTTCTCGTGGTGATGGTGACCACAACTCTTCCTCTTCCTCTTCACGCTCATCTACGGCCTGATCCAGCACTCTTCGCAGGGCACGCTCCAGGAAGAAAACAAATGGTATGATGTCGCTGATGGTGCCTTCTGTGTGACTGATTAAGTTTGTCACCTCCTCAAAAGGACGCATGAGCCTACAGGCATTGCGCATGAGCGTCCAGTAACGTGGCAAAAAAATTCCCAGCTCCGCGGAGGCTGTCCTAGTACCCCGGTCATACAAATAGTCGTTAATAGTTGTTTTTCTTGTTGGAGCAGGCGGTCGAACATTAGGAGTGTTGAATTCCAACGTGTCGGGCTGTTGCAAATCAAGCGCCTCACTGGCATGTTGTTTCGCCACTGGATATCTGAAAAGTGCGCCATGGCCGTGTAGAAACGCCAAATGGCCACACACCTTCCTGGCCTGCTTCAGGACGTCCTGTAAGCCTGGGTACTTATGCACAAAGCGTTGTACGATCAGATTACACACATGTGCCATGCATGGCACATGTGTCAACTTGCCCAAATTCAATGCCGCCAACAAATTTCTTCTTTTGTCACAAACCACTTTGCCGATCTCCAGTTGGTGCAGAGTCAGCCACTGATCCACCTGTGCGTTCAGGGCGGACAGGAGTGCTGGTCCGGTGTGACTCTCTGCTTTCAGGCAAGTCAACCCCAAGACGGCGTGACTCTGCCGTATCCGGGATGTGGAATAGTACCTGGGGAGCTGGGGGGGGTGCCGTTGATGTGGAGCAAGACGCAGCAGCAGAAGAGGACTCAGCCGAGGAGGTTATGGAAGAGGATGGAGTAGGAGGAGTAGAGGAGGTGGCAGCAGGCCTGCCTGCAAGTCGTGGCGGTGTCACCAACTCCTCTGCAGAGCCACGCATTCCATGCTTGGCAGCTGTCAGCAGGTTTACCCAATGCGCAGTGTAGGTGATATACCTGCCCTGACCATGCTTTGCAGACCAGGTATCAGTGGTCAGATGGACCCTTGCCCCAACACTGTGTGCCAGACATGCCATTACTTCCTTTTGCACAATCGAGTACAGGTTGGGGATTGCCTTTTGTGCAAAGAAATTTCGGCCGGGTACCTTCCACTGCGGTGTCCCAATAGCTACAAATTTTTGGAACGCCTCAGACTCCACCAGCTTGTATGGTAAAAGCTGGCGGGCTAAGAGTTCAGACAAGCCAGCTGTCAGATGCCGGGCAAGGGGGTGACTTTGTGACATTGGCTTCTTACGCTCAAACATGTCCTTGACAGACACCTGACTGTGGGCAGATGAGCAGGAACTGCTCAAGGCGAGAGACGGAGTGACGGATGGTTGAGAGGGGAAAAGGAGGAAGGCAGTGGTTGACGTGGCTGAAGATGCTGGACCAGGAGGAGGATGGCAGCCTTGAGTTTGTGTGCTGCTTGTACTCATGTGTTGATCCCATAGGTGTTTGTGATGTGCGATCGTGTGCCTTCGCAAAGCAGTTGTACCTAGGTGGGTGTTGGACTTCCCACGACTCAGTTTCTTTTGGCACAGGTTGCAAATGGCATCGCTGTTGTCAGAGGCAGACACACAAAAAAAAATGCCACACTGCTGAGCTCTGCAATGACGGCATTCTGGTGGTGGCAACAGCATGCGTTGATTGGCGTGCTGTCTGGCTGACCCCGGCTACCGATGCATGCTGACTGACTGTGCCACTAGCACCTTGCGACGACCTCTCCCTGCTTCCAACTCGTCTCCTCCTCCTCTCTGTCTCCCCATCTGAACTTTCCCCCTGTTCTTCTTCTCTTCTAGCGGGCACCCACGTGACATCCACGGACGCATCGTCATCATCAACCGTGTTACAAATCGCTATTTGTAACTGGCCCTTTAAATGGAAAATTGCCCTGCTTCCCTAGATTGTGGAGAAGCCTATTTGCCAGCCTCCTTCCTTATGACTATGGCCCTGTGTGAGCGGTGATACCCCAGATAGCTATGCCATGGAGCCTATTCATATAATGAAAGACTATGGGAAAGACTAGCTCCATGGCAATTGAACTGTGTGAATAGGATCTGCGCGCTATTCGGTAGTTTTGTGCGCTCAGATCCCAGCTATCTGGGGATATGTGAAATGTCTGTGTGTTATGTGTAAAAGGTGACTTTCTGTATTTTAAAGTGTTTTATGTCTTTTTGCAACCATGTGGTTAATGGAGTCGGTCTCTATCCCTGGATAATTGGATTACTTTTCCCATTGTCTCCAGGATAGAGGGCCCTGTAAAACCTGCTTGAACCAGATTGCCATGCTGCCAGCCAGGCCCCAAAAGATACTTTTGATAACTTTTGAACCCCTGGTCTGATTCATGCCATTTTTTAATATGTTGTTCCCCCGAATGGATTGTTTGTGGGTATGTATTTTTATGTGAATGTGATGTATGGTTTTAAAGTTACAGAGTATGTGTGGAAACTGTATTTTTACTGTATGTAATAATTGTGTTAACTGCTTATCTGAGGGGAGGGGATGTGTGGGTTGTACTGTTACTTGATTGGTTATTTTATGTCTCCCCCTGGGTGTGTCCTGTATGTGCACAACTGTAATAAAAACCAGGCTGGGTGTGCCAGCACCTCAGACCTCTTCTGACCCTCTAACTTGCAGCCTTGACTCATGTTTGTAGACAGCTATAATCACTACAGGGATTGCTATGCTCTTCATACTCCCTTAGCTACTGAGCTCTTGTAAGAGCTCTTGTTCCTGATCCTGCTTCGCTCGACAGAAGGAAGAGGTTCACCTACTGGAGCCTGGTCGTAGGTCCAGGGCGCAGAGCAGATGGCGAGATACCAGCCCAGCAGCGGTGGTTCGTAGAGTCTGCAGTACTTATGGTGGTTACGCAGTAGTTATGGTGTCTACGGTGCTGATGGTCCTTTGGTGAGCGCTAGGAGCATCCTTTTCTACGGTCCAACTTCCAGCCAGCCTGGAGGCAACCGGAACATTTGGTGGCAAGCGGTGGGATGGCGTCCTAGAGCAAGGAGCAGCACCCCAACAGCACTGGTATCGTATGAGAGTTATTGAGGGCAACGCTAGCCACTGCGCAGCGTCCCTACCTAGTGCAGCATGTAGCCATCCAGTACGTGCACAGCAGCCGAAATGGAGGAGAGGTTCCTCGACAGATTGCATGACTTCCTATCCTGGAGAGATGGGGCAGTCTCAGAAGAGGAGATGTGTGGGTACAGACATGAGGCCAGAGCCGAGCTGTGGGAGGAAGCCCTACAGAAAGTTCAGCGTTGGCGATGTGATCGTAGTATCAGCCGAGGGCAGCAAATCCAGGCTCGAATGGCAGAGCGGATGCCCCTGCTGGGCAAACAACCCCCTCCAGCGTGGGTGACTAAACTAGAGGATCTAGTATATAGCGAACTGTGGCTCGACAACGCATACCAGGTGCTACAGTGGTACGCGGCTCAGCTTGTTCCAGAGATGGCTGAGTATGAATTCCCTGAGAGTGCGGATTACGATGGCCCTGGTCTATTCTGGGATAACATGGACGATGACGACTTCGGAAAGGCTACAGACTCACGCTTCTGGGACCTGTATGATGACCGGGAAGACATGCTGGGTCTCCCTAGAGCCATTGACCTAGAGGCAGATCTGCGGTACCTAGTCACCAACGAATGTGACCTTGAGTGGAAGTACCAGCACCTCATCAATGGGTCCCGGGAAGAGACAACCGGTCCCCTTTCTCCACAGCATCCAGAGGTACCCCAGGAGAGCACAGCAGCAGAGCCAGGTCGAGAGCCCTTCAGCTGGAAGGATATCGTAGAGGTATACTGGGAGGAACCTCTGATGGCAGGTAGAGATGGGACCGAGGTCTCTCTACCGGCCCTACAAGGATGCTGGGCAGTCGGCCCAGATCCCCAACCCCTGGGTGAGTTACAGGGAGCGGAGAGCAGCGGCCTCCCTCCCCAGCGGCAGCCTGAGTTACAGGGAGAGGAGAGCAGCGACCTCCCTCCCCAGCGGCAGTGCACCGTGCAGAGGGAAGAGACAACCAGTCTCCTTCTCCAACAGCAGCCAGCGGTACCCGAGGCAGCGGGCCTCATGGACTGGTCCTTGGAGGACCCCCAGCAGGCAGGTGGAGATGGGACCGCAGTCTCTCTACCGGCCCTACAGGGATGCTGGGCAGGCAGCCCAGATCCCCAACCCCAGGGTGAGTTACAGGGAGCGGAGAGCAACGACCTCCCTCCCCAGCGGCAGCCTGAGTTACAGGGAGAGGAGAGCAGCGACCTCCCTCCCCAGCGGCAGTATACCGTGCAGAGGGAAGAGACAACCGGTCTCCTCCCCCAACCCCAACCAGAGATACCCGAGGCAACAGGCCTCATAGACTGGTCCTGGGAGGACCCCCAGCAGGCAGGTGGAGATGGGACCGTAGTCTCTCTACCGGCCCTACAGGGATGCTGGGCAGGCGGCCCAGATCCCCAGCGACAGACCCAGCTACAGGGAGGGGAGAGCATCGACCTCCCTCCCCAGCCGGAGTGTGCCTTCCAGGGAGAGGAGACAACCGGTCTCTCTCCCCAGCCACAGCATGTTCCACAGGGAGCGGAGAACATCGACCTCCCTTCCCAACGGCCGCAGGAGTATAAGGAGGAGGAGGTAAGCCAATCCCCCCCTCCCCAGCTAACTCCTAACTTGGGCCCAGGGTTAACAGTGGAGATGTTAACCCCCACGTTCCCTTTGCCACCGGGCAGGACTATGCCCCAATTCCCCCAGCAGAAGCGCTGGCACCAGGGCAGAGTGCCGCTGGCCTCTGCCCCCCAAGTACCACCAGCTATTTGCCCAGCTGCACCAGGAAGGCAGCGGGTGCTGCATTTTCACCCTACAACCTGGGACCTACAGGCCAGTACTTTTTATTGTGGGGGGGCTTCTCTGCCAATGTTTATTTGTGGGTGGGCTGCGAGACTAACTTAGGCACTGACCGACAGAAGGTCAGGTGCCTGGTTAGTCTCCCTCCAAAAGGGGAGATGTGTTACAAATCGCTATTTGTAACTGGCCCTTTAAATGGAAAATTGCCCTGCTTCCCTGGATTGTGGAGAAGCCTATTTGCCAGCCTCCTTCCTTATGACTATGGCCCTGTGTGAGCGGTGATACCCCAGATAGCTATGCCATGGAGCCTATTCATATAATGAAAGACTATGGGAAAGACGTTAGCTCCATGGCAATTGAACTGTGTGAATAGGATCGGCGCGCTATTCAGTAGTTTTGTGCGCTCAGATCCCAGCTATCTGGGGATATGTGAAATGTCTGTGTGTTATGTGTAAAAGGTGACTTTCTGTATTTTAAAGTGTTTTATGTCTTTTTGCAACCATGTGGTTAATGGAGTCTGCCTCTATCCCTGGATAATTGGATTACTTTTCCCATTGTCTCCAGGATAGAGGGCCCTGTAAAACCTGCTTGAACCAGATTGCCATGCTGCCAGCCAGGCCCCAAAAGATACTTTTGATAACTTTTGAACCCCTGAATGGATTGATTGTGGATATGTATTTTTATGTGAATGTGATGTATGGTTTTAAAGTTACAGAGTATGTGTGGAAACTGTATTTTTACTGTATGTAATAATTGTGTTAACTGCTTATCTGAGGGGAGGGGATGTGTGGGTTGTACTGTTACTTGATTGGTTATTTTATGCCTCCCCCTGGGTGTGTCCTGTATGTGCACAACTGTAATAAAAACCAGGCTGGGTGTGCCAGCACCTCAGACCTCTTCTGACCCTCTAAATTGCAGCCTTGACTCATGTTTGTAGGGGACAGCTATAATCACTACAGGGATTGCTATGCTCTTCATACTCCCTTAGCTACTGAGCTCTTGTTCCTGATCCTGCTTCGCTCGACAGAAGGAAGAGGTTAACCTACTGGAGCCTGGTCATAGGTCCAGGGCGCAGAGCAGATGGCGAGATACCAGCCCTGCAGCGGTGGTTTGTAGAGTCTGCAGTACTTATGGTGGCTACGCAGTAGTTATGGTGTCTACGGTGCTGATGGTCCTTTGGTGAGCGCTAGGAGCATCCTTTTCTACGGTCCAACTTCCAGCCAGCCTGGAGGCAACCGTAACAAACCGCTTCACTTGTATCTGACAACTCAGCAAAGGAAGCAGCAGCGGGTACAACATCATCATCATCACACCGTACGTCCATGTGTGTAATGCTGCCTGACTGAGACATATAAAAAAACAATGTGTGTGCACAGGGCCGGCCTTAGGCATTTAGACGCCCTGTGCGAAAAATCTTCACAGCGCCCCCCCCCCCCCCGTCATCCATGTATGCTGTTATGTTTGTGTTGTCTGTGTATGTAATAGTACGTGTGATGACTGTGTGTGATATGTATGCTATGTGTGATATTTGTAATGGGTATATTAACAGTGTGTGATATGCGTGTATTGGTTGTATGTGACACACACACACACACAGTCAGACGGCCATACACACACAGGAAGACATCCACACACGCACAAGCAGACAGTCATACACACACGCACAGGCAGACAGTCATACACACACACACACACACGCAGACAGTCATACACACAGACACACAGGCAGACAGTCATACACACAGAGGCAGACAGTCATACACACAGAGGCAGACAGTCATACACACAGAGGCAGACAGTCATACACACAGAGGCAGACAGTCATACACACAGAGGCAGTCATACACACAGAGGCAGTCATACACAGTCACAGACACAGAGGCAGACAGTAATACACACAGACAAACACACAGAGGCATACAGTAATACACACAGACACACAGTGGCAGACAGTAATACACACAGACACACAGTGGCAGACAGTCATATACACACACACGCAGACAGTCATACACACACACACACACACGCAGACAGTCATATACACACACACACACACAGACAAACACACAGGCAGATAGTCACACACACAGAGGCAGACAGTAATACACACAGAGGCAGACAGTTATACACACACACACACACGCAGACAGTCATACACACACACACACACACACAGACACACACAGGCAGATAGTCATACACACAGACACACACACAGAGGCAGACAGTAATACACACAGACAAACACACAGAGGCAGACAGTAATACACACAGAGGCAGACAGTTATACACACACACACACACGCAGACAGTCATACACACACACACACACACACACACAGACACACACAGGCAGATAGTCATACACACAGACACACACACAGAGGCAGACAGTCATACACACACACACACAGAGGCAGACAGTCATACACACACACACACAGACAGTAACACACACACACACACACACACACACAGAGGCAGACAGTCATACACATAGGCAGAGAGTCACACTCACATGACAATCACACAGTTACCTGTGGAGTTAATTGTGGAGGCAGTGCAGCTCCTGGTGACTGGTGGGGAAGCAGGGACTCCTTCCTGCTTCCCCTGCAGCAGTTTTCCGGCGCTTTTAGCTCCGCCCCCGCCGCACGGTAAGCTCCGCCCCCGCTGCAAATTTAAAATCGGCTGTGCGGCCGCACGGCGCCCCCTGCTACATGGCGCCCTGTGCGGCCGCACAGCTCGCACACCCCTAAGGCCGGCCCTGTGTGTGCACACCCACCACAGTGTAACAAGTGCATAATGTTTAGCAGAAAGGAACTTTCCTGTATAGGATGAAATTTCCAATGATATCCCAGAAGACTTCCTCTTATCTTCCACACAAATACAGACAAAAATAAGGGATGATCTGCTAAACCAATTACAAATAAAACAACATAGTGTATAACTGTATATATAGGTTTAAATAGAAATTTCGTTCACAAATGGCCACTCACACTTTCACAGAAGTTTGCAAGCCTTGAGATTTTTTTCTTTTCAGAATAGGAGTTCCAAATCTTCTATCTGGGTTGAAATCTCCATAGATGTATTTATATGTGCTCAAGAAGAAAATATAAAAAATGAGATGCACATTCAGAGTGAAGTACAAAAATAAGTATTTAATAACTTACATCAAGGTTTAAAATCATCAATGTAGTCCCTCTATGTCACCACCAGGTGTCCTATTTTTAGTGTTAGAGCAGCTACCAACCCGTAGATTTGAAGCAGCGGATGGTGAATCAACTGGTCGATATTGGTTGCAGAGTTTTGCACAGACCTCCACAGACTGCCAGACCGGGAGTTTTAGCCTATTTGAGGCAACAGCATCTTTGCACATATTGATTTTTTCAATTGTGCCACATCGTTTGTGAGTGTTTTAATTTATGTGTCTTTTATCACTTATATATTAAATAGTTTGCACTATGATCTTTTTTTATATTTTCCATGTGTACATTCTCCACATGAATATTCCTACCCATTTGCTGGAGGGTAATTATATCCAGTTTTCGTATATGGTGATAAGTGGCGCCCTATTCTCTGTATTGTATATAGTTTTTTTTGCACTTGTGGTTAAGGGATACAGGGAGTGCATCCCTAATTATAGTGGCCTGCCTGCACTAAATTGATAATCAGTTTGTCTCACTATCCACTTTTTGGTTTAGGCAGGCAATTGCAATTAGATTACACACGAAAAAAAAAGCAGACTGATGTTCTAGCCCTAAAAAGGGCTTTTTGGGGTGCTGTCCTTACAGCAGAGATCAGATGAGTCCTTCAGGACTGTAGTGGACACCGAATACACTAGCCTAGCTATCGATTTCCCTATTAAATCAGCAGCAGCTACACTGTCCCTCCTCTCACTAAGAATGCAGCTTCCGGTGGGGGCGGGGCCTGGCCAGCATGGTGGACGGACGTGCATGAAGTGAGCTCCCTGCATACAGCCTGCAAAGTGAGACCCACAGAAGGAATAATACCTTTGGAGGTTGCTCACTGAACACTTACCTGTTCCTGAACACCAGGGAGCTTACCCGATCAAGTTTGTAGCAGCCTATGACTACGCACTGTCCTGCGGCCTATCTGCTCTGGGGGTTCTGTGGCAGGGAGAAGCGGACGATCTCCAGGCCTGGAGCTCTCATCATGTCTGCACCTCATATCTACAGCCCTGTTTCCCCCCCCTATGGGGGGGTGGAGGTTATCCCGGTCCCCACCAGGGAAAGGCTAAAGTAACCCACAAGGCTAAATGGCCACTACTCACCCTGACAAAACAAACCATCGTGTCGCAGCTAATGTGATGTGCCGACCTGCTGACCCTCGTGATATTCTGATTCACACATGTTGATCTATAACTGGTGGTGGTAATCCCCTTACCCTTCTTCAGTTCAAGCATGTGTATTCAAACTTACGAACACTCAACATGTCTGACGATTTCCCTATGCCATGCTTTTCACTTATATCAAGACAAGCTTACCTAGCATGATTGTTTTATATTTTAAAAATGTGCAGTTCCTCTTGACATTTTGTTTCATAACTCTAAGTCTGTATTCCAACGTTTTGCATTGCACCATATGTCATTGTCACTACGTGTATGTTCACTGCAATTCAAAAATAAAGAATAAAAAAAATAAAAAAAATGCAGCTTCCGAATAAATCGAAAATGGATGCTGTCCAGGAGGTGGGAGGGTCTGCTGCTGATTGGCTGGAATGTGTCTGCTGACTGTGAGGTACAGGGTCAAAGTGTACTCAATGATGACAAATAGGGGCGGACCGAACATCGCATATGTTCGCCCACCGTGGCGAACACGAACAAGCTATGTTCGCCGGGAACTATTCCTCTATTGGCCACATTACCTCCCTGCATTCTTAGCTGAGATCAGAATGACTCCTAATAAAATATTATCTCACCATTTGAAGTTTTAATGAGAAGACCTTTCCCTACTCCATCAGCTAAATGTAAGGTTGACCCTATGATAGAGTGGGATATACCGTTTATTGACTTCCTAAATAGTATGATTCGTAATAGTACTAACCCATTGACTACTGTTACTAGTAAAAGGTTGAGTATTCCTAAAAGATCTAGCTTACACCTTGCCTTCTCGGTCACATCAAGTGCTATAGCTTTTGTAAATCATAACAATGGCACAGAAAAGCTTAAAGCTACAAATGCCTCTGTAATGATTTATTACAAGGGCCAAATCCCTGCTGGTGATATATCCTCTTTATTATCAGTCCAAAAGACCCCTTTCCAAATTGTACCTGCTTGTTCTTCATATGAGACCCAAGGAGAGTAGTGAACATTGGGAGCAGGGAGGGGGTTGCCACATTGTGGGGTCCTGGGTCACCGGCCAGGAACATAGGGGTTGTCTTAGCAGAGCAGCTTAACAATGCTCTTCCCTGCCTCTGACATTTTGCCCCTCAGGTTGAGAGGGTTCTGTTGCAGACCACAGTGATGCGCTTAAACTATTAAGGCTTATTTCTAACCAGTATAACCTAGCGCCTGAAACATGGTCGGATGAAATTGATGTATTACAGTGTTACATTTTACTAGACATTCTTAAACTGATCGCTATGGACCTGCGCGTCCTTGCAAGTTGGTTATATTGGTCCTACGCGACCTATGAACAGTTGCTGATTTGGATATGCGTGTCCACAACTGTTGCATCGGATGCTTGCCTTTACGATAAATAAAAAGCTTATTCATAAATTTATTTTTAAATTAATAAATTAAAATAATATATATATATATATATACACACACACACGTGTAATTTTGTTCTAACTGTATTTTGATATTACTATATCTTGATATTAAAATACACTTAGTGTGTATGTATATTTATACACACACACACACACACACACATTTAATTTCTACGTATATATTTATGTAATATTTTTACATAATTAACACATTCTTATTAATTATGGTTTGAGGGACCTGCCTGACAATCCAGGCAGAAAGACCACATAATTTGGTTCGCATGCCCTAAGTTTAACCCTGAAACTTTCAAAGACATAAAACCTGTACATGGGGTGTACCGTTATACTCAGGAGCCTCGCGGAACACAAATATTAGTGTTCCAACACAGTGAAACATATCACAACAGTTATATCGTCAGTAAAAGTACCATTTTGTGCATTTTATTTTACACACAAATGGCACTTTCACGGACTATCATTATTGTGATATGTAGCCCCCCATGTACAGGGTTTATGGTGTTTTCAAAAGTTACAGAGTCAAATAAAAGGCTTGCATTTCAGTTTTTATTAGTCAAATATTGACTAATAATATAGCAAGTAAAGAATGTGTCAATAGGATTATTATTGGCATTTATATAGCGCCAACAAATTAAAGTTCGCCAGTGTTTGTGACTAAGTCGCTACTAAAAAAGACTGGACATACCCCATTTGTAATACCTCTGGTTGTCTACTTTTGCAAGTGGTATGCTATGATGGGAGTAATTCTCATTCCTGGGCTACCATTTGATCTCAAAGGCAACATAACCAGTCTGGCAAATTTGAATGTGATAAACTATTGCTATATTTGACCCTGTAACTTTCCAGAACACCATAAAACTTATACATGGGGGGTACTATTGTTCATGTGACAATGCTGAATACAAATGTGTACTTTATTGCAGTAACAGCTAACAGTATTATGACAGTGACAGTTAATATGCCACGCAGAACTAAAAAGAAATTCTTAATTTCTCAAATATTTTTATATTTTATTCATATTAAATTAGGTTTCATATATAAATATTTGACATGAAATTAAAGCCCTGTTTTTGCTGAACAAAATTATATATAAGTGTGGGTGCATTTAATATGAAAGAGGAATTCTAGTTGAACATACATATAGCGCAAATTCAAAGTTTTGTTTTGAGCACAACTTGTACAACTGCTTCAGTCCTTAAGGGGTTAATGTAGTTGCTCTGGTGTGTACTGCCAGTCCCTGCCGAGAAAACGCAGGATTTACATTACTGCCTAGGAACACCTCTTGTGGCAGTCACTCAGAAAACCACAGTTCCTTTAATGTTATGGTAGCTTTTTTCTTTACATACAATAAACTGATTTCTAATGGTCCTAATCTCAGATTCACATGATCCAGTTAGATAACTTTTCAGAATATAGCTTAATGTTTCAAGCACACAAAATGACAACACAAAACATTGCAAAATTTGTGTTCAGACATAGTCCACTTAGTATATTTTTATTTTAATAGAAGAAAAAAAAATAGGGCACATGCTTTTCCCTTTGTAACATTTACAAAATAAAAATAAAAATACATGAATGTAAATAAAACCATCATCAATGAAAGCCAGG
Organism: Pelobates fuscus; assembly: GCF_036172605.1. Lineage (NCBI taxonomy): Eukaryota > Metazoa > Chordata > Amphibia > Anura > Pelobatidae > Pelobates > Pelobates fuscus. The sequence continues at coordinate 326,036,120 of NC_086317.1, read as the reverse complement.
TCAACATAAATGCTTGTGCTACTAGCTCTGTGATGGGTGTGTTTCAAAAGTCAGCATTTGTTTTAGAGAAAGGACATTTGCTTTCTTCACAGAGAAGTCGGTGGATGTTTTTATGAATCAAAAGGCATCATTTAATGGGAGTTTTAGACCCAAGAACTTTGGTGTACCATATGTTGCATAGCATATTAAATGTGTTCAACACTATAGATTGAAGTGCAACATATAAAGAAATGCTACAAGCTATGTAACTATGAAATCACTGAGCTATAGCTGCCTTTGTAAACATTAAACATACATACACAATGAGAGATAATCTTGGCACTCGCCCCTTAATTCTCAATAATGTGGTACTTGCTTCGGTGTCCATATATAAACCTAAAACAAGGAGGTGCACTCAGAAGTCTTTTTCAATGTGCTTTGAATAAAGCACATTGATAAAGACCGCTAAGTGCACCTCCTTGCTTTTATTTATTTATATATATATATATATATATATACACACACACACACATATACATACACACACACACACACACACCTCTTCTCTTATTCAAGGTGTATTAAATCCAAGTAGTTTTCATTTTTAGTGTTACATCAAATGGCAATTTGCAGAAATATTGACACAATTATCACACCACAGAGCAAGTAGCAAAACAACTGTAACATTAGTAGCATTGGCAATATGTATGGAGAAGCATGTTGAATACATAATATTTGAGCGTTTAACAAAAATAAAGGACAATATTACAACCTTTTACATGCTCACTGCATTTGGGGAGAGGGAATGAAAAAAAAGGGGGTGGGGGGGTGGGAGAGGAGCCATGCATCACTTATTTGCAATAACACTTCTATTTAAAACTAGGTAACAAACAGATTATGGTGAATCTGTAAGGGATTTAAAAAAATAAAAAAAAACAAAAAAAAAAAACATATCCTAATAAAGATGACCCCCCCCCCTCCCTCCTCCCCATTAAAATAAAAAAACCTAAACATATACATGTAAATCAGGAGGTGTAAAAGTATATACATCGATAAGTAAATACAAAGGAAGATTGTTTTTGTTATCAAATATAAAACTTAGGTCTTTTCAAGTATGCCTTTGTTAATTCTGTTATAAAGAAAAACAGAACAAAAAAATCCCCACAAATAGGTCTTTACAATGAACAGAAACTAACATGGGCTAACCTTGCTATAAATGTAATAACAGGGTACAGAGCTGGTCTAGGCATGTAACAGACAAATGCATAGCTTCCCAGCATGAAATGTGCCTATCAAATAAAAAGAATTAAATTGAATACTACAAAAATATATCTGGGTATATTTAGCCTCAATTTAAATTACAACTTGCATAGGACAAGAAATGTGTTTTAAATTAGAAGTATCACAAGTAAAGCAAAATAAGTTTGTTTTTTAAACAAAAGTTTCAATGCTCTTTGAACACACCATACAATTGGAATTGCTTTTACAAAATTAACAACCCACCAAAATGCCCCCCTTTTCTTTTTATTTTTTAAATAAAGTCACTGGCTTTTTCAGTCTTCATTTACAAAAGAAAACAAACCAGGTTTATTTCCAATTTCATTCTAAAAAAAAATAATATATTTATATACTGGCAGTTTGAACTAGAACATCGTGAAATGTTATCAAACTCAATGCAAAATCCCCACCCCATCACCACCACTTTTTAATGTTTTTATTTTCTTTCACATATTTATGACACTTTGTTGTGATTTACACTTCAAATTGAACATTTGTGCCCAAGCTAATCTCTGCACTAAACAAATAGGTTTCCTGGTTTAGAAGCCCTGGTACTGGTGGAGAGTGCTAATGAAAGTACTATTGTACTTGCACTCAACATTGACAGAACTGGAATGTTCTACCACACTACTGTGCTCAGGCAAGCTTTCAGCTGTGTCTCCAAATCCATGGTAATGTCCATACTGTAAACTTTCACCAATACCATCATGCCAAGATGGCCTATGAGATACCCAGCTGCTAGGACTTCCATCAGCATGCAAGGACCCACACTTTGATGTACTAACAACCTCATCATTATTTTCTGTGAACCTTCCGTGCTCATCTGCACTCTCCCTTTTCCCATTCAGCAAAGCGTTGCTGTTGAATTCTTTGGAAGATACAAGGCACTTGGCTGGACTTGTTTCCATTTCACCAAGCTGTGCCGTGCGTCCATTAGTTGCTTGTCCATTTGTTAAAGGACCGAAGAGCGACATACCGTTCTCATCTGTATTTAAAAAATACACCTGTCAAAAATCTTGGTAAACAAATTCAAAATTCAAAAACAAATTCAAAATCACCAGTATATTTTGCAATTAAGACAGCACTTTAAACACCACAACCACGGTTTCCAGCATTTTCTGGCACCACCCCCTGGTAAGAGTCAAACATATTACAGTCCTTCCGATGTTTGTCATCCAGCATCAAGCTTAGCAATATAAATTTTAAGCAACTTTTCACACCATTCATTCGATGAGACTGTCAAGTTAAGCTCAAATCCAATGAGGTGTAAATAAACTGTATAAAACGGTTTCCCATTTTTCAGTGGCTTGCCTGCACTATTTGCACTTTGACATTCTCATTTACCCATCCTTTTTGGGTCAAATCCAATGAATGCTGTGAAAGGTTGCACTAAAATTGGTAGTTAAAGTTTAATGAGAACAGCCACTTTAGCTGTATGGAGAACGCCAGAAGGACCATGGTTCCCATGTTTGTACTTTTAGCGAGGGGGTTGAATGAGGAGCCTCTTGGTATTACAACCAGTAATGGATGTTTAGAGTGCCCTTTAATTGAGACATGTCATCAGTCACCAAGGGGTAAAATACATTTTCTAACTGGAAAATTTGGTCATGCCCACATGAATGCACTTTCAATCTCAAATGGCATTTGGTTATGAACCTTACCCTGTTTTACAGTACAGAAACAAACATACTACAAAGGTTAGTGTGTTGCACCAAAGAAAAGTGTAGAGATAGGTACTAGACGATTTTAGCAACCCCCTTTGATGATCTAAAACCTATGGGTGTGAATCAAGATTATGTTTTAGCTCCTGCAACAATGAAAAAAAAAAAGAAAAAAAAAGTCTTCACCATTCATTTTCAGTCTGAAAGCAGAACCTATGCTAAATATTATTGACGGAACTAAGCTATTATAGTGTATTAAATCTGAATTGCAGAATGATGTAATTTAGATTGTTTGTTAAAAGGAACATTCCAAGCACCATAGCCACTTTATTATTAATTATAATTCTGCTAGGTGCTGCTCCCTGCTCAACTCCATCAGAGAGCTGGGAGCTCTGTTTGTGTTCAGCCCTGCAGAGCATGCCTCTAATTGGCTGATATTGATCAGCAATCAAACAAAAAAAGCTAGTACTGCACTGCAGGGCTTGGCTCCAGAGAGCTAATGTTGCAATATTATTCATGTAAAGGAAGCATGCTAATTATTTTGAGGCCAGCTGCTGGTATAGGTTACATCAGAACAAGACCTCAAGGATCTGTACTTGGACCCATTCTCTTTAATATTTTTATTAGTGATATTGCAGAAGGTCTTTATAGTAAGGTATGTCTTTTTTGCTGATGATACCAAGATATGTAACAGGGATGATGTTCCAGGCGGGATAAGCCAAATGATTTAGGTAAACTAGAAATAGTCAGAGTTGTGGCAACTAACATTTAATGTGGATAAGTGCCAGATAATGCATCTTGGACGTAAAAATCCCATGGGAAGAGTACAGAATATTTGATAGAGTCCTAACCTCAACATCTGAGGAAAGGGATTTAAGGGTGATTATTTCTGATGACAAAGGTAGGCAAACAATGTAATAGAGCAGCAGGAAATGCAAGCAGAATGCTTGGTTGTATAGGGAGAGGTATTAGCAGTAGAAAGAGGGAAGTGCTCATGCCATTGTACAGAACACTGGTGAGACCTCACTTGGAGTATTGTACGCAGTACTGGAGACCGTATCTTCAGAAGGAAATTGATACTTTAGAGAGTTCAGAGAAGGGCTACTAAACTGGTTCATGGATTGCAGGATAAAACTTACCAGAAAAGGTTAAAGGATCTTAGTAAAGGAGGAGACCATATTTAAAAGAAGAAAAACTACCACAACAAGAGGTCATAGTCTTAAATTAGAGGGCAAAGGTTTAAAAATAATATCAGGAAGTATTACTTTACTAAGAGGGTAGTGGAGGCATGGAATAGCCTTCCAGCTGAAGTGGTAGAGGTTAACACAGTAAAGGAGTGTAAGCATGCGTAGGATAGGCATAAGGCTATCCTTACTATAAAATAAGGCCAGGGACTAATGAAAAGTATTTAGAAAATTGGGCAGACTAGATGGGCCGAATAGTTCTTATCTGCTGTCACATTCTATGTTTCTATGTAAGACAAAACACAACCTCTACAGCAAAATATTCTGTTTGTTCTTTGTGAAAATGTTAGCTTTGGGCACATTTATACAATCAATATATGGAACTGTACTATATACTGTGGACAATGCTGCTTGAACGGACTATATGCAACGTCTTTACACATGGAAGCATTATATGGCTTGTACAAGATAACCCATCTACATAAACATATAATTGGATATTAACTATAAGATGTCAGTAAGTTAATGAAAATAATTAAATTGAATACTACAAAAATATATCTGGGTATATTTATGCTTAATTTAAATCCCAACTTGCATAGGACAAGAAAATTTTAAATGAGAAATATCACAAGTAAAGCAAAATAAGTTTTGTTTTTAAACAAAAGTGTCAATGCTCTTTGAACACAGATATTCTTAGTAATTTAATTCAGTTAAATGAAGCCAAAAAATTAAAATCAATATAGAAATCTGCTTTAAATATTCCGTCAAAAGTTCTGTTGTTTAAAGGGACACACCAGGCACCGACTCCCACCACCCTTAACCCTGCAAGGGAATTATTGCAGTTATTATAAACTGCAATAATTACCTTGCAGGGTTAAATTCTCCTCTAGTGGCTGTCCATCAGACAGCCACTAGAGGGAGTTCCGTGTTCTTAGAACACGAAAAGTGTTTTAAAGGACACTGGACATCCTCACGCTATGCATGAGAACCTCCAGCGCCAGAATCCCCATAGGAAAGCATTCAATAATGCTTTCCTATGGGGAGGTCTAATGCACGCGGCCGAGCATGCGCATTAGGTCTCTCCCGCCGGTTGATGTAGGCAGGGGAAGGAGCATGGGCGGAGCCTAACCCAGCGCCGAGGGACATTGGCGCTGGATTCAGGTAAGTCACTGAAAGGGGTTTTAACCCCTTCAGTTACATGGGATGGAGGGTGGGAGGGATTTACTGAGAGTCCCTTTAAGTTTATAGTTTAAAAACAATAGCTTGATTTATTTTCAGTACAGTCAGTCAAATATGTCTTCAGTGACCATCCTTTGCTTTCAAAGCAGTATCAATTATGCTAGGAAAACTTGCATACAGTTTTGAAAATAACTTCAATGGTAGGTTGTTCCATACATCTTGGATAACTAGCCACAAATCTTTTGTGGACTTGGGCAATCGTGGTTGCTTCTATTTCTTCAGGTTATCCCAGCCCAGAGGTGAATCTGTGCATCACTTGCAGGCCTTTGTGTTCTTTATGCTTTAGATTGCTCTTAATGACTGTGGCTGCATTTTCAGAGTGGTCATGCTGCAGAATAAATGTCGGGCCAATCAAATAGCTTCCTGAATAAGTATAGGTCTATATTGCGCATCATTGAGGAGATTTAATTCTGACCAAATACTAAACTCCATTTGCAGAAATGAAGCATCTAACCTGCAAATACTCCTACCACGCTTCAAAGATGCCTGCTGACACTCATTCTTGCACCAGTCTCCCGCCCTTCAGCGTACAGACAGCCTGCTGCTAAAGCCAAATATATAAAATTTTGACTCATTAGCCCAGTGCAACTGCTGACATTTTTTAAAAATGTGTCCAGTGGCCTTTTTTTTTCCCACATTAGAGTTATGGCTTTTTGGTTCAAGCCTTCCATGAAGAACACTTCTGATCTGAATTCTCTGGACAGCAAATGGGTCCCACGGAATCCTGAAAATTCTGAATAGATGGCAATGCTGGACATCTTCCAATTGCGAGTGACAATTGGAAGATGTCCACAATGTGTATGTGTATCATCTGCTGCACGAAGTTTCCTTGGCCTACAACGGCATCTGCGATAGTCAACATTGCCTGTTTTCTTTGCGCATTTTCAAAAGAGCTACGACAGTTCATCTGTCAACATATGTCTGGCTATAAATTTCTGCTAGAGGAGACCTGCCTGATTAAGAATAAGTACTTTATACTACCTTCCAACTTATCTTGTTGCTGTGCCACGGTTTATGATTTTTTACCTTAAACTGTATTCAGCAGCTTGGCTGTTCCTCACCCCGTTTTATTGACCCTACACAGCTATTTTGCTTAAAAAGAGACACTCCTCTGCCCAAATACAAAAAAAAATAAAAAAATCATATAGATAAAAAACAAAAAACAATATCACTCTTTAGATAACCAAAATGAAAACATGCATTTAATTATACATTTTTTTCATTGCGGTATATCTAAATGTAGCTTGCAAAAAGCTGCAGATCTCATCTGCTGCCTTTGCAAACCCCACCCCTTTCATCCTAAGCCCAGACCTTCTATGGATGTCCAATCATAGACTAACCAATGCAGCTCAGTGACAAGTCTTTGCAAGGCAGGTGCTCTGGATAATTGCTTCCTCTGGAGTTTAGCAAAATTACCACCATGAAGGTGGTAATTTATAAGAGTGCCAGCTTATATTGAAAAATGCATTTTTATATTTTTAAATTATACAGAAAGGACACACCCTTCACACAAAAAGCATTTCAGCAAGCTAGAACACTTTAGGTGTTTGGAATGTCTACTTAATGATTGATTGTGTTTCAACCTGCATAGTAAATTGATGGTCATGAGCATTGTTTGGCATAACTGCCATGCAAACGACAATATGCCAACAACATCACTGACTTTGTGCAAGTGAACCTAGAAAAATTAATGCAGTTTTGAAGGCAAAGGGAGGTCACACCAAATGCTGATTTAATTTAGATTTTTATTTTATTTACCCATTTTGCTCATTCATTAAAACAAACTTTTAATATGACTATTTTTACAGCAATCTTACTTTAATGTCTTCTTCCACAACTGCCTAAAACATTTGCACAGCAGTAAATATATCCAGATTCTATTTTGTTACAAGTAGTGTATTATACACCACAATACAGCAATAGTAATGCTTACTGCAAGCTGTTTAAATTTGCTTAATACTGAAGATAGAAAATTTCTAGAGCTTACCAATGTTACATCAGGAAATGTAGCTGGTATCCACGCCTCTGAATCGCCCCAATGGCCAGTTTGTTACGAAATAAGATGAAGGACTCTCAAAAGTGACCATAAAATAGGGTACTCCAAGTAGGACTTCCCTGCTGTTGCCCCACAGAAAAGTTATTGCATAGTTTCACACTTACCTGGGGACCCAGGTGCCTGCAGTCCTCCACATCTCTGCTAATCACTAAAAGTGGAAGCTCCAATTCCAGATTAGCAACATCAATTTTACCTGGGGAGACTTCTGGCATTTTAACTATCTTATTGTGCTGCAATGCTTTTGCCGCCGGGAGTTCCCATTTGCAGATTTACTTATTATAATTAATGCTACTGCTGGAACCTAATATTTATAGGGTTCAACATAGACCTATTAGGATGAACTGCTCATCTCAACAATATATCCAACTAAAGCTTTCTCTGTGAATTTGGTTACGAGACTTCCACAAACAGGGATTTTGCAATATAAAATCAAAAAAGCGAAGCTTACAGATAAAAATACCCTAATGAGTCATGAAAAATAAAAAATAAAACAAAAATATTTTTTTGCAATGCTTTTCTATGTTACTAATCCAAAAAAAATACAAAAGGTAAACATATGTAATGGCCTACTAGTTATACAGATTGTACTGCTATATAGAAAAGGTAGCACTTCAAAGATTTTGTTTCCTTTTATTGAATATATAAATGTAGTTTCCATATCTGTTACACTCAGAACAATATACTAATAAGGTCATGATTAGCAATGACTTCCATACTGAATTTGCGCAGTTACATTGCTCTGCACAGCAAGTCACTTTTTACTTCGGATGCAACCATTTTTGTTTTTTTTCCAAATTTTGCTGCAATTATAATGGTGCTTTGAAAGTTATTCATACTATATATATATCAGTCTTCTATAATGGTTATTTCATTTGCTATAATGGTTATTTCATCTATGATAAGAGCACATACAGGAGTGTGTGCAACCAGAGTAAATAAAAACATTTGAATTCATAGGGTAACTCAGACTATTGGTGCCAACATTTCCACTATAGGAAGAATTTAGGCCCAGTCAAAATTTTGTAATTTACAATTCTGAAAGTTCAAAGGCTAGCCGAATGTCACATTTAAAAGGAACACTCCAGGCACAATAACAATTTCATCTAAATGTAGTTCTGGTTTAATCCTGAAGATGCCTCCAGTGCTGATCTCTGCTCCCCCCAGAGGCATTCTGTGCCACCGGGCAGGGGGCTGACTCCACTTTCACTAAACTGGCTTGGAAAGAAACCTTTCCCAAGCCAGTTTTGAAAATGTGGAGACATTGATTGAATGAGAACATCAGCTGACCTTTCTCAGTTAGTCAGCAGGACCTCTGCCCATTGGCACTCTGTGCTTCCTAAATCTGAAATTTTCAGAAGCTGGATGCAGTCAGGGGGGATACAGGCGCTGGAGGCAACTTTAGGGTTAAACCATTCAAGAGCCGTATAAACCCTGAGGGTAAGAATGTGCCCAGGTGCTCCCCTGGCACCAAAACAACCTCACTTAGATTAAGTTGTTATGGTGCCTAAACTGTCCACTTAAAGATGTATGCAAGGTTAGTGCATTGCTACTTTAACAGACAAATGATCATACGAAAAGACTCATGGGTGTTCCAAGTTCAATAAGTTAGATTAACATTAAAATATTATGGAAATTCTTTTAGATCAAATGCCACTGCACAGAGAAATTAAGAAAGTTAAGAGGCATATCATGGCTCGGTGTGAATAATGCTGTGGTTGAGTAGTTAAGCTTTTTTTTTTTTTGCAAACAATTAATTTACAACAGATTAAGGTGAAATAGCACTGTGCATACAGAGTAATCTAAGTCAGAACCAACACACTAGTGATTGAGAGATTCAGAGCAAAAAAAAAAAAACACAAACAGGACACAACCTTAGTCTTAAGGTTATGCAATATCTAATATATAAAGTGTAACCGCAATCAGACTGATAATAGTCCACTACTCTGCACACAAATAGGTGTTTTGTAGCTTATTTCTATTGAAAACAGACTATTAAACTTTCTGATACATCTAAATGACCATTAACAGGAAAAAAAAAAAAAAAAAAACAGAAAAAGAAAAAAAGAAGAAAAAATAAATAAAAATAATTTGCAACCTGGAGTATTTTTGTCATCTTCTTAAAAGTGATACAAAATAAATTCCAGCCTAATAGTCTATATTATGTTAACATTATTTATAAAATCATGATGACAGAAAATTTGTAAGACCACCAGAAGACACTGGGATAAGGAGCTCAAAAATAAGCGTATTGACTGATGCAACGGAAAGGGGTTTGCAATGCAGACAATGTGCAAATATCAGCATCAGCCGGTCTAATATACTCGTTCTCCATTGGTTTCAGATCTTCAAGCATCTGAGTCTTGCAGCAGCTGCCATCAATCTGCCCAATCCCACCTGTTATCTCCACGGAGTGAATTTCTACATTCATGTTCTCATCATCCTCCAGGTCTCCAGTCAGGTGCGGTGGATAAGACAAACAAAAGCCATTCACTGCATGGGGAAGAAGGAAAACAAAAAAACAAAAACCTTAAATCTGACTCCAATGCTAAACTAAGATAGTATAGCATGCAAAGGTTTGCACGTTTTAAGACTTGGGTCTAACTGCCACAATAGAATGAAGCAGTAACTAGCATCAAATCAACTATCAATGAACGAGAATCAGTTTACAATTACTAGATGCTTTAGTAAAAATAAGTATGAATATGAGATTTTGGTGACCCACAAGTCACCAGTTTCAGTGGATTCACTTTCTCTCATGCATATGACAGGTGTAGCAAAACTGTAGATATGTAGTATTCTCTTTTCCCCTCTCACACCCACATAAGCAAAATGTACCAATACTATAAACCGTAAACCAGAAAGCATGGTGTGTACAGAGATACCGTAAATGGGAATTTATAAAACTACCTCCATGTTTAAAACTTTTAAATAAGTATAGTAGGGCAGGGATTGGCATTTGATTTGAATAATCAAAACAGCCCAAAAGGTTCAGTATAATTTCTGCACTACAAAACACAATGCTTAGTACATACATTTATATGTACCAAGTCCTCAAAGAAGCACATATCCCAGAAAAATACTATGTTTTTGTCTGATTGCTTTCTCTATTAATTGTTGCATAATGAAAGATAATCCAAGACTCAATTATAGGAGTCTATAGAACATTTGCATGAGTACATAAATAAACCAGATACATAATGTCAAGTTTTGGCTAGTTAAATGTTCTTTAGTTTGATTTAAAATAAGGCACATACCTTCAGTTCTACGCTTCTTTACCGATGATGCCTCTAAATCAGTGAAGGATCGTTTACGATTATTCCCCCCATTGAAATGGTTGGGTGGAATGCTCGGAGGAAGCCCATTTAAGGAGTTACTAAAATAAAAACCGTTGAGTTGACTGTTCTGAAGGTTTAGAAGGAATTGAGAACACTCTCCAAACCCCTGGGAATGTGCGAGGTCTGCTGCTGTCAAGCCACTGGCATTCCTGAAGCTGTGTAAGAAAGACTTGCATTAGAAACGGCATGTTGTACAATGGAAACATTTAGCTGCTAACTGTCTGATGGCAAAGCATGAAGATGATCTCAATAGCAAGGCTCTAAAGTGCCACCCTTACTGGAGGGACCTCTAACACTGTGTGTTGGTTGCCTCTCCAGTAGCAGTGATTGCCTTCACATTGAAATGCAGTTGTGCTCATTAAAACAAACAAAAAAAAACATGGCATCTAGAACAATTCTAAAATTGAAATCAAATACAATCAATTCAATCTTTTTAAAATTACACTAGAACAGGCTTCCTAAAATTGTCTAAATTCCTCACCATAACAAAATAAAAAAAGTTCCTAAATTTAAAATGAACTTCAGAACACTGATACAAAAGCTTACATGGTTTAAACAATTGTCTATGGCATTTAGAAGTGTTAACTATAACAGATTAGAATTTTGACATCATAAATTGAGGTAAACCATATATTCGGTTGTGAAACTGCTGATTACATTGTTGTCATATCTTCAAAACACTTTTCAAAAATGAAAGTCTAAAAACTTCCAGTCAGCCTTGGGATACAGAGTAGCACAAGCTTAATAAATCATCATGAACACTGCAAGCTACAGGTCTTAGACTTTTAGATATTTGTAGTGCTCAAATTGCAGAAAGTAGGCTAATCCTAATGCAATCCTCGATATGAGATAAAGTAATTATATAAAACCAAATTGCTCAATGTACTGAGGTCTGAGTGGCATGGCATATGACAATGTACTGTAAAATGTTCAGTGAAAATTATCACGTGAACTTGAGAACTATGAAAGACAACATCACAAAACCAGTTACATTTTTGTGTGTGCAAATTTTCCAGTTGATACAAGATGGGCATGGATTTTCCTAAAGAAAGGAATATGCTACCAGTAGTGAGCAATGAGAATTATTAACATTTCTTAACAGATGCATTTTAAATCCTTGAGAATCCAGAGACATTCTTTGAGACAGGGTTTAAAAAAAAAAAAAAAAAAAAAAAAAAAGAACCAACAGTGCAGCAAAGGCTGGTAATGGCAATAGGGTAGAAGAAGCTTCTGTACCGAGACGGAAAGACACTTTGCGCCAGTCACAACAGTTGGCATGCATATCAAATCCATGTTGAGTGGAATATGCCACATGAAGTTCAGCCGCTAGAATCTCCAAATATACACTTGACATATCGTAAAGTCTTTAAGATTCAAAGTCTACAAAGTAAAGAAAGTGTTGGAAAGTTGTTCAGTTTTATTGCATTCTTCTCCAGTTTATTCAGGTGTTTAATTCATGTGTTTTCTTGCTTGCACAAAAATAAAATATGGTGGGCTTTACACAATATGACCGTAGTTTTATAAAATGTAAAACTATATTTTGTGTGCACAGACTGTCCCTTAATTTGCATTTTGTATACATTTTGGCCTTGAAGGCAACAGCATTGCTGAGGAACGCATGTTCTGGGTATGCCTGAATTCCCTTTTATCTGTGTATATTTTGAATCCTGACCGTAGTCCTTTTGGACCCCTCTACTATAAGTGAACCTGTGACCATAGGAAAGTGTAAATCTAAAGAGACTTTGGAAGCAGTTTAAGTATTGCAGTTAGCATGTTAATCTCCCATGTTTAGATTAGAGGAGGGCCCACCGATATTGGGGTGCTGTGACATAGTGGTGGGCTTTATACAATATGGCTATATGGTGTAACTGAATCACCAAATTGGTTTGCCAAGGTAGGCGATTTTTAAGTAACCTTGTACAATTTAAAACTATTTTTTGTGTGCACTGTTACTTGCATGTTCCAGGTATGCCACCAATTCTCCACAAAGCTCAGCCATTACAATCTCAAATAGTAGAGAGACATATTTCAAGTTTCAAAGTCTACAAAGTAAAGAAAATGTAGGAAAGTTGTGCAGTTTCATTGCATTGCTCTCCAGTTTATTCATGTGTTTTCTTCCTTGCCCAAAAATGGAAAAATTGTGCTCAAGACACATAAGAAGAGAATGATAATTAAGACCCTGCGAAGACGAGATAATGGATGCGTACAGTATATTTATATATACTTTTAAATAGACCAGCTGGTGTAAACTTTGATGTGGGATTAAAACTATCCGGTCAATGCAGTTTTTGTGCTATTATGCCAGTGGAAGTTTGGAACTCTACAGCAATGTAATAAGCAGAGCGTCGGCGATTTTAACTCACCGTGCACGTCAGCACTCTGATTTTACGTGGTCTTCCGCTTCGTGGCCGCAGTTCCTAAATGCTTCCACTTTCCAATAATATTTTTATTTGCCCATGATATATCCAGCAGAGATGAAATTTCACAAACTGACTTATTGCAAAGGTAGCATCCTATCACAGTACCACATTTGGATTTACTGAGCTCTCAGAATGGCCCATCTTTTTTCACAAATGTTTGTAAATGCAGACAGCATGGCTGGGTGCTTGATTCTACACAGCTGTGGTCATGAATCTGATTGAAACATCTGACTTCTGTAAGAGGCATGCCTCAATACTTTTGTCCACGGTGTGGGGTGGGTGGGAGGGTGTATTTTTTTTTTTTTAAAGGTTTGGCCTGTAGTTGTGGGAGGGGCTTGGGTCCCCGTTATAAGGGCATCCAGTCCTCTCCCACTTCACTGTGGTTTGCCTGGCACACCACAACCAACTGGTGCTATTGACTAAGATGTGTATTGCTAATTATGTGTTATCGAAGACTGTGGTTAGTCTGGCGAGTTGCAGGCTGATGAGCCGGTCTTGTTCAGTTCAGAACCATCTACTTCCAGTTCAAAAAGTCATCAACACAAACTGCCTAAACTCCAAACAAGCTGGTCTTGGCCTAGTATGTCCCACGAAAGTATTTGTTTACCTCACTCTAGTGAACAGCCGCCTCACTAGAAGCTCATGGGGCACTGCCGCATCCAGCCCATCCACGGCTTCTATAACTTGTTTTTACGACAAAACCGTAAGTTTTTTCGTTCAACCTTTCGGATATGGCAAATGTTACTAGTAACGCAAATTTAGCCTATTTCAATCATACACGGCATGCTTTATTCTACTTATTGTATTTGGAAGGCATACCTCATTCTGCATACTTTATTTGGCTCTCACTAGGCCAAATAGACTTTTCTCATATGCATTTTAGTCAGTCACCCTGCAATTTAATGTTTCTCTCTACATTTTAAAGTTTTCTTTGTCTGCCCTGGGTGTTCATGCATTTTTGAGCCTTCATTGTTTAGTAATTATGTGGCTAGGTGTTGCAACTGTGTCTAAGTTTAGGTCAGGCCCAAACTAGGACCTATACATGTGGTAAAGGAAATAAAATATAACCTTGTATATACATTCTCTGTACACATACATGTAAAATTCCTTATTTTCTGTACAGGGGAATATCTTCTAAATGTTCTTACTAACAGACCTTAATGTTTGTGCTCTGGGTATTCAGGTACTCATTGGGCCAACATTGTTTGGCAGATATGCCCCAAGGGACAGCTTGTATGCATTTAATTATGTAATTTTCATTGGGTCAAGCCTGCAGTTCTCTTGTCTGCTGCTCTTGCATTCCCTCACTTTCTAATACCACCCAGACTTTCTTTGAATGGTCTACATGCATTGGGATCAGTCAGTCATGTTTAGTTTAAACAATGTAGTTTTATATCTGATACTAATATTACGGAGATATTCTAGCATTTCCTGTTGCTTTCAGCTCTAATCTTCTATGCCAGCTGTGTATGCATAAGTAGTTATCCTCCTAAGCATTCCAGGTGTAAGTCTTTTTAATGTATGCCTTATTTCACCTGTCTTTTCCTATGTATTATGTACAGCCTCTAGCCTGTTCAGCCACTGTGGCATTCTGGAGGCCTCTGTTCCAGTTTTGATTCGGTCTTCCAACACCTCGTTTTATTGGGCTCCGTGCAGGTGTATTATATGATGTTTTATAAGTGTTTATATACATTTTCTGTTCTTTTCACCCACTTACCTGTATCTTAGTGGTCCGGTGTCCTGGCTTGCTGCCCGCTTTTCTTCACGTTTGCTGAACTTCACCTCCCGCGTGGTTTCCCGGTACCATCATGGAGTCCTGCCCCTGCCGCGTGCCTGTCTGTTCCACAAGGTCTGCTCTCTACTCAGTGTGTTTGCCTCCTGGGTGCTTCTCCATATGCTGTCTGGTCCAGGTGTCTTGGTCCCCCTGCTCTTGGCCGCGCCTCTCGCCTGCAGCTGTGACTCCCCACAAACCGGCGGTAAGTACCCGCCGAGCATGGCATGCCGGCTGCTGTCGCCCGCAGCTCCCTGGGTCCACTTGGCTGACCTCTGGCACCCTTGCTAGGATGTCTACCTCTCTCCTGGTGCTCTGCCTGCTGGTATGGTGTCTGCCACTCTCATGGTGCTTGGCCTGCTGGTATGGTAACTGCCACTAACGTGGAGCTCAGCTGGTTTGGGATTTAGCACTCTCAGTGCTCTGTCTGCTAGTAGGTTTGCCATAACCAGTCTGTTTATTGGTCGAGCCTCTGGGGCGTTTGTTAAGTCATGCAGCCTGTGAATGGTATACACTTTAGTTCTGTGTGTGTGATGTATTCCAATATGGTTTGTAATTGTTATTCCCCCATGATTTGTTTTCTGTTTTGATACAGGAAAAAAAAGAAAAAAAAAATTATATATATATATATATATATATATATATATATATATATAAAAATATAAAGTGTTTGAAGGGCACAACCTTTCATGTAAATCACTGACATGTTAAAAAAAAAAAAAGTAAAATAAAAAAATTGCTGCATGTATTTGCTATTTCTAGTGACTCTCCGTCGGGTGTATTTGCCTGTTCTGATCCTGCATTTGGTTTTACTGTCTGGTGCGCCCCTGCTCACTCGTCTGGTGTAATTGCCTGTCCCTTTCACTTAGTGTTTTCGGCGTTGAGGTTCGCTCTCTTGCGCCTCTAACGTGCTCGCTGGTATGCGCTTGTTACTGGGTCTCTGTCCCTTGACCTGGATCATCGGATGGTTCTGCACATTTTGCCATGTTCCTATACTCTCCCCTGCTTCCCTCTTCTATGGTTTATACCCGGGTTTACGCTTATCTGAGTGACACGCTTATCCTGCCAGGGAGCTCATCCTTCCTGGCAGCGTTTGCCTGTCTTGCCTCGTGTCCTCAAGTGGGATAAGTCACTGTTATTTCGGTCCTCGATCTGGCCCATGCTGTATTATACGTTCCCGGTCACGGTAATACCTGGGTCTACAATTTGGCCCACGCAGGGGCATACGTTCTCTGTCACCATTCTAAATGGATCCACAGTCCGGCCCACGCAGAGGCATACATCCTCAGACTCCAGTCTGAGTCCACGACCCGGCCGCATAGAGGCATACGTTCTCAGACTCCATTCTAAATGGGTCCACGTTGAGGTCCCCTATTAGCAGATAAGTGCTGGCTGTTAGGGATCTAGGTGTCCACTATGGAAGGTTTCTGGCCTCTATGCCATAGTCCAGTGGTCCCACGAGGCCAACACCCATCCTCATACTCTGAGGACGACGCCATTGGCCCAACGAATAGTTATTCGCCTCGCATTGTTGCATAGGGAGGGCCTCACCTGTCAATCCCATTCTATCTTATGCTTTAGTATTCACGGAGAGGCCATCACCCCGCCACCTGTGTCTAGGTGGCCTCTATTTCCCCTTGGGCCAATGCATAGATAAAGCCTCTCATGCCGCTTGGCAACTAGCAGGACGTCACCTGTCACTCATTAGTTTAATTCTTCGCCACTTGGCAATAGCTAGCCTGCCCGTACGTTCTATGGATCATACTAATGGTGGCTTTGTATAAATCATATGCCTCGAGTTCCCAAATCACCGGGGTACCATCTCTACAAGGCCTGGGCTCTATCTCGCCGAGTATACACAGTTAGCCCATCCCTTAGAGCTGGGACTAATCCACGAATCACGACTGGAAATCATCCTCTTATACATTATCTATACCTGAACCGTTTAGGGATTCATCAGGCATTTCATGTTGTATCCAAGTAATATTGCGGTATTGTAGAATATATATATATATTTGTATGGTACACTTTTTGCCATCTATTACAGGCCTACTGCATTGTCAGTTCCGGCACACCACAACCGACTGGTGCTATTGACTAAGATGTGTATTGTTAATTGCTAATTTCTTGTTTTTCATAGTCAGTCATTCACAAATAAGTTCTTGTTTGCAAATCTGAAGTAAATGGTTTACCGAGAGGATAGCTACAGTATTCATCTTGCTAAACTGGCAGGAATACCCCACATTTATGATGTCAAATATCTGACCAAACAGGAGTAAAACCACACCAAAAAGTGCATTTGTTTTATCCCCTTCCAAATGGACCGCATACACAAAATGGTCAAAACAGCACATAATTACACGTAAACATACAATTCTAATTAAAATATCAATTCTATATGCGGGATATTTACTTTATCAGAAGGGTGAACAGAACAAATAAAATTAGTATCTGACAAGTGGAATTACTGTTCAGCAATACAATTAAAAGATTAATTCAAATGCCATCAGACAATTTAAATAAATGAAAGATCTGTCACATTTTACCCCTCCTACAATAAAATCCAATAGATAAGGCTACTCTCAAATTTGTTCATGTTAGTTTAACAGATACAGTAGAGACTGTATATTAGGGTAACATATGCATGCAAATCTAGAAAGTCTATAACTGATTCCTAAATTAGCATTAAAACCAATCACCGCAACAAATACCTCAACAGTATGCCTTGTGTGCAGAAAGGAAGCGATACTGAACACTCATTGCCACAACTGTAAGGTTTTCGGATGAGCACCTGTGGCAGATTCAGCAGTTTCTATTTGGGATGCTCCCCTTTCTAGGATTACTTGAAAAAATCAAGTCAATTCGAATTACGTAGCTGTAAAACATTGACACGTGTAGTTTTCACAGTTTAAAAAAAAAAAAAAAAAACGTCTAATTTAAAGAGGGAAATGGCAAATTACAGAAAAATACAGGAAAATATGTATCACGTAAGGGATCACAATTTCAGGTTACAGGTTTCAAAAGACATGTGTATGCAGGAAAAAAAAAGTGGTTCTGAGCAAATTGTTTACTGGGCCATGTGACCACCTGAAAAAATTGTTTTAACATTAGAAAATGTAGTGTTTATATTCAACACAATATATTAAAAATAAATTTAACATGATGCTACATCACCATCATCTGACGAAGAAAACAATAAACACACTCAAAACATGATGTAGATTGAGGTTGATTCTGCATTCAAAGGTAATTCGGATTTCTACCATAATGGAATTACAAAACAAAAACCCAACTAACATTCTATACCTGTAATGCTGCAAACAAGCTACACAAACTTTTTGGTGTTTATCAATGCATGCATTGGAGCATTTTATACTTTGTTCTGAAGATCAAGACAAATTGCATTGTATATGTAAATTATTCTACAAACTTAAAAAAACCAAAAAACCACACACTTAAAAGACTGCCAGAGAATGTGCTCTTTATGAGGAAGCTACTTTATCTCCTCCCCCCCACAATTCAGATGCAGGAGGAAGACAAGAATCATTCATTAAACAAGATATACCAAAGAAGGAAAAGAATACCCGCTCTCAGCTGTCACAGTAAAATTGAGTTTTGTGGAAGAGGAAAAAAAAAATAATAAAAAAAAAAAAAAGATAGGTAAAAAATGTGTACTGTGTATACCACTAATGGTACATAAGACATGATCTCAGATCGATGAGAGGGAAGGTATTAACCCCTTAAGGACCAAACTTCTGGAATAAAAGAGAATCATGACATGTCACACATGTCATGTGTCCTTAAGGGGTTAAAGATGTTATCAGGAATTCACAGAAACGACTGTGCACAATGGTAACGTTATGTTTTTTTTATAAAATTGGAAAACATAAAAAAAAAATCATGTAGTGAAAAATAAAATGCCAGTTCCTACAATATGAAAAGCAGTATAAAAATGGTCATCAAGATTTAGGAAAAGATGGGTAAGAAACCACCTCTAAAAGAAAAAAAGCAAATAAAATGATGAAATAATAAAAAAAAAAAAAAAAAAAAAAGTGTTTTCAAATTTAATAGAAACTGATGGCCATTTCCCTTCAGCAACTGGAAGCACAAAGCAACTTGTGCAGGTGTTCCACCTTTACCAGAAGATTAACCTAACATATAGATCAGGAATCTGCCAACACCAAGCCCAAGAAAAACTACCAGTGCTTTCCCCCAATGGACTACCATCTGATAGATCAGGTAGCATTACCATACCATACAAAACATATAGAAACTGGGAAGTTCAGTGTGGTGTTGCCCTGTAAAGGCTAGGAAGGAAGAAGTCTGGAGGTGAGGACTCTGTGTCCTGTGAGAGAAAAGAGCAATTAATTTTGATGACTAGTGCTTGGGTATTTTGAAAATTAAGTACTATCCATAGTTTCTATAAGAATGATTGGTATACGAGTTGTGCAATCAAAAGTTCAATGAATGATTCAAAACAAGAAATCAGAACAAGCCATGTACAAATTGTACAAGTAAAACAAAATTCTTCCCATATGTGTTTTATTAAATAAAACAAGCAATATGCAACCCAAATGCATTTAAAGTAGAAAATTAGAGTTTGGGTGCCAGCTTTAGGGTACAGGATATAAAGCACTACTTTGTAAAAATGGTAGTGATGCTTTAAAGAAGAACTAAAGGAATTAAATATGGCTCTGAATATACACAAGATTCAAAGAAAAAAAACAAAAGTAAAAATATAGTTTCCTTCATTATTGGAACAACTTTTTCATTTTCCTCCATCTTCCAACCTCTCAATTCAACTGATGTCCGTCTCCAATTGCTTTTCTTTTCATTGATATTTTTTCTGTGTTTCTCAAACACAACAAGAAGCATGGAAATGGAAATTATAAAACAAACAAAAAAAGGAATAAAGCTTATTTCCAGAAAAGTTAAATAAATGTTGACTGTTGGTCACAACAAAAGCCAGGAATTGTATTTGGAAATGGTATAAAACTCTTCAACTGTTGCAGGAAAAAAAAAATAATACATTTTGAACAGGTATACCATTATGCCTATTCTTGGGTATAACAGGATGCAGTACTGGTGATTCTTAAAAAAGGTATTGAAAATTGTGATCAAGAAATTACAACTTGATGTTACAACAGACCAAATTCTGAAGAGATATTGTTGATCGAGAAGGCTTTACAAAATAGGCAGCAATTCTTATGTCAGAATGCAGAGAAGTAGTTGTGCGTTGAGTGTCTGAATCAGAGTAAGATAAAACTTTGCATTTCAACATGCAAATGCCAGTCTCCATAAAGATTGCAAAAGAAAGTAGCTGAACAGGCAGGCAGTCTGCCTATTAATAGGAGAGGAGGCAATACTAAAATTAGAAAATTATTATAGCATTAGCTATAATTGCAAAAAGTTAGGTTTAAGAACGATCATATTTATTAATATTTCAAGATGTCAAGTAATAGTAACCACAGGTGTATGAAAGTAACACCCATAAGCAAAGTCTCCTATTTGAAGGCAATAAAACCGCTTTAGCTACAACATGAGCACTGAAAGTGGGCAGACTGGGAACGAAACTGGTGCCAAGACCGCAGATCATACCTAAATAAGAGCAATCAATTAAGCAAGAATATGAACCACGGGATCAACACATAGAAAGAAAGTGGGGTAAAAAAAACAAACCAAAAAAAACCCAGAACTATAATTAGCCAATTTATAGCTGGAGCATATCATTACTTCTTGATTGAAAAATTCAGACGTTTTGTAATTACCACAACAAATACCTTAATAGTATGCCTTGTGTGCAGAAAGGAAGCAATACTCAACACGAATTGCCACAACTGTAAGGTTTTAGAATCAGCAACTGTGGCAGATTCAGCAGTTGCTATTGGGAATGCTCCCATTTCTAGGATTACTTAAAGAAAAAAAGTCAATTCAAATTGCATAACTGTAAAACCTTAACACGTGTAGTTTCCACGGTTAATTAAAAAAAAATAATTTTAAGAAGGAAAAATGAAAAACATATATATCAAAAGAGGATCAGAATTTCAGCTACCAGGTTTCAAAAGATATTTGTATGCAGAAGAAAAATTAAGTAACAACCTATTTACTTTTTGACTAGAGAGGTTCTTCCCTAGTTCAGGATTTATACCCATAACAAGATGGATCAGACTGGAGACGAAAAATTAGCATTCCTCCCCTATACCATACCCACAAGGTGGCAATGAATTGTAAGTATAGCAGGAATACAAAAGAAAAGAAAAAAAGGTCAAGTGAAATTTTGACAATAAAGTGTTTCTAAAAACTTTATCAGGAGTAGAATTTATTTTTTTTTTAAATAGAAAAATGTACAAAATTATAAACTATATCGCACAGAATGTTGCCTGATCCTTACTGCCATAGAGAATGTAGAATCTGTAGAGTAAGCTGCAATATAAAATATAAATCCATGTTCATGCAAAGAACAATAGAACATGGAAAAGGCCTCTGTCAATGGGGTTAAAATTACAACAGAAGCTCACTTTGGATATCAATGAGAGAAGTAAATAAAAAGTTACATCAAGCCTTGTAGGTGAAGGAAAGTAAAAAAAACTAAATATAGAAAGAAGTAAAAGGAAGTCCTTGGAAAAAAACGATTCTGTTAAAAGAGATTTAAAAATAAATTACAGTTCATCTGGCAGAAAATGACTTGGCACCTAGACTTATTTGTAGTAGTATAGAAAAGGGTGCTATATTCAATACAGTAGCCACCACTTTAGGTATTAAAATATGATTTACAGTTTTCATAAGCACACAAGGTTATCTTACCTTACATTTCCTGCCTCTCAATCACTGATCTGCATTAGGGTTATCAAATATTCCTGGATAACTTAATTTACTAGGCCTTACTATAAATTACAAGTGAAAATCAGGCTATTTTGTTTATATATATATATATATATATATATATATATATATATATATATATATATATAGTGTTTTAAATAGTGTCAAATTTCTTGCAAGCGTTTGAATCCAATAAAAATACATGCGCACAGTTGGGCAATCTAATAACTAGAATTTATCATCTCAAATGTCCTGATCGCAGCTATGTAAATTCACCTTTGGGGACTGCAAAACCTATCATGCCACAAACTTACTGTATTTGCCTTCATGCACGCAAAGTCTGTATATGCATGTGTTTGGTCATAAAGGGACGATATGCAATAAAAGCAGTTCGCACTCAGGACACATAATGAATAAAATGTCGATATTAAAAAGCGCTTGCCTGGAAAACTGTTAGCAATATTCTAATGAGAATGGAAAGGGAACACAGATGTGTTTACAAAAGGATATTCAGAAGGCAGATAAATATACTTCAAGGAGAAATGCAACATGAAACTTTATGAAATGTTTGCATTGTTTTACGATTATGGAGTTTACACCTCAGCTGAGAGGTCAACAAAATAGTGCTCTAAATCTAAAACACCCTCAGGAAGGAAGGCTTG
The DNA here is from genome assembly GCF_036172605.1 of Pelobates fuscus. Taxonomy (NCBI): domain Eukaryota; kingdom Metazoa; phylum Chordata; class Amphibia; order Anura; family Pelobatidae; genus Pelobates; species Pelobates fuscus. The sequence goes on along the minus strand of NC_086317.1, from coordinate 326,013,710 downwards.
TATATGGCATGGTCCAATTTCACTACAAAACTTTTAGTACTGTACTCAGAAAAGACATCAAAATAAATATGAATCTCCCTGAAAGTAGATCCCAAATGTGGTTACATTAGAAATTTATCTGCAACTTTAATGGAGGTAAAATAAATGCATGCAATTTGTTTGCAAGGATTGACATTGTGCTTAATTATATTTTCTCAAGCTATAGAATAGATACAGTAAAATGTATTTTAGTACAGTCCAATGGAAGTTTATAAAAACTATACTAAATTTACCCAATTAGAATTATAGGACATTTCTAGCTGCACAAACTGTTTAGAAAGCCATTTCATATTTATTCCATTATTCTATGAAAACAAATCTCAAAGGTGGCCAGATTTTTGGATTGTATAAATTGCCTTTTTTTATTATTTTTGTGTGAGCTGTTGATTAAAAATATAATCAAAATACCTTCCTGTTTGACTATTATGAAAAGTACATATTGGGGACGTGCAGCATTTATATTTTAATTAGTTAAATATTAAACAACACCTTTAGGAATCTAAAAATGCACTGGAAATGTTAGCACCCATTCTATATTATACTAAAATTATAAAAAGGAACCATATCATTATTGTGTTAATTCATTTACTGATCTGTCTAACATTTTAAAGAGCTCCAGAAATGGAATAAAGAAAGGAGTTGTAACTTACAAGTGTGCAAATAAAAACCAAACATTATGAAAAACTACAGAAGGCCCTAATCAGGGAATTTTAGTTGTGAAAGGAATTGTCAAACATCTAGTTAGAACGGTTAAGTGAGAGGTAGGAAATGTAGGTATGCTTCTCAAACCACACAATATTTTCTGATATTTTGAGACCATCTTGATGGCCAACACTAATAGGCCTTTTTTATATTACTTTGGAAAGAGCATGTGAATATTTTCTCAGGTTGTTTGCAGCATTACTGGGGAGCAAATACATCTTTCATCAATATGAAACACTATAGAACACAAATAGAATGTTTAATAGATCAAGCTGCTGATGGTGAACAGTAAATCTTTTTAAAACACTAAAAATGTAAATATTAAATATAAAGGTCAAATACAATACAACTTAAACTATACAGTATAATGTATGCATTACTGATACTGTAAATAATGTATCAAATCCACTTATGTGTGTTAATTATTGTTATGCCAGGAGAATAAAGTGTGCCAATCAACTCTGGCAGACAGAAGGTAAAATAGGCAAAAAAAGCGGGATTTGTCAAACTGGCGCTTCTCCAGGTGTTGAATTTAGCTCTCCCAGCATCAGTGGCCAGTTGAGGAATAAATAAGTTGCAATCAAACAGATGGATAGCTACAATTAGACAATTCAGCTCAATATACTATAAGCTTATTTTCTGTACATGTCATGCACTGTCATATCAGTAAAAGATGACAGTACGTTGATTCATTTGGTGCAGACTAAAATGATGAATGTGTTTATGATTTGTTCTATTTTAACAAAATTATATGAAGAAAAAGCAAGTAAATAAAAAAAAGACATACTCTATTTGTGCCCCGTTTGACACTAGAGCCTTCAGGCAGTCCATACTACCAGCCCTTGCTGCTTTGTGGACTGGGGTTTCGCCTACGTAGTCCTGAAAAAACAAACACAGAATTGTGAGAAAATTCTGAAATGAAAACATTAAAAATAAAAGTCTAAAACTGAGCATATATGAGGAATTATGAAACCAAAAGAAGTTCACTCACAAAGATTTCAGTGAGCTACTTTAGGGGTCAGATGTGTACCTTTAAAGGAATACTGTAAGCATTTTAACAATTTTAATTTTTTAAGTTGTTATAGTGCTATAGCGCTAGTGATTGATTCAATACATTTCTATGAGGAGATGCTGATTGGCCAGGCTGGTGTTTAACCCTGCCCCACCTCCTTGACTATCTCAGCCAATTCAATGCTTTTCCTATGGGAATAAGTCAGCCAAGAAGGCAGATCAGGGGCAGAGCCGGTGGACCCGCGCAGAACTGGAAACAAGGTACATTTTCTTACCTGTTATGGGGGGGCGGGCAAGCAACCTAAATGACGTCTTTAACACTATAGGGTCAGGAATACATGTTTGTGTCCCTGACCCTATATGTTCTTTTAATGATTTTCTATCGCAGAATCTTATGTGAATCGCGGTGGATTAGCCCACCATACTGTAGGCTTCAACCTGAGGACTTACCTGTTTGTTTACAAGTGCACCTGCTTGAATGAGCCATAACAGGCAGTGGGGATGACCTCCAAAAGCGGCAATATGTGCAGGGGTTTGGGCAAATCGAGTTGTGCAGGCATTAATTGAACATCCAGCGCCAACAAGCTGAATAAGGCACTCCAACTACATTTAAAAAAAAAAAATTATATATATAAATATATATAGTTTTTAGTTAGACTTAATATAATTTCAAAGAATCATACAGCATTATTATACTTGAGAGGTTAGAGATTATATCTTTATTAAATACGCAGAAGTGTCAGAACGGCTTTAAATATTCACATCAAGAGTTGAAATTTGAATGTAATCTAAAGATACCACATGAGGTAGCACAAGTCTGAGATTGCATTTTGCGAAATCCCTAGTAAAAGCTGTGAGATTCAGGCATGGTCTTGTTCATCAGGAAACAATATCTATGGATGCCATCGTGGTTTAGAGCGACCCTCCGCGGTACACAATATTGTACTGTTAGTAAAGATAAATAGAGAATTGGGGGCACACCTGGAACATGCATTTCGCAGAAATGGTGCTGCCAAAGTGACCACAGGAAAAATATAAATTAGGACTGGAGGTGACCACAATAAAGTAAAAATCTGAGGAAATTTTGGATAATGTCACTTAAATTGTAAATTTCATAGAGCAGATATAGGATATGCATTGTGAGTATATAAATCAAACAATGATCACTTTGTTTAGTTTTGACACTGCATTTTCTTTTTAATTGCATTTATCAAAATTTTGCATTTTATATTTTCCTGATGCTCTTACAACAAATTAAAATACACTTTAGCTTATGTATCACTATTTATTGTCTCCCACAGTGGAATTAGAGTAGGACCCACCGATACTGGAGTACTGTGAAGTAGTGGTGGGCTTGACCAAATATGGCAGAACTGAAATTGTACCCGTTCCTTAATCTAGTTACTGTTAGACTGAGCCACTGGATGCACTTGCTTCTTAAAGGGAAACATACTTCTTTGGAATTTACACCATTGGATAAAAAAAAAAACATTTAAAATCACCCCTAACTTGCCCTAATGTTTTTTCATTACATGCTCTGCTTTCATATAAAAAGGACGCTATAGTCACCCAAACCCCTTTAGGAAGTCATCTGTGTACAGTGCCCCTGGCATTCTTGCCAAGCAAAAAACATTGGGTTCAATGCTTGCGCTTGCTTCACATGTGCTTGTCATCCACAATGCTTCTCTGTAAAAAGTATTTGATTGGGTGAGAGGTCAAAGACAAAACGGAAAGCAGAAAAGGCAGCTTTTATAGACAGAGTCAAAGCAACAACAACAAAAAGTTACTGTCAATTTTTAAACATGTAAGGGGGTGCCAGGGGGCAGTGATGACCCAAACAATAGAAAACAAAAATAAAATAGTATATATAAATCTCTCATTTCCACCAGTATAGGTTCACTTTAAAGTAGGGATCGACCGATTATCGGTTTTACCGATATAATCGGCCGATATTCGGTATTTTCGGCAATATCGGTATCGGCCAATAGGGATACCGATATTGCCGATAATACCTCCCAGGACCGCCAGGCTCATTACAAGCCCGGCGGTCCTGGGGGGGCGGGCAGCAAGCTATTACTCACCTCCCAGCAGCTCCTCCAGCTCCCCAGTGTAACTCTCGCGAGACCCGCGGCCAGCTCTGACGTCCGCGGGTCTCGCAAGAGTTACACTGGGGAGCCGGAGGAGCTGCTCGGAGGTGAGTAAACGCTTGCTGCCTACACCCTACACCCCCCCACAGCTAAGCCAATGCCACTGGACCACCAGGGATTAACATATCCCCCCTCCCTGACAAGGCAACAAGCAGGGAGGGGGAACAACAACAAATAAAAAAATAATTAAATATATAAAAAAAATAATTTAATATAAAAATAAAATAAAAAATTTAATAAAAAATGCCCCCTCACACATACACTATTATACACATACACTACAAACACACTGTGTATATAATTCATTGTGTTTGTATAGTGTGTGTATATAATGCAGTGTGTGTGTGTGTATATAATGCAGTGTGTTTGTATAGTGTGTGTGTATATAATGCAGTGTGTTTGTATAGTGTGTGTATATAATGCAGTGTGTTTGTATAGTGTGTGTATATAATGCACAGTACACAAACACACTGAATTATATACACACACCACACAAACACACTGCATTATATACACACACTATACAAACACACACTGCATTATATACACACACACTATACAAACACACTGCATTTAAAAAAAAAAAAAAAATTATTTTAGCCCTAGTGAACAAATGTTTTTACCTGGGCAGAGGTTCAATAATGCTTAAACAACCCTACACTCATCAATCATGAGCTTAAAGGGGACACTATATAAATTAAGTGGTGAGTTAGCAGCGCCATTGGCATTTGCTCTTGCAATATAAAACATTGCCGTTTTGGAGATATGCTAGGTTTACATTGCGGTATTAAACTTACCGCTAATGGTCATTACACTGACCGCCACTAGATAATGCTACCAGAGTGAGAAATTCCACACACTCACGCACGAACTGCATATAGATGTTAAACATCCACTGATGACTTGTCAGGGAAGCACTGGATTAAATACAAGAAGTATTTGACTGGCAGACCTCTGGGGGTTTGCTGCACTTCTTGTCCAAAATGCTTCTCTATGAATCAAATTGGACGAGAATTTGAAGAGGTAATAAAATAAAACAGAAGGAGTGGGCAGCTGGAAACGAGTAAATAAAAGGTTAGTTTGGAATCCCTAAAGATGCTTTTAATTTTGACAAAATTTTCTCTTTAACCCCTTAAGGACTGAGCAAAACTCACACGTTGTGATTCACCTCTTTCATTATATATCATTTTATTCAGGGGAAACGGGGCTTTCCTTTAACATCAAATATTTAGCTATGAGAAATAATTTAATATGAATATAATAAAATGGGAGAAAAGAAGAAATTTTTTTTTTTTTAGTTCTACATGACATTTTAACCGTGAATGTCATAATACTGTTTGCTTTTACTGCAATGAAATACACATATTTGTATTTAGCGATGTCTCCAGAGTATAACAGTACCCCTCATGTACAGGTTTTAGGAGTTTTGGGAAGTTACAGGGTCAAATCTAGCATGTTACATTTTTCAGTTTTTTCACATTCGCCAGAATGGTTAAGTTGCCTTTGAGACCATATGGTAGCCCAGGAATGAGAATTACCCCCTTGATGGCATACCATTTGCAAAAGTAGACAACCCAAGGTATTGCAAATGGGGTATGTAGTCTTTTTTTAGTAGCAACTTAGTCACAAACAGTGGCCAAAGTTAGTGTTAATATTTGTGTGTGAAAAATGCAAAAAACTAATTTAACCGCCAATTTTGGCCAGTGTTTGTGACTAAGTGGCTTCTAAAAAAGACTGGACATACCCCATTTGCAATACCTTGGGTTGTCTACTATTGCAAATGGGGGTAACTATCCATCATGGGGGTAATTCTCATTCCTGAGCTACCATACGGTCTCAAAGGCAATGTAACCAATCTGGCGAATTTCAATTTGAAAAAAATGAAACGCAAGCCTTATATTTGACTCTCTAGCTTTTAAAAACACCATAAAACCTGTACATGAGGGGTACGGTTATACTCGGGAGACTTCGGTGAACACAAATATTAGTGTTTCAAAACAGTAAAACGTATCACAACAATTATATTGTCAGTGTGCCATTTTTTGTATGAAAAATGCAAAAAAAAATTCACTTTCACTGACGATATTATCGTTGTAATACCTTTTACTGTTTTGAAACACAATTTGTGTTCAGCTGAGTCTTCTGAGTAAAACAGTACCCCCATTTACAGGTTTAATGGTGTCTTGGAAAGTTACATGGTTAAATATAGTGCTAGTAAATTAAATTCCCTGGACTTTCTACCTGGGATGTCAGGCAGGTTCCGCAAATTGTAATTAATTAAAATTACCTAATTACACACATACAATATGATGGGAGTTTTGCACTCCAGCTCTCCTCCAAGTCTTGGCCCGGTGCTCAGCTGCACACAAATACAGTCTCCAAAAAGAAAGCCAGCTCTCAAGGACTTCAACCTGAAAAAATAGGCATTTAATCCAAGTGGTCAACGTTTCAGTTCACTTAATCCAAGTGGTCAACGTTTCAGTTCACAACTGTGAACTGAAAGTTCACAGTTGTGAACTGAAACGTTGACCACTTGGATTAAATGCCTATTTTTTCACGTTGAAGTCATTGAGTGCTGGCTTTCTTTTTGGAATATATATATATATATATATATATATATATATATATATATATAAATAAATAAAAGAAAATAATCTTGAAAAAGGCCCTATAATGGTCGAAACGTCGATCACAGATTTTTTTTGCATATGTAATTTGCACCAGTGAATAAACTTAACTGCTTATCAAGACCTGTGCGTGCACCTTGCATATATTTTGGGGATATATTTATATATATATTACACAAGATCCAGCGCACTCACCTATCCACTAAACAGCAACTTCAATGTTGAAAGTTTTTTATATATATAAAAAATTAATTTTTATATAGGTATATATAGTGATATATACTTATGTATATAGATATATATATTATTTCGTTCTACGTGTATTCTGATATCAATATATATATACAGGGAGTGCAGAATTATTAGGCAAGTTGTATTTTTGAGGATTAATTTTATTATTGAACAACAACCATGTTCTCAATGAACCCAAAAAACTCATTAATATCAAAGCTGAATATTTTTGGAAGTAGTTTTTAGTTTGTTTTTAGTTATAGCTATTTTAGGGGGATATATGTGTGTGCAGGTGACTATTACTGTGCATAATTATTAGGCAACTTAACAAAAAACAAATATATACCCATTTCAATTATTTATTTTTACCAGTGAAACCAATATAACATCTCAACATTCACAAATATACATTTCTGACATTCAAAAACATAACAAAAACAAATTAGTGACCAATATAGCCACCTTTCATTGCAAGGACACTCAAAAGCCTGCCATCCATGGATTCTGTCAGTGTTTTGATCTGTTCACCATCAACATTGCGTGCAGCAGCAACCACATCCTCCCAGACACTGTTCAGAGAGGTGTACTGTTTTCCCTCCTTGTAAATCTCACATTTGATGATGGACCACAGGTTCTCAATGGGGTTCAGATCAGGTGAACAAGGAGGCCATGTCATTAGATTTTCTTCTTTTATACCCTTTCTTGCCAGCCACGCTGTGGAGTACTTGGACGCGTGTGATGGAGCATTGTCCTGCATGAAAATCATGTTTTTCTTGAAGGATGCAGACTTCTTCCTGTACCACTGCTTGAAGAAGGTGTCTTCCAGAAACTGGCAGTAGGACTGGGAGTTGAGCTTGACTCCATCCTCAACCCAAAAAGGCCCCACAAGCTCATCTTTGATGATACCAGCCCAAACCAGTACTCCACCTCCACCTTGCTGGCGTCTGAGTCAGACTGGAGCTCTCTGCCCTTTACCAATCCATCCATCTGGCCCATCAAGACTCACTCTCATTTCATCAGTCCATAAAACCTTAGAAAAATCAGTCTTGAGATATTTCTTGGCCCAGTCTTGACGTTTCAGCTTGTGTGTCTTGTTCAGTGGTGGTCGTCTTTCAGCCTTTCTTACCTTGGCCATGTCTCTGAGTATTGCACACCTTGTGCTTTTGGGCACTCCAGTGATGTTGCAGCTCTGAAATATGGCCAAACTGGTGGCAAGTGGCATCTTGGCAGCTGCACGCTTGACTTTTCTCAGTTCATGGCCAGTTATTTTGCGCCTTGGTTTCTCCACACGCTTCTTGCGACCCTGTTGACTATTTTGAATGAAACGCTTGATTGTTCGATGATCACGCTTCAGAAGCTTTGCAATTTTAAGAGTGCTGCATCCCTCTGCAAGATATCTCACTATTTTTGACTTTTCTGAGCCTGTCAAGTCCTTCTTTTGACCCATTTTGCCAAAGGAAAGGAAGTTGCCTAATAATTATGCACACCTGATATAGGGTGTTGATGTCATTAGACCACACCCCTTCTCATTACAGAGATGCACATCACCTAATAGGCTTAATTGGTAGTAGGCTTTCGAGCCTATACAGCTTGGAGTAAGACAACATGCATAAAGAGGATGATGTGGTCAAAATACTCATTTGCCTAATAATTCTGCACTCCCTGTATATATATATATATATATATATTAATATCAAAATAAAGTTAGAACGCAATTACACATATTTTTTAATTATATTTATTTTTTTAAGTATTTACATATTTCTTTTATATTATATAAAAATATATATAATTATAAATAGATTTAATCAATATCATTCTACGTGTATTTTGATATTAATATATATTAATATTAAAATACACTTAGACTGTGTGTATGTGTGTGTATATATATATATATATATATATTAATAATTTTAAACTTTATTTTAACCTTTTACAGGCAGCAGGGTCCTCGCAATCACATGGCACAGGAGGGCCGGAACGGCAGCAGGGGGACTCCCTGGGGTGACAGGTGAGTCCCCCCCACCGCGATCGCCGGCGAGCAGGTAAGTACATAGATAGGACAGCGGGGACGTGCTATGCCGCCTGCCGGCGTTTAGAGCAGGGTCCCCAAGAACGGCATAGCACACCTGCCATCCTTAAGGGGTTAATGCCTCTCTCCCATATCTGTTTACTTACAGGGACACTACAGTCACCAAAACAACTTCAACTTAAGGATGCAGTGTTGGTGTATAGATCATGCCCCAGCGGTCTTACTGCTCAATTATCTGCCATTTAGGAGCTAAATCACTTTGTTTATGCACCCTAGGCACACCTCCCGGCATGTGAGTTACACAGACTTCATAAACACTTCCTGTAAAATGTCACCTAATGTGTTAAGTTAGGCAGAATTTGCCATAAAGTGTAAACTTCTTCTCTCCTGCTCTATTAACCCCTTCAGGACCGCTGACGGTTCAGGACCGTCAGCGGTAAAACGTGCGTTTGGACCGCTGACGGTCCTGAACCGTCATAACGGTTTTGGGCTACTTACCTGATCGCCGTCGGTCCCACGGCGGCGATCAGCTCTCCTCCCGGTCCAGGGGGACTGCCTGTCTGCCCGGGCAGTCCCCCCTCGGCAGATCAGGACCCCACGGCCATGTGATCACTCGATCACATGACCGCAATAGGGGTCTTTGTATCTGCCTGCAGGGGGACTGTCTGTGCTGACAGGCAGTCTCCCTGCAAGTGTAAAATCATAAAATAAAGTAAAAAAAAAAAAAATCAGTGTAAAAAAAATTATAATATGTGTATATATATATGATATATATACATGTATTATATCTATATATATAATATATGTATATGTATCATATATATAATGTCACACTAAGTGTATTTTTATATTTATATATACGTATATTAATATAAAAATACACTTATATTTAAATTACACACGAATATATACAATATATATAATAACTATATATATGGTATATATATATTATTATAAAATACAAATAATATGTTAATAAAAATAAATAACAAAAAATAAAAATAATTTTTAATAATTACAAAAAAATTATATATATATATTCAATTTTATTCTAACAGTATTTTGATATTGATATATATATATTTATATCAAAATACACTTAGAATGTAATGATATATATATCTATGTATAAATAAATAAATAAAAATAATACGAAATATACATATGTCCACATACAAAATTACATTAATAATTTCATAAATATACACGTAGACGTCAAATATATAAATATGTATATATATTAAAATTCTACGTGCATATTTATGTAATATTTTTACCTAATTAAGTAATTTTAATGATTGCAATTTGAGGGACCTGCCTGCCAACCCAGGCCAAAAGTCCAGATAATTTAATTTGCTAGCACTGTGCTTAACCCTGTAACTTTCTATGACACCCTAAATCCTGTACATGGGGGTACTGTTTTACTCGGGAGACTTCGCTGAACACAAATATTAGTGTTTCAAAACAGTAAAACATATCACAGCGATGATATTGTCAGTGAAAGTGAAGTTTTTTGCATTTTTCACACACAAACAGCTCTTTCACTGAGGATATTATTGCTGTGATATATTTTACTGTTCTGATACACTAATATTTGTGTTCAGCGAAGTCTCCTGAGTATAACAGTACCCCACATGTAGAGGTTTTATAGTGTTTGTGAAAGTTACAGGGTCAAATATAAGGCTTGATTTTACTTTTTTTTTTTTTTATTGAAATTTGTCAGATTGGTTAGGTTGCCTTTGACAGCGTATGGTAGCCAAGGAATGAGAATTAGCCCCATGATGGCATACCATTTACAAAAGAAGACAACCCAAGGTATTGCAAATGGGGTATGTTCAGCCTTTTTTAGTAGCCACTTAGTCACAAACACCGGCCAAAGTTAGCGGTTTTTGCATTTTTAACACACAAACAAATATAAATGCTAACTTTGGCCAGTGTTTGTGACTAGGTGGCTACTAAAAAAGACTGGACATACCCCATTTTAAATACCCTGGGTTGTCTACTTTAAAAAATATGTACATGTTAGGTGTGTTTCGGGGATTTATGACAGATAACGGTGTAACAATGTCACTATTGATACATATAAAATATATATATATTGAAACAGCAATTTCCTACTTGTATTTATAGGCCTATAACTTGCAAAAAAAAGCAATAAAGCATGTAAACACTGGGTGTTTTTAAACTCGGGACAAAATTTTGAATCTATTTAGCAGTTTTTTTCATTAGCTTTTGTAGATAAGTAAAAGATTTTTCAAGTAAAAGTCCAAAAACATGTTTTTTTTTTATTTTTCACCATATTTTATTATTTTTTTTAAATACAATATATGATATAATATAAATACTGGTATGTAAAGAAAGCCCTTCTTGTCGTGAAAAAAACAATATATAACTTGTATGGGAACCGTAAATGAGAGAGCGGAAAATTACAGCTAAACACAAACACCACAAAAGTGTTAAAACTGCTCTGGTCCTTAACGTACAAACATCGCAAAAACAGGCCGGTCCTGAAGGGGTTAATAGCTTGCTAGAACCTCTTGTATGTAATTACATTTCAATTTACAGAATAGGAGATACAACATTTGAAGTAAGTTACATCGGTTTGAAAATAAAAACATTTTTTTCATGCAGGTTGTGTTAGTCACAGCCAAGAGAGGTGTGACTAGGGCTTGAGACTGCAGCGGCATAATCTACACACCAAAACTGCTTCATTAAACAGACACTATAGTCACCCAGACTACTTCAGCAATTAAGTGGCCCTGGTGCCAGGTTCTAACCCTTCAGATGTAAACATAACAGTTTCAGACAAACTGCTATGGTTACATTGCAGGGTTAAATCCAGTCTCTAGTGGCTGTCTTCCGGACAGCCACTAGAGGCATTTCTTTGACGCTGGATTCGAAAATTGCATTCAGCGTGTAGAACGTCCATAGGAAATGCTTTCCTATGGACTGTTTGAATGCGCGCACTGCTCTTGCCGCGCATGCGGCTCCACTCGGGAGCGGACATCGGAGGGGGAGGAGAGGTCACCAGTGCCGAGGGAGCCCGGCACTGGATAAAAGTAAGTGACTGAAGGGGTTTTAACCCCTTCAGCCCAGCAGGAGGGGGACCTAAGAATTATATAGTGTCAGGAAAACTAGTTTGTTTTCCTGACACTATAGTGATCCTTTAACCCCTTAAGGACACATGACGTGTGACATGTCATGGTTCCCTTTTATTAAAGAAGTTTGGTCCTTAAGGGGTTAAACTAAAGCTGTTTTGGTGACTATATTGACCCTTTTAACACGAAATGTTAGGCTGCAATTGAAAAAAAGAGGGGAACAACAAAAATCCTTCCTGCCAATTCCTTGCATGAGCTCATTATTCCATCAAACCTGCATCCCTTTGTGTCTACAATCCCTCGTGTTTATGTTATACACTCCCATTTCATTCTGCCGCCCGCCCCTATCTGTATCAGCCCTCCCACCATGTTTTATCCCATCCAATACACCTTACACAGTAACTTTGTTACAGGATAACACTACATGGACACCTCCATTACTACCCCATCCTGCCAATACACATCCATTCCGCTCCCCTCACACAGTATATTGGTAATAACAGTAATATCTCCCCCTCTCTCAGCCCCCACGCCCGCCCTCCTTACTCTCTTTGTTTCTCGGCTCCGTCCGTCCCCTTTTTGTCAAACTAAGACCCAGAGAAAATGGCGCCAGCCCCTCCTCCTCCTAAATCCCATGGAGGGCCCCGCTCCCCCGGTAACCCCCCCATCACCTTTCCGAAGTGTGCGGCCCAGTGTATGGGGGTCCAGCCGTAGCAGGAGTCCTCCTTGCCCAGCTGCAGCTCGGTGTGTCCAGGCGGGCCTTGCAGCAGGGCGGTCAGGCAGTGCAGGTCTCCGTCCCGGCAGGCGCGGTGCAGGGGGAAACGGAGACTGAGGAGATCCTCACTGGAGAAACCGGCTTCCGAGCACACCGACATGGCTGGCCGCTGCACTCACACACACACCGAGCACACACTCACACTGACACTCACACAGAGCGGGGCTGCGAGGAGGAGCACACTGAGCACGCCCTCACTGAGTCACTGCCGGGGCGGGCACTGCGCGGCATGGAGTGTGTGTGTACACCAAATGGGAAAATCCCGCCAAAACGGGAACACTGCTAGTATTCTATGGTATGGAACCCCTGGCAGACAGTCAGCTCATCGGTACCGAGAGTCACCGGGGCCAGAGAGTGCCCTCATACTGGGCAGCAAGGGGGCACACCAGGGGCTAACCTGGAATTAGCCTACATTTTAGTAAATACAGGAAAGCAATGTTGCAAAGCCCTTTCAGGACAGGGTTGTTTTATACCTTGAAGGGAAACTGGAGTAAAGTTAGGTGCACTGCAGCAAAGAAGATAACTGTTGGGAATTAAAAGAACTTTTCAGATTTGAATGCAAAATATACAATATAGATCATTTAGAGCATTATTTTTGTCTCCCCAACCATCCAGCAACTAGTGACATAATTGCTGCGCTAAAAACACTTGTGCTGTTCTCTCGCACAGCAACAGAACACGGGAGCCCTGATCACCTACGATTTTAAAATAGCAACATTGATGGAGGACTCTGTATCTGTCTCTGCCACAGATATGGTGGGTTCCTCTCTAAGAAACAGCCCCATCAACGTTAGAAGGCTCCATAAGAAAGCTTTCTTTGCCAGGGACCTATATTCCGAAGAGGATATGCTCCCAGTCAAATCCTGTAAAAGAAAAAGTAGGGTTGCTTTTCCTCTTTCTCAAGTTAAGTTTAAAGGGACAGTACCTCCTAAAACTAAACTTGAGGTTTCTAAGCACATTTCACAGAAAAGGCACAAGACTAGATAGAGTGCTGTCAGTCCCTTACTATCCTGCTCATTAGCATTTGCTCGTTCATCCTCCCTAAACCGGTCTTGTGCCAGACAGAGATCACCTGAGATCAATTGGGAGTTTGAGGAGGTGGTTTGCTCTGCAGCTTCCACTGAATGAGGGAATTTGAGCAACATTCAGATGGCCAAAGGGAGACATTTAGGTAAAGTGCTCCCTGTGAGGATCAAGACAGGGATCCAACACGCAGTGTACTAAAACTATAAAGACGTGACCTTAGAGTGGCCGGACTAACGTCAAGCGAACAGGGAATGGTCAGGGGCGAGCCGAGGGCGGGGCTATCGTGGCCGAAGTGCCGAAATTGCTGGAGGAGAATGAGGTCTGAGTAGCAGGTACCGTGCCAGTACCCCCCCCCCCCCCCCCCGTCTTAGGAACGCCCCTAGGGCGAAAAGAGCCAGGACAAGAGGGAAAGCGGGCATGAAATGCCCAAAGAAGGCGAGGAGGTGAATATCCGCATGAGACACCCAGGATCTTTCCTCAGGGCCATATCCCTTCCAGTCTACAAGATACTGCAATTTCCCACGAGAGATGCGGGAATCAAGAATGAACCTAAGCTCATATTCCTCCTGACTCTCAACCTGAACAGAAGAGGGAGGAGCCGAAGCCGAGGTGTACCTATTACAAACGAGAGATTTCAGGAGCGAAACATGCGCAGACCAGGGGGAAGCGCAAGCTGATAAGCAACTGGGTTGATTTTCCGTAAGACTTTGTAAGGTCCAATGTAACGAGGTGCGAATTTCATGGAAGGAACTTTCAAACTAATGTGTCTGGTACTTAGCCACACCTTATCCCCCGGGTGAAAAATAAGAGCAGGCCTTCTGCGTCTATCCGCTTGCTGTTTAAAGAAAGCCGAAGTGTGAACAAGAACATGGTGAATCTGATCCCACAACTTCCTCAGACTGGCGACATGATCATCAACCATTGGTATACCCTGAGAGGAGGACACCGACGGCAGAATGGTAGGATGAAAGCCATAATTCATGAAGAAGGGGCTATTATGAGTAGACTCGCAAACCAAATTGTTGTGCCCAAACTCCGCCCAAGGAATCAAATCGACCCAATTATCTTGATGTTCAGATACAAAACAGCGCAGATATTGTTCGATCTTTTGGTTGGTATGTTCGGCAGCCCCATTAGACTGGGGATGGTAGGCCGAGGAGAAATTTTATTTGATACCCAACTGGGAACAGAAGGATCTCCAGAAACGAGAGACAAACTGGGGACCTCTATCCGAGACAATATCCATAGGAATTCCATGCAAGCGAAAGACTTCCCTTGCAAAAATTTCAGCCAATTCGGGTGCAGAAGGTAGCTTAGGAAAGGGGATAAAATGAGACATTTTAGTAAATCTGTCAACAACCGTGAGAATCACTGTTTAGTTGTTAGAAACCGGTAAATCAACAATAAAATCCATAGCTAGACTAGACCATGGTGTCTTAGGAATTTCTAACGGTTGAAGTAAACCACATGGAAGGGTGTGAGGCTGTTTATTCTTAGCACAAACGACACATGCCATGACATATTCTCTAACATCCTTACGTAAGGTAGGCCACCAAAAATTTTAAGAAATCAAAGAGTGAGTCTTATGAACGCCAGGATGTCCGGCAATTTTACTGTCGTGGAAGCATGAGAGGAATTCATCCTGAAGGTTGGGTGGTACGAAATACTTTCCTTCAGGAGTAAGTACAGGCGCCCTGCTTTGAACCTTTTCAATATCAAGCAGTAGAGGAGAGTGTACTTTAAGGCTGGTATTGGCTACAATATACTATTTGGGGATTATAGAAGACATAGGGACCTCCGCGAAAGTGGCAGGTTCATGTTGGCGTGAGAAAGCGTCTGCCTTAGTATTCTTGGAGCCCGGTCTGTAGGTAAGTATGTAATGAAAATGGGCAAGGAACAGGGACCAGCGAGCATGCCTAATGGCCAATCTTTTGACCTCTCCAAGGAAAGATAAATTCTTATGGTCAGTCAAAATAGTAACTGGTTGTAAAGTCCCTTCTAATAGATGGCGCCATTCCTTTAAAGCCAATATCACAGCCAACAGTTCTCTGTCTCCAATGTCATACCTTCTCTCTGTGTCAGTCAATTTTTTTAGAGAAGAAACCACACGGATGCAGCGGTTTATCCAACCCCTGTCTTTGAGAAAGTACAGCCCCTATCCCAGTCTCAGAAGCATCAACTTCCAGTAGGAAAGGTAAAGAAGTGTCAGAGTGAACCAAAATCGGGGCAGAGGCAAAAGTCTCCTTGAGGGTCTTGAAGGCAGCCAAAGCCTCCTTAGTCCAAACTTTGGTATTAGCACCCTTCTTAGTCATGTTAGTAATGGGTGCTATTATAGTTGAGAATCCGTTAATGAAGCGCCTATAATAATTGGAGAATCCGACAAACCTCTGAATGGCCTTGAGTCCAGTGGGTAAAGGCCAGTCTAAGATAGACTGAAGTTTAATAGGGTCCATCTTGAAACCCTCATTGGAAATGACACAACCCAGGAAATCTATCTGGGTTTGGTCAAAACTACATTTGTCCAATTTGCAGTACAAACCGTGTTGTAAAAGCCTACGCAACACACTTCTTACTTGTCTGTGGTGAATTTCCTTGTCTCTTGAATGTATTAGTATATCGTCCAGGTATACTATTACGCATTCCTCTTGAAATTCTCTCAACACCTCATTGTTTAGTTCCTGAAAGACAGCTGGGGCATTACATAGTCCGCATGGCATTACTGTATATTCATAGTGACCGTAATGGGTATTGAATGCGGTTTTCCACTCATCACCCTGTCGGATTCTAACCAAGTTATAAGCTCCTCGTAAGTCTAACTTGGTAAAAATTTTGGAACCCTTGAGTCTATCGAACAACTCGGTGATCAGAGGAATAGGATACACATTTTTAATGGTTATTTTATTCAAACCCCGGTAATCTATGCATGGCCTCAGAGTGCCATCCTTCTTAGTGACAAAGAAAAATCCAGCCCCCGCTGGAGATGTAGACCTTCTGATAAAGCCCTTGTCCAAATTTTCCTTTATATATGCTTCTAGTACTAGATTCTCCTTAGTAGATAACGGGTACGTAGTACCTTGGGAGGCATCGTGCCAGGCAGAAGCTTAATGGTACAGTCAAATGACCTATGAGGAGGCAAGGTGTCGGCTCTCCCTTTATCAAAGACTGTCTTGAGATCTTGGTATTGTGGAGGTATCAGTAACTCATAAACCTGGGAACAGTGGGATGTATGTCTGCTAAGGGAGCTGGTGTGATGCGTTGCATGCATCTGCCAGTACAGCCCATACCCCATGACACTATTTCTCCTAATTCCCAGTCTATGACAGGATTATGTTTTCTTAACCATGGATACCCCAGAACTACAGGAAATGAAGGAGAAGAAATTAACAATAGAGAAATAATTTCCTCGTGTAATACGCCAATAGTAGCTTTGATTGGTATGGTCTCGTGAGAAATAACGGGCTCTGATAATGGTCTACCATCTATGGCCTCACTGGAAGGAAGGAGTTGTTTTTTAGCTTTCTGCTAAGTTAGATCCATAAAGCTTTCTGCTGCTCCAGAATCTATTAAGGCAAAGGTATTGACAGAACTCTTCTCCCAGATCAAAGAGAGAGGAATTACAAGCCTATGGTCTTTTTGTTTATTTATAGAGGACGAGATTGCATCACCTAAGGCCTGTCCTCTGGAGGTGCGAGCGTTTCCCGGCCTAGTGGGGCAGGTAAGGCGTAGGTGACCCCTTTGTCCACAATATAAACAAAGACCCTCCCTTCTCCTGTATTGTCTCTCCTGCTCAGTTAGACGAATAGTGCCTAATTGCATTGGCTCAGGTAGTGCTAGAGCCATAGAATCGGGATTCTGGAATGAGGGAGCCAATCTGATAGACGGTCTACGGATTATATCTCTAGTGTTTTGCCTTTGTCTCATACGTTCGTCTATGCGAGAAATAAACAAGATCAGATCTTCCAAATTTTCAGGAAGTTCTCTAGTGGCTACCTCATCTAGAATTTCCTCAGATAAGCCATTTAAAAAAACATCTATGGGGGCGGAGCCAAGACCTCGAGCTGAGCGGACGCACACCGCGAGAGCTCCCGCAAGTCCTGATAATCTTTGGGGGATCCCCCCTCAACCAGAACCCCAATCACGACGAAACCAAGCCACACTGGTTGGGGGCACAGTGCTGATTCCTCAGACCCCTTACTCGTGCATACAGGAGAGCGGGTGGCCGCGGACGAGCGTTGCGGCCTGCGGGCAACAGAGCTGGGGGAAGGCGGCCGATTTCCCCGCTCTAAAGGTGCCGTGCAGATAAGCTCCACTACTACCCCCCCCCCCCCCTTTGGACCGGTGGGGGTTATCCCGGTCCCCACTGGTTGATCATATCACACTCACCTCTTGAAACCTGGTGGCCCCCTATACACTCAAGATGGCGGCAGTCCCTGAGAGTGAGTCTCGCGGCAGCCACATGGACGCTGTCCTGCAACGGCTAGACAAAATCTTTGAAAACTTCTGGCTAAAACTGCAACAACGCATGAGGTCTGGTTTGCAGGAACAGGAGCAGGAAGCAAAGGAGACCGGGCAGGCGCGGTGCAACGGACCCCCAAGCAACCCTAAAGCACGAGCGCCCACCCATACTGCTAAACACCCGCCTGGGTTGGGAGCCCATCGAAGTGTTGCCTCTCGGAAAATAACACACCAGCCGAGGGGAGTCCACCGTCAGCGACACACACCACACAAAACAATCTGCCCTGGGAAGGGAAGAGAAATGGACACTAGAGTCTGTGGACTAGCACTGAAGGGCCAGCAAAGCCAGAGGAGAGCCCCACCACACAGAGCCCCACCGAACACTCGTGTGGTCTATTCAACTACCCTGTTTCTACACTGCAAATGGGCACCACTAGGCCCCCCTCAAGGCAAGATACAAAGGAAGGTAACATGCAGTCCTCCCTCTGACCATCTGCACGACACCTTGCTGTCATCAGGAGCAAGGACATCGGGGAGAACAAGCGATGACTCTAAAACAGGAAGGGAGATGGACTGCCTGAAGCCAGCCTGTGGTATTGGTTGACCCCTTGCCGACCAAAACACTCACACCACCCTGTTTCATAGTGCAGGACTCTTGATTGTTTCATGTTTTTGCAGCTCTAGCATAATGTGTTCCCAGTAGATCTCCTATATTAAATGAGTGGGCATAAGCGGATACCAGACCTACCATACATATAGCACAGTTTGCTTTCCCTTTGTATAGGTACCACTCTGCACCTGTTTTTACCCTCTACCACTCAAAGTCCCTCTAATATGGGCAGAGATGCAGGTTACCTGTGATGTTCCTTTATATTACCCTAGCTTGAATCCATACCCAGTGGAATTTATACCAAAACTAGAATAAGTATCATAGGCTCAGCATGTTAACCTGTATGTACCTCTAGCTTAATCAATTTGCATGTCTTTACCACTTTATTGTTCATATATTGTCTTACAACGAATAAGCTTGTTTCATTTAAAAAAAAAAAAAATCTAGACATACTAATAGTACTTACAACGCAGTCCTCTCACCGATACACAATTGAGGCGAACAGGGCTGGTGTTTTTAGCGTAGTTTAGCGTGTTTTTAAAACTTCTTACTTCAAAAATGGAAATATTTAGGTTAAACGCATTTATGTTATATAGTTGCGAATCACACAATTGTAACCTCAAGCGCCAACAGCACCATTATAAGCGACTTTACTTTTAGTCTATATAAGCAAACTTTTAAGCATTTATTGGGCACACATGCACTAGTTAAGTGTTGTATCGAACATCCTAAAACCGCACTGCTTGTATTATGCATTAGTCATTAACCTAGCTCATGCACAAACTAATCCCGCTTGCAGGCTTTACTTACAGTTAAAATCGTAGCTCCAACGTTGCACTACTTAAGCATGCTAAATTAATAACAAAAACTGAGCCACATAATCTCACAGGGACCCTGCATGTGTATAACTATACCTAAGAATGTTCATATAGAATAGCTAATCTTCGTTAACCTCATAGGTATTATAACTGTATAGCCCCACAATTACACTATTGTCACAACGAGAATAGAAAAGCTAGTATCTAACATCCTAATCTGTTTACTCTACGTGTCTGCAATGTAAATCTTGTTAAATTTTATACCACCTTAAAAAAAAGTGCACTGTATTTCTAATGCCATGTCATTCTATGTCACTGAACGGTTGGCTGTAACTATTGTGGCGCAGCAAGCCAGACTGTAATTTCATGCACGAACAAAAATAAAGAATTAAAAAAAAAAAAAAAAAACATCTATGAAGGCTTGTTCGTTCCATTTTACCTCTGAAGTCAGAGTACTATTTCCTTGCCTGAGACGTAGTAATGCCTTAGCGGCATTGGCTTTTCTTCCTGGAGGATCGAATGTTCTCCTAAATGCTTCCACAAAAGCGTTATAATTATACACTAGCGGATTATAATTTTCCCATAAAGGATTAGCCCATCTAAGTGCCTTGTCTATCAGCAAGGTGATGATAAATCCGACCTTGGCTCTATCAGTAGGATAGGCCCGGGGTTGTAGTTCAAAGTGGATACTAATCTGGTTCATAAAACCTCGACAAGTGTCTGGTAAACCTCTATAGCGTAGTGGTGAAGTAACCCGGGAAGAGGCCCCTACCATAGCTACCTCTAGTCCTGTGTTTACATGCGCAATAAAGGGAGTACGATCCTCCTCAGACTGCAGATTCGGCCGAGATAATAGCGACTGTAAGGCCATAGCCATTTGGTCCATTCTATGATCCATGGCTTCAAATCTAGAGTCTTGAGAGAAGACCTGGGAACTAGTATCTGCAGGATCCATTGGCCCTGTCATAATGTCAGGATCAAGACAGGGATCCAACACGCAGTGTACTAAAACTATAAAGACGTGTACCGGACCTTAGAGTGGCCGGACTAACGTCAAGCGAACAGGGAATGGTCAGGGGCGAGCCGAGGTCGAGGGAACGAGAAGACAGGTAAGCGAAAGCCAAGCCGAGTTCAAGGATAGGAGAGGTAAGCAAAGTCAGGATACAAGCCAAGTCAATAACCGAAGAAACAATCAATATAAACGCACTGAGGGAACAGACAATCTGAAACCACGACAGGGCAATGACTCACTGCAAGTGAGTACCTTTTATACCCTGCTTCTTTAATTGATAACCACGCCCCCAAAACGTCCTAGTTCGAGATTTTCGGCGGGACGTGACGTCATGACGTCGGCGGCATAGCGCCGTGTCATAAAGGGGGCGGGGCTATCGCGGCCGAAGTGCCGAAATTGCTGGAGGAGAATGAGGTCTGAGTAGCAGAGTGAGTAGCATGACACTCCCGTAATAATTGTTCCATTCTAGATAGGCCATGGATCAAGAGACAGAAGTCAGGGATTTTGCCAAATTAGCTTTCAAATCCCTACTAGTTAAAGAGGATGATTTGCTCATTAGAAACCATATTGCTTTTCCTGACATTCAGACATTAATGGCTCCTAAAGTTAATCACAGCACTGTTAACAATTACAAGAAGCAGTGTTTCTGCGGATTCCATAGATCAGATGCTTCACAATATCCATTTTAAGATTGCGGATACTGTTCACCCACTTTAATGTTAAATAAGTCACAGAAGGAGTGATCCTCAAATAACCCTTCTTTACCAACTTCACTGGCTTCTAATATGGCACTTTTGAAAGCTTCCAGCAGAGATGTGCTTATAATTGGCCAATCCTTCAATTATATTTCCAACATTCTGAGAACCTGCTGACTGCATGCTCCTGGGATTTATGATTTGGCTCCTAAGTAACACGAGTTCCTTTTTTCATTTATAAGACTCTTTTCTATTTGGCCCCTGTTTTATACAAGAGGAAAAAGGCTGATAGATGACTAGGTGATATTTCTTCAGATGGAGGGTCGCTCCTACAGTGATTCAGTATCTTTCCAGGAAGTGTCTCAGCAAACCCACTTTCGTCATCATGGGGAAAAGTCAAGACTCTTTTGGCAGTAGCAGAGGAGCCCATACCAGAGGCGTCTCATCTGGAAAAAGATGACCCATGCAGTCAAGTAAGTGGCTTACCTTACATAGTATTTGGCATATCCAACACACCTTATACTTTTTACCAGGATAATGAAAGCTATAATGTCTCATGTGAGACAGAGAAGTTTCTTGTGCCTTTTTCTATCTGGATGAAATTCTGTTGTTGAATCCAGCGGTAGATGCTATTGTTCAGCAGAGAAATTATCTAATTCCCCTCTTGCAAGACATGGGATTTATAGTAAATCTACAGAAATCTGTCTTGATCCCATACTCAGAATATCCTTTATCTGGGATTTATGCTGAACACCATAAAAATGACCTGTTGTTCCTCGCGACAAATGGGAAAAAAAATTCTAAGTAATTTAGCTTTGGCTCTCTTAACCCCTTAAGGACCAAACTTCTGGAATAAAAGGGAATCATGACATGCCACACATGTCATGTGTCCTTAAGGGGTTAAAGACACCAATGGTCTCTGAGAGAGTTAGCAAAGAATATTGGGAGGTAGTTAACTTTTAACACCAGGTTATGATGCTTCCCCCTTGCTGTGAAGACAGTCAACTGTTTCTAGGAGACCAACTGAAACCGGGTGGCCCGTGGAAGTCAAGTGTGGTACTTCCCAAGAGAGTCAGAAAAGAACTAAACGATATATTGGTCAGGGCAATCCCCCTTCCTCAACCCTTTTTAGAGGGGCATTTTGAGTTGACCCCACAGACGCTTCAACCCAGCGATAGGGTGTGTTCTCTGCACAAAGTGCTATAAGAGGAATTTGGTCAAGAAAGGCTTCTTCAAATAAATGTGCTAGAGTTCAGAGCAATAAGATTAGCCCTCCAAGGCCTAGTTCTATTAGTTCTAGTTCTAATACACAAACTTCGAATTTGGGAAGTTCACATACCAGGAGAGACTACCAAGCTGGCCGATTCTTAGTCCTGCCAGCGTTTGTCCTTGGCCACATTCCAATTAAAGACAGTCTTATTCCAGCTAATAGAGAACATATTGGACAATAAATAGATGTTTTTGCATCTCAGACCTAAGTTTAGACTCCCAAATTTGTAACCAGAACCTGGGCAAAAAGGGACTTGAAAAATGGACGCAATTGTCAGGGTACCTGAAGTCTCTACCTCGGAGGAGGTTAGACTTTCTAACGGCCGTCCTCTCAGGGGGACTGATTCACCCAATCCTCACAGCTCTCATAACCGTTTACACGCCGGCCGTGATAGCCCCGCTTCCTTTTATGACGCGGCGCTCAGGAGCCGACGTCATGACGGCAATCACGTCCCGACCTGTCAATCTAGTTCCGAACAACGAATCAGGGCTCGGCAGGGGCAGAGTCATCAATCAAAGAGCTAGGTATAAAATAGGGATGTGTGTAATGGTTCATTGCCCTGTCGTGGTTCTAGCTTGTCTGGTCACTCAGTGCTCTTATTACTATTGTCTCTTTGGTTCTGACTCGGCTTGTACTTTCGTTCCTGCTTATCTCTCGTGTCCTTTGACCTCGGCTCGTCTCTCGCTTACCTGTTCTCTCGTTCTCTCGACCTCGGCTTGTCTCTGACCATTCTTTGCTTTCTCCTTACGTTAGTCCGGCCATTCTAAGGTCCGGTATACGTACCTAGCTCCTGTTTGTATTCTGCGTGTTGGATCCCTGTCCCGATCCTGACAGCAATGTCCTTCCAATGGACAGACATTCCAGGTGTTTATGCTTTTCTAATCTAGTATTTGTGTACCCTATCTGGACCTCCAGACCATGGTGTCTCTCATGATCCAATTTCTAATCATGGGACCCATGGTCCCATAGGGATAGACAGCGGATTGGTTTCACCATGGCAAATGTTTATCTGAGAGACTGCCACATAACCACTAGCTTTTATAGTTGGTAATGCTCATCCCTAGGACAAAGGTTTGCAGATCATAGATTCTCCCAAGTCTAATAGTCAATCACTACTTATCTACATAAAGTAGGGTGACAAAAATTATCAGTAAAGTCAACTGGAGAATTGAACTTAAATGAAAGGTCTAAAGATGGGAGTTAGTCTTATTTCTCCTTTATAATTTCTGGAGATTCCAAACTAAAATACAGAAAAAAAGACCTTCTGGGTTTTAGTTGTACATTTACTTAAAGGGACACTATAGTCACCAGAACAACTACAGCTTATTGAATTTGTTCTGGTGAGTAGAATCATTACCTTCAGGATTTTTGCTGTAAAGACTGTCTTTTCAGAGAAAAAGCAGTGTTTACATTGCAGCCTAGTGATATCTTAACTGGCCACTCCTCAGATAGCTGTTAGAGATTCTTCCTAGGTCATTCAGTGTCTCCTCCCTCTGCATGGAGACACTGAACTTTCCTCATAGAGATTCATTGATTCAATAAATCTCTATGAGGAGATGCTGATTGGAGAGGGCTGTGTTTGAATCATGTTGGCTCTGCCCCTGATCTGCCTCCTTGTCAGTCTCAGCCAATCCTATAGAGAAGCATTGTGATTGGATCAGGCCACCACTTCGGATGATGTCAGAAGGCAGTGGGCAGGTCTAAATAAAACAGGCACAAAATAAGCAGCTGCAGACTTGAATACAAGTAAGATTTCACTATATTTAGGGAGGTATGAGGGGACTAGAGTGGCTAGATGGTGGTTTTAATCCTATAGGGTCAGGAATACATGTTTGTGTTCCTGACTCTATAGTGCTCCTTTAAATGTAGTGAAACACTGTGTTTTTATACTTTTTTTTAAAAAACTAATATGCTCAGATTTTTACGTTAAGACATCTGATGGTTCTTCCTATGTATAAAATGCCACAAGGACAGGTTAATATATTTATAACGCACTAAGAGAAGCAGGTGAGTTGGTTATTAATGGTGAATTTTATATCTATGATTTTAAATCCACTATGTGACTTTTGACATTTTTTAGTTTTTTTGCATGCTTGAAACAGTTACTTTTTAGAAAAAGATGAAAATTACAAATACAAAAATCATTCCCTTTATCTTTAATTTTAATGTAAACCACAAAAAATTGAAATGTAATTCGGAAATATTGGCATACTCATAAGGAACAACCCATATTAAAGAGGATTTTACTGGACAAACCGAAAACCTTTTTAGTTCAAAGTAACCTAAGCATAGAAAAATCTATTCACTTTTAAAATCCAAGTAAAGGATTTTCAGCTGCGTTATGTGTGCAGTATGCCTCACCTCTTCCTATAAACCTCAAATGTCTGGAGGTGGCACCCAAGAGTAAACAGGAAGTTTAGGTCCAAAGTGCAGTGGCATCATTGTTCAAGTGCAAGTGTGCAGGACAGATGCTAGTGAAGCAGTAGACTGTAAGAAAACTAAGGGCAAGTTACTTTAATCAAACTGACAGCTCTGGCTACTGGAAGAAGAGGATTGCGCATCTTGTAAAGTCTAAGAAGAGCAGATTACAAAACAGCTCAGCTTTCTATTGCAATAGTGATAGCCATAAAGTAAATGATACAGATGAATTCCAGCTTCAGCTGTTAAATTCAGTAGATGATTGCCCGTCTGTAAAACTCAGGTTGATACCTGAAGTTTGCTGTGTTGATGCAGCAATGATGTGTTTAAAAAAATATTTTAATGTCACTCCCATCCTAACCCTCTTCATTTCACTCTCTGCTTGTCTTCCCATGTTACGTTTCCCTCTCTGTCACTTTCTGCAATTTTCCAATTCTCAACTTCTAATAGTGCTTAAAGGACCACTCTAGGCACTCAGACCACTTCAGCTTAATGTAGTGGTCTGGGTGCCAGGTCCCTCTAGGATTAACCCTTTTTTTTATAAACATAGCAGTTTCAGAGAAACTGCTATGTTTATACTGAGGGTTAATCCAGCCTCCAAAATCTCTAGTGGCTGTCTCATTGACAGCCACTAGAGGCGCTTGCGTGCTTCTCACTGTGAAAATCACAGTGAGAGCACGCAAGCGTCCATAGGAAAGCATTGTAAATGCTTTCCTATGTGACCGGCTGAATGCGAGCGCGGCTCCTGCCGCGCATGCGCATTCAGCCGATGACGTCGCGAGGAAGAAGGAGAGGAGGCGGAAAGCTCCCCGCCCGGCGCTGGAGAAAGAGGTAAGTTTAACCCCTTCCTCCCCCCAGAGCCCGGCGGGAGTGGGTCCCTGAGGGTGGGGGCACCCTCAGGGCACTCGAGTGCCAGGAAAACGAGTATGTTTTCCTGGCACTAGAGTGGTCCTTTAACTCCTCATTTTTAAAACTAGTTTATAATAATTTCAATTTATATATATTGCTGTATCTCTCATGCAGAGAGAACTTGCCAGCATTTTGGTTCTGGATTGCCATTATGGGTGGAATCAGTCTATGTAACGAAAAAATCATAAGAAAGGGGTTCACATCGAAAAAGAGGTACGGGGTAGCACTCAGGCATCCCACATCCGGGGACAGTCGGACCGATTCAGGTAGTCAAAGTTGACTCTTTGATGAAAGACTTCCATTGCTTCCATACCTTGGTGAATGTTTTTAGCGTCCCTCTTACTTGGGCAGTCAACTTGTCCATTAAGTAAGTATCTTTACGTTTTAATATCACCATGTCGACGGATGGTACCTCAGACCTTAGCCAAGTTTGAGCTATTGTCCTTCTGGCTGCCCGGGTAATTTTGTGAATCAGTTTTTGTTCTGACCTTGTCCGTCCGTCGAGTGGTCTGGATAGTACATATCTCTGTTTTTGTTGTTATCATAATTGTTGACAACAATTATCCCTTAAAGTCTGGATGACCATCCATAATTTAGGGTTTCAGCTGTTTGCTAGTTTTGAGTACTATATAACCCTAGCAATTACTAAAAGGGTTACTATCTTGGCTTCCAAAGTAACCACTTTCAGGGAAATTACACTTCCACATTCTTTGTCAGTTAAATAAATTGGAAGATTTTCCAAAATCCATAAGAAACCACTCCCCAGTGAAATAATTACCTTCCTATTTGTTCATTATAAAACATGTCTTTTGTTTGTCCAAGTTGAAAATAATAAAATCGATTTTTAAATTAAGTCATGCTTCTTATTACACACATGAAAATAATAATAATAATACCAACAGCAACGAAGATAAATCTCAGAAGGAATAAGGTGTTATTATAAATTCAGGAATAGATAAAATACAACATTTGTGAACGTTCTATTGGTATTGTCAATCAAACTCTTGTCAAAAATGGTCTACCACAAAGGAATTTGCTCAATTCTAGTACAGTAATAACTTTACAATTATCACCAGATAATGAAAATCCACTATTATAAGGTAATCAATACATTTAGTAATAGCATTTAAAAAAAAAAAAAAAAAACAATTTTTACAATTACATCTTTTTTTGGTCTATTGCACAAATAATGCATATAATGTATGACAGTGTAAACATGTTTTATGTTTTTGTATGCACTATCAAATGATAAAAAAAAAAGATTCATTTGTAAATGATATTCACCTTACAGAAGTGGTCTTAAACCTAACCCCCTTTATTATTGAGGTATGTACATAAATAAATGGTTTACCTGATATGAACCTTTCTGAAAAAATATACAATTTGGCCTCGGTTTAATATTTTTGGATACACCTTTAAAATGTTATTTAAAAAAAAAAAAATTCAGTCATTTTAAAAATGTATCCAAAACTATTAAATCATTTGAAAATCTTATTTTAATTAAAAAAAAAAAAAACAGTGTCAAAGGAAGAAGACATGGATTGTGTGTTTTGTTATATTATATGTTCATACATTATCAATGCTTATTGCATATCCCATTAAAGTATTCTTAAAAGCCAACTGAGTATGTGATCTCATTGCCAAATTAAAAAATTAGTGCTCAATTAACAGTATTGTCGTAACAATTTAAGCCTGTTTATGTTGATGGTAATCTGTGAACATCTGCTATTGCAGAGTATATACTAGTAAATGTTGATAGAGAAGATCACAGAAGATGGGGATCAACTGAGTCAGTCTTTACCATGGGTCGTCAACCTGGTCCCTACCGCCCACTAGTGGGCGTTTTAGGATTCCAGGTGGGCGGTAGGGATTTTCAATTTTTTTTTTATAAATTGGGCAGGCGGGCGGGCGCGAGCCGGCGGTACCACTGTGACTGGGTACCGCCATCACCACTTGCGGCCCCGGCGGCAAACCGCCGGGGCCGCATATGGAGGGGTCCATCGGGTGGCCCATGCTGTCAGGGCCACCCGATGGATGTGGATTGTGAGGGGGCCCGGTCAGCGCTGGGCGCTCTAACAGCGCGACCGGGCCCCCTGTGATGACATCAAATCTGCTGGGAGGAAGTGATTCCCCGGTCACTCCTCCCAGCATACAGAGAGCCGCGCGGGAGGAAGGAGGAGGAGGGAGTCAGAGTGGGAACTCTGACTCCCATGCACCTGAGCCACCACTGGACCCCAGGGAAAGTCACCCTCCTGCACCTTAAAGGTAGGAAACAGGAGGGTGACTTAAATATAATGTGTGTTTGTTTGTGTATGTGTCTTTGTATGTATGTCTTGTGTGTGTCTGTATGTATGTCTTGTGTGTGTATGTCTGTATACATGTGTCTTGTCTTTGTATGTATGTCTTGTGTGTGTCTGTATATATGTGTGTCTTGTCTTTGTATGTATGTCTTGTGTGTGTCTTATGTATGTGTCTTGTGTGTATGTCTGTATATATGTGTCTTGTGTTTGTATGTATGTCTTGTGTGTGTGTCTGTATGTGTGTCTTGTGTGTGTGTGTGTGTATGTCTGTATATATGTGTGTCTTGTCTTTGTATGTATGTCCTGTGTGTGTCTTATGTATGTGTCTTGTGTGTGTGTATGTCTGTATACATGTGTCTTGTCTTTGTATGTATGTCTTGTTTGTGTCTGTGTGTATGTCTGTATATATGTGTGTCTTGTCTTTGTATGTATGTCGTGTGTGTGTCTTTGTATGCATGTCTTGTGTGTTTGTATGTTTTGTGTGTGTGTGTGTGTCTTTGTATGTATGTCTTGTGTGTGTGTGTCTTTGTATGTATGTCTTGTGTGTGTGTCTTTGTATGTATGTCTTGTGTGTGTGTCTTTGTATGTATGTCTTTGTGTGTGTGTGTCTTTGTATGTATGTCTTTGTGTGTGTGTGTCTTTGTATGTATGTCTTTGTATGTGTCGTGTGTGTGTGTCTGTCTGTATATATGTGTGTATGTATGTGTCGTGTGTGTGTCTGTCTGTATATATGTGTGTATGTATGTGTCTGTTTCTTGTGTCTGTCTGTATGTGTATGTGTCTTTGTATGTATGTCTTTGTGTGTGTGTGTGTGCCTGTCTGTCTGTATGTGTGTCTGTATGTCTGTATGTATGTGTGCCAGTCTGTTATAGTGGGATACCTAGCTCAGCCTTCCTACTGGGCATTGCTATAAGGAAGGTTAAAAAAAGGGGGGAAAAAAGGTGGGGAGGGGAATTGAGGAGGGAGAAGAGGGGAGCTGACGCACAGATGACAAATCATATTATGCGCAAACAGAGAAGTCGTCTGAATATCACCGAAAGAGGAGACCTTCGTTTGTTCCTTACAACCTCAAGGATCTCATTAATCACTAGTAAAGGTAATTTCAATTTACTTTATTGTTTTCTCATTAAACTTTTTATAAAGTTAAAAACATTATAAACATGCATTAATTGCAAATAAAAAGATAAATGTACGTACATTTATTTTTTTTAAAACACCCTCCTTTCGAAAAAAATATTCCGCACTTGCGCGAAAACTGGTGGGCGGTAAGGAAATTTTTTCAACCAAAAAGATGCATTAGTGGGCGGTAGTTAGAAAAAGGTTGACTACCACTGGTCTTTACCCTTTACCTGTTAGCTAGAATATTTTGGTGACTCAAGCTCTCCAACAAATTTACACATTTATAATTTATGTAATGCTAACTTAATTATTTATTTCTATAGTCTAACACTATTTCACACCTAATAAATATAATGTATGACTGTATAATCATGTTTTAAGTATTTATATTTACTATCAAATGATAAAAAAAAAAAACCTAAGATTCACTCTTCAACGATATTCCCCCTACAGTGGTGGTTTGAAACCTAGCCAACTTCATTATCAAGGTGTTTGCTGGGATATTTTTGGTGACTAATTTTCATTTTGTACTAGTAAATAGCTCTTATCAAATTTAGTTTAAAGGGGAACTGTCTCTTATCTGTATTATTAATATTATATTTAACAAATATGCATATGAGAGGTGCGAAAAATGAAATTAATATTAGACGAAAATCTCTCTCTTTAAACTTGTTACCTTCATCATGTTTTCCTGTCAGTCAATGTTATAAGCTCTGTCCTTTGCCCCTGCCAGTCAGCAGAAAGAAAGCATACAGAAGAGAATAGAAATGAAACATTGATTATATTTCTTCTCCTCATTTGCAGGGAGTGTGCAAGACTCGACTGGATTGTGATGTCATATGCTAAATCTTTAATAATCTAAAAGAAAACGGAGTGTCATGTGAATAAAAAGGTTAACACAAGGTAGAAGTGATTTTCAATTTTTTATCCAATGGCGTAATTTTCAGAGAGAGAAGTTGCTTTCCTTTTTTATAAACAATATCGGAGTTTACTACAAAATGTAGTCTAGAAACATCCCTTCTATCTTCCCCATTTTAGCTGTGTAATTTTTAAATTTTTTTGCTATTTATATCTTTGGCGCAATCGCTTTAGGACTTCAGTGTTTGACCCTTATAACCAGAATCTAATATCAAGCAAACATTTCCACTTCGGACCACGCTCATATTTGATTTTGTTGTGCAATCTTACTTTGCCTGGGTGACTGTACAAAACAATGCAACATTTTCAATAAAGACTATGCATGACAAGAAATTAATGCCAGGAAAATTTATTGAATCAGGGATTGATTTATTGATGCAATAGACAGATAGTTCTGGTCTCAACCAGACTGGTGGCAGATTAGAAAAGCATATGTTGGGGGGGGCGTGGCTTGGAGGCCGAGAGACATGGCAGCTTAACCTGAGAGCTCCCCGCAGGCTTATCACGAATCCTCGTCCATCCACTCCCTACAATTACAAAATGGGCAAAACACAACGCTCATCGCATGCTGGTAAGCCCGCAGACACATCCAAGGGCACCCCGGCGTCCACATTGCATAAATACCTGAAAACCCCGGCGGACCTGGCTTCACAGGCCTCGACGGATTCCGGGACCTCGTGGGCCTCGCGCCCTCACTCCCCGAACACAGAGCCCTGCACAGAATCCCCTAACATCACCCCCCACCCGGAGAACACACCGGACTGGGTGACTCTAATCCGGGCACTACCCACCAAGGCAGACCTCAAGGAGGCGAACTCTGAGCTCCGAAACTCCATCACAGCAGAGCTCCATTCCCTCCGAGAAGAACTACAGGGCCTGCACCAAAAAGTATCCCAGCTGGAAGCGGACAGCGACCATCTGTCTGCCACACAGAATGCCACTACAAATACCCTACAGGTACATGAGGCACAACTACGCCAGATGGCCCTGCACCTCGAAGATCTGGACAATAGGGGGCGCCGACAAAATATCCGGGTACGGGGGATTCCGGAAGACTTGGATCAGAACACTCCGATCCGCGCAACGCTCATGGGGCTGTTTAACAGGCTCCTCGGACGGCCTGAAACCACACACATCGAATTTGTGCGGGCACATAGGGCCCTGAGACCCAGGGGTCCCCCGGAGTCCCCTCCCAGAGACACGATCTGCTGCCTCGCAAGCTACCAATTAAAGGAGGACATCCTGAGACAGGCCCGAGACACAGACCGGGTCCTGTTGAATGGCACACCCCTGCAACTGTACCCCGACCTGTCACCAGCAACATTGGCAAACAGAAGAACACTTAAACCCCTGACACGTGTCCTACAATCTAATAAAATACGCTACCGATGGACTTACCCTTCAGATTACAAGCTTCCACTCCCAACGGCCTATTTTTGGTGAAGACCCCAGAAGACCTGGCAGACCTGACTACTGAACTACAACTACCACCTATTCAGCTAATGTGGCCAGACCCGATGTCGTTCTACTCCTTCCACCCCGGAGCGGTCTCACAACCCCGCAGACAGCGGAGACCCAAAGCCCAGACCATACGCCAATCAGGGACAACCTCTTAAGCCGAGAGACATTACTGCCACTGATTCCAACCGCAAGTATTTTATTACAATTCATGAACTCAGAGACTGTGACCACCCAGGCATCACACATGAGACTTTTCCTTTTGTCTCAATCGCTTCCACTTGACTCATTGCAACAAGTAACGGGGGGGTACTACAGTGACTTCCACGAAGGGAAATCCAGGGGGGTGGCGATACTGTTTAATAAGAAAATACCGTTTGTCGAGAAAGCAAGCATGACCGACCGGGAAGGGAGATACCTCTTTGTAAAAGGCACAGTGTCCGACCACCTTTACACCTTTGCCACTTTATATGCACCGAACAACAAACATCACCGCTACCTTAAAAACACTTTGCAGAAACTTCACACTTTCGCAGAAGGGGTCCTCATAATAGGGGGCGACTTGAACATTGCCATGGACCCAACCTGGGACAGCTCCACGGGCACTTCCCACCTCCCCAAACAACACCTTAGAGCAATAACCTCCCTACTGAACAGACACAGACTTATTGACTGCTGGAGAGCACACCACCCAGACGAACGGGACTACACATTCTACTCCCACCCCCACCGGACATACACCCGCATAGATTACTTTCTCACCACACACTATCACCTCCCCTTAGTACGAGACACGAATATAGGAGTAGCGACCTGGTCGGACCACGCCCCAGTCCTTATCACCCTCCGATCCCCGCTTCTTAGACCCGCAATAACCAAATGGAGACTAAACGAATACCTGCTGTCACGCCAAGACCTGGCCGCACACTTTGGTAAAGTTTTGTCCGACTACTTTCAGGACAATGCACCCGAGGACACCTCCCCGACGATCAGATGGGAAGCGCACAAAAGCAGCATACAGGGACACTTCATACAAAAGGGTGCAGAACTCAAGAAACAAAGGGAAGCCTGAATCACAGAACTCATAGCGGAAATACACAAACACGACACGCTTCACAAACAAAAACAATCCCCAGCCCACCAAACACGACTCCTACAACTGCGATGAGACCTGACCTCCCTGATCCAGTCCAAACATCATAGAGAGGCTCTCAGGCACAGGGCCTTTTTTTCTCTACATGGCAATAAAAGTGGCAAACTCTTAGCCAGAATGCTGGCGAAACGACGCCAAATGACATACATCAATAAAATAAGAGACAAACAGGGAGTGACACGCCGCTTACCGGCCGAAATCCTGCAAACGATAAGAACCTATTACTCAGAACTCTACTCGCTTCCCCGACCGACGTCGGAGACAGCGACTGCCCACCTAAAAGACTCCATCCGACAATACCTACTGACCCACAAACTACCCACACTAGATCAACAGGTAGCAGACCAGCTAGACGAACCCTTCTCAATCGAGGAGCTGGCGGGGGCAATAAAAGGAACTAAACCTGGCAAGAGTCCGGGCCCTGACGGCCTGCCTCTCTGCTACTATAAACATTTCGCAGACAAATTGTACCAACCGATGCTGGCCTCATTTAACGCAATTAGAGAAGGTCACCATTTCCCCAAACAGGCGTTGACAGCACATATAACTATCATCCCAAAGGAGGGCAGGGACGCAGAGCACTGCGGGAACTACAGGCCAATCTCCCTCATCAATTGTAACATTAAGTTGATGGCGAAGATGCTAGCCAGGCGCCTGCAGCCGCACATCCCCACACTGGTACACCTCGACCAAGTCGGGTTTGTCACAAACCGTGAAGCAAGGGACAATACCATCCGGACCCTTGCCCTTATGCATAACAAGACCTACAATACTGGAGGCCTTCTCCTGCTGTCTACCGACGCGGAGAAGGCCTTCGACAGAGTGGGATGGGAATACCTATTCCAGATCCTCGGTCAAATAGGACTGGGACCCCACATGCAGGGCTGGATCACAGCCATGTACGACGGGCCCACGGCACACGTCATAGTGAACGGGGCACTGACGGACGAGTTTCCGATACACAACGGCACCCGTCAGGGATGCCCACTTTCCCCACTGCTCTTCGTCCTTGCCCTTGAACCCTTTATGTTGGCCATCAGGGAACACCACGACATAACGGGCATACGCACGGGAGACACACATCACAAAGTGGCCGCCTACGCGGACGACCTCCTCTTTTATGTCACGAAACCGGAGATCTCCCTCCCCAATATACTACAAGCCTTCAAGACATTTGGACACATATCCAACCTTAAAATAAACTACTCCAAATCCCACATACTGAACATAGATTTACCTAACAACCGAACCTCCCCCATCCGCCCTAGCTTCCCATTCCAATGGGCAGAAAACAAAATACGCTACCTGGGTACATGGCTAACCAGACAGAAAGAAGACATATACAAAGAAAACTTCACCCCTATGTTGAACACATTCAAGAAAGAATTAGCCGAGTGGTCCCACCCACATATTTCGTGGCTGGGAAGGGTTCAGGTAATTAAAATGAACCTCCTCCCACGATTACTTTACTTATTCCAGACACTCCCTATAACAATCCCTAAAAGATTTTTCACTGCCTTACGCACGTTGACTAGTACCTATATATGGAACGGGAAAAAACCACGTCTCAAATATCAGGCTCTCACTTTACCTAAGGAGAGGGGGGGGTTGGCCATCCCCGACTTCTATCTATATTACACAGCGGGACACCTACGGAGAGTTTTGGACTGGACCAAGACCAATGTCCACAAGCAATGGAAAGCAGTGGAAGAGACAGAGATAGCAGGACCAGTGTCGACCCTACCGTGGTGCTCCGGAGGTGGCCTGGGCCGGGGATGCTCCTCGTTGGCACAACATACCCTACGGGTGTGGCATAGAGCGTCCCGGGTACATGGCCTCACCCGACACCCCTCACCCTTATTACCACTCATCCACGACCGGGACTTCCCACCAGGTCTAGACCCGAAGGCCTTCAGAGACCTCATCCACAAACCCATCCCCAGACTACACCACATATACACACACAACGGACGGAAGACACTCATACAACTGACGGAACATACACACCCTACATTCATGCAAACCTTCAAATACAAACAACTTTCGAACTACATAGACTCACTGCCCGGAGGACAGAACCACGCTAGGGAACCGACCACCTTCAAGGAACATTGCATCCACCCAGACCCCCTTCCCCACAGCATATCTATCCTGTACTCACTACTACAGAGGGAGACTCCGACCGAGACTCCTGCCTTTAAGGGAACATGGGAAACGACCCTGGGGAGGACATTTACTGAGATGGAATGGAACAAAATTTGCTATCTCACACACCACTGTTCCACCTTTTCAAAGACGCAAGAGACGGCATTTAAACTGTTGAGCCACTGGTACCGTACCCCACATAGACTACATGCCATAGACCCCTCACACTCCGACCTATGTTGGAGGTGTGGAGAGGCTACAGGCACCACACTACATCTATGGTGGGAATGTCGTAAGATTAAACCATTCTGGAAAGATATCCACGCTATCTTGTCGAGGCTATCAGACGCCCCACCACCGCTAGATCCAGCGGCAATGCTATTACACCACACGACCATACCCAGATCTAGATATAAAAAATCCCTGACCATTAGGATCCTCAATGTAGCAAAGCAAATCATCCCACAATATTGGAGACAGGACAGACCCCCTCCCCTAAGAGCCTGGTTCAACCAAATGGAGGACCTCAGAGCTATAGAAGAACTCCACTCGGGGGCAACTAATACCACTGTAAAATACATGGAGACCTGGACACACTGGATTATATCCACCATGCAGACAGACTTCACCACTCACCTGGAAGCAGGAGACCCACACGACGGACCGGACTGACCCCACCACCCCACTTACCCAACCTACCACAGCGCCCAAATCCCCTCCCCCCTTCAGGATCTCCCCTACCCCCCCCCATTTCCTCCCCTTTAATTTCTCCTACATCCCCCATTAAGATCGTAGGCAAATACCCCGACGGCAAGGTGACCCGTACGAATGCTTAACAGAGGCCTTGGAAGTCATACAGACACGTAATGCACGCCTACAGTGACTTGGAGGTTGACACGCACTAACGGTTATCCAACCCCCTCATCCAACGAACCGAAGCCACATACATACTGAATCTAGGCACCTTGACAATCACCAGTGGTGACCTCATGTGTAGTTAAACCAAGAGGGACGCACGAAAGATACAATAAAAGCCTAGCCAAGGTTCACATGATCTAGGACCTGCGTGTCCACCACTGTTGGGGGCCTGCGTGCTCCAATTCCAACCTGTATTCTATGCATATTGTAGCACATGTTGTGCTTCGTTTCTACCATTCTCAGAGAGACCTGCGAGACTCGACTTGAACGTTGAATATGTTACAGTTATAGAGACCCGAGAGTCTCACAACAAATATAAAAATAATAATTAAAATATATTTACAAAAAAAAAGAAAAGCATATGTTTTGGCAATCAAAGCCCATTGGGTATTTGCGGGAATGCAGGACAGTATTGGTACTCTCGTTGAAAGAATGGTGCCTTTACCTATGCAGTTGTTATCTTTCAATTGTATAGATGGAATGTTGTCTGGACCAATAAGATATGTGCAGGTAAGTGTATGATCCCTAACTGCAGATAAAGACATGGGATAGAAAGAAGTATAATGAGACCTTAGAGTGACTTGGCTTAACTTGAAAGAAAGACACCAAAAAAGTTATACAGACACTCACTTACAGACTGGGTTTCGTTCCTACGACCTGGTCGTAGAATGAATTGGTCGGTAAGTGACGAGCTAAGGGATTTCCTGCTCTGCTGTGTTCTTCTATGTTCGGGGAAATGTCCCTGAACATAGACAAACGCAACATAGATTAAGGGATTCACCACTCTTTTGCGCATGTCTGTGTTCAGGGACATTTCCCCGAACATAGACGAACGCAACAGAGCAGGGAATTACTCTAATCTATTCTCTGGAAAATTTCCCCGAACATAGATTAGAGGGATACCCTGCTGCTCTGTTGCGTTCGTCTTTGTTCAGGGAAATATCCCCGAACATAGAAGAACGCAGCAGAGCAGGGAATCCCTCTAATTCCCATGACGGCTTGCACATACCACCCTGCGAGAGAGCGGGTCGTAAGTGCGAGCCGTTGTAAAACAGGTAGGTTGCAAAACGAGGACCACCTGTATTCTAACGAACAAAACCAGTAAATGGACTAAGATCAGAATTTCAGAAAGCTGGTACACAGACAAGCCAAGGTCAGACTAGGCAGCAAACAAACAGTCAACAACAAGCTGGGTTAATATAAAAAAACAGGAACATCGATTACATCAAACTCTGAACCAAATGAACAGCACAGTAAGGACCACAAACTGGCAATTATGTGCATAAAGTGGTGTCAACAAATGACACAACCAAACCGCATCAGGCGTCTACATTTCTAAGAGTAAGGTCAAGCTTAAAAAAGAAAAAGTTTGCATTAACATGAGACGTAGACTTGTGTCAAAATAAGGAGCAACTAGCGTGAAATCATGCT
Source organism: Pelobates fuscus (assembly GCF_036172605.1). Classification (NCBI taxonomy): domain Eukaryota; kingdom Metazoa; phylum Chordata; class Amphibia; order Anura; family Pelobatidae; genus Pelobates; species Pelobates fuscus. The sequence continues at coordinate 325,976,390 of NC_086317.1, read as the reverse complement.
AGTGTTGCAATGACAACGCTTGTCATGGTGCATACCTGATATTACCGCTTTCTTTTTTTGGTTTGTGAGGAAATCTGGAGGGGAGATGGCACCATAGTGCAGAAGCATGGACTTCCGACTCAGGATTCTATGATCTCTCCTCTGGACCATAACCAGTCCAATAATCCAAGTAATGTAATAGATATCTATAGATCCTTAAGTCAGCTATGACTTGGATATTGTGTTCCTCTTGTCTGCCAATCAGAACAGGCTGTGGATGATGCCAGTATATGTTTAGCGATTACATAATACAGGTTTCAAAAGGGAAGTATGAAATGTATTGGGGATATGAAGAGAAGAAGGTATGGTGTTAATTCATATAATTACCTTTTACGCTAGGAAAAAAGATTTTGTTGATTGCAAACCCAATCATCTACATCACATATAAGAGCGGCATTGTGCCATTTGTCTTTGTGTGAAATTACGAGAGGTACATAGGCCCCACAGTACTCCCACCCTATAGCATTGGGTGGGAGATTTACAAATAAGTAATTAGGGTAACTCGCAGTTGGGGACATGTGATAAAATAGAGTGGGATAAAACTAGATGTCCCACTCGCCTCTACCTGTGGTCAGCGGGTGGAGGATGTTATAATATTCAGGGGAGATGACCAAGTTTCTCCCCAGTCTCAACTAATTGGTGGTGGCCCTAATAATAATAATCGGAGAGAAGGACCTAATCCTCCACCCATGGGCAGCAGATGGGAGCTCAAATATTAATATTAAAGGGCCTAATGGTTGTGAATTTGTTATGACCGATCCCCGCTTAGGTGTTTTTGGTCCCTGTCTCTCCACCCTGGCAGGCATATGACTGTGCATTGCTATGTCAATAATAAAATAGCCATAAACAAAAACATAGTTCACAATCTGGTTTGCTATTTGATCCTGCTCCACTTCACTACCTAAGTAATGCTGACAGGTTTGCAGCTCAGTCGTATCCTGCACTCTCCTGCCAACTGTAAACGGAGAGAGGAAGAAAAAAGAGGAAGAACAAAAAATAAGAAAAACAGAGAAAATGAAGCATTAGAAATAAAAGTGGATGAAGTACACGAGTTGTTACATAGGTGAAAAGAGATATGCGTCCATCAGCCTTTCTCACAAAAAAAACCATTTGAAGCGCTTCCAATTTTGCAACAAACTATGAAAAAAATTCCTTCTTGACCCCAGAATGGCAGTCAGATATCTCCTTGGATCAGGTAACAATTACCCCACTAATTAATAATTATATCACTGTATATTGTGTTTTTGCAAGTATTTATCCAATTGCAGTTTGAACATCTGTACAGAATTTGATAAAACCATCTCTTCAGGCAGAGAATTCCATTTCATTATTGTTCTAACAAAATAGATAAGTAGGGATGCAGGGATATTTGTTATGGAATAGGATACCTATTCTGGTGTTCCTTTCTTTTCTAAGTTCTTGATAAAACATATTAGAAGCCATAATATAGAGTGTAAATTAGTGGAGGGACAGAGGGACTGAAACAAAGATAAGGCAATAAAAGTACCCAAACCACTAAAGAACAAAGCACAGCAAACCTACTAAATAGTATGCCCTCCAACAACACCATAATAATAATATAACAAAATAGATAAGTAGGGATGCAGAACAAGAGATAAACACTTCTAAGGTGCAGATATAAAAATATATACAACCTTATAATAACGAAGTGGGAGATATCTATATAAAAATAAATAAATCGCACATAGTGTGATACAGAACAAAAAATATCAAGACACGCAGGATGACTATGTGGAACTCACAAGATAACAGTGAATGTCAAGCCCATCATCCTCAGTCAAAAGCGATCTTCAGAATGTATGAAACCAAATCTTCTATATATCCTTGTAAAGTAAAAGAGACCAAATAATAGTGCAGATGGAAATAAAACTTGACAAAATTTATTTTTCAATGCACTTACAACAGGGTCCAAATAAAAAAAGCATGTAATCCACTCCAAGGTGGTATTGACAGCATACAAAGTAAGTCCCCCAAGTGGTGTAATCCGACGCGTTTCGTCTAAGTGACTTCCTCAGGGATTATGATTTTCTGTTCCATGGGTCGCCATTTAAATGTACCGCCAGAAAACCGGAATGTGCTTCACCTGTGTAATTCCTCCGTCGTCGTGCGTTTCAGCTTGGAACGCACCATATACGTCCGGCGTCACTTCCGGTTCCGGTTTAGCGATGAAACCCTTCTATGCGTTCCATACTGGAACGCACAAGCGAAAAACCCGGAACATAAAAGAGAACACTACATAGTTACAATAAGATGTCCCATAGTGAAAAGATATATGACTACTTCTGATAAATAAAAAACGTAAAAATGACTGTAAAACAGAAAAAATATGTATATATCCAGTAATCATGGGACACCTTTTTACATCTATAATATGTAAATACATATCATAATGCTGTTTGAAAACAAACAATCAGATATAGATATAAAACCAATGTATAAAAATATATATACTGACACTCCAGTGAAAAATGGAAATAAATATGAATATAAACTTCTTGATCCAAAGATATTTCTGAAAACTTAAAAAACAGAAATTAAAAATCAAGAATGCACATAATATAATAGAAAATAAATAAATAAAAATAAAAACAGATAAATAATAAGACAAAATGTATTATAGATAAGCAAAAACCAGCAAGAAAGAGTAGGAAAAGGAAAAAGGGAAAAAAGACTACAGATCTGTCTATCAGGAAGAGTCAAATTAGTCCTGTGATATCTATATCCATATTTAGGCCCTGTTTAAGGGTGCCCAAGTTGTAAATTCATTGTGCTTCTTTTTTGTTCAATAGTATAGATCTATTACCTCCTCTCCAATTTTTGTCGGCTCTATCTATCCCGATAGCCATAAAATTCTCCCATGAAAAAGACGGACAAGTATTACAGTGTTTAGGAACACTGTGTTCCGTTTTGTTGGTGCGGATATTATAAAAATGTTCCGCCAATCTAGTATGTAGTTTACGTGTTGTTCGTCCCACGTATTGTGCACCACAACCACATTGTAAAAGATAAATGGCAAACGTAGTGGAACATTGGATAAACTTTTTTATCTCATATTTTTTATTGGTGTAGGTGCCAGTAAAATCATGTGTGGTTCTTTTTTGAAATTTACAGGTGGAACATTTCCCACAACTGTAGAAGCCTTTTAAATCAAATAAATGGGTACCAACTTTTTTTGTACGTAGTAAACTAGGTGCTAACTGATTTTTTTGATTTTCCGCCTTTTTATATATCACCATTGGCTTTTCTGGGATCACTTTTCCTAATATATCATCTTTCCTCAGTATATGCCAATGTCTTTTCAGAATTTTTTCAATTTTTTTGGCCTGGGAATTAAACCTGGTAATGAAAGCATATTCACATCTATTATTAATTACATTTTTTTGAGAAACACCTTGATTTCTCAATAGAGATTGTCTTTCTATACTTTTTATTTGTTCCTCATCCCGATTCATTTTGTTCAAATCATAACCTTTTTCCTGGTATCTCTTTTTAATAATCTGGTTTTGTTCCTCAAATGTTGATAAATCTGTACAGTTACGTCTTAGACGCATCATCTGGCCCTTAGGGACATTCGTAAGCCACGGACCGTAATGTAAACTAGACTTATTGATTGCTGTGTTACAGTCTGTGCTTTTAAAGAAGGTTTTGCTCTTTAATTGTTCTCCTTCAACATAAAGGGTAAGGTCCAGAAAATCAATAAGTGTAGGATGTATGACTGATGTGAAATGTAAATTGTAATCATTATTATTGATGTTATTTATAAAGGATACCAGTCCATCTGTCTGACCTTCCCATATAATCAGGACATCGTCTATGTAGCGTCGCCATAGGACAAGACCACCCCCGGCCGCCTCATCCATCGTGATAGCCCTGGACTCCCAATGGGACACGTAAAGATTGGCAAAGCTCGGGGCGAATCTTGTCCCCATGGCGACGCCACATAGCTGCAAAAAGAAAGTAGAATTGAACCAAAAATAGTTCTTGGTTAATACAAAATTAATACAGTCAATCAAAAAGTCTATCTGGTGTATATTCAATAACTGTTTGGAAACTAGAATCTCTTTTATGGCTCCTAACCCCCTACAATGAGGGATACTAGTATATAAAGAAGATACATCCACTGTAGCCATAATATAAGTGGATTTCCACTTTATTTTTTGAAGATCATGTAATATGTGTCTAGTATCCTTAGTGTATGATGGGATCATTAGTACATATGGCTGGAGAAAAAAATCGACATATTCGGATAACCTAGAAGATAAAGAATCAATCCCGCTGATAATTGGACGGCCCGGGGGATTAATCTGATCCTTATGAATTTTTGGAAGGAAATAGAATCTTGCCGTTTTGCACTCTATATTGAACAAATAATCTAATTCTTCCTTTGTGATTATTTCTTTTTCCATCCCGGCTAATAAAAGATTTTTAAGATCTTGTGAAAATGCTTGTGTAGGATCTTTGGGTACGGTTTTATATGTGGTGTAATCTCCTAGGATCTTATTTGCCTCTGTCATATAGAATTGTCTGCTCATTACGACTACCTCCCCCCCCCCCCCCCATTTGTCGGCTTATTTTATAATCAAATCAAAGTTATCAGTTAGTTGTTTTATTGCTTCCTTCTCTTTTTTGGAGAGATTTGGGGTATATTTGTTATGTGAAATTTTTTCTAAATCATCCTGAACAAGTTCATTGAACAGTTCCAGATATTAGTTTTTTTCCATATGGGGATAGAAATTGGACTTATTTTTTAGTTTGGAATGTACTATCGGTATTAGAGATAATTCACAATTTTCAGAAGCATCATTCCTATTAGGTAATGGTTCTTCTATTTTTTCTTTTTGTCTTTTCTCAAAAAATCTTTTTCTGGTTAGTTTTTTTAAAAATATTTGATTATCCAGAAAGAGAGAAAAAGGTTGTGGGTTAGTGGCTGGAGAAAACTTCTTGATTTATAGCCTGTTCTTCTGGCTGAGACACGATGGTCTTTTTGGCTGGAAAGGAACGGAGAGATCCTGTTTTTGGGGTATAAGGTCCCTGATGAGATATAGAATTTCTTTTTGACCTATTTAAATTAGGTCTATATGTATTAGGAAAAGAACCATTACCCCGTGATCTAGTTGATCTTGATTCCCCACCTTGAAATCTTCCTGGTCCCTTTTAAATTTTGAAGCTTTGTTTTTAGAAATGTTGTCATCTATTGTTTTGATAGTTTCTTTTAATTTCTGATATTTTTGTTCTGTAGTATTAGTCTCATAGTTAGTGATAATTTCAGTTTCTAAGGAATTAATTTCCATTTCTAAAAGATTTAAAGATCTTTTTTGGAATCCTACAAAGATCCTACACAAGCATTTTCACAAGATCTTAAAAATATTTTATTAGTCAGGATGGAAAAAGAAATAATCACAAAGGAAGAATTTGATTATTTGTTCAATATAGAGTGCAAAACGGCAATATTCTATTTCCTTCCAAAAATTCATAAGGATCAGATTAATCCCCCGGGCCGTCCAATTATCAGCGGGATTGATTCTTTATCTTCTAGGTTATCCGAATATGTTGATTTTTTTTCTCCAGCCATATGTACTAATGATCCCATCATACATTAAGGATACTAGACACATATTACATGATCTTCAAAAAATAAAGTGGAAATCCACTTATATTATGGCTACAGTGGACGTATCATCTTTATATACTAGTATCCCTCATTGTAGGGGGTTAGGAGCCATAAAAGTGATTCTAGTTTCCAAACAGTTATTGAATATACACCAGATAGACTTTTTGATTGACTGTATTAATTTTGTATTAACCAAGAACTATTTTTGGTTCAAAAAGAAAAAATTGGACCCAAAGGTCCATAAATGAGAGAGTAATCCGGAAAAATAATATAGACAGCCCTACCTTTTAATAATCCTAAGGGGAACAAAACAAGGGAAGGACAGGTAAAGAGGAGGGATGGAAATGTACCAACCAGAGCCTGACCTAAAGGGTCAGGTGCTTGCTAATATAAAGTAGCTCCCTGACACAGGTCTAACTGGAGGTGACTAAAAAATCCCCATATCCAAAACCTCAAAGAGGGTGGTCCTAGGAAATCAGGTAGATGGCAAAAAAGAAACTTAATTAAATAAATCAAAAAAGGAAAAAAGAAAACCTCTATAGGGGGACACTGGAAAAATCCCCAAATTTTGCCTTGACAGAGACTCCTGTAGAGAGTAGACTGTCCCTCAATACCTCGGCGCTTGTGGAAAAGCCACAAGTGCCTACCAAGACCAGAAATCCCTTCCTGTCCTACTAATTTAAAATAAATTAAATTAAATTAAATCATAAGTGCTACCAGAAAGTGCAAAAAACAAATAGTATAAATTAACTCGACGCGCGTTTCGGCGTTTAAACACGCCGTCGTCAGGAGCATTGAACTGTAGCGGTTGCCTGTAACGGTTTAAATACCTTAAGATGTGATCAAGCGTTCATTGTTGCCGGCTGGATGCCCCACGTGGTCCGCCCAGTGTGCTCGTCATTCATTTTGGTTTAATTCTACTTTCTTTTTGCAGCTATGTGGCGTCGCCATGGGGACAAGATTCGCCCCGAGCTTTGCCAATCTTTACGTGTCCCATTGGGAGTCCAGGGCTATCACGATGGATGAGGCGGCCGGGGGCGGTCTTGTCCTATGGCGACGCTACATAGACGATGTACTGATTATATGGGAAGGTCAGACAGATGGACTGGTATCCTTTATAAATAACATCAATAATAATGATTACAATTTACATTTCACATCAGTCATACATCCTACACTTATTGATTTTCTGGACCTTACCCTTTATGTTGAAGGAGAACAATTAAAGAGCAAAACCTTCTTTAAAAGCACAGACTGTAACACAGCAATCAATAAGTCTAGTTTACATTACGGTCCGTGGCTTACGAATGTCCCTAAGGGCCAGATGATGCGTCTAAGACGTAACTGTACAGATTTATCAACATTTGAGGAACAAAACCAGATTATTAAAAAGAGATACCAGGAAAAAGGTTATGATTTGAACAAAATGAATCGAGATGAGGAACAAATAAAAAGTATAGAAAGACAATCTCTATTCCCAGGCCCAAAAAATTGAAAAAATTCTGAAAAGACATTGGTTTATCCAATGTTTATCCAATGTTCCACTACGTTTGCCATTTATCTTTTACAATGTGGTTGTGGTGCACAATACGTGGGACGAACAACACGTAAACTACATACTAGATTGGCGGAACATTTTTATAATATCTGCACCAACAAAACGGAACACAGTGTTCCTAAACACTGTAATACTTGTCCGTCTTTTTCATGGGAGAATTTTATGGCTATCGGGATAGATAGAGCCGACAAAAATTGGAGAGGAGGTAATAGATCTATACTATTGAACAAAAAAGAAGCACAATTAATTTACAACTTGGGCACCCTTAAACAGGGCCTAAATATGGATATAGATATCACAGGACTAATTTGACTCTTCCTGATAGACAGATCTGTAGTCTTTTTTCCCTTTTTCCTTTTCCTACTCTTTCTTGCTGGTTTTTGCTTATCTATAATACATTTTGTCTTATTATTTATCTGTTTTTATTTTTATTTATTTATTTTCTATTATATTATGTGCATTCTTGATTTTTAATTTCTGTTTTTTAAGTTTTCAGAAATATCTTTGGATCAAGAAGTTTATATTCATATTTATTTCCATTTTTCACTGGAGTGTCAGTATATATATTTTTATACATTGGTTTTATATCCAGGGGCGGACTGAGAACCCTCAGGGCCCCCGGGCAAAATAAATCAAGGGCCCCCTTACAGGCCCCACCCATACTCCGCAGCAAGCGCCACCCATGTCCCGCCTCCATGCACCGCCTCCAGCCACACCCTACACAATCTTTAGACACAAGGAACAAAAGTGCAATAATCCCTTCAAGGCCCCAGTAGAGACTACAATTGAGGGCTAATGGGCCATGAAGGGGGGTCTTTCTAGCAGAGGCTATCTCAGTGTCCTTTAGAGAGTGTGTTAGAAAGAATACCCTCCAGGTCCCATTAGAGACTACAATGGAGTCTAATGGGGCCTGGAGGGGGGTCTCTCCAACACTCTGGTTCCTATTCACAATATAGCAACACAACATAGCTTGCTGATACCTAGGCCAAGTTGGCTCCTCTTACCTTAATTACTGTTGCTGGCTGGCAGTCTGTGGGCTTGCTGGAAGGCTGTGGGCTTAATGGCTGCGGCTGGCAGGCTGTGGGCTTGCTGGCAGGCTGTGGGCTTGCTGGCTGCGGCTGGCAGGCTATGGCTTGCTGGCTGTGGCTTGCTGGCTGGCAGGCTGTGGCTTGCTGGCTTTAAGCCTAACTGGTGGCCTGTGGGCTGGCTGGCTATTAACCATGCACAATAACCACTACTGCTCTGTGTAGTCGTTATGGTGCCAGGAGGGCCGGGCCGGGCCCCCCTCCTAGAGTAAGTAGTCAAACCGTTTAAGAACAGTTTGAAAACTTACCTGGGGTCTGCTGGGATATGAGGCTGTAGTAGGGTATAGGAGCAGTGGTGCAATGTGTAAGGGGTGCAGTGTGTGTGTGTGAAAGGTTCAGTGTGTGTGAGGGGGTGTAGTGTGTGAATGTGTAGGGTGTGTGGGGCAATGTGTGTACGAGGGGGCTGTGTATGTGTGTGGCAATGTTAGTATGGGGGGCTGTGTGTGTATGGGTGGGCAGTGTATGTGTGTGTGTGTGTGAGGCAATGTGTGTATGGTCTGTGTGGGGGCAGTGTGTGTGTGTGTATAGGGGGCAGTGTGTGAATGTGTATGGTGTGTGGGGGCAGTGTGTTTATTGGGCTAGAGTTCACTCTCACCACTGCGACCACCAGGAATACCTGGTGGTCACAGTGTTGAGAGTGAACTCTAGCCCGTAGCTCCAGGGCTAGAGTTTACTCTCGCAAGAGCCGTAACGTTGCCGTGGTAACCGCGGCAACGATCTGTGCTCGCGCTAGAAGGACCCAGAGGAGCTGCAGGCTGAACTCCCGGGTCCTCTCTTCCTCCCTCCCCTGCCGGCTGCCCGCACGGTGCCTGCGGACAGGGAAGGGGGCAATTGCCCTCCTCTTACTCCCCCCTCCCCCTCTTCTTACCCCCCCTCCCCCTCTTCTTACCCCCCTCCCCCTCTTCTTACCCCCCTCCCTCTCTTCTTACCTCCCTCCCTCTCTTCTTACCTCCCTCTCTCTTTTAACCCCCCTCTCTCTTTTAACCCCCTCTCTCTTTTAATCCCCTCTCTCTTTTAACCCCCCCTCTCTTTTAACCCCCCTCTCTTTTAACCCCCCCCTCCCTCTCTCTTTTAACCCCCTCTCTCTTTTAACCCCCACCTTCCCTCTCTCTTTTAACCCCCACCCTCCCTCTCTCTTTTACCCCCCTCTGTGGTGACATTCTGTCATCAAACTAACATGGTGACCAGGGGTCATGTGATCAAGTTCATGTAGATCTTTCTTACAGGGGGATAAGCTTTACCCTTTGATATGTTAAGTAGGTAATTCAATACCTTTACAAGTCAGGAGAGAGATAGCCACTCCTCTCTATCTTCATTTCTCTCTGTTCCTTCTTGGCTGTGCTACTGAGCAGACGCCATGTGCTATCTTGGTGAACCATGTTATACTCTGCTGCTTCCTTTTCTTCCTTGGTGAATGTGATGTTGGACTTGCAGCAGTGAGCCATTACTAGATGTGAAGGCCTAACCGTGGGTGAGATCAAACGTGTGGGGAAAGGGGTTACTATATAGATAGATAGATTTAAAAGGGTTGTTGCTCCGTGGGTCTGGGCTGTGTGTTATACATTTATAGTATTGTGTGTTGCCTTCTAAATAAATACCTTTTCATGTAGACGAACCTTGTGTAATATTTATATTAATTTGGTGATATACCACATATGGCGACCAACGAATTTTAGACTTCTACAAAGGTTATTTATGAGGTAATAACACATTAATAGATAGTCAGATTTACTTTTTGGGGAGGAAAAAAAAAAAAAAAAAAAAAAAAAAGTACTTTGGTTAATTATCCTCTGCATGGGAAATCCAGGGCTGATTGTGTTTGGAGTCTAGTTCAGGCCTCCATTTTAATGTACCAGATTAGGCATCAGGCCTCCATTTTAATATACCAGATTAGGCATCAGGCCTCCATTTTAATATACCAGATTAGGCATCAGGCCTCCATTTTAATATACCAGATTAGGCATCAGGCCTCCATTTTAATGTACCAGATTAGGCATCAGGCCTCCATTTTAATATACCAGATTAGGCATCAGGCCTCAGTTTTAATATACCAGATTAGGCACCAGGCCTCAATTTTGAATATATGTTTCAAATATCTGAGTTGAGTTTTATTGGGTTTTTGGCTATCAGAGTACAGGCCTAGCCCTGCATTATAATAGGCTTGCATGCTGCTTCTTTTTTGTATTTGAATGCTGATTTGATTCTTTATACAAGCTTGGGCATCAGGCCTCAATTTTTAATAGAGTATTAGTCTTTTTGCGTGTTTCAAATATCTGAGTTTGTTGTGTTTAGACTACCATAGTTCAGGCCTAGTAGTTTTTAAGGCCTTCATTATCAGAGTACAGGCCTAGCCCTGCATTTTAACACACTATAGTAGGCTTCCATGCGGTTTCTTTTTGTATTCGAATGCTGATTCGTTTTTTGTGTGTTTTCTCAAGCCTTCATTTTATTTTATTTTAATATACTACCAGCATAGGCCTCAATGTTGAACATACTATTGTTTTTTGTGTGTTTCATATATTTGAGTTGAGTTTTGTTTTGTTTTGGCTATCATAGTACAGGCCTAAAAAAAAAAAAAAAAAAAAATGTTTAATTTTTTTTCAGGCCTGCATTTTAATACACTATAGGCTTCCATACTTTATACTTTTTTTGTATGTCTTGAATAATCTAGTTTAGGTATAACTCCTACCCTCCAAGCCTTGCGATTATATTTTAATATGCTAATTTGGGCTAATTTACTGGTTTTGAAGTTAATTAGCAAGTATTACCTTCACCATACTAAGGTAAATATAATTTGCATTGTGTTTACATGATAAAGGTATTGGGGCTAATACAGAGTGTTGGCTACTGTTTAGCCAGTTTAACATTTCCATTTTTACACTGGAGTGTGTTTAATAGAAAATGAACAGTTTGTATTTGAGGTAAATATTATGAAGTAAAGGTGCCTATGTTAAATTGTTATATGGTTGGGAATTATCATTGTGCTGAAGTTACAGTCAGGTATTTTCCAGTTTCCATCTCTTCCTTTAAGTCATTCTGTTTATTTGTAACTCCCTCCTCCTCCCCCCTACTGCACTTAAACAAAGGCAAAAGGGTGGTTTTGTGTGTTGCTTTCTGTGGGCATTTGTTGTATTGAAACTGTGAAGTTTTTTTCTTAAAAGACAAGAGTTTGTTAATCTCTTTGGAGCCAGTTTCAGTTTTTTTTTTTAAATTAATCCCATTGTTAAAGACTCAGGGAGAGCTCAGTTTTAAAATGTCATTTCTAGGTACTAAGTATTTTTCTGTAGAAGTACTAGAGTACTTCAAGAATGACATTGACAAACATGGTGGACCATATGAGCTTCCAGAACCAGCAGGCCCCAATTGTGGAAAATATAAAGGTTTTATGGATGTTTTGACACAGATTGTTACTAATAAAAAGTGCAATATTAAGAAAAGGAAAAGCTTGGTGGCACAAGCGGTTGTTGCTGCAATAGGGGGTTTGGCAAGCATGGTACTCGAGTTGCAGCAAGCTAATTTAGTAACCACTAATAAAATGGAAGATGCTCTTGATGAAAGAAATTGTTTTAAAATAGCTGCCCTAAGAACAAACAAAATGATTGAGGGGTTGGAAAAGGAGTTAAGAGAAACAGAACAACAGAGAGATGCATATAGTGCTAAGATCACTGAACTCCAAGACCTAGTCATGGAATATAAAATGAAAATTAAAGAAAACACAAATAAATGGGATAAGGAGATTCCTAGAGTATGCCCAGGCCAGTCGTATTTTATTAAAGAACCAGTAGTGGGAACAAAACACAATGGAAATGTGCCAATTGTGAATTGTGTCCCACAAGCCCCTATAATAATAACTGAACATTTTAATGTAAGAGAAATGCCTACTAGCTTCTCTAGACAGACAAGGACTATGTCAATCACAGACAAAGATAATTTCCAGAAATGGTGGGGAAGTATGCCAACTGACGACTTTAACACCTTTACACATTGGTTTATGAGGGGAGCAAATAGAGCGAAAAAAGGAGGTCTTAACTTAGAAGAATGGACAGAACTGTTAGAATATGCTATGGGTCCTTTGGCTAGCAGACTATTTGGATTTAATAACAGTGTGTCTGATCAGGCAGGAAGAATTGCTGCAACAAATTTCTATTTACTCAGCATTGAGAAAGAAATTGCGAATATTACGATGAGGCCAGCAGATGGTCCTAGAGAGGTAGCTCAAAGGATATTGTTCTGGTATACGCTACGCCAACCTCAGCAGCCTCTGGTCTTGGGCTCACCAGAACACATTGCTAAAGTAATGGAAGCCCTTCCCTGGGAGTGTCAAGAATTTGTGAGGCTTTTTGATCCAACATTAGCAGACTTAGAAATGGTACTAACTAGAGCTGACAATTGGTGGATCAAGCATCCTTCCTCAGAACAGGCCTTCTCTGTTTCAGCCATAAGAACATTCAAGGTTGACTCTGGTAGAGATATAAATGGTAAATGGAGAAGCCAGAGGTGGGATGTACCCCAGAACAAGAGGGATAATGAGAACTGGAGACCAAAACAGGACTTTGACAAAAGATGGAGAGATCCACAGAGGGACCATAGGAATAGGGACAGTGCTAATGGAAGTAATGTAATGGGAGAGAATTGGAGAAATAGATGGGAGGGGCCTAAGGTTCTCAATAATAATTGGAATAATAAAAATACCTGGGAGAGGCTAAAAAGGACAGATAATCACAATTGGGGAGAAAAACGGAGAAACAACAGGAACAGTTATTGGGAGAATAATTGGAGAAGGAACCATAGATGGGATGAGCATCAGACCAATAGACGGGACTGGGATAATTGGAGGAATAAAGAAGGGAATAGAGACTACTGGGACCTAAAGAGACAGACTGAAAGATTGGAGGCAGATGTGAAAGCACTGAGGGAACAGATGAGAGAGGAGGAAAAGATTGTTCAATTGGGGGGTCCCAGCAATCAATAACTCTCATAATTTTTGTATCTCTCTACATCTGTATGTATGTTTGTTTTTCTTTTGTTTTGATTCTTTCTCTGAGTTTTCCAGTCTCCCATATAGCTATACATTTCTAATGATGAGATCTAGTGTTCCCACAGAGCAAGGCAAAGCTGCATTAGGATGATGATGTGTGTCAACAGAAGATTGTGGTGGATCCTTGTTACAGGATGGATAAGTATAAGCTGTATCACAGTAGGGATGGGAGACAGGCAATGCGGGCAGAAGATACTCCAAATAAGGGAGTCAGTTTAAAAAGATTAGTCTACATTTTAATAATCCTTCTATTCTTCCAAGGTGTCCGGAACAACGGCGGCAGTGGTTTAGGCAAAGCAGGGAGTCAGGAAAAACTGGACATATTTGCAGCCCTTCTGGGAGGAGTCGGAACTGGATTAAGAATATGGAATTCCGCAAATATCACATCCAGTCCTACACACTCTACAAACTCTGCCACTAGTACATTGCACATACATACATATTTAACACACACACACACACACACACATTGACCTAAATTTCTTTTTTTTGTTTTGTTTTGTTTTTTTGACAAATTTGTATAAAATGTGAATTGACAGCCATAGGAAAGTACAGGAGAACTTATGTCGCTGAGGGAACTATTCCGGAGGGACGGTGGGTTGAATTTCTCCTGTATATCAGGTTTTTGCTCCCACTAGGTTCTCTTGTACTAGAGGGATAACTAGATAACGGAGCAACATAGATGAAGAAAAAGTGGGGGAATGTGGGGTGATGCAACCCCTATTTGACTGTTTTCTTTTACCTTACTCATCTCACTCACACTAATTCCTGTGCTCCCCTTTCCTACTTCAGATCTCATAGTTTAGATAGATAAGAGGGAAATATTATTATTTTTAAATGTGCTCAACATAAGAGAAGAAAAAGTGAGGGAATGTGGTGACATTCTGTCATCAAACTAACATGGTGACCAGGGGTCATGTGATCAAGTTCATGTAGATCTTTCTTACAGGGGGATAAGCTTTACCCTTTGATATGTTAAGTAGGTAATTCAATACCTTTACAAGTCAGGAGAGAGATAGCCACTCCTCTCTATCTTCATTTCTCTCTGTTCCTTCTTGGCTGTGCTACTGAGCAGACGCCATGTGCTATCTTGGTGAACCATGTTATACTCTGCTGCTTCCTTTTCTTCCTTGGTGAATGTGATGTTGGACTTGCAGCAGTGAGCCATTACTAGATGTGAAGGCCTAACCGTGGGTGAGATCAAACGTGTGGGGAAAGGGGTTACTATATAGATAGATAGATTTAAAAGGGTTGTTGCTCCGTGGGTCTGGGCTGTGTGTTATACATTTATAGTATTGTGTGTTGCCTTCTAAATAAATACCTTTTCATGTAGACGAACCTTGTGTAATATTTATATTAATTTGGTGATACACCACACCCTCTATTTTAACCCCCCCTCTCTTTTAACCCCCCTCCCTCTCTCTTTTAACCCCCTCCCTCTCTCTTTTAACCCCCACCTTCCCTCTCTTTTAACCCACCCTCTCTCTCTCTTTTAACCCCCCTCCTCCTCGCATCCCCCCTCCCCCTCCCTCTCTCAACCCCCCCTCCCTCTCTCTTTTAACCCCCTCTCTATTTTAACCCCCACCTTCCCTCTCTCTTTTAACCCCCACCCTCCCTCTCTCTTTTAACCCCCACCCTCCCTCTCTCTTTTAACCCCCCCTCCCTCTCTCTTTTAACCCCCCTCCCTCTCTCTTTTAACCCCCCTCCCTCTCTCTTTTAACACCCCCTCCCTCTCTCTTTTAACCCCCACCTTCCCTCTCTTTTAACCCCCTCTCTCTTTTAACCCCCCTCCTCTCTCTTTTAACCCCCCTCCTCTCTCTTTTAACCCCCCTCCCCCTCCCTCTCTCAACCCCCCTCCCCCTCCCTCTCTCAACCCCCCTCCCCCTCCCTCTCTCAACCCCCCTCCCTCTCTCTTTTAACCCCCACCCTCCCTCTCTCTTTTAACCCCCACCCTCCCTCTCTCTTTTAACCCCCACCCTCCCTCTCTCTTTTAACCCCCACCCTCCCTCTCTCTTTTAACCCCCCCCTCCCTCTCTCTTTTTACCCCCTCCCCTTTAGCGCGGATGAGCGGCTTTCCGGTCCGCGGCCGGAGTGATAGGAAGGTGCACACTGTGCACCTTCCTGTCAGTCCGGCCGGGTACAGGAAACATAAACTTCTGTTCCGCGCGGAACAGGAGTTTCTGTTTCCTGTACCCGGCCGGACTGAAAGGAAGGTGCACACTCAGTGTACACCTTCCTATCATTCCGGCCGGGCACCGCGGACCGGAAAGCCGCTCGGCCACGCTACAGGGGAGGTGAGAAGCTGCAGCCGCCTGAGCGCTCTTAGGAGAGCGCTCAGGCGGCTGCAGCATTTAAAGGGGCGGCCGGGCCCCCTGATGGCGGGCCCCCCTCCCGGCCGGGCCCTCGGACCATGTCCGAAGTGCCCGACCGGTCAGTCCGCCCCTGTTTATATCTATATCTGATTGTTTGTTTTCAAACAGCATTATGATATGTATTTACATATTATAGATGTAAAAAGGTGTCCCATGATTACTGGATATATACATATTTTTTCTGTTTTACAGTCATTTTTACGTTTTTTATTTATCAGAAGTAGTCATATATCTTTTCACTATGGGACATCTTATTGTAACTATGTAGTGTTCTCTTTTATGTTCCGGGTTTTTCGCTTGTGCGTTCCAGTATGGAACGCATAGAAGGGTTTCATCGCTAAACCGGAACCGGAAGTGACGCCAGACGTATATAGTGCATTCCAAGCTGAAACGCACGACGACGGAGGAATTACACAGGTGAAGCACATTCCGGTTTTCTGGCGGTACATTTAAATGGCGACCCATGGAACAGAAAATCATAATCCCTGAGGAAGTCACTTAGACGAAACGCGTCGGATTACACCACTTGGGGGACTTACTTTGTATGCTGTCGATACCACCTTGGAGTGGATTACATGCTTTTTTATTTGGACCCTGTTGTAAGTGCATTGAAAAATAAATTTTGTCAAGTTTTATTTCCATCTGCACTATTATTTGGTCTCTTTTACTTTACAAGGATATATAGAAGATTTGGTTTCATACATTCTGAAGATCGCTTTTGACTGAGGATGATGGGCTTGACATTCACTGTTATCTTGTGAGTTCCACATAGTCATCCTGCGTGTCTTGATATTTTTTGTTCTGTATCACACTATGTGCGATTTATTTATTTTTATATAGATTTCGCCCACTTCGTTATTATAAGGTTGTATATATTTTTATATCTGCACCTTAGAAGTGTTTATCTCTTGTTCTGCATCCCTACTTATCTATTTTGTTAAATTATTATTCTGGTGTTGTTAGAGGGCACACTATTTAGTTTGTTTGCTGCGCTTTGTTCTTTAGTGGTTTGGGTACTTTTATTGCCTTATTGTTCTGACTTTAAAAAAACTTTATTTTGCCATAGACTAAATCTCCTTTCTTCCTGTCTAAATACGTGACCTTGTGTGCTATGTATAGTCCTGTTTATTAATAGATTTCCAGATAATGGTTTGTATTGGCCCTGAATATATTTGTATAATGCAATCACATCCCCTCTGAGGCACTGTTTTTTCCAAACTAAAGGGGAAAATGTATTCATACTTACCGTAATTTTCTTTTCCTGGCTATTATTCATGGCAGCCTATACTTAGATGGGTTAGCTCCACCCCTTACAGCTGACAGGACAGGAAAAAATACCAAAGACTTAAAAGTAAGCTCCAGTCCTAAGGTCTTCAATCAGTAACAAGAACTACAGTAAAACATAGAGACATATTAATGGGTGGGAAGTATAGGCTGCCAGGAAAAGAAAATTACGGTAAGTATGAATAAATTTTCCCCTTTCCCGGCTAATCATGGCAACCTATACTTAGATGGGAATACCCAAGCATCAAAGAACAAAAAGGGAGGGGCCAGAATAATTCAAGATGCAACATGCAACAGAAGTAATAAACAAAAAGTTTAACGAGAGGCATGAACAGCTTGAAGGACGTTACATCCGAACTGTGCCTCATAAGCAGATCTAACATCCAGGTTGTAATGTCTGATGAATGTATTCAGAGAAGACCAATTGCCAGCTTTGCAAATAGAGTCCGAAGAAGCATTTGCCACATGATGCTGTTACAGCATGTGTGGAATGTGCCCTAACACCTTTAGGTACCGGTAGGAATTGAAATTGGTATGCCTTAGAAATAGCTGTTATCACCCACTGTCTCAATGTGGAGGTAGAAACTGCTTCACCCCTTCTATGACCAACTGGTAATATGAAGAGTCTGGGGGATTTCCTGAAGGAACTTGTTCCTTCAGTATAAACAAAGCTCTCCATATGAACAGTGTATGCCACTGCTCTTCCTCAGGTGTGTGGGAAACAGTTAAAATGAAAACAAAATGATCTCTTGGTTGAGGTGGAACTTGGAAACCACCATAAGCAAAAACTCCGGTATTGGTTGTGTAACCAGTTCCCTTATTTACCCCTATGACGTCTTAAAGCATAGAACTTAGCAGGGCTAACCATACAGATATCTTAGCCATAATTCTATATAGTAGGTAAGAGATCCTCTATTTAACATATATAAATAATTGAGAATACAGTATAATATAAGGATTGTCTTTTAGATATTTTATTATATAAAAAAATAATATAGACAAATCAATTACAATAATTTATAGCAGAGTTTATAAGATTAAACTAAATGCTTGCAAATATCATTAATAGATTAACATACCCTCCTGAACATGTCATCATGTCAGCCTCTCTGTCATTTTAAGATGGAGCAGTGTCTGTCTCCAAATCTCTCCTCTCTCTGTGCCTTAACATTTAAAAGTACACCTATTTATACCTTAGGTGTCTTCATTTTAGGGTTACCGTAGTTCATATATGAAAAAGTAACTTCTTTTACTTTTATTCATTTTAGGACCTCTCTTAACTTGGCAAAAATACAAAGCCATAACTAAAGGGTGTACATGTCATGGAAAATTCCCTGACTTAGGTCAAGATGGCATTTTGAAGTCTGAACAATTTTATCTATTTAGGGTTACTGCAGTATATTATGCACTAAAAGAGTCATAGCATAGCCGTGAAGCTTGTTTATGCATTATTGTTCTTGTATTTCGTATTTCATACACTCCCTACACATAAAAACCCTGCACCCCGATCACATAAATTTCATTCACTCCCTACACATAAAAATCCTGCACACCCCTTAATAAAAAACCCTGCACACCCCCTTAATAAAAAACAAAAACGTGCACAACCCCTCTTAATAACAAAAAACCTGCACACCCCCCTTATAAAAACCCTGCACACCCCCCTTATAAAAACCCTGCACACCCCCTTAACAAAAAACAAAAATCTGCAGTGCACATCCTCCCTTAATAAATAGAATACTGCAACCCCCTTAATCAAAAAAACCCTGCACCCCCATTATTTAAACCTCCCCTTTTAATTATTTAATCCACAGCCCCCTTTAATTAATCCACACCCCCCTTAATTAATACACCCCCCTTAATTAATCCACAACCCCCTTAATTAATACACCCCCATTAATTAATCCACAACCCCCTTAATTAATACACCCCCATTAATTAATCCACACACCCCTTAATACACCCCCCTTAATTAATACACCCCCCTTAATAAATCCTCACTGCCCCTTAATTAATACACCCCCTTTAATTAATCCACACCCCCTTAATTAATACAGCCCCCCTAATTAATCCACACCCCCCTTAATTAATACACCCCCTTAATTAATACTCACTCCCCCCTTAATTAATACACCCCCCTTAATTAATCCACACCCCCCTTAATTAATACACCCCCTTAATTAATCCTCACTCCCCCCTTAATTAATACAGCCCCCTTAATTAATCCACACCCCCCTTAAAACACCCCCTTAATTAATCCTCACTGCCTTAATTAATACACCCCCCTTAATTAATCCTCACTCCCCCTTAATTAATACAGCCCCTTAATTAATCCACACCCCCCTTAATTAATACACCCCCTTAATTAATCCTCACTCCCCCCTTAATTAATACAGCCCCCTTAATTAATCCACACCCCCTTAAAACATCCCCTTAATTAATCCTCACTGCCTTAAATACACCCCCCGTAATTAATCCTCACTCCCCCTTAATTAATACAGCCCCCTTAATTAATCCACACCCCCCTTAATTAATACACCCCCTTAATTAATCCTCACTCCCCCCTTAATTAATACACCCTCCTTAATTAATCCACACCCCCCTTAATTAATACAACCCCCTTAATTAATCCACCACCCTTAAAACACCCCCTTAATTAATCTTCACCCCCTTAATTAATACACCCCCCATAATTAATCCTCACTCCCCCTTAATTAATACAGCCCCCTTAATTAATCCACACCCCCCTTAATTAATACACCCCCTTAATTAATCCTCACTCCCCCCTTAATTAATACACCCCCCTTAATTAATCCACACCCCCCTTAATTAATACACCCCCCTTAATTAATCCACACACCCCTTAATTAATACACCCCCGTAATTAATCCTCACTCCCCCCTTAATTAATACACCCCCTTAATTAATCCACACCCCCCTTAATTAATACACCCCCTTAATTAATCCACACACCCCTTAATTAATACACCCCCTTAATTAATCCTCACTCCCCCCTTAATACAGCCCTCTTAATTAATCCACACCCCCTTAAAACACCCCCTTAATTAATCCTCACTGCCTTAATTAATCCTCACTCCCCCTTAATTAATACAGCCCCCTTAATTAATCCACACCCCCCTTAATTAATACACCCCCTTAATTAATCCTCACTCCCCCCTTAATTAATACAGCCCCCTTAATTAATCCACACCTCCCTTAAAACACCCCCTTAATTAATCCTAACTGCCTTAATTAATACACCCCCCTTAATTAATACACCCCCCTTAATTAATCCTCACTCCCCCCTTAATTAATACAGCCCCCTTAATTAATCCACACCGCCCTTAATTAATCCACCCCCTTAATTAATCCTGACTCCCCCCTTAATTAATACACCCCCCTTAATTAATCCACACCCCCTTTAATTTATACACCCCCCTTAATTAATACACCCCTTTAATTAATCCACACCCCCTTAATTAATACACCCCCTTAATTAATACACCCCCCTAAATTAATACACCCCCCCTTAATTAATCCTCACTCCCCCCTTAATTAATACAGCCCCCTTAATTAATCCTCACTCCCCCCTTAATTAATACAGCCCCCTTAATTAACCCACACCCCCTTAATTAATACACCCCCTTAATTAATCCATACCCCTCATAATACCCCCTTAATTAATCCTCACTCCCCCTTAATTAATACAGCCCCCTTAATTAATTCACACCCCCCTTAATACACCCCCTTAATTAATCCTCACTCCTTTAATTAAACCTCCCTCCCCTTTAATTCTTTAATGGCCATTATCCACCCCCCCTTTAATTAATTTAGCCCCATCACATAAAATGACTACTTACATTTTGATGATGCCTTGACCGACTGGGTGCCTCACCGCCCGGATATTGGATCCTTCCGCTGGATAGTTGCGCGACGCCGCGGCCCACAACACTCCTCCCCCTTCTCATCCTGGAAGTAAGTCCTGCCGGGCCGCAAAGGTGCTGCGGCTGTGCGCAGCCGCCGCAGCGTAATGATGGGGGGTGACACATGACACTGGACGTCATGGCACCCCCCTAGTCAGTGGCACCCGGGGCGGGCCGCCCCCCCCGCCCCCCCCTTAGTACGCCACTGGCAATATCTCTTATAGACAAAGTACACAGTTTAAGAAGTAAAACATTTCATTCTAAAACTTGTAAGATCCCATATTGGAATAAAAGCTTTCGGAAGAGGTTGCATTTTAATGACAGCCCTCATGAATCTGATAACCAGAGGGTCTAGAGCCAACGAATACTTGGATCTTTAGGGTGTTGTAGCTTAGGCCTTTATCAAGTCCTGACTGGAGCTATCATAGCTATCGGAGGTGGAGAGAAATCCAACTCATGTTCCAAGGACCAAGAAACAAACACCTTCTATATTTTATAGTATGATGAAGAGGTGGAAACTTTTCGAGATTGCAATTGTGGGTTCCACCTTGATGATTTATGTATGCCACTGCTGCCTTGTCTGATCGAATACGGATCCACTTGTGACATAAACTTCTCCTGAATCTCTAGAGAGCTTTGAAAATAGCTCTTCTAGGATGTTACTTGGGAGTACAGATTCCTCTATTGACCACTGACCTTGAGCTACCTGATTCAGGCAATGTGCTCCCCATCCTTGTGCATTGGCATCTGTAGTCAGCATTATCCAGTGTGGGCCTGTTAAGGGAAAACCCCTGGTCACATTCTTCCTCTTCAGCCACCAAGTGAGATGAAGTCTTGTCATTGGGGATATCTTCATCAACTGATTCGAATTCCCCTTCTTGTCAAATTGGGACAGAAAAGCCTTCTGAGGTACCCGCAGATGCCACTGTGCCCATCTTACCAGGCCAATCGTGGAGGCTAGAATTCTTAGAAGTTGCATAAACTTCCTTGCAGTGACCAGACATTCCCGGAGAAACTGTGAACTGAAGAGAAACATTTTCTTGATCCTGTCTTGGGAGGCTGAATTGTTGATTGTATTGAATTCGGCTCCCAAGAATGTCCTCTTCTGGGCAGGTATAAGATTGCTTTCTCGTGGTTTATCAGCCACCCGAACTTTTGATGTTCCCCCAGTACTACATCCCTCTGGATTATTGCCGTCCTTGAATCTAGGGCTAATAGAAGTAGATTGTCCAGGTAGTGGAATAAGTTGAATCCTAGAGTTCTGAACCTTGCAATAAGAGTCACCAAGAACTTTGAAAAAGTTATTTATTATTATTATTATTATTATTATTGCCATTTATATAGCGCCAACATTTTGGCGCTTTAGAATATTTTGAGAGGGGGATTTAACTATAAATAGGACAATTACAAAAACTTACGGGAACAATAGGTTGAAGAGGACCCTGCTCAATCGAGTTTACATTCTATAGGAGGTGGGGTGTAAAACACAATAGGACAGGAATTTGCAGTCAAATAAGGTGGGCTGTCCTTTAGGAGAGAGCAAGAGACAGGTATGTGAGGTAGAGGTTAGTCTTGGAGGCCATAAGCTTTCCTAAAGAGATGGGATTTAAGGCACTTCTTAAAAGATGCAAGACTAGGGGAGAGTCTGTTGTCCCTTCCATGCAAACCTCAGAAATTGCTGATGATATGGTGAAATGGGTATGTGAAAATATGCATCTCTTAGATCTATTGACACTAAGATGTCTCCCTTCAGGACCACTTGAGAAATCATCTTGATGGATTCCATCCTGAAGCTCCTGATCTTCAAACGTGCGTTGATCCTTCTGAGATCTAATATAGGCCTTCATTAGTTCTTGCTTTTCTCGACCAAGAAGAGAGGAGAATAACATCCTTTGCCTCTTTCGATGAGGGGTACTGTCCTTATTACCTTTTCCCTTAGCAGATTTTCCACATGTTCCCCTAATGCCTTTTCTTCGGCTTTGTTGACCGGAATGCAAGTGGTAATGAAGAAGCTTCTTTTTGGCCTCTGGCGAAACTCTCTAGCCTGTAGCCTGCTTGTATTATATCTGAGCCCAGACCTTCTTGAAAATCCTTAGTCTGGCTCCTACTACCTTTGGATAGTCAGAAGTTTTTACCAGAAGGCCGAAAGGGCAAATTCCTGGGACGGTGTGAATGCGGGTAAGAATACTGTCCACCTCTCCATGAGCTGCCCTTTGTATATTCTCTCCCAGGTCTGTCATTTCTGGCCTCCCGAAAGTATTGGTCCCTGGGAGGTCTCCTATCTGATCAAGATGTATTAGGCTTCTTATTTTGTTTATCCTGAGGTAGGAAAACATTATGCCCCTCTGCCACCTTCTTAAGAGTCTTCTAGGGTCTTGCGAAAGAGAAGTTCTCCTTCAAAAGGGATGTTACAAAGGTTGGTCTTTAACCCCTTAAGGACACATGACATGTGTGACATGTCATGATTCCCTTTTATTCCAGAAGTTTGGTCCTTAAGGGGTTAAAGAGATGTCTGCTCCCCAAAGCCATAGTGCCCGTCTGGCTGCCACTGATAAGGCCATGGTGCGGGAGAAAATTCATGTTAAGTCCAGGGACGCCTCAGCAACAAACTCAGTTGCGATCTTTAGGTCCCAGATGGAGTCACGCAGGTTGGATCTTTTCACCTCTCTTTCCACTTTTGAATCCAGTTCTCTGATCCAGCTTTTGATGGTTCCTGACACTGCGGTAAGAGCCACAGCAGGATGGCATCCTGCTCTTGCTGCGGTATATATCATACATAGATCCGCATCTAGTTTGCGGTCCATTGGTGTCAGGGATCTTATCTTGAGGAGGAGTACGACATGCAGAGAGTTAAAGCAACCTTTGCAATTTAACACAAACCAAGGAGACTCAAGGTAGAAATCTCCAAGGCTGTGAGACACAGTGTTTCCAGAAACGTAGTATAGGCAAGGATAATCCAAAAGAGTAGTCGTGGACGCAATCAAAAATCAGGACAGGCGGAAAGAAGGCAGTAACGGGAGACGGGCAGAGATTCAAACCAGGAGTCAGACGTACAGCGAGTTTCCACAAAGAGGAAAAAACAATCTGACAATGAGGCTGAAGCAAGGTAGAGAGGTGGATAATTGCCACTTAATCTGGAAACCAGGAACAGGTGTGCAGCGATCCAGGAGTAGAGACTCAGATACAAAAAACAACAAAGATGTGTAGCGTTAAAGGTAAGGTCACTGACTGGGATGCAGAGGACCCAGGTTCAAACCCAGCTAGGCCCAAGAACACAAGTCCACATATGGCATAGCAGCAGGCATGACAATAGTTACACGGACGGATATCAAGCTATCTAAAGTTAGCATGGTTTTTCTCCATATTTAGTATACCATCAATACCCTTTTTGCCAGTTTACCTTATTTATGTAGCATAGTAAAGTAAGCTTCAGCAAAAATGCTAGAGTCTAACTATTGGCTAACTGCATACTAATTCTATTTCCTGAATCAAAGTGGGATGGTAGCACACGAGTGCTTTAAAGTTATGGGATTCATCATTCATTCAGGTATGTTTATCGATGGAACATGTGCATATACAGAGAACACTGTGCTCAATCCCAGAACTTGGGACCCTTACAGTCCTTATTTCTGGATATCCATCCTTAAACACTGGTAGGTTAATCCATTTAAGCCTAAGGTGTTCATGTTGAACCACTTGCGTTTAACATTACAGGTTTATTAAGAAATCTAGGCATGTATTATTCCCTGAAGGTAACCAGTGGGACACCCCTAGCATAGTAGTAAAACATTTCCCATATTGGCAATGTCCAAAAGCACAACTTATACAAAGGCAGATGTGATGCTGTTTTCTTATTGACAGAAAGCCTGACCATATTCTAGCACAAAACATTATGTCCAGAAATTAGACAAAAAATAATTATTTCATTTACCCGAACCTACAATGCTTACACACCACACCTATAAATGATGTGCCCCAATATAACTGCTGGCCTGCCATCTAGTTGGTTATTGGATTCATACAGAACAATAAGGGTTAACGGTAATATCAATGCAGAATTCTGCAAGTTAGAGCCACCCCTCCCTCCAAAGCTACGTGGGGATGCAAGGCTCAAGCTGAAGTTGTTTTCCTGCAGCCTATATTTTACAGTCATTCCTAAGATGTTTACTTAAACATATTAGCTGCATACAAACCAGGCCTCATCATTTATATGTCTGCACTGAGTTTACAGGAACTTCCAGTACATACAGTGCAAAAAATGGATGGCATAATTCCCAATCTGACCTTTTTATTTTGTCTGCTGCTTGCTAATGCTATATATAGAAATAAGGATGATGTCACTTCTGCAGACTAACAAGTAGACTGCATTCTGATTTCTAGCCAGCAGATGTCTTTTCAGCTGCTGTCTAGTTCTACTACTTTAATTTGAAAAAATTATGCCCATTTTGAAAGTGTAATTCAGAACATTTTCATGGATACCTTTAGAAGGCATATCGGCTAATTCTAAAACATACCATTTATTTACGTATTCATTGCTATTCACTGTTACGGCCTAGGTATTACTTTTCATGCTTTGTACAGTTTGTGTGATTCATTGAGATTCATTTATGGTATATCAGATCTCTTTATAGATATCGAGTCAGTATCTCGAGGCATGTTCTTATATCTGGACAAGTGTATATGGGAAAAAGGGCTCACTCATTGTATATCTTCCCTGAGGTTCATTAATTTATCCAAAGAGAAAAATGTTAAGCACACATCAATAGATTTAAAAAAAAAAAAAAAAACACTCCAGATTTATGGAAGTCTGCACAGCTGAAAATGTCAAAGTCACAATAGCTCTTAATCTGTAACTTGAGAAATACCTGTTATTGGTCAAAATGTTCTTCAGCTTGCTGTGGAGACGTCTATAAAGCAGTCTATTTAAATAGTAAATTATATAACTTTGCTTTATCATCCTTGATATGGACAGAAACACTTGAGTCCATACACAATCTGAGTTAGCTTGACCAAAAGAATTGGATAATGGAAATAATGAAGCATATATAGAATAGTACTTATTTTCAATAAATATACAAAGTATAGACTCCCTTTGATCTCTCTTGGCGAATGTTGGTATAATAATGAAGGAATTGGCAGAAACAATGATTTTGGAGAATAGAACACACAGTCCTAATACAAGGCAGCTTGTGAGTATTTGGATTGTACCGTAAACCATTATTTGAGTTCAGAGTTTAGCAGGGATTTTTGGCAAAAGGGTTCAATATTAAGCAGAGTTTGATCACAGAAGTCAGTCCTATAATGGTTAAGGTACAAAGTAATAATCCGTAAGTGAAGAAGTGCCATGGTCAGAATCCTGAGAGGTCAAAGCTTCAAGAATTGTGCCGCAAGGATTGGCGGAATATCAATAATGTCAAAAGCCAGTGAGGACACAGTACACAGGATTTAGCAAGAGTAGTCAGGGTATCGGAGCCAAGGTCAGTAGCCAAATGAGCAGAGAAAAGATCAGGTCACTTGAGAGAAGCATAAACACAGAATCTGTGTAACAAAGACCAATGCAGACTGTGGGATTCAATAATTGAGCCACTTGGAGTTATCGTGTTAATTGTTAAATAGGAAAAGTTAACTTCCATAAGCTGAAACAATTACTTAGAAAAAAGAGAATTAGTATGACATCACCCATTAAAATTACTCAGAGGGGGGCGGGTCCTGACAGCCAAGATGGCCGGACGTGCATTCTGAAAGTGTAGCAGTACTTACCCTCTCCAGGGGCCGGCCGGGGTCCTCTCTCCTCGCCGCGCGCGGTCCTGCTCCTGCACGAGCCGTGCGCGGCTCATCCAACGACGAGATCAGTCGGGCGGGCAGTGACCGCGAGAAGCGGTCACGTGTCCCGCCTGACACTAAGAGCGCGCCGCGCATCTCGGGCGCGCTCTTAAAGGGACAGTGGGAGACAAAATTAGAATCAGTCTCCCATTGGCCCCTGTCATGCCACGTTCCCCATACACTCACGTTTTGGGGGCGTGGATATGACAGGGGCCAATCAAAGTGAACATTAGGGTATTTATACTCACCTGTTTCCTTTGCACCTTGCCCTATCGTGGTTTCTGTCCAGTTCCCTTTAGTGCTTGTATCGTTCAGTTGGTTTTTTGGTGCTTGACCTTGGCTTTGTTCCTGACTCCGCTCTCTCTTTATCCTTGCTTGTTTATCCGCTGGTTTGTCTTCTGTGTACCAGTCCTCGGCTTGTTCTACTTTACGCTGTCTCTCCGTTCCCTTGACCTCGGCTTGTTCTGGACTCTGTCTTTTCTTGTACTCGTCTAGTCCGGCCATTCTAAGGTCCGGTAAGACGAATCCTGGTTTCTTGTCTCTTGACTGTCTGGACTATTCCTGCGTGTTGGGGTATATTACCGTGACATTACGATAGGGCCATGGACCCCGCAGGTTTAGGACAACAGATGGCCACTCATGAGGCTAGATTCGCAGAACAGGATCACCGTATGGATCAAATGGCTCAAGCCATCCAGACACTGTTATCCAGATCAGCTCCGGTACCTGTACCTGCGCCTCCTGTAACCCCTATACCAGACACAGCTAATATGCCTAATGCTTCAGCACATCTAACCCCGCCACCTAGGTATGGAGGGGACGCTAAGACATGTAGGGGATTCCTTAATCAAGTGGAATTCCACTTTGAAATGTACCCACGTTCATTTCCCACTGATAGATCTAAGGTGGGTTTTCTTATGCACCAGCTTACGGATAAGGCACTTGAATAGGCAAATCCTATTTGGGAGGCTAATGGACCTATGGTACACGATTTCAATAGCTTCCTCACAGCGTTTCGTAGAACATTTGACACGACTAAAAGGTCAAAAAATGCCGCCAGGGCGTTAATGAGAATTAAGCAAGGATCTAAATCTGTAGCCGATTATGCTATTCAGTTCCGTACCCTTGCCTCACAGGTAGATTGGACTAACAATGGGCTTACTACTGCGTTTATGGAAGGTCTGTCTGAAACTATGTTGGATGAGGTAGCAGCTAAGGACCTCCCTGTACCCCTAGAGGACCTTATTGACTATCTCATCGATATAGATAACAGGATCCGTGACAGGTTATATACCAGGTCCAGAAATAGACGCTTTGTTCCCGTTAACCCACCTAGAGCTGAGACTCCCGAGGGATCTAAAGGGTCAGAGGAGGAACCTATGCAGTTAGGGGTTGCCAAACTTACTGACGCTGAAAAACTTTATAAGAGAAAGGAGGGACTTTGTCTTTATTGTGGTAGGAGGGGCCATATGAGACAAGAATGTCCCGTGCGTCTGGGAAACTATCGCACCTAAGACCGTATAGAGGACTGGCCTTGGGTGTGACATCAGAGTCCTCACATTTGCCTCTTAATAAATTGCTTCTCCCTGTTTCCCTGCACCTTGGTAGTAACTGCATAGCAGGGAATATACTAGCCCTGGTTGATTCCGGAGCAGCCGAAAACTTTATAGATTCCAGTTTTGTCAAGGAGAATAACATACCCACTAGAGAGAAGGAGACACCCTTGGCCGTTGAGGCCATAGATGGTAGACCATTATGCTCTCCAGTTATCACACATGAAACTGTACCACTACATATGTCTACAGGGGTGTTACACTCTGAAACCATTCGGTTTCAGATCATTACTTCTCCTTCCTCTCACCTCGTGTTAGGGTATCCTTGGTTGCGTACTCATAATCCCACTATTGATTGGGAGTCAGGACAAATAGTTTCTTGGAGTGATGCTTGCCAAGAGTCTTGTATTGTTAAAATCACCCCTTTGAATTCTACTAATATTCCTCCCGTGCCTACGGTCGTACCCCCTCAGTACTTGTCTCTTAAATCTGTTTTTGATAAAAGGGAGGCTGAAAAGTTGCCACCTCACAGGCCTTACGACTGTGCTATTAATTTACTACCTGGTACTATGCCTCCCAAAGGGAGAATATATCCTTTATCTCCTCAGGAAAATCTGGTTATGGAGGAATATATTAAGGAATCTTTAGAAAAGGGATTTATAAGAAGATCCTCTTCCCCGGCAGGGGCTGGTTTCTTCTTTGTATCTAAGAAAGATGGCGAATTAAGGCCTTGTATTGACTATAGGGGCCTAAATAATGTCACGGTAATATACCCCAACACGCAGGAATAGTCCAGACAGTCAAGAGACAAGAAACCAGGATTCGTCTTACCGGACCTTAGAATGGCCGGACTAGACGAGTACAAGAAAAGACAGAGTCCAGAACAAGCCGAGGTCAAGGGAACGGAGAGACAGCGTAAAGTAGAACAAGCCGAGGACTGGTACACAGAAGACAAACCAGCGGATAAACAAGCAAGGATAAAGAGAGAGCGGAGTCAGGAACAAAGCCAAGGTCAAGCACCAAAAAACCAACTGAACGATACAAGCACTAAAGGGAACTGGACAGAAACCACGATAGGGCAAGGTGCAAAGGAAACAGGTGAGTATAAATACCCTAATGTTCACTTTGATTGGCCCCTGTCATATCCACGCCCCCAAAACGTGAGTGTATGGGGAACGTGGCATGACAGGGGCCAATGGGAGACTGATTCTAATTTTGTCTCCCACTGTCCCTTTAAGAGCGCGCCCGAGATGCGCGGCGCGCTCTTAGTGTCAGGCGGGACACGTGACCGCTTCTCGCGGTCACTGCCCGCCCGACTGATCTCGTCGTTGGATGAGCCGCGCGCGGCTCGTGCAGGAGCAGGACCGCGCGCGGCGAGGAGAGAGGACCCCGGTCGGCCCCTGGAGAGGGTAAGTACTGCTACAGAAAGCTCCAGCACCAGCAGACACAAATACACTAATCCTGTCCAAACCACAGGAGCCAGCAACATAAGGTGCTTGGAATAGGGAATAGGATGCAGAACCTCGCAGGGAACAGAACGATACCAGTCCTGCACCGACTTGCACTAAGAGAGCCTGAACTGGCCATGCGGCCTAAAACGGAGCAGAGCCTGCAGCATGGGGGAGGCGGCCGATCACCCGGCAAGGGGCCCGCTTGCACACGAGAAACACACTCAGCCCTGCTACCCCCCCCCCCCCCCAGGACCGGCGGGGGTTATCCCGGTCCTTGCTGGGGACGGTTACCCCCAAACAAGCGATAGAGTCTGAAGACAAGCAAAAATACCAGGGCCCAACCAAGATGGCGGCTCGGACGCGGCCCGCGAAGGGGAGAACCCGCATCAAACCTCCCATACACACTCTGGAGTTCTTTGACCGGCTTGGCGAAAGCCTCTGGTCAGCACTCCACACCAAAGGCCAGATCTTTAAGCTAGCTTTGAAACAAGCAGCGGCATGGATACGCCCTATGACCTGCCACCAATTACGCAGACACCCACCAACAGCTCCCAGGGCGGCCTCCCGACAAAGGCTACACAGAGTATCCGGTCGGCAGACGAAATCAATGAGTCCTCCGGCCGCCAGCTCCAGCTCGAACATAAGCCAGTGGGGGACCAGCCACCTTTCCAGACCCGCTTACCGCCCAGCGACGTCTGAAACCTCCGACCATCAGGCGGAACTTACCACCTCCCAGGCTCACGCTCGGGTAAACGAGATCAACCAGAAAGGCGAACACCCCACTAGGGCTTTAGCAAGGGCCCGGTGAGAGGATACAGATAAAGTCACTGCCCCCCACGCTAACCGGGAGGCCACCGAGACTCACCCCCCACATGACTCACAGAAAATCAGCATGGATACCGAGACGGCACCCACAATGGACATATGTCCCCTGGCTCGAGCGGCACTCACACAACTCCAAGGGCTTCACAGAGCAGGCGTCAGCTGATTACAGACCACTCTGAGGACTCACGTACCCCACAGGACCACAGGGGAAAGTTTCCAGCGCTGCAACACGAACTCTCAGTCCACTAATCCTTTCTGACCTGCTGTCTCCTTCTTTACACATCACCTGGGACAGCGCTCACCTTCACCTGCACAGCGGTCGTGCCTAGGTTATAATGTGTCTTAGGCAGTTTAAACCCTGGTTATTTTATTTTATTATTTTATTTCATTACCTTAGTGCAATACCAAGCGTAGTCTCTGGTGAAAGCTTGAATGTTAGTCACTGTCTGTATTCAGCCTGATATCTCCGCTAAAACACCTAAAGGAAATGAATATGCTAAGTATACACCTTGGTACTCTTACGTGTGATTACTCTATACGTAAATCAACCAGAGACCGCTTCAGTCACGCTAAATTATGCTTGCTTCATGCTAACATATGCTCGTCTTGACACGTGTTATATCTAACCAACTCCTGATCTTATCATATGGGAGACAGCACCTTAACGGCTTTGTCGGCAAAGATTACGCTCTAAGTACCCATCAGTATACCTACCCCAAATGCAGATGTACTCAGTGTTAAGCATTGATTATCTTGTTTTAGTTTATCTTCTTTTAATTAATCGTATTTCGACAACTTAACCGTTTAGGCAAGCATGAGATACGAAGCGAAAGCTGTCTCCCCTACTAACCATATTTCTAAGCTTCAGCAAACCTAACCTTGTTTTATACACATTCGACCTAGCTTGCTGAAAAGTTATATACTAATGTTTATATTAGTCTGTTAACTTCATGTTATATATAAAAAAAAATGTGCTGTACTGACTGCCAAGATTTGAAATGTTGTATATACTGCCTGCAAATGCTATCGTGGCTATGCACGCTTGTAACCTATCGCACAAGAAAAAGAAAGAATTAAAAAAAAAAAAATTACTCAGAAAGTTAGTCTGCGAGCTGAACATTTTTGGAGTGGCTGCTGGTGGTCCAATTCATTAATTGCCAAGAAAGTATAATTTTATTAAAGGGACATGCTAAGCAATTCAATGAACACTCTATGCAACACAACCACTGCAGCGTCATATAGAGGTTGTGGTGCTTTAGACACTGTCCCTGCACTGTGACATCACCATTGCTATTTCTTATATATGGTAATGGTTTCATATGTCAACCAGTGTGCCTCTAGTGACTTTCAATCAGGCATCCACTAAAGGCACTTAATCATAAAGAAAAAATTTAAAGTCTTCATGTTAGGCATCATGGCAACACTGAATGCAGTTGTCTCGTCATAGAGAAGCATCATATGGCCAAGCATGTGCACTAGGGTCCTCAATGTTTTTCTGAATTTTATACTTTTATTTTCACTTTAACTTCTTATAGGTTTTTTTAACCGTTGTTTTGGAGTTCTGAATGTTTGAAATCTTCTACTACAACTTTTTTCACACCAAAGTAGGTTCACCTAGGTAAGTTCAAGAAAATTCAGTCTACAACTATGGCTCCTGAAAGATAGCTGTCTGTTAATTTTTCATGTAGATATCATATCATTCATAAGAGCTCTAGATCAAGCTATTTGTAAATGTATTATTGAATTGTTGCCTTGCTTGTAAAATGTAGAGTGTGATATTGAATTAGATTAGAAGTCATTTAAAACCATTCATGTGAAGCACTGGCAGAAAAGACAAGTGAAAGAGATGATGTCTATGGTCTGCCAAGTAGGAAATCAGATAATGTTTTGGCTGGAACTTAAGGTGCTTTCAGAATCCTTCAATAAGCAAAAGAGTAATGACTGATCTATGCAACAATAAAGAAAATGGGAGGGATCCTTCAATAGCAAAGGGCTTATTGCTAATAATGTTTACTTCTCTGATACTGCCTTTGTACTTTGTACTTTATTTAACCCCTTAAGGATGGAGGCAATTGTCTAAGTTCTGAACCAAAACAAAACCTTGCATTCGTACTTTGTGTTTGT
This sequence comes from Pelobates fuscus, assembly GCF_036172605.1. Classification (NCBI taxonomy): domain Eukaryota; kingdom Metazoa; phylum Chordata; class Amphibia; order Anura; family Pelobatidae; genus Pelobates; species Pelobates fuscus. The sequence continues at coordinate 325,943,683 of NC_086317.1, read as the reverse complement.
TCCACTGTAAATAAAGGGGTTTCTATTTAAGTGCCCCTATAAATATTATATATAGATTTTTTTTAAGGATGGAAAGGGATTTCTCTTAATATCCTATATGTATATCTAACACAAAATTAAGTGTGAATAAAATCAGGAAACAAAAATTTATTTTTCACATTTTTGCTTAACCCCTTAAGGACCAAACATCTGGAATAAAAGGGAATCATGACATGTCACACATGTCATGTGTCCTTAAGGGGTTAAAACCCTTTTTGTGCAACCCGTAAACCAAAGAAAAATAACTTTAAAATAGATGAACTTATGAGTAATGATTATCAAGTGCCTCATATGTCTAGGATCTAAATAGATTTTTGGTAGTTATCACTGACCCTATACCAACCGCCCTGTAATGCTTGGTCAGTCTGAGGCCACCAAATGTGTCCCCAGTTGTTTTTGGGGTTCCCTAGGTATTTAACCCTGCTCACATCAAGTTGTGCCGCTGAGCATTTAGTTGATGCAGTGCTCACTTTGAGAGCTGTATACAGCTTATTGGTCAGTCTGGGGCCAGTAAATATGGCCCCAAATGACCCAAGAGACCACCAGGTATTGATAGATACCTGAATCTCCATGTAACACCAAAATATTATAATGTCATATGCTCTAAGAAAATAGATGATTTCTAATCTTTTATTTTCTGTTGAAAGGGGAAATGTCACTTTTCTGGAATTTACTCCATTGAATACAACAAAGCATCTAACTTATTAAAGGACCACTATAGGCACCCAGACCACTTCAGCAAAATGAAGTGGTCTGGGTGCCAGGTCCCTCTAGTTTTAACCCTGCAGCTGAAAACATAGCAGTTTCAGAGAAACTGCTATGTTTCACTGAGGGTTAATCCAGCCTCTAGTGGCTGTCTCACTGACAGCCGCTAGAGGCGCTTACGCGATTCTCACTGTGAATCACAGTGAGAAGACTCTGGACATCCATAGGAAAGCATTGAGTAATGCTTTCCTATGGGCAGTTTTAATGTGCCGCGCATGCACAATCAGGTCTGACGTCAGGGGGTGGAGAGTTCCCCAGCACTAAGGGAGCCCGGCGCTGGAGAAAGGTAAATGGCTGAAGGGGTTTTAACCTCTTCAGCCCAGCAGGAGGGGGGGCCCTGAGGGTGGGGGGGGGGACCCTAATGACCCTATAGTGCCAGGAAAACGAGTTTGTTTTCATGAGCTGTTCTTGTTTTCTTTTCAATTTATATAAAAGAGCTATCCAATGGTACCGTAATTCAGTTTAGAAAAGGCAAAGCCATTTTTGATCTCCCTACCGGCCAGTGAAGGCATACAGCAAGGTGGTTTGATCCTTTAATCTCCCCTGTTGGCCACGGCCCATGGCTGTAATTGCACACCGGGAATTTTACAACATGACAGGAGGCTTCATATTTTGCATTAACTTTCTTTACTAACTCCATAGCAGCAAAGAAAAAACAGTTGAAATAAAGAACCAATCAGAACGTAGTCAGAGTATATATAAATCTAAGCATATCCATATCACTTCCTCTTACTTTGCTGCTCCATCACAAGTCAGTTTAGAGTACTGTTTTATTATTCATTTGTTCATTTGTGTTATGGTCTTCTGTTAGACTTTATTGTGTGCAGTTTACTTTCCTGGGGGTGGCAGGGGATCCCTTAGTTATTATATTCCTATTGAGCTGTTAACTGTTGGAGGGGCTATCCCCTCTCCCCTTAGACCCTCTTCTGAGGCGGCAGCGTTTTCCCCTCCCTCTGGTGGCTACGTTCGCCACTCTCACCTTCCTTTCCTGCGCTGTTCGCACAGTATTTTGTGCGAGCAGAGCGGGCAGTCAACTGTGTTCGTGCATTTAGCCAGGAACGGACGTCGGAACCCAGCGTTTGTCTTCTGCTTTCCCCCACCTGTTCGCACTATAATTTTTGCGAACAGAGCGGCCAATTACTGTTTCGTGCCTCTCTACACAAACGGGCCAGCCAGGCTTGCCTGTTCATCTAGTTTTTCACGAATGGTCCATTTATACGAACGGCCAATTCCATTATAGGTATTCCGTTCGTGGACTCTTCATCATTGCGGGTGTTAGGCAGTTAGTTTGGAAAAACGAACGGCCGTTCATTTACTTTTCTGCCTTCCCCGCGAACAACTTTCACAGGCTTTTTTCCTGTTAGTTAGCCCGGGTCTCTAGTGAGACCCACAGCGGCCTTGTTGTTGGTGTAGTTTCGGCGGAGTATCACTCTCAGCAAGTCAAGGCTCCCGTTTTGAAGATTTTTCAACCCAATTCCAGAGGTCAAATCCAGTTTTTCCCATAGGGACCTGTGCAGGTTGGTGGTGTTACCCCTGGGGAGTGGGACTGCCAGTTAGGTATACCCTAGTAGTTTGGCAAGGGGTGAGCCCCATTTGGGTAATTCCCTGAGTGCTGCCTAACGGAATCTGTTGAAGCAGTTCCGATCTCCTGGGTGAGCCCCAGTGTTAAAGAGTCTGCTTTTCACGCCACTTTGCGACAAGTATTATACGGCCTACGGCCTGTCAAAGTTCCTCCCATACGGTCCCTCCACCTCTCATACCTGTGCTTGTTAGTGCCTGAATTATGGAGGATACACAAAACTCAATTGACATTCAGGCCATGATCAACGCAGTGGTGGCTGCTTCCTTGGAGAAGGCGATGGCGAAGGTATTACCAACGGCCTCTGAAACTAGCAAGCTGGTTGGCATACATTCCCACAACAAGGAGGAATTGGATGAGTCAGATGACTCCTCTAAGTAGCGACAACGCCCGTCGAAACGACACTGGAAGGGCGAGGGGTCCAAGAAGGTCGCCAGCAAAGGCAAGGCACCGCTGAAGCGCAGTAAGCGCCTTGTGACCGCGGCCCCCACATATACTCGGGAGATTTCCTTGGATGAGGACTGTCACGATACCTTACCTGTCATCCTCGGACCCACGCAGTACAGCATCCTCCTTCACTGAGCGGCACGGCACCTCTGACGCCGGCCGCTCACTCAGAGCGGAATTTCTAACTTCGGCGCATGCGCGCCACTGCCGTCGGCTGGAAGCCGACAGAATCATGACGCAACCACGCACCCGGACCTTTTGGGGGCGTGGTTTTAAAGCAAAACACACCACACTATAAAAGGGCTGTCTTGACAGCAGTAAGACGCCCTAGTGTGATTCTTGCTAGTTCCCATAGTGCTCTTTATGTTTATTGGTATTCTCTCCTGGTATTTGACTTCTGGCTACTCTATTTGACTATTCTACTCTCTGGTTCCCTGTACTCTGGCTTGTTAATCGTTATTCCGTCTTCTGTTATCCCTTGACCTCTGGCTATCCCATTTGACTACTCTAACGTGAGCCCGGCCATTCTAAGGTCCGGTATACGTTCTATAGTTAGGTTGCACTCTGCGTGAAGGGGTCACTGTCGTGACATTACACTAGGGCCATGGACCCTGCAGGTGTTAACCCTCTTGGGCTTGGTGCGGACAATAGGTTTGAGGAGCTGGACCATCGTATGGACCAGATCGCCCTCGCCGTACAGACCTTAATTAACCGCACTGCTTATCTCCAGCCGGAGGAGCAGACTCCTAGTCTGAGACCCCAAGAACATCCCATGGAAGTACTACCTACAGGTACTTCCAATCAGGCTACAGCACCTCTCAGGTATGGGGGTGATCCTAACGGATGCAGGGGGTTCCTAAATCAGATAAGCATATATTTTGAACTCCATCCTAGAGCTTACCCTACCGATAGAGCTAAGATTGGGTATATTATAACCCTGTTAGTAGATAAGGCTTTAACCTGGGCTAATCCCTTGTGGGAGAATGACAACCCCATAGTCTTTAATTACACTAACTTTGTTGCAGCTTTCAGGAGAACTTTTGATACCCCAGGCAGAAAGACTAACGCTGCCAAATCCTTATTGCGTTTAAGACAAAATGCCCGTTCTCTAGTAGATTATGCCTTGGAATTCCGTACTTTAGCTGCAGAAGTCAGATGGAACGAACAAGCATTCGTAGATGTGTTCCTGAATGGAGTATCTGATAGAATCCTAGATGAAGTGGCCACAAGAGATTTACCAGATACTCTAGAGGAGCTAATAACATATTTAGCTCATATTGATGAACGTCTTAGGTACAGGCAGAACACCAGAGAGAGACCTAGGAGAGTACCGGAATGTCTTGCTCTAACCTATCCCTCGTCCGAAACCCCTCCAGAACCCATGCAATTAGGGGCTACAAGATTGTCTGAGACAGAGAGACAATACCGTAGGAGGGAAGGTTTATGTTTGTATTGTGGCAGAAAGGGACATACACGAGTGAATTGTCTTAACCGGCCGGAAAACTCTCGCACCTAAGTTCACAAGGGGGACAGGCCTTGGGTGTTATGTGTATGTCCTCCTTCAATGATAAAAAAGATCTCCGGCTTCTTCTACCTATTACTTTAGAATGGGAGGGAAAGAAATTATCCACCCTTGCTTTAATTGATTCTGGGGCTGCTGAGAATTTTGTAGATCTCTCATTCGGGCAGAAAAATACCCTTCCATTCCAAAAAAGATCGGCACCCTTGGCCGTTGAGGCCATAGATGGTAGACCATTATCGATACCTCTTATTACCCAGGAGACCATTCCTCTAGTATTATCTACAGGTCTTCTTCATAGGGAGGTTATCATTCTGCAACAGATAACATCTCCTATTTTTCCTGTAATACTTGGGTTTCCTTGGTTAGTCCAGCATAATCCGTCGATTGACTGGGAAAAGAAGGAGATCATTAAGTGGGGAGATTCTTGTCACAGTAAATGCATTACTCCGATTAAACCAGTAGGCTTAATCAATATACCTACTATGGAACCATTGACTACCCAAATACCCAACCAATATATTGACCTTAAAGATGTCTTTGAACCTAAAGAGGCAGAAAAGTTACCTCCCCATCGTCCCTATGATTGTCCTATTGAATTGTTGCCTGGTACTATGCCTCCAAGAGGCACGGTTTATCCCCTGTCGATAGCCGAGAATAAAGTATTAGAGGAGTACATTGCCGAGAATTTAAAGAAAGGGTTTATCACTAAATCCTCATCGCCCGCGGGTGCGGGGTTTTTCTTTGTATCTAAGAAAGAAGGGGATTTAAGACCCTGTATTGATTACAGAGGGTTGAATAAGATTACTATCCGTAATGCTTATCCTATTCCCTTAGTGACTGAACTATTTGACAGGTTAAAAGGAGCTACTGTCTTTTCTAAACTAGATTTGCGGGGAGCATATAATTTAATCAGAATAAAAGAAGGGCATGAATGGAAGACTGCTTTTAATACTCGTTATGGTCATTATGAGTATCGAGTTATGCCCTTCGGCTTATGCAACGCTCCAGCAGTCTTTCAGGACTTCATCAATGATGTGTTGCGAGACTTTTTACAAATGTTTGTGATCGTATATTTGGATGATATCCTGATTTATTCTAAAAACATAAACGAACACTATGAACATGTCAGATTGGTTCTTTCAAGGTTATTAGAGAATGGTCTCTATTGTAAATTGGAGAAATGTTTGTTCCACAAGGAAGAAGTGCATTTCCTGGGATATATCATTTCTAGTACGGGTTTCCAAATGGAGCCGAAAAAGTTAGAAGCCATTCAGCAATGGCCCTTACCAGTTGGACTCAAAGCAATCCAACGCTTCCTGGGGTTTGCCAATTACTATAGAAAATTCATAAAAGGATTCTCTTCAATAACAGCCCCTATTACTGCTATGACTAAGAAGGGAAGAAATCACAGGGAATGGTGTACTGAAGCTAAAAGAGCTTTTGATTTATTGAAAGAAGCCTTTTCCTCAGCACCAGTATTAAGACACCCTGATCCTTCTCGTCCTTTCATACTGGAAGTAGATGCATCCGAGTCAGGGATAGGAGCAATACTATCTCAAAGACCTTCGGATGATCAACCATTGCATCCTTGTGGGTTTTTTTCAAAAAAATTAACGGAAACTGAGAAGAGATACGATATAGGGGAGAGAGAGTTGTTGGCAATTATTTCTGCCCTTAAAGAATGGCGATACTTGCTTGAAGGGTCACCCATCCCTGTTACCATTTTTACAGATCATAAAAACCTCTCTTACTTCAGTGAAGCCAAGAAAATGTCTGACAGACAAGTACGTTGGTCTTTATACCTCAATCGTTTCAATTATGTTGTTACATACAGGCCAGGGTCAAAAAATACTAAGGCGGATGCTCTATCCCGCCAATATGAACCTGTTACTTCCTCCAATGAAGTTATGTCCTCTTTAATCCCTCATAATCGTATTGTAGCAACTGTCTTTGCTAAAGTCTCATCGGGATTAATAGAGGAGATCTCTACATTCCAAGATCGTACTACCTTGACTGTTCCTCAAGGAAAACTATATGTGCCATTAACCTATCGGAATAAAGTATTATCCCTCATGCATGACTCCAAAATGGCAGGGCATCAAGGGATACATAAAACCACATCATTGCTGGCAGAACGATTCTGGTGGCCTTCCTACAAAAAGGATGTGCGTGAGTTTGTCCTTGCTTGTAATATTTGTTCCACTACAAAATCACCTAAGGGTCGTCCTATAGGACTCCTTATGCCCTTACCTGTTCCAGAGACTCCATGGTCAAGTATTGCTATGGATTTCGTAGTAGACCTACCCCCTTCTAAGAACTACACTGTCGTATTAACGATAATTGACAGATTCTCCAAGATGTCTCATTTGGTTCCTCTTTATAAATTACCTACATCATCTGAACTGGCGTATATATTTATAAAAGAAGTGGTCCGTTTACATGGGGTACCCCAAGATATTGTCTCTGATAGAGGGCCTCAATTTATTTCTCGTTTCTGGAAATCATTTTGTGGACAGTTAGGTATCAACCTTAACCTTTCCTCTTCTTATCATCCCCAATCTAATGGGGTTACAGAAAGGATGAACCAATGCCTGGAACAATACATCCGTTGTTTCACTTCGGTTCATCAAGATGACTGGGCGGACCTGTTACCATGGGCAGAATTTGCTCACAATCATCATATCCATGAATCCACTTTACACAGCCCGTTTTTTATTAATTATGGGTTTAATCCTACAACTTTACCGAGTTCCATTCATTCTACCGGAGTGCCAAGTGTAGATGACACCGTTAGGAACATGAGGGAGACTTGGTTAGGGGTTAAACAAATATTGACTCAAAGGGCTAGTGTGTACAAAGCCAATGCGGATAGGCATCGGAAACCTGCTCCCACGTTCATGATCGGGGATAAAGTGTGGTTAAGTACCCGTAACATTAGACTTAAGGTCCCATCTATGAAATTCGCTCCCAGATTCATTGGTCCATTTCAGGTTCTCAAGCGTATCAACCCTGTTTGTTACAGTCTTCGTTTACCCTCTAATATGAAAATACCGAATTCGTTCCATGTCTCACTTCTCAAACCATTAATTTGTAATCGGTTTACTCGTAATACCCCTCCTCCTCTTCCTGAAGTTGTGGAGGGACAAAACGAATATGAGGTGAGGTCTATTTTGGATTCTCGTTTTTCTAGGGGTAAACTTCAATACCTTTTAGACTGGAAGGGTTATGGACCTGAGGATCGTTCGTGGGTGGACGCTTCTGATGTGCACGCCCCCCGCCTGATTAGTTTATTTGAAAGGAGGCGTTCTAACCGCCCTGGGGGCGGTCCTTGTGGGGGGGGTACTGTCACGATACCTTACCTGTCATCCTCGGACCCACGCAGTACAGCATCCTCCTTCACTGAGCGGCACGGCACCTCTGACGCCGGCCGCTCACTCAGAGCGGAATTTCTAACTTCGGCGCATGCGCGCCACTGCCGTCGGCTGGAAGCCGACAGAATCATGACGCAACCACGCACCCGGACCTTTTGGGGGCGTGGTTTTAAAGCAAAACACACCACACTATAAAAGGGCTGTCTTGACAGCAGTAAGACGCCCTAGTGTGGTTCTTGCTAGTTCCCATAGTGCTCTTTATGTTTATTGGTATTCTCTCCTGATATTTGACTTCTGGCTACTCTATTTGACTATTCTACTCTCTGGTTCCCTGTACTCTGGCTTGTTAATCGTTATTCCGTCTTCTGTTATCCCTTGACCTCTGGCTATCCCATTTGACTACTCTAACGTGAGCCCGGCCATTCTAAGGTCCGGTATACGTTCTATAGTTAGGTTGCACTCTGCGTGAAGGGGTCACTGTCGTGACAAGGACAAAGATATGCCCCACTCCCTCTCTATCCTGGATGAGTGGCAGGCAGAGGTCTCGGACTCCGACGAAGGCGATTGGGGCTCCAACGCCTACGTCAAGGAGACCTTTCTGGGTGAGCCCCAGAGTAAAGGGGATGCGGAGTCATCCGCTACATCCGCTATGCAAGAACAGGAGATATTTCTGGACGCCACGGGTCAGAGGATGTTCAAACCTAGGAACATAAGGCACCCCTGCTCCGGGGAATAGGCCCCACCCGATCATCTCCTCAGGTTCATGCACTTTTGGTGCGGAGTGCCCCAGACCTTCCCTGCCAGACAAGGTGGCATTCACGCCAGAGTTCGACCAACTCATGCTGGCCTTTATGGAACGAGGGTGTCGCAACCTGTGCAGAGGGGTCGAGAGAAGCTTTAAAGGGGCGCAAGACAAGCTCCTGGACACAATGGGGACACTGGCCTTGTGATGTAACTGGCGGATGACGCTTACGCCAGAGCAGACTCATTTACTGCGGACATGTGTGCGTGAATGGGCGCATGATATCCGAGAATGGACCCAAAGGGGTTTCTGCTTTCTCGGGAACACCAATGTGGCCCTCTCGACAGAGCGGCGCCGCACAGCACTCTTCCGCATAGACACCAAACTGGCCGATCGAGGGGTAAAAGAGTTGGGCCCACAGGCACAGGGTAAGCTTTTTGGTGAAGCCTTTATGAAAGAGCTTAACAAGCATGTTAACGTGTTCATCTCTCTGAATAGGGCCCGCACATCCATGCGTAAGGTAACCCTTCAAAGGGTGTTTTTTCCAGGGCTGGTCGGCAACGGGGCCGTGCCACCAGCCGATTCTGGCCATCAGCAGTTTTACCCACAACAAACTTGCCAGGACACAGGCTCTAGGAAACACTACCGCTACTACCAAAGGGGCACAGACAGAGGACGTGGTGGTCGCGGACGTGCCCGCACAAGATTCCCCACAGGTAAGAGACCAACACTTATCAATGTCTCTGTAACGGACCGTTTCAGCATAAAAGGGAATAAAATCTGTTTAGGCGATAACCCCCTTTTTGAGAGACAGGCACAGCTACTGCAGAACACCAAACTCCAGAACTGGATACAAAATAGCACTTCAAACTGGAACCTCACGAATAGCTGCTAGCAGATGAATAGGAAAAGCTTACACTCCTAGCAGTCAATCTCCAACAGCATACAGTGAATCCCCCCAAGAACGAGACAAGGCTCCGTGTTGAAGGTCAAGCAGTGGTCTGAGGTGCTGGGGCACCCAGCCTGGTTTTTATTACATGAGTACACATACAGGCCACACCCAGGGGGAGGCATAAAATAACCAATGACATAGATGTTACATCCCACACATCCCCTCCCCTTAGTGTGACACATAATCACATTATGCATACAGTTAGAAAAGGTACTTTTACACAACTTTCATAACTTTAAAACCATACATCACATTCACATAAAAATACATATTCACAATCAATCCATTCGGGGGAACAACATACTCAAAAATTGCATGAATCAGACCAGGGGTTCAAAAGTTAGTAAAAGTATCTTTTGGGCCCTGGCTTGCAGCATGGCAAAATCTGGCTCAAACAGAAGAAAAACATCCCCACAATGCATCCCGGTTTCCTCCCTTCTGCCCTGGAGATAATTGGAGAAGTAATCCAATTATCCAGGACTAGAGGCAGACTCCATTAACCACATGGTTGCAAAACAACATAAAACTCTTTAAAATACATAAAGTCACATTTTACACATAAAACACAGACATTTCACATATCCCCAGATAGCTCAGGTCTGCGTACAACATTATTAGGTGAATGGCACGCAGACCACACAAATACAGTTTAATTGCCATGGAGCCAAAGTCTTTCCCATAGTCTTTCATTATATGAATAGGCTCCATGGCATAGCTATCTGGGGGTATCACTGCTCACACAGGGCAAGTACCGAATGGCCCCACTGTATTTAAAGGGCCAGAATGAGTGACATGCACTCTGTTAGGGCCGAATACTGTTTTTAAAGGGCCCAATCTCCCAGGGACCATAATCACATGGCAAGAGGCTGGCAAGCAGTCCTCTCCAGGCCCAAGTGGCGAAGGGCACTTCGTCACAGTCTCAACTAACCATGACTGCCGGCTGTATTTCTCTTTTTTCCCAGAATTGGGCAAAGCTATCCACAGATGTTTTGGTGTAACAGACGGTCAACGGGTACCACATCGAAATACGAATGTTCCCCGTAAAGAGGCACCCTCCTCATCCCTTATGCTTCTCCGTGTCGGACGCTCATCTCATAGAGGTGGAGCTACGCGAACGACGCACGAAGGGCGCGATACAACCCGTGGGCGAACAAGGAGGCTTCTTCAGCAACATGTTTCTCGTTATCTTTGAGGAAAGTAAGTTGTATCACACCATCAACGTCATCAGGTCCGCTTTATCGGCAGCCCATGTACCGTCTCAAGGAAGAGTGGCCGGGCAGGATCCTCTGATATGCCGACTACTACGAGGCATCAAATTGAGATGACCTCCAGCACCTAAATATCAACATCTATGGGATGTGGACACTGTACTCTGGTTCCTGAGGGGGTGGCCCCCTAACAAACTACTATCCTTAAGACAATTGACGGGCAAGTTCACCTTCCTATTGTGCCTGGTTTCGTTTCGTCGTGTCGCATAAGTTTGGGCGTTCGATAAAAAACACCTTTACCATTGGCCCAGAAGGAGTCACATTCCATATCTCACGTCGGTCTTCTATCCGTTCTTCCCCCTGGACCCCCAACTTTGTGTGGTCAAGGCTTTGCGGGCATATGTAGCGGCAACGGAGACGTTACGCCCACCGACAGCCCGACAACTATTGGTGTCATATGTTAACCCTCTCGGTCCGGTTTTGGCCACCACATTGTCCAGATGGATTAGATGGCTCCTTTCCCTAGCCAGTATAGACCCGTCTTTTGGTCCGTGCGAGGGGCGGCTTTTATGGCAGGCGCATCTCTGTCGGACATATTACAAGCGGTGGACTGGTCTTGCGAATCGACATTTCGGACATTCTATTTCCGTCCGTCGTTTAGCGCCGTGTTCTCTCTTCTACCTAAGCGTTAAAATTGCTAAATATGAAGCCTCCTGTCATGTTGTAAAATTGAAGATTATGCTAGCGCAGTGTACTAATAATCTTAATTTTAATAATGACAGGAGGCGAATATTTTCCCTCGCTTTCGACATGATGTTCCCACCCTAAAGTGAGGTAAGTTAAAGTTAATGGGTACAAGTCTAATTCTGAGTTAAGTCTATGTACTGGTATGAACATGGGTATGGATTGCAGATGTTTATAGCAATGTGGATTGACTCTGTATGATAACATCTTATGGTTAGTCAGATTAATTATAACGGTTTATATATACTCATAGATATATTTTTCATATGGTCGGTTCTGTATCACTGAAACTAGTCTATTTTCTTTCAGTTTAACAAGTCATCTGAATCGCTGGGAAGAATCAATTCCCTTATCTGTTTCCAAGTTGGATCAGACATGTTATTTGTTTCATTATGGACTTGTGATGTCGCATTGGTCAAGAGGAAGGGTTATGGATATGCTTAGACTTATATATACTCTGACTACATTCTGATTGGTTCTTTATTTCAACAATTTTTTTCCTTGCTGCTATGGAGTTGTTAAAAAAAGTTAATGCAAAATATGAAGCCTCCTGTAATTATTAAAATTAAGATTATTAGTACACTGCGCTCGCATAATCTTCAATTTACCCAGTTTACCTGATGGCCAGTCCAGGCCTGATAATAACCCACAGTTTTTCTGTTTTATAAGCATCTTACTAATTCAATAAAGCTTTATTCATCCAGCTTTATTTAAAGGGATGGACTGAGAGCCACTTAGGCCTTTGGAAAAATTTCAGCTATGGGTCTTTTGAAAAAAGACTTGCATAAAATGGGTACTAGAGGTTCCACCCAAGACCACCAGCATGGTTATTCACTGAAGGGAAACTATCGGTAATTCAAAGCGGATTTTACATGTACCTAAATGTGTACTGAAAGTGTGAATATTCTGAATATTTGTGTTTTGCAAATGTGTGTGTATACAGTGTGGTATTTGTATGACTTGCAAGTATGGAACTGAATGCAGGGTTTATTTATTTTATTTTATTTATTTATTTATAAAATATTTTACCAGAATGGATAATTTGAGATTTCTCTCGTTTTCAAGTATGTCCTGGGTCCATAAGACATTGCATTGTTACAATAGGACACAATATTACAAAAAATACAGTATACAAACGATATACATATAGTTGCAATAAAAAGTATGTGAACCCTTTGAAATGATATGTATTTCTGCACAAATTGGTCATAAAATGTGATCTGATCATCATCTAAGTCACAACAATAGACAATCACAGGCTGCTTAAACTAATAACACACAAAGAATGAAATGTTGCCATGTTTTTATTGAACACACCATGTGAACATTCGCAGTGCAGGTGGAAAAAGTATGTGAACCCCTAGACTAATGACATCTCCAAGAGCTAATTGGAGTGAGATGTCAGCCAACTGGAGTCCAATCAATGAGATGCGATTGGAGGTGTTGGTTACAGCTTCCCTGCCCAATAAAAAAACACACACCAGTTCTGGGGTTGCATTGCCTGATGTGAATGATGCCTCGCTCTCAGAAGACCTACGATTAAGAATTGTTGACTTGCATAAAGCTGGAAAGGGTTATAAAAGTATCTCCAAAAGCCTTGCTGTTCATCAGTCCATGGTAAGACAAGTTGTCTATAAATGGAGAAAGTTCAGCACTGCTGCTACTCTCCCTAGGAGTGGCCGTCCTGTATAGATGACTGCAAGAGCACAGCGCAGACTGCTCAGTGAGGTGAAGAAGAATCCTAGAGTGTCAGCTAAAGACTTACAAAAGTCACTGGCAAATGCTAACATCCCTGTTAGCGAATCTACAATACGTAAAACACTAAACAAGAATGGATTTCATAGGAGGATACCACAGAGGAAGCCACTGCTGTCCAAACAAAACATTGCTGCACGTTTACAGTTTGCACAAGAGCACCTGGATGTTCCACAGCAGTACTGGCAAAATATTCTGTGGACAGATGAAACCAAAGTTGAGTTGTTTGGAAGAGACACACAACACTATGTGTGGCGAAAAAGAGGCACAGCACACCAACATCAAAACCTCGTCCCAACTGTGAAGTATGGTGGTGGGGGCATCATGGTTTGGGGCTGCTTTGCTGCATCAGGGCCTGGACGGATTGCTATCATCGAAGGAAAAATGAATTCCCAAGTTTATCAAGACATTTTGCAGGAGAACTTAAGGCCATCTGTCTACCAGCTGAAGCTCAACAGAAGATGGGTGTTGCAACAGGACAATGACCCAAAGCATAGAAGTAAATCAACAACAGAATGGCAGAAGAAAATACGCCTTCTGAAGTGGCCCAGTCAGAGTCCTGACCTCAACCCGATTGAGATGCTGTGGCATGACCTCAAGAAAGCGATTCACACCAGACATCCCAAGAATATTGCTGAACTGAAACAGTTCTGTAAAGAGGAATGGTCAATAATTACTCCTTACCGTTGTGCACGTCTGATCTGCAACTACAGGAAACGTTTGGTTGAAGTTATTGCTGCCAAAGGAGGTTCAACCAGTTATTAAATTCAAGGGTTCACATACTTTTTCCACCTGCACTGTAAATGTTTACATGGTGTGTTCAATAAAAACATGGCAACATTTCATTTTGTTTAAACAGACTGTGATTGTCTATTGTTGTGACTTAGATGATGATCAGATCACATTTTATGACCAATTTGTGCAGAAATCCATATCATTCCAAAGGGTTCACATACTTTTTATTGCAACTGTATACACATACATATACACATACATAAATGTATTACATAACAAGTGATAAATATATTCAACCATGACAGGTGCATTCTGTGCTGAGGTATATTGCCATAGATCTCTTATAAGATTTTAGATTGAATAAAGATTTGACTGTGCCCCTGAGGTTATTCCATAATTGTGGTGCTCTGTAGGAAAATGATGATCGAGCCACTTTATTCTTGTATTGCGGTATGCCAAATATCGTGTTAGTACTAGATTGGAAGTTATAGGAGGTGGGAACAGCTGAGGAGAGCATTCTACTCAGGTAGGATGGGAGCTTCCCAGAAAAGCTCTTATGCACAAGGCTGGAAAGATGAATAGTGCGTTGGGATTCTAGCGATAGCCAGTTTAGCTCTTTTTTTTTTTTTTTTTAAATTCTTTATTTTTGGTGCGCATCGATTTATACAGAAGCCCGCCTTGTCACAACAACAAGTACGGGCGCAATCATAATAATACATTTTAACATTTATCACACAGTGATCTAGGCTTGCAATAGACTATTACATCATTGAGGATATTGTGCATTTTTGTAATATGTAGTATGGTTGTAGCCCCGGTCGTAGAGTCGGTGTATGCTAGCTCATGTAGGTTATGTGTTGGTAATCTACCATCAGGTTGGTTGGAAGTATTGTGTATGTGCTAGCTAGGGTGGGTGGATACGGTTTCCTTTAGATTGTAAGCTCACGGGCCATCTAGCCAAGCACTTTGTATAAAAGAGCTCCAATGGCTAGATATCAGCTTACGGGCAGGGCTCTCTTACCCCTTGTATTTGTATGTGTATATTGTACGTTTCTCAACTAATTGTACAGCGCTGCGGAATCTGTGTGCGCTTTATAAATAGCAATAATAAATAAATAAATAGATACGGGGTGTAGGCCCTCTGGATGCTTGTTAGTGACGTGAGGGTGGTTGTAGAGTATGTAATGGTGTGTATTTTCTTAACTCATGAGATTAGGATGTGAGTCGGTCTTTTGGGTAGCCGAGGTGATGAAGTAGGTGGTGTCAAGAGGGCTTTTTGGTTCCCCAGAGAGGTAAGTGCCCCTAACCAAGGGGGCGTTGGGGGGGGTAGTACACCTCTGATGGGTGCGCCTAACGTGCATATGCATGCGAGTCGGGGCTTAAACTTAAGCCGCTCCCAGTAGGGTCTGGCCTTGTATAGTATGAGAACCAAAAGGGTAACATGTTAGTGATTTTGGCAACGGAAAGAACTAAGACAAAAAGTATAAATGCAGATACAGGACATGTATGAACTGTTGCCGGTTGCTTCCAAACTCAGAGCAGTGTCTTCTCCCCGCTCAGTCAGGTGGCAGGTGTGAGTCTTGGTGTGCTTCTTGGCACAAATGGTATTACTGCTTCTGGGTCCCAGGCTTGGGTGAGAGGTGTAGTAGATGTGGCCGGTGTGGTGTCTGCAAGACCCAGAGCCTGGAGCAGTGCCTCTGCTTGGGATTCCGCTAAGAGCTTGTGAACAGTTCCGTTATGGGATACAAGAAGGGATCTCGGCGTCCCCCATCGGTATGTTACTCCTGCCGAGCGTAGGCGGCTAGTAAGAGTTGACAGTGATTTACGCCACTGTAGCGTGGCTTTAGTAACGTCCTGGTCAAATGTTAGCTGCGAGTCTTCAAACGACAATGGAGTCTTGCCCTTCACTGCCGCCATGATGCAGCTTTTGTCTTGGGGCGACAGGCACCGAACAATTACATCGCCTGTGATTGGGGTCGAGGACTTGGTGATGGTAGGTAGGCGGTACAGTCCAGCCATGGTGAACTTTTTGGCTAGGGCCGCAGGTAGCAGAGTGGTAATGAGTCTCCTCATGTAGTGGGGCAATTCCTCCGACGTAATCGCGGGGGGTACCCCTCTGATTTTAACATTGTTGCGGCGGTGTCTGTCTTCCTGCGCGGTTATTTGTAGTGCCATGTTGTGCTGAGCCTTTTGGAGTTGGTGTATTTCGCTTTGCATTACTGTTAGGTCACCGCGTATTTGTCCCACGTCCCCTTCAGTAGCAGTCGTCCTCTCACTGATCTGTCTCATGCTAGATTTTAGGGTGGCCATATCTGCAGTGAGGAGCCTCTGTATTTCCAGCAGTGTATTCTGCATGTTATGGAGGTCCTGCTTGCTAGCAGGGGCTGTCCCCCCTGGGATGTCTGTGGAGGTAGTCTGTGCTTCCCCTTGTGTTGTTGACTGCAGGTTGGGGGTCAGTGTTGTCATATTTGGGGTTGTTGGGAGGTCTGGGCCTTCAGGGCCGTCTGTGGCCGCCATTTTGGTCGGTACTTGCCTCATGTAAGTGCCGATGTCCCTCTGCTCCGCGATGTTGCCAGGCTGTGGCTTCTGGGATCTGCGTCCCATTGCTGGCGGTAGGTGTGTGCGGCACTCAAGCGTGTCGGCGGTGCCGTACAGGCTTCGGTCGCAGAGGAGCCCCTCCAGATACGCGGGTGCCTGTGAGTAGTAGGCCCCGGACCTGTGTTTCACCTTCCCCTGCTTTGGGGAGTATATGAACGGCATCAACGGATGCTGCAGGTGTTCCCCAGTCCGTTCCCGCAGGTTTTGGAGCTGGATGGGTCTGGTAAGCGGCTTGATTACGGGAGATTGTGATGCCCGGTCGGGAGCTACCCGAAATGGCGTCTTTCCCGGTTCGCGGTTAGGCTCCGCCCCCCAGTTTAGCTCTTTTAACATGTCACAATGGTGGATAAAGTAATTACATTCTAGTACAAAGCAGCAGAACAAATTATATAAGGTATTAAATGTATTAAGGTGGGTTTGTGATGCATGTGCATACCTGACATCCCCATAATCAATGACCGTCATTGGCATTTGTTGCACTATCTGTTTCCTTACTGTAGGGCTTAGGCAGGATTCGTTTCTGTATAGGGCACCTAGTTTTGGGAAAAATAGATTTTTTCAATGTGAAGGCCCAAGGATAGATTGGGGTCTAGCAACATACCTAGGTTTGAAAGAACAGACTGCTGTCAGTGTGCTATTTGAATGTGTTCTAATACATCGTTGTTGATTTTGTAATTTAGGTACAGTCCCAAAGATCATTGCAACTGTTTTGTCAGTGTTTAGGAAGAGTTTGTTAACCGCTATCCACCTTTCTACATATGTGAATTGGTTTTGGAGCACAGCCTCAAGCTGCAGTAGATTGGGTTTACTAGGGTAGATTACAGTGTTGTCTGCATACATGTGTACAGTTGAGGATTTGCAGACGTTATAAATAATGTGACTAGTAGGGGACCGAGTATGGAGCCTTGGGGAACACCACACTTGACTGGAAGAGGGAGGCGCTATCAGAAATGCCCACATATAGCAATCTATCTGAAACATATGATCGAAACCAGGTTAGCGGACGATCACCAATGCCTGAGTTTTTAAGTTTTTGCAAAAGAATGCCATGGTCTACTGTGTCAAAGGCCTTGGCAAAATCAAGGAAAATAGCTCCAGTTAAGTCTTCTTGTTCCATGCCAATTTGGATGTCATTGCAAACTTTTAAGAGGGCAGTCGAAGTTGAGCGATTTTTGATGAAAGCCTGATTGATCAGGGGTCAGATCATTTGATTGTTGATAATATTCACATAGTTGCGTGTGGACACATTTTTCCAAGATTTTTGACAATACCAGGAGCAATGATATCGGGCGATAGTTAGATACCAAAGTATTGTCACCACATTTATGGATAGGTAGTCTTCCAAAGTTTGGGTATTTAGCCTGACACCAGGGATTCATTGATATGGGTAGTGACAGGTTTAGCAAATGCTGGCGCACTGAGCTTCAGCAACATTGCTGGGATTTGATCTGGACCACACTGGTTTTTCACTTTTTGTAAATATTTCTTTTATTATGGCACATGCGATATGGGGTACAGAAAAGAGAGAGGAGGCATTGTGAGGTAACACGAGTTGATGATAACAGTATAGTGAACAATACACCTCTAAGAAAGACTGCCATATTTTTTGTTTTTAGAAATGTCATGCAAACAGATTGATACAAGCTTGGTTAATAAAATAAAAATTAAGTATGCTAAACAACGCTTACGTTATGGTTACTAAAGTTAATATCAAGGGTAGGTTACATGTTAGGCAGGGAACAACTGTGAATATCCTGGTCAAATCTGATTGGGAACACGCTAAATATCACACAGAAGGCCCCTCAGGAAGTTAAATAATCTGCACAAGCTGGGTACACGCTATGACCAAAGCCCTCATAGTAAGTCGCTTAGGTGAACTGTTTGAAAAACTTCCTGTTAGCCCCGGCATCAGGCTATACATGAGTAGTTTAAGGGTACTTGCTTAAAATCAAGGTGAGAAATACAGAAAAATAGTGAAAATATTGAAAAAACATTGAAAAATTGAAAAAACAGCACCCGCATGCATTATGCAAAAGGGTTTTTCACTTTTAAATTATCAAGATGTTTATTAACGACACTAACAGGCACAGGTCTAAAATTGAATTTCTCTGTATGAGGATTTTGAAGATTTGGCAGAGCCTGATCTTTATTTGTGGTCTGAATATGAGTGTCATTTGTTATCTTAGCAACCAGGGTGGTAGCACATCCGACAATATAATTATTTAATGCATTTGCTACATCTAGGGAGTGTTGCAGTGTTTGGTTGTCCATTTTGGCAGTGGAGGGTTGGGAGTGGATTGTGGGGGTGTGTATGCTATTTATGATTTTCCAAAAGTTTCTTTGGTTTGATTTTTGTTTTTGTTTTGTGCATGCATTTTACCATTTGTATGTTGTATGTGATTCCTCCTGGTGTGATCAGTCAACCTGCCCTACTTCTTTGTGTGCTTCTGTTACTCTGCACCCCTTTGTGGGCTTCTGTTAATCTGCTCTGTCAGTCTGTCAGATTGTATTCATCTGTCGTCTTCCTCCTTATGGTCCTCTTGAGCTACTGAACAGATTGACAAAACCACACAAGGAGGGACAGAATGACAGAGGTACATATGACTGTGTAACTATAGATCATACTGCACTCACCTGTGTCTCTCTACACATTTTGTAGTTTGCACTGTAGTGTCTCCAGGCTTTCTCTTTCTTAGAGCCACAGTCCCTTGCGGAATGGAGGTACTGTGTGGCTTGAAAGGGTGGAAATGTGGCATAATGTTATGTCCCTGCCTCTCAACTCTATAGTGTGTCTATACAAAAGTTTGGCAGCTGAGACTAGGAAGAGGATTTGTGGCCAGAGTTGCCCACAATAGGTTTGGCCATGCAATGTAATGAACAGGAAGCTTCATGCTTCAGGCTCCAGTGTTTATTAAAAGGGAATTTGGTCCATGGCTGGAGATTCTTTTGATCTCCCCAGCAGGCCTATGGCTGCACAAACACAGGCAGGCACTCAGCATTCTCAGGCCTTCTGTCCATGACTGATCTACCCAGGTGCTCAGTCTACCCCTGGTTAGTTGTCTTACCTGCACCCACACCAATGTAATTGACTTGGTAGATTGTACTAAGTGAAAGAACTCTGGTATTGAGACAACTAACCAACAAAGGTAATTTTTTTTTTGTCAATCTTTCTTTTATTGAGACATGCAGAATACAGGGTACAGAATAAAGAAGGGAGATTGCATTTTTGTACAGAGTGGGAGCAAGACAACATAAGAAAGCATCTCCTTTGAGTGTCGGTCTCATTTTATATTAATAGAGTGAAGTACATTTATGATAACAAGTTAAACGGTCAGTAATGAATGAGTAGTACATTAGCTGGTCGTCGTATTCGCTGGTAGATCAGAAGTGTTATTACTTTTTCATTTATATGGTGTTTAGCTCAGGTTATGTCTAATGCGATAGTGTTTATGCATCTCTTGTCTCACTAGTTGGTCAAGATTGGAGTATGTGTTCTGTATTACAGAATGTGCACAAAATATGTCGGCGTCTAGTGATTCTCGATAGGATAAGCATGAACAATCAAACTAAGCGATAGAGAAGGATTACCTAAGCTGTTTTGTCTCAAGCTTCTTGTAAAAGATGTAACAAGCTAAGTGCTAAAGAGTCTGGTGTTAGTAGCCCTATTAGTACATAGAAGAGATGTTATAAGCTTCATTTTGGTCTAAGAGGTACATACTGGAATCAATATGGCTAGCATGTGAAGACCTGTGAGACTATAGTGTCATAGCAATATAAAGACTTGTGAAACACCATCAGGGTATAAACAGCAAACACAAAAGGGTAAGTTTCAGTGAGGTTAATTTAACTATGCTAGTAAAGTTAAGTCCATACAGGTGACATGTACGGGTGGACGGTTTGATCTCTGCTTATCTAACCGTATATTGCCCTTGGGGCCGAGAGTCCATAATCAGCCGATGCCATTGCTAGGTAAGGGGATTCCCTCATCCAGGTGAGTCCACAGGGTGGCAGCGGGCTGCCTGTGTGTGATGGCCATCAGCCAGCCCCAGGTCGTTGTGAAGGCCTGCACCTGCTTTCCACTGACTCGGTATCTCGATGAGGCCGGGTCTTCCCTTCTTTGGGCGCCGACAGGAGCTTGGGTGTTCTGCCGCCGCCTGCAGCGGCCAATCCTCCGGCATTGTGGACGGTGTCTCGGAGCTTTGCTCCGGGTGGTCTTCGGCCCAGGAAGGCGTATGGGACGGCCATTGATTGCGGCCTCCGGAGAGACCGAGAGGCGCTTGGCGGTCGGTCGGTTCGTGTCAGGCACGCTCCACCGCTTCTGCGGAGTGAGTCTGGGACGTTGTGCTCTCATGATGCTCTCAGCCGCTGATTGGCGTGCCTCCAGCTTGGCCCAGAAGCGGCAAAAAAATTTCATCCAGCCTCCTGTGTGTGATCTGTGCTGGGCTCAGTGGTTCAGGCTCAGGATGCTGGGAATGGGTGTCCTGCAGGGTAAGTCGGGCCGCCATCTTGCGTGTGGCTGCTAGGGCCGGCAAGTATTTTTAATCCTCTCTGAAAAAGGTCAAACTGACATTATTTTGTAGGTGAGATGGACGATCTGGTTCGGTAGAGCTGTGAGGAAATCCTTCAGATGGACAATTCATAAGTGCTGTGAATGGAGCAGAGGGGTCCATCCTGCAGGTAGCTGGTGCTGTTCCTGGTGGGGGGAGCAGGAGACGACATCACTACTGTTGAACATCAACTAAAATGTTGTTTAAAATGAATGAAGGTTTAGTGTAACAAGGCAGAAGACCCACCTACAAGCTCAATTTCCAAATCTGCGTCTGTATGTGCTTGGTGCTAATTATCTATGCTTTGCATGTTGCTTTTCTGGGAGGCAAGCCCAACAAAGGTAATTTACCTCAAAGAACTGTTAAGATGACGTGAGTTTACTATGTGATTTCGTGGATTAATGTTCTTCCCAAAACTGTTGGGATTATTCACTAGAGAAATGAAACGAAATTGAACATTTTTAAAAGAAAAGAGAATGGGCAACTCAAGTAGCTTGCCCCTCAGTGGATCCTCGCTCAGGTCTCAAACACATTTTATCTCACTTGTGCCATTACAGAAAGAACTTATACTGTTTGTATATCATCATTTCCCACGTACAAGGATAGTCTAAATATGAACTAATGACAATCAATTTCCTTAAAAATGGTTTGTAAGGACTACTCAGGGTTAAGAAGCATTTTAAAGGTTATTTAAGTTTAAAATACAAAGACCTATTGAATGCTAACAGTTAACAGTGACGCACATCAGTAGTATAAAGGAAATGCAGCTGTAATGAAATGTTTTCCGCTGATTTACAGTCTGATGCTAGGTGGAAAAATTAGTTTGCCAATAGGTGTCAAAGCACAGCATCACACCTTAAAATAGTTCACAGAATCCTTGGCTTTTACATAGTAAGTCATCCAAGTGAGTCACAGAGGCAAGCTTTGTCTACGTAAGTTACTGGTAGGATTTGTGTCTTATTCCCATGAATGCTTTTTTCTCTTTTTTTCTCAATTCATTATTTATTATTTTTCGAAAATGTATCACAATAGACAATAAAAGACTTACATTTAAAAATATAAACAAAAGACAATAGAACAATAAATACACTCCGACAGTTCTAGCACTCTAAGATACCAAATTTTTAATTAATTCCCCTTAATTATCACCTTATTTATAAATTAGACGACATACCAAATGTAGTATCTTCACTTCGACTTGAAAGAACCTTAAATAGCTATTCACTGTCTATGACAAACCATGTAAACATAAAAACAAACAAACATAAAGTCATACTGTGCCGAGATCTATAAATCCTGACAGATAGTGCCTTACTATAGGGCTTATTTTCCCTTTTTCTTTTCCCTTTCCTGCTACTTTCTCTCTTTTCTTCTCCCTTTTTTTAAAACAAAATTTACGTTATAAATAGCCAAAAGACGGCTTTATATAGAGATGCAAAATATAGAAACATTAAAACCGTATGAACATATCAACAGTGTTAGCTCTCTAAGATGTAAAGTTATTAAGACATTTTTCGAATCTGTCTCTATATTCATTAGTTATTTGTCATACTAAGTTTATCATCTTTGATTCTTCTCAAATTTTTCTTATTATTATTCACTACTTGTATTTAACAGTAATGTCCAATATACATACTGTGCTAAGATCGAATAATAGATACTATTATTTTCCTTATGTAGGGCTTAATTTTTTTACCCATTCCTCCCATTGTTCTATTCTAGAATTAGTATAGTTATCATGTCTCAGGATTCCAATCTCCATTTTGCAATGGTTCAGGACCTGATATTTTATCATATCCCAAGAGGGGGAATCAGATAATTTCCAGTATCTCGCTAATGTTGCTTTAGTCTCCGTTAAGATGTGAATCACTATATCTTTTTTGCTTCTTGAAATTCTAGGCCAACCCAGATGTAGTACAAAAGACCTACAGGTAAAGTCAAGATCAACTTTTATCACCTCTTGACAAAATGTTGCTACTTTATTCCATAGTTGACTTAGGTTTGGGCAAGACCACCAGATGTGGACATAGTCTGCTCTAGATTAGTCACATCTCCAACACTTATATTGAGAGGATGGGTAAATTTTTTCCAATTTAGTGGGGACATAGTGCCATCTATTAATGATCTTATAATGACTTTCAGTTGAATTTAAACAATGAATAGCCTTAGTTACGCCATTATTTGCATTTATCCACTCATTTCTTGTAATAGTAACCTGTTGTAGCGTTACTTACCTTATCCGGGGGCCGGCCGCGGTCCTCTCTTCAAGCCGCGCGCGGTCCTGCGGCTGCATGAGCCGCGCGCGGCTCATCTGACTCTCCTAGCGGGAAGACGGGCAGTGACCGCGAGATGCGGTCACGTGTCCCGCCTGCAGCTAAGAGCGCGCCGCGAGTCTCGGGCGCGCTCTTAAAGAGACAGTGGGAGCCTAAATTGCAAAAAGGCTCCCATTGGCTCCTGTCATGCCAATCACCCCATACACTTACCTGTTGGGGGTGTGGAAGTGACAGGAGCCAATCACATTAGTTTGAAGGCTACTTATACTCACCCTTTTCCCTTAGTTCCTTGCCCTATCATGGTTTCTGCTACAGTTCCCTTTAGTGCTTGTTGTGTTCAGTTGTGTTTCTCCGTATTTGACCTTGGCTTTGTATTCTGACTTCGTTTTCGCTTTATCCTTGTCTGTACTGTTTGCCGGCTTGCTGATTCCTGTGTACCAGACCCCGGCTAGTTCTCGTTTACGCTGTCTCTTTGTGCCCTTGACCTCGGATCGTTCCTGACTCTGTACTTCTCCTATTACGTCGAGTCCGGCCACTCTAAGGTCCGGTAGACGTATCTTTCCTCTGTGCTGTCTTCGGTTTGGCTGGATCCTGCGTGTAGGGGTATATACTCGTTACATTACGATAGGGCCATGGACCCCGCAGATTTAGTTCAACAGATTTGTAGAGCAGGATCACCGTATGGATCAGATAGCTCAGGCTCTCCAGACGCTCTTAGCTAGAACCATTCCAGCAACCGCACCTAACCCTCCTACACCTCTGCTTCCTGAAGTATCGACTGTGTCTAATGCTACGGCCCATTTAACGCCTCCTCCTAGGTATGGAGGGGATTCTAAGACATGCAGAGGGTTCATTAATCAAATTTCATTTTCATTTTGAGATGTATCCACGTTCATTTCCCACATAGAGGTCTAAAGTTGGGTTCTTTATGCACCAACTTACCGACAAAGCACTTGAGTGGGCAAACCCTATTTGGGAGGCTAATGGACCTATGGTGCATGACTTTCACAGTTTCCTTACAGCTTTTCGCAGAACTTTTGACACTATGAAAAGGTCTAAGAACGCCGCAAGAGCATTAATGAGGGTTAAACAGGGTTCTAGGTCTGTGGCTGATTACGCTATTCAGTTTCGTACCCTTGCCTCACAGGTAGATTGGACCAATAATGGGTTAACTACTGCCTTCATGGAAGGCTTATCAGACTCTATATTGGATGAGGTAGCAGCTAAGGAGCTTCCTATTGCCTTAGAGGACCTTATTGACTACCTAATCGATATAGATAATAGGATTCGTGACAGGCTCTATACCAAGAACAGGAATAGACGTTTTGTTACACCTATTCACCCCAGAGTTTATACACCGGAGAGTGTAAAAGTATCTGAAGAGGAACCCATGCAATTAGGGGTTGCCAAACTCTCTGATAATGAAAAATTACATAGGAGAAGGGAGGGACTCTGCCTATATTGTGGTAAGAGAGACCATATGGTAAAGGAGTGTCCTTTGCTCCCGGTAAACTCTCGCACCTAAGACCTTATAGGGGACTGGCCTTGGGTGTGATTTCTAAGTCTCCTACATTGCCTCCTAACCGACTGCTTCTCCCTGTTTCTTTACATATGGGAGAGAGTTGTATAGTTGAAAATATATACGCCCTGGTTGACTATGGGGCAGCTGAGAATTTTATAGACTCTGGTTTTGTAAAGAAAAACAATATTCCCATCAGGGAGAAGGAGATACCCTTGGCCGTTGAGGCCATAGATGGTAGACCATTGATATCTCCAGTTGTTACTCACGAGACTGCACCGCTACACATGTACACAGGGGTTCTACACTATGAAACCATTCGGTTCCAGGTCATCACCTCTCCCTCTTCACAGTTGGTGTTAGGGTATCCATGGTTACGTGCCCACAATCCCATTTTTGACTGGGAGACAGGGCAGATAAAATCATGGAGGGAAGCCTGCCATGAGTCATGTACTATTGAAGTCACGCCTGTGAATTCTATTAATGTTCCTACCATTCCTCCTTTGTCTACGACTATACCCTCTCAGTATTTATCTTTAAAGACTGTCTTTGATAAAAGAGAGGCTGACAAATTACCGCCTCACAGACCCTACGATTGTGCTATTGACTTGTTGCCTGGCACTATACCTCCCAAGGGCAGGGTGTACCCTCTATCGGTTCAAGAAAACCGTGTCATGGAGGAGTACATTAAAGAATCATTAGACAAGGGATTTATCAGGAGATCATCTTCTCCGGCTGGAGCGGGGTTCTTCTTTGTATCAAAGAAAGAAGGTGATTTAAGACCTTGCATTGATTATAGAGGTCTTAATAAAATCACCATCAAAAATGCTTACCCTATACCATTAATAACAGAATTGTTTGACAGGCTCAAACTTGCTACGGTATTCACCAAATTAGATCTTAGAGGAGCATACAATTTGATACGTATAAAAAAGGACCACGAATGGAAGACAGCCTTTAACACTAGGTCAGGTCATTATGAGTATACCGTCATGCCATTTGGGCTTTGCAATGCCCCAGCAGTATTCCAAGAATTTATTAATGATGTCTTAAGGGACTTTATTCACTCATTTGTTATTGTGTACTTGGATGACATTTTAATATATTCTACAGACTTACACACTCATCACAGACATGTTACGACAGGTCTGAAGACCCTTCTTGCTAATGGTCTTTATTGCAAACTAGAAAAATGTCTATTCGACCAATCCGAGGTCCAGTTTTTAGGGTATTTGATTTCCGCTAAGGGTTTTCGGATGGATCCCCAGAAGCTCGCTGCGGTCATAGAATGGCCTCTGCCGCAAGGTCTGAAAGCCATCCAGCGTTTTCTGGGTTTCTCTAATTATTATAGACGTTTTATCAAAGGTTTTTCATCTATCGTAGCACCTATTACTCATATGACTAAAAAGGATGGCAATACACGTGCCTGGTCTACCGAGGCACTTCAGGCTTTTGACTTTCTTAAGACTACGTTCGCCTCTGCACCTCTTTTACAGCATCCTGTCCCCTCATTGCCATATATACTTGAGGTTGATGCTTCCGATATAGGGGTAGGTGCTGTCTTATCCCAAAGAGAGTCTCCTGACAAGCCATTGCATCCTTGTGGCTTCTTTTCTAAACAAATGTCCAAAGCAGAAAGGAATTATGATGTGGGTAATCGCGAACTCCTTGCTATCATTTTAGCACTCAAAGAATGGAGACATTTGTTAGAGGGCACTAAGGATCCTATCCTCATATTTACGGATCATAAGAACCTATCCTACCTTAGCGAAGCTAAAAGATTGTCTTCCAGGCAGGCTAGGTGGTCACTGTTCTTGTCTCATTTTAATTATATAATCACCTATAGGCCAGGTGATCGGAACACTAAAGCGGACGCTCTGTCCAGACAGTTCGAGACTATTGACAAACAGGAGATTGATGTCACTCCTGTCATTCCCCCAGACAGGATAATAGCAACTAGTATATTGTCTATTTCCTCGTCCCTCTTGCAGGCCATACAAGCGAAACAAAGCATGGCACCTAGCGAGAGGCCTAATGATAAATTGTTCATTGACGTTCCCGAGAGACAGGATATTCTGTCACTGTATCATGATACGAAGACTGCTGGACATCCTGGTATTTCCAAAACGGTGTCAGCCGTTTCTCTGTATTTCTGGTGGGATACCTTACGTAAGGATGTTACTGACTATATAAGTGCTTGTACTACTTGTGCATGTATGAAATCCTCTCGTAGAGTTCCTTGTGGGCTGTTGCATCCGTTACCCGTTCCCGAGAGACCTTGGTCTAATCTATCAATGGATTTTATTGTTGAATTACCCCCTTCGAATGGTAACACAGTCATCCTAATGATAGTAGATCGGTTTTCCAAAATGGCTCACTTTGTGTCTCTTCGCAAGTTGCCCACTTATAAGGAACTGGCTCTTATCTTCGCTAGAGAAGTGTTTCGATTACATGGTATTCCCTTATCTATTGTATCCGATAGGGGTAGCCAATTTATTTCCAGGTTCTGGAAAGCCTTTTGTTCGGAGATGGGTATTTCTCTCTCGTTTTCTTCCGCTTACCATCCCCAGTCTAATGGAGCTGCTGAACGTGCCAACCAGTCTCTGGAGCAGTACCTCCGTTGTTTTGTGTCTCACCATCAGGACAATTGGTCTGACCTGCTTCCATGGGCTGAATTTGCTCGGAATAACGCCACTCATGATTCTTCCGGCAAAAGCCCTTTTTACGTTGTCTATGGCCAGCATCCCGTGGTTCTTCCGGCTGCATTCTCCTCACAGGGCATGCCAGTTCTGGATGAGCATTTGGCTGGTTTGCGTAATACTTGGGAGCAGGTTCAGCGTTCTTTGGTGGACTCTGCTGCCCGCCAGAAGGCTCAGGCTGACAAGCATCGCAGAGCGGCTCCTTCCTATGTTGTGGGGGACAGGGTTTTGCTTTCCACACGGAATATTCGCCTCCGGGTGCCTTCTATGAAATTGGCTCCCCACTTCATTGGTCCTTATCGCATTATACATAAGGTTAATCCCGTTTCTTATGCCTTGGGCCTGCCTAAGAATCTGCGTATACCTAATGTATTTCACACCTCGTTGTTGAAGCCTTACGTACGCAACCGCTATACCCGGCATACTCCCCCTCCCCCTCCTGTCTCTGTGGAGGGTCATGAGGAGTTCGAAGTGTCTGCTGTTATTGACTCTCGTTTCCTTAGGGGTCGGCTTCAGTACTTGGTACATTGGAAGGGTTATGGGCCTGAGGAGCGCAGTTGGATTTCTGCGGATGCTGTTCATGCTCCCCGCCTTGTACGTTCTTTCCATTTGCGTTTTCCTGCCAGGCCTGGTCCTGCCCGCCCGGAGGGCGTGTCCTCAGGGGGGGTACTGTAGCGTTACTTACCTTATCCGGGGGCCGGCCGCGGTCCTCTCTTCAAGCCGCGCGCGGTCCTGCGGCTGCACGAGCCGCGCGCGGCTCATCTGACTCTCCTAGCGGGAAGACGGGCAGTGACCGCGAGATGCGGTCACGTGTCCCGCCTGCAGCTAAGAGCGCGCCGCGAGTCTCGGGCGCGCTCTTAAAGAGACAGTGGGAGCCTAAATTGCAAAAAGGCTCCCATTGGCTCCTGTCATGCCAATCACCCCATACACTTACCTGTTGGGGGTGTGGAAGTGACAGGAGCCAATCACATTAGTTTAAAGGCTACTTATACTCACCCTTTTCCCTTAGTTCCTTGCCCTATCGTGGTTTCTGCTACAGTTCCCTTTAGTGCTTGTTGTGTTCAGTTGTGTTTCTCCGTATTTGACCTTGGCTTTGTATTCTGACTTCGTTTTCGCTTTATCCTTGTCTGTACTGTTTGCCGGCTTGCTGATTCCTGTGTACCAGACCCCGGCTAGTTCTCGTTTACGCTGTCTCTTTGTGCCCTTGACCTCGGATCGTTCCTGACTCTGTACTTCTCCTATTACGTCGAGTCTGGCCACTCTAAGGTCCGGTACACGTATCTTTCCTCTGTGCTGTCTTCTGTTTGGCTGGATCCTGCGTGTAGGGGTATATACTCGTTACACCTGTAGGTCTTTTTCCCAAGATATAAGGGCTGGAAATATTGGGCTTGATTTATATAATTTATATAATTTAGCACAATGTGAAACAAAATTTGTATTACTTTTAGAATTAATTAGATTCATGAATATATGTAATTCTTTCTATGATTCTATGACCCTATGTTTGTGTAAAAAATGCTTTATCCTTAAATATGTAAAATTCTCTCTATAGGGAAGAGAAAATAACTGCCTAATGTCCTCAAAATACATAATTTGATTCTGTTGCATTATTTGATCTATATTATTAATACCATTAGACGTCCAGGTTTTTATATTTAAATCTTCTATATTGCCATGTATGCTTTTTTAATTATTTTTTATTATTATTACTTGTGTAGAGCTGCAGATTATCTTGGTCCTTTTAATTAGGTAACCCAGGCTTTATGGAGTATACTTTTGGAATGCTTCTTTAATAATATCCATGATTGTATATTCACATATACAGGAAACTAATGTACGGATTGACAAAGGGAGAGTTGTTAGATGGTATAAGCTTAGCATTTATTGTACATCTAAAACCTGTGGCAACTAAAATATAATTGATCATACTATATGGCCGATTTGTGTCAAGTCCACCACTATGCCAAAGTATCCCTCCAAAAAGTTGCTCTAATTTAAATTGGGTTACAAATAGACTTTAGCATTCGGTTTCAAACAAACTTGGATGCAACTGAATTTCGACCGATCTGCAGGTTGTTCAAATTCTGTAACTGCAAAGCACCATATGGATGCATAACTGAACATACAACTTGAACATTGGACGAGTATGTTTGTTTGAGTCGCTATACAAAGTTCCATTCCTAGTGCCAAAAAAGGGAGGTCGTCTTTGGCTCCAAAAAGGGGGGAGAGAGGAAAGTAGGGCAATAAGCAGCTTAGTTCAAAATTAGCCACTGGTATGGTCCAAGGCACACTTACAGAAGTGAATTTCTACTTGCCTACCTGATTCCTCTTCCAAATAGCACCCTCTTTCATGGTCCTGGGTCCGAGTACTATCAAAGTGACAATCTGATGCATGTAATTTCTGCGTAGCTCCCATTCGGCTTGCTGTGCCTGAATGATGCTTGTGCTAGTTCCTGATGGTAGCATTATGACTTATTCAGCTCCCAAATGTCTGACAGGAGAAAAGCACAGTGTGGAATGGATAAATATGTGATTAAAGTCCTTTTGGGGATGATGTTTCGGCTTAAATAATACACATAAAAATTCAATTAAGAACAGCCAAAACACATTTTGCCACACAGGGCTTTATCAACTGGCAATAATTTACCTTATTGCCAGTTGATAAAACCCTGTGTGGCGAAATGCGTTTTGGCTGTTCTTTATTTTTTATGTGTTAAATGTGCCATATACCTTTTTCTTGAAAGAAGAAAGGACCACAGGCACTCCAAATTGAAACCGTATGCAGATTTATTAGGAAAAAATGCAACGCCAAGCAACGTTTCGACCAACAAAGGTCTTTTTCAAGCTCACCTTTGTTGGTCGAAACGTTGCTTGGCGTTGCATTTTTTCCTAATAAATCTGCATACGGTTTCAATTTGGAGTGCCTGTGGTCCTTTCTTCTTTCGTGTATAATTCTGGGATTGCTGGTCCTGATCCGGAGCACCCTTGGCCGCTGGGATTGAGTGCGGTTCCCACCATCTACTTTGCGATATACCTTTTTCTTAGCATTTTAATTTTTTATGGTATTATTTTTTATTTTTTTTTTATTCTTTATTTTTATTGTGCATGGGTTAACAAAAACATCTTACAATGCCACAACAGCATATGTAAGTACATTGAAAACACGGTAAGTCACAGATATGGCATTAAGGTACTGGCACATTTTCAAATATAGGTAGTAGAGACAGGTATATTTCACTACGCTTGTGGTTCTTCTGCAGTGAGTGTAAAATTAAACATGCTATATTAGTTGACCACTTGTTTAATAATAATCATGCATTTTGCTAAGGGAGGCAAAAAGAGATTGGTATGTCTAGTGCTGTATCTAGTCATGGTGGAGGTATGGTAGATAGAAGTGCTGGACTTACATGGCAGAGATAGTGAGTGCGGGTGTGGTGAGTTGATATACAGTGTAAGTGTAGTATAGCGTTGTGCCTATAAGATTAAGTCGCACTCCTTAATGAAGGTGGGTGCTAGTCATCTCTGATTGCACTGGTATACCTCCAGCCTCATAGATAAAAGTAGAATGTAAGACAACAGGTCTAAAGTTATTATCAACGGTTATGGCAGCAGTTCTGTGGCCCAAAATGTGTTCAATTGGTGGGCAATGATCCATGTCTTGTCCTCTTTTATCCTATGCCCGTGGTTTGGAAGCTGTTGGCCCATTTTGGATGGTTGGTGTAAGGGGTCTTTCCGGCCCTTATGAGCCTCCATGTCGTGGCTAGGTAATGCCAGCTGCGTGCTGTCTTAGGAGCTTGTCTCCGTGCTTGCCTCGTATCCCGCCACTGGACTTGCTGTGCAGGAACCTTCCCAGTGTTCCGAAGTGGTATTGGTTGCTTCTTGCGCCATTTCTCCTGTGGTATCTCACCTGAGTCACCGGGCTTGTGCTTGGATGGTCGGTGATGATCGGCCTGATGGTTCCGTGATGCCGTGCAGCCGGGAGTGCTGCCGGCGGCAGCACGAAGCAGGTTTGGTAAGTGATGCTTTTGCATTCTCTCCAGCCGCCTTGTAGGTTGCTTAACTGTAGTCCAGCTTGGGAGTGCGTCGGTCTGTGGTTTGCTTTGGGTCGATTTTGTCCCGGCACGCTGTGCCTCACCCCGTAGGGTCAGCTCCCGGAATTTTGCCCAGAAGGAGGCTTGTGAGGGGCTCCCCCGCTTGCCAGATTGATGTTCCATAGGCCTGGCCGGCTGATCATGGAGGTGGTGGGTTGGGGGGACGGTAGTCCCAGTTCCCTTGTCACCTGTTGCTTGTGGTGGGCCGCTTTGTCTCTTCTTCCCCACCGTCTGTAGCGTACCTTTGTGAGCCGAGGGGGGGCTTGTGAGGAGTCGCTCCAATTTGGCCCAGAAATGCTGGAAGATCAAGTCCAGACTTGTGGGTTGTGGTCGCGTGGGATCAGGCTGTAGTACCGCCATGTTGCCGGGCTTGGGGCGCCCGAGGCCTAAGCTTGGATGGGTCGTTGCAGCCCACAGGCTTACGTTAGTCAGAGTGGCGGGGACCGGGATAACCCCCGCCGGTCCATAGGGGGGGGAACAGTGGCTTTGGCTTAGTTTTGCAGTGTGTTGGGGCGGCAGGAGAGCGGCCGTCTCCCCCACAGCCGCCATGCTTGTAGGCCGCAGCCGCCGGGCGGTCAGTGCCGGCGCCTTGATCCACTTGTGCGGTCTCCTCTCGCTAGTCTCGGTGTCCCCTGACATTTGGTGGCCACCATAAGCTGGGTCACTGCCCCTGTTCGTTGAGAATCAACTGTATGGGAGGATAGACCATGGAGCTGCACCGACATGCGACCGCTCCGTTCCGCGGTCAGGCCCCGCCCCCTTTATGGTATTATTTTATTCAATTTTTTATTTTATTTCAACCTGGTCATTCACTACATTGGAGCATTCACCTGCCCAAGAATCCTAGGTAGGGATAGTACCACCTACGCTATCACAGTGAGCAGTATATTCTGCTCATCCAAATGTGAGTACTTTTATTTTTCTCTAATGACCTGTCTTATAAGATATACAGTGAGCACTATATTTAGTTCTATTTTTTTCTATTTTTGGTTCTATTTTTTTTCTATTTTTTTACGGAGGACCTCTTCCGCCTACCAACACCTATATACTACCAGTGGGGGATTGATGCCACTGAATGCCAGTTATACCTGAGCTAGGTCTAGCTCTCTAATAGGTGAGTGAAATACCGCCCTGCTGTGAAGCTTTATTTTTTCCGGTTTATTGTCAGTTGCAGTCTGAACTATTGGAGTCTTTTCTTTTTATGTTCACATATTTTAACCCGAGCCAAGAAAACTCTACCATTTGAAGACCCATAACCAACCCAGACTTGCATCATATTCAAGCTCCTGCAGGTCAATATTACTCTACCTGTCCACTCAGTATCAGGACTATAGTAAAATATTTTGCTCTGTTTAATATTTGTAAGTACACTACTGCAGTCTATATTATTTCACAGTTTATTGTGGCGCGACCTATTTCACTTTTATTGTCATATATATTTTTGTGTTGGTTTATTTCAGGAGTGTGTGTGAGGTAGACTTTTCAGGGGTGGTTTACACTAATTCCACATGTATTAAATGGTAACTGTATTTTTCTTATAGTTCTGTATACCTCCTCACTTGTTACTATATTTCACTATCATGGCATCACAAAATATATATCACGAAATTCGCAAAGAAAGATACAAAAAAAAAAAATTATTTGTTTTATCAACAATTTAATGACTCCGATGATACCCTAAATAAAAAATTCCTACAACTCGAGCATTTACTAGAAAAATAAACTAGAAAATGGTGGGAAATAACATCTTTAGAACAGTATCTTGCCTCGGACATTATATCTTGCCTCGTTATTCCTAGAGGATTAAGGATTTTAAAAATGACAGCATATGCGATAAAGGATAACATATTGATGGAAGAATGGTTTAGGGCCAGTGATGACTGCTCTAAAAATATATATACAAAGTTTGATAGACTTCCTAAAAAGATCTTTAAAAAGTTTAGAAGAGGAAATTAACCTAATAAAGAATTAAATTAGTTCATATAAAGATACTAAGCATCTAGTAATAAGTATAAAGACCTTAAAAAAAAAAAAAAAAAAAAAACTCACCATCTATGTCCAAAACCAATTATCAAGAACAAGCTTTTTTTAGGCAAGGGGCTAGGCCAAAGGTGTCACGACACTCCTTAGTCGACATGCCCTCGTGCAGTACTCGCACTCACCACTCTTTCTGTTTGGCACTGTTCTCATTTCCTTTCGTTAGGCACTACACCTGGCCCTTGTTTAGCACCTATATATTCTGGTTTCTCCCCTCACTCCCTGTCAGATCATTATCCTCTATCCTTGACCCTGTACCTGCTGTTTCCTGGCTCCCGTGATTCTGGCTCCTGTCTCCTGTCTCCTGTGTCTTGTTTCCTGAGTATCCTGAGTATCCTGAGTATCTTGTGTTTCCTGATCTGGTGTTCCGATGTCCTTATGGTCCTGTGTCCTGTGCCTCCTGTTCCAGTGTTCGCCTGCAATGTTCCTGTCTAGACTCCTTCTCCAGTGATTCTGACCTTGCTGCATTATTTCTGTGTGACCTGCTTAGGACTTTGCCCCTTGATGTTCATTTTGTACTTGGTGGCTGCACTAACCTGACTAAGCCTTTACCTTTGCCTAGGACTATCGTGGACTCTGCCTGCTCTATTGTATATATTGGGTTATTGTATATATTTATATATTTGTGGCATTGTCATATTTTGTTTTGTATATATTCTATATATCTATATCCTTTTGGTTTGCCTTAATACATTTTCTTTATTACTCCATTTATCGTGTCCTAGAATTATTTCTCTGCTAAGTTGGTTCCCACACTTAAAGGGACAGTGCTGTTGCAGGGCAGCACCCCTTCATGTCATGACAAAAGGAAAGACAAAATAAACCCTCTCTTCCCCACACAACAGGTTCCAAGTTCTCGGGTCACCACAAAAAAAGACCACATATGGATTTGGAAGAAAGAGAAGAATTAACACCCCCAGTGATATCACAAAGACCAAATTAGGGAACTATCTAGAAGGTATTTTTACTATTTCAGGAATAGATCTTTCAATACAGGAATTGTCATTATTTGAGAAGGACTTAAAATTTGCCCCTACAACAAGTCTAAAACCTTTTGATTCATATTTGGACAACCAAAAGTTTTTGAAGAAACTTACTGTAAAAGTTTTTTTGAAAAACGGTTTAATGATGGGCCAGATAAGCAAATAGACAAGGAATTTGTTGAAAAGACAGATGAATTAAATCCAGACCATTATATAATCCCCATTGTTCATTCAAACTTAAAAAATAGATGTAGTTTTTACACATATTTTGAAAGAGGGAAATATCTTGAGGTGTTCAATGATCTTCAAACTGATCTTGATAAAACTCAGAGTAGGAATTTTAAGTCTAACTTAATAAAAAGGAGAAAGAAGCTTTAAAACATCTAAAAAAAATAATTCCGAATTAGTGATTAAAGAAGTGGATAAAGGGGGTTACAGGGGGTGACTGTCATCATGAGCAAACAATATTATATGCAAGAGGCATACCACATTTTGGGGGATAAAAACGCCTATCAAATTCTAAACCAAGATCCCACTAAATATTCTTTACAGGAACTTAAATCTCTTATAGGAGGGCATGGATAAATATATCACAAAAAATGAATTCCATTTTATTTGTAATCCTTTTTGCAAAACAGTTATTTTTTATCTTCGCCCCAAAAATTATAAACGTTTTTATTTTCTCCTCCCAGGCCTCCTTATTATAAGTGGTATTGATTAGTTTCTGAATCTTTCAGAGTACATAGACTCGTTTTTAAGACAATATGTTCCTCCTTCTCCTTCTTATATTAAAGGGACACTCCAGGCACCCAGACCACTTCTGCCAATTGGAGTGGTCTGGGTGCCAACTCCCACTACTCCTAACCCTGCAACTGTAATTATTGCAGTTTTTATAAACTGCAATAATTACCTTGCAGGGTTAACTCCACCTCTAGTGGCTGTCTAGTAGACAGCCACTAGAGGTCACTTCCTCCTTCATAGCACAGGAAATCTGTGCTAGAGCATCGCTGGACGTCCTCACGCTGTGTGAGAACCTCCAGCGTCGCTCATTTCCCCATAGGAAAGCATTGAAATAATTTTTCAATGCTTTTCTATAGGGAGCGCTAATGCGCATTAGGTCTCCTCGGCCAGTGGGCGGGATCAGTCTCGCCCACCGGCCGACGCAATTCAGAGGAGGAGCGGCGCGGAGGAGGAGACAGCGGCGAGGGACATCGCCGCTGCCTCAGGTAAGTGACTGAAGGGGTTTTCACCCCTTCAGTAACCGGGGATTTGGGTCTGGGAGGGAGAGGGACCCTCCAGTGCCAGGAAAACTGATTGTTTTCCTGGCACTGGAGATTCCCTTTAAGGATACTAAACATTTCCTACATACTTTACAGAATTTCACATGGAAACCTTCTTATCTGTTAGCAACTGTAGAGGTCACCTCTCTTTACTCCAATATACCTCATACTAATGGATTTGAGGTTATTAGGGATGTGTTAACCCAGAACAATAAGTTATGTCTAGATCAGATTGACATTTTGGTTTCATGCATTGAGTTTGTTCTAACCATGTTTTTTTGGTTCGACTCATTGGTTCGCCCCAAGTTTTGCCAATCTATATGTCTCTCATTGGGAATCTTTGCACATTGGTATTTTATTACTTTAAAAGAAATGTTCCCCAATTACTGCATATATACACTACATGTTAATTTACCGTGCTACAATATTCTTTTGTTTCTGTAATTATAGACATCTCATCATTCTATACATTTATGTATATGTTCCTCTTTGTATATAGGAACTTTGATTTTATATATTTTGTTTGCCATGGACTTTATTCAGTGCTACACTTGCTTTGTGTGTATGCACTGTTATACCCATAGACATAGAATACATAGACGAATACATTGCGTGCTGAGCGGCGAGAAATGCGGGCGCCATCTTGGACCGGTCGCTGATCTACTGAAGCTATTGAAGAACCCTTGGAAAGTCCATCTCACAAAAGGTAAGTGAAGGACTTGGGGCACTTACAGTCCTTAATTCCCCTACCTCTACAGTGTTAATACCCCTACCCCTACAGTTTTAATACCCCTACAGTGTTAATACCCCTACCCCAGCACACAGAGTCCTTAATTCCCCTTCCCCTACACACACAGTGTTAATACACATATTGTGCTGGGGTAGGGGTATTAACACTGTGTGTGCTGGGGTAGGGGAATTAAGAACTATGTGTGCTGGGGTAAACTGGGGTAGGGGTATTAGCAATGTAGGGGTAGGGGTATTAAGGACTATAAGTGCCCCAAGTCCTTCACTTACCTTTTGTGGGATGGACTTTCCAAGTGTTCTTCATGTCAGGGTACCTGTGGTTTCTACCTCCGAAAGAGGTAGAGACTTAGCTGTTCCTCCATCCAGACGGCCTGATGGCTCCCTTCCCCACGGTCTATCCGGTCATGCAAGGCCGGCCGCGAGGGAGTGACTGCCTTTTACAGCATCTAGGCAGGAAGTTGTCATCAGGACACTCCTCCGGAACGACCTGTCACTCAATTGCTGCAGGACCAATCAGGACGCCTCGGAGGCGTGGTTACTGCTCTGAACAGGGTATTTAACAGAGCTTCTTTCATTAGCTCATTGCCCTGTCGTGGTTCTAGCTTGTTCTAGTCACTCAGTGCTTGTGTATTCTATTATCCCTTTTGGTTTTGACCCGGCTTGTTTACCTTACTCTGCTTATCTCTGTTACCCTTGATTCGGCTTGTCTCTCGCTTACCTGTCTTCTGTTACCCTCGACCTCGGCTTGTCTTTGACCATTCTATACTGTACTACTTACGTTAGTCCGGCCATTCTAAGGTCCGGTATACGTATCTGGCTACTGTTTGTACTCTGCGTGTTGGATCCCTGTCCCGATCCTGACACTTCAATAGCTTCAGTAGAGTGGCGACCGGTCCAAGATGGCGCCCACATTTCTCGCCGCTCAGCATGCAATGCAGCGTCTAGGTATTCTATGTCTATGGTTATACCGACAGCCATTATATATCCATCGATGAACTGAAACAGGAAGTTCTGGTTAGCATTCCATGGAGGAACGCATATAGCCATATTGATGCCGGATTCCAACATTGCGGTCCACAGTGGAATGCACGCGGCGGATTGAGAATACCTGCAAATCTACAGCGCACTGCTATTTAAACCGGGACAAGCACGAAGAAGCTTATATCCCCGAGGACGTCTATTGAGACGAAACGCATTGGATAAGCTGCTTTTTTCTGACTTTTTGTTTATTTATTTTATGTATATGTATTTTGTCTGTATGGCCATATAGTGATCAGCACTTTATCTCCAAGGATCAGAGGACTGCCCATTGATCCACTTTGCAAATGGAGATAAGCCTGCTATTTCTTTGTGTGTAAGTTCAACCTTGAATAAAATTTGTGTTTTTTATTATAAATTTTGTTCCTCTTTTTATTCTTTGAGGAGCAGTTCTGGAAGATACCAGCCATCTTGATACACCCCTGAGGGGAGACAAGTTCATTTTATCCATTATTTTGTAAGTTCTCTACCTCCTGGAGCCTCTAATGATAACATTATGTATTTCACTATATTCAGTCTCTTTATTTTAGATTCCACATTTTATTTATATCTACCCTGATTTTCAAGTTGTATTTTCTCCCTTTACATCCTCTAAGTGTATGTTATAGCCCCCCTCTTTTTTTTTTTTTATATATATATATATATATGCCTTTTGGGGTATATATATTTTTGTGTTGGTTTATTAGCTGCAATCTGTGCTACACAGTTCTCTAGCTGCCCTGTACTAATCTCAGGAGCCGGTATCTAACATCAACCCAGCTCCAGCATCAGTACAGAAGTGCATGGAGCTGTGAAAACAGTGCACAGACTGATCAGGGCCGGTGCAAGGATTTTTGGGTACATAGGCGAAGATGTATTTTTCCGCCCCCCCCCCCATTCAAAAATAACATCTTCACCTATGTGCCTCTTAACCAGCCCCTCTCCCCGTCCATTATTGGTCCCTTCCCTACCCTGTCCCTTAGTGTTCTTCTGACAGTCACACACACTCAATGACAAACACAGAGACTCACTGATCTGACACACACACACACACTGATTGACACTCATTGACAGACACACTGATAGTCACACACAGACTCAATGACAAAGATACTCTCACTGATTTGACAGACACTCACAAACACACACTGAGAGACACACACATACACTGACACACTCACATGCAACACTCATACAATCACTCACAGACACACATACACTCACTCACGCACACACTCACAGTCACTCACAGACACACATACACTCACTCACGCACACACTCACAGACACACATACACTCACTCACGCACACACTCAGTCACTCACAGACACACATACACTCACGCACACACTCACAGACGCACACACATACACTCACGCACACACATACACTCACGCACACACATACACTCACGCACACACTCACTCACGCACACACATACACACACATACACACACTCACACACAGTCACTCACAGACACACAGTCACTCACAGTAACACATACACTCACTCACGCACACACACAGAGACACATACTCACAGACACTCACTCACACACACTGACACACACTCACACTCACTCACACAGAGACACATACACACTCACAGACACACAGACACTCACTCACACACACTCACACACAGACACTCACACACACAGACACACACACACTCACTCACAGACACACACTCACAGACACACAGACACTCTCACACAGAGACACATACTCACTCACAGACACTCACACAGACACTCACACAGACACACACACACTCACTCACAGACACTCTCACACACACACACACTCTAACACAGACACTCTAACACAGACACTCACACACACAGACACATCACATACATTCACAAATTATTTTAATAAATAATATCCACCCAGCCTCCCTACCTGGAGAGCTGGTGTGGATCATTCCCTGGGGTCCAGTGGGGCTGCTGGGCGGCGGGCGGCAGTGCTGCGATCAGGCACTGCGAGGGTGCTCTAACCTCTCTGCTCTGCTCCCTCGCGGGCTGTCTG
Source organism: Pelobates fuscus (assembly GCF_036172605.1). Classification (NCBI taxonomy): domain Eukaryota; kingdom Metazoa; phylum Chordata; class Amphibia; order Anura; family Pelobatidae; genus Pelobates; species Pelobates fuscus. Next base: position 325,904,001 of record NC_086317.1, on the reverse strand, counting down.
CTGATGCCGCGGGAGCCGGAATATGACGTCATATTCCGGCTCCCGGGGCATCACTAGACAGCGCGCGAGGGAGCAGAGCAGAGAGGTTAGAGCTCCCTCGCAGCGCCTGATCGCAGCACTGCCGCACTGGGGGCGGAGATGGTGGCCGGCAGGAGGGAGAGCTTCCCTCCTGCCGGTCACTGAAATCTTGCGCCCCCGGAGCCGGTGCGCCCTAAGGCGGCCGCCTGTGCCGCCTTATGGACGCGCCGGCCCTGAGACTGATCTCAGCAGCAAAATACTGGATACCAGGAATTAAGATCTATATTAAATTCAACTGTGTGTGTGAGTCTGAGTCTGGGATGTGAATTTCAGTCGGAGTGTGGGATGTGTTTTATATGAATGTGAGTATAAGTGTGTTTACACATATGAATGTGAGTATGCATGACTATGCATATTTGTATATACAAATTTGAGTACGTGTATATGAACTTGTGTGTATGTTTGTGTGTATGAATGTGAGCATCTATATGAATTTGAGTGTGTGTATGTTTGTGTGTATAAATGTAAGTACTTGTGTTTGTAATGTAGGGTGGTAGGTCATTGCAGAGAGACCACAACAAAAATATTCAGTCCAGGGGGTGCCAATATTTCTGCCCTCTATGCCAGGTAACCTAGGCATGCCTCTGGTCCTGATACCCTCCTTCCTCAGCGACACCATAATCCTTTCTAACTAGTTTTGTATTCATGCACATATATTTTTTTTTTCAATTTGACAATTGTTATTGGTTTTTCATGGAAATCAACAATCATTCAACTCTGTTCAAGTAAGTGGCAGAAGTGATACAACAAGACAAATATAAAGTAGAACAGTCCTAATATCTACTATTGTCCTGAATCAGTGCTAGTCTGAAATGAACAGCCATCAGATTAACTGGGGGGGGGCAATACTTATATTACAAAAACCTATAAACAAAATAAACTGTGGGTAAAAGGTATTTCGAGTAGGATGTTGAAGTAAACAAGTTACTTAATTTCCACAAACTTTCCTGCTTGTAAGCACTATCTAGTATTTTGTGTTTCTATGCAGAGCGTTTAATGGAATAGCTTCAATGCGAGGTAATTCATTTTGTCAATGGTCTCAATCTAGCCAGGTAAATCATAGGAGAGGAAAACATAATTGGATGTGGTCCATTCAATAAGCCTCACCATCTCCATCTATTGCAATCATTATCCCTCACATTTGTTTAATACATTCTTACCCAAATAAGAATGTGTCCCACAAGTTCTTCACTTTGTTCATCAAAGTGTTCAAGCACAAATGGGTATACGCCATGAGTAAAAACTTCCAGTATATGGACAGTTGTTGATATAGCTTTCTGCAGGTTTAGAGCTATTTCAATTACAATTTTAGATAAACCCTTATCTAAGTAACAGAGGGAGGGAGGAGGGAGCATCCACAGGATGGGAGGGAACTGCGTCCTAGTTTTCCCTTGCAAGCGCTCTATCTCCAAGGGGAAGATTTGTAAGCTTGTTGCCAACATGCTGTGCGCATGTAAAATGTGCACAGAATTGACATTAGGGGCTTTTAGTTGTTTTCCAAAGTCTGTCTGTTAGAGCAGGGCCACAATTAGTACTTGATACATCAGTTTTAAGTTTAATCTAGACATCTTGCGCGTCAACATAAATAATGTGAACATTTCAGGTTGGGGCACTGGTTTTATCTGTAACAATATGGACAAGGTCTGAGAAATTATGTTCCAGTAGGTCTGTGTTACTGGGCAAGCCCACCATATATGGCTCTTGGGCACCTCCAATATGTATTAGGGCTGTTTGGGTATATATTGGCTAATTTGGAAGGTGCCAGTTACCATCTATGGAGTATCTTCCTTTGTAGTTCTAGATGTGAGATACACGCGATGAGACGTTGGTGGCTTTTATATTATAGATCCTATCTACTGTGAGCTCCTTATTTAGATCCCTCTGCCATGTCTCCATATATCCTGGATCTTGTTTGGACGCATTTGTTTATTTGTTTGGACAAAGCTGTAGGCATATTTTTTAGAAGGTTGTAAAAAGTTGCTGTAGTGTATCATGGCAGTGCTTTTCTTTATTCAAATCTAGTAAGGGCTTTATTTTGTAGGTATGAGAATATCATGTTTTAACCTAGATGGTGATGTGTCTGTAGGTCAGAAAAGTGGCGAATGTTGCCTTTTTTGGAATAGTTAGTACAAGTAATACTTTGCCACTCATGGTGTTTGGTTGTTGCCATTGGAAATGGAGAGAGAGACTGCATAGGGAGGGTCTCATCACGTCCCAAATTGTAAGCATCAGCTGGTAGGTCGGTCGCACGTGTCTAGGTAACCAGAGGAAATAACCCACCCTCTTGGATATTGTCCAGTGGGATTAGATATACAGGCCCACTGAGGGGGAGTCTCTTGTGATTGTGAGGAGACAATGTGGCTCATAAATGCTTCTATGTAATAGGCCATAAGATTCAGAGCCACAAGCCTCCCCCACTACAGATCTCTGCAGAAACTGTATGGGCACCATTACTCTTGTTTTTCCAAATAAATCTGATAAACATGTATTGAAGATTATGTAAATATTCTTTTGGAATTGGTATTGGTAAGGTACGAAAGAGATACGGGAGTTTTGGTAATAAGGCCATTTTTATGGCTGCAATGTACCATATAATGACTTGTATTTGCTTTCCCATGAGCGTAGAATATCTGTAATTTCTTTAATTATTTTAAGATAGTTTTTTTTAAAACAGGCCTCTAAAGTTTTTTGTAAGGTTAATTCATAGGAACATTAAGTAGTTGTACTTCCAGTCAAAAGGGAATGGTTCTTTTAGATTTGATAGAAGTCAAACTTCGATATCATAGCATAAGGCTTGGGCTTTGGAGAAGTGCAATATATTCCTGTATTTTCTTGTAAGTTGAGTAGGGAAACAGGTTGTTATGTCAGTGTGAGAAGAATATCGTCTGCAAATAGGTTTAGTTTATATTCCCAATCCCCCACTTCAACTGTAACACAGCGTGTAACACAGCGACTGCTCTTATAGATTCTGACAGTGGGTTCCACGCCAGTACATGTAGTAATATGGATAGTGGGCATCCCCATGGGTATAACTAGGAATCATAGGGCCCCGTTGCAAGAATCCTAGAAGGGCCCCCTTTAAGCCGTCACTAATACAAATTCACTGACATACACTCACTGACAGACACACAGTCATTGGCACACAACTGTTTAACCAACAAACGTTTTTAGTGACAGAAACACACACACTCACTGACGGACATACTGTCACGGCTCCCTGTTCTTCTGCCGGCGTGGCCGCACATAAACTAAGCGGCCACGCCGACAGAGATATTGTATACTTACCTTGGTCATGGCAAATCACTGCCTGACCTCCTTCCGTTCCGGTCCCCAGCGAGTACGAGGTTTCTAGAGACGCCAGCCGCTGCGGTTCCGGTTTTAATAGGAAACTCACCTTCGCCCACATCAAAGATAGTGCCAACATGCGTGCAATGTCACGTCATAGACACGCACGCACGTTTTGGGGTCGGAGGCCAGAGACAACCAATTACAGCCTCAAGAGGGTTATTTAAACCCAAATTACCTTTTGGTCAGTGCCCTGTCGTGGTTTCCACTAGCTGGTTATCCGAGAGTGTGTTCCTGATCATTTTTTCTCTGGTTTGGACTATTCTCCGGTACGTTAAGTTCAGCCATTCTAAGGTCCCGTTAAACGTTATCCTTAGTCCTAGGTTTGATACTATTCTGCGTGCTGGATCAATTATAATCCTGACACTTACACTGACCTACACTCATACACTGACATACAAACATTCACTGACAGACACACAAACTCACTGATACTCTGACAGACACACACTCTCAGTGATTTGATGCACACTGACAGACACACTCTCATTGATTTGACACACACGCTCGCTGACAAGACACACGCTCTCACTGACAGTCACACACACTGACAGACACTCACCCTGACACACACATATTCTCACACACACACACTCAAACATTTTAGACAAGTGCAGCCAGCACTTAGCACACACAAGTAACAGCAGTATATAATGCCTACCTCTTTGATCTTGTCCCTCTTCTGTGTGACATCAATACCCTGGGGGTCCTTCCCCACCACTCCCTCGGGGGCAGTGAAATCCCTGGGGGCAGGTTCACCCAGCCACTGTCCTTAGGTGCTTCTCCCAGCTGCTGCTGTTCTCCTGTCCTTCCTCCTGTACCACCAGACTTGCCTGAGGGTGTCACGATTACCAGGAGAACCCAAACACGCAGACAGATCACAGACACACAGATATTGCAATACTGGTCCTTAGAATGGCCGGGCTATGCAGGGTGTGTCTGATTGGCTAATTTCCAATTAGTGTTAATTACAAAAGTAGGAGGTGTCTTTTCCCTCTCTTGTGATCAGTGAGGCCATCACTGTGTGTCGGGTCACATGACCGGGTCTGGCACACACATAAAGAAGCTGCCTTGGAGCGTGCAGCGTCAGAAACACTGTCAGGTTGGGGAGTGGCAGCAGGGACAGCTGGAAGCTGTGGACAGGAACCGGAAGACGCTGCTCGCGGTGATGAGGTAAGCAAGGACGCCTCGAGCGGGGCAGGGGAACTGACAGATGGGCTGCTGAAACAACACCCCACTTATCAGCATGTGATCTGGCAGGAAAAAGCCACTTGGTGATGAACCAGCTCACGGAGCAGGAACGTCTCTGTGAGCCAGAACCTGGAGAGATTTCTGCTTGCGGCGCTCAAGACCCCGCCCCGACTGAGGACTCCTCTCCAACTTTCCCGGGCACAAGGTGTTGGAGAGCTACTTTGAGGGCTCACAGTTTGGCCGGGAGAGGTAAATTCCTCACTTTTCAGCAGGGGTCGACATGGTTGCCAGGGCCTTTTTATGTGAAGGGCCCGGTTGCAGCTGCGACGTATGCAACCACTGTGGTTGCACTACTGGGCACCCTGACTGATTTAATTACTAATGTGAAAGGGTTTAGAAAAAAGGATCTGGGCAGTAAAGTTATTATATAGCAGTTTTATAACTGAAAGGAATCTTGAGGGAAAACCAAATTTGCAGAGAAACCCTCCCAAAAATTTCCTAGTTAGGCGATCAAATGACTTGAGTCTAGTGATAGCAGTAGCCCTCCTTTCTGGGTAAGTTGTAGACTAATATTTTAAATCCAGCACCTTCATGGTATCTGGCCCTTGCCTTCCCTTTACGAATCCCACCTGGTCACTATGTATAATTTCTGGGAATATAGGGCCCTATCAATTGGCATATATTTTAGCAAATATGTTGGCATCATTGTTTAGAAGAGAGATTGGGCGCTAATTCTGGCAATGGGTGGGAGGCCTGCCAGGTTTGGGCAAGGTTACCACATGGGCAGATAGAATTTTCAGTGGGAGGCCCTGGGACTTCACTGTAGAGTTGAATAGGTTAACCAGGTGTGGGGCTAAGTATATACAGAATTTTTATAATATTCATTAGAAAAACCATCTGGACCATGAGATTTATGGGGTCAGGGTAATGATTTCATAACTTTGATAACCTCCTTCTCCAACATGGGGCATCCAAAACATCTTTATATTCAGCCATCAAATATAGAAGTACAACGGAGTCTAAATATATGTTAATGCCTTCTCTACTTGTTTATGCTGTGCTAGAGTCTATTTTTCAATAAACTGAGAGTAATAATTAGCAAATTATGGATAATATTTGTTGTAAAAGGATACCCCTCATGAACGACTTGCTGGCCAGTCACAGAGTTTATTTGAGGCAAAATAATTGGTGAGGTGTGTTTTTATATCCTCTACAAAATTTTCAATGAGTAGCAAGGACTCTCCGAGTCTCCATGTCTGCAATCATATTTGTCTTTAAGGGTTTAACCCCTTAAGGACACATGACATGTGTGACATGTCATCTTTCCCTTTTATTCCAGAAGTTTGGTCCTTAAGGGGTTAATGAGGTTGGTGCGTGGTCAGACCACGACATTAGGCAAATGGTGCAATCAATCATCTGATCAAGGTGGGAACCAGGCAGGAGAAACCCATCTATTCTGAAGTTGGATTATGAACTTGTGAAAAGATTGTATACTCCCTGTCACTGGGATGAAGAGTCTGATTTCTAATTTCGTATGAAAGTTATAATTAAAGTCCCCAAAAATTATCAAAATTCCTTGCTGCTTTGAGGTCTGCTTAGTGAGAACCTTGTGCAAGAAATTCCTCTGTTCAGAATTGGGGGCGTACAGATTTACTATAGTGCATGTAGCATTGTTAACAAAGCAGACTAAGATAATGTATCTACCCTTCAGTAGATTGGTTATGAAGTGGAAATGCTACATGTCTGTTTATTAATATTGATAAGCCGCAATTTGTTTGGGGTGGTGGCGTGGAACTGGTGAGGAAAGTCTGCTGGGCGTAAGGAGGGGTGATCACCTTTTTAAAAGTGTTTCCTGCAAGCATATAATATCTGCTGAGGTCTTCCTTAAGTCCCTGACTAGTGAATTTCATTTTACAGGTGTATTTAGTCCTCTGACATTGTGTGAATATATCTTCATGTAAGGGTGATAATTGGAAAGACTCCTACTGGGCACCTCATGGGATACTCTGGGATCATATACCTCAAAGCGGTGAACTGTTGATGTTTATAGTTTGCAGAGTTCAATGCCTCCTGTTTGTCTTAGGTGTTACCAGTGTGTACAGAAAAGTTGCGAATCTTTCGTGGAGAATATAGCTGTGAGTGCCTCATCACCAACATTGGCCACCCACATTGGCCTGAACAAAAATAAAAAACAAACGGAACAGAAAACAACAATATACAAGAACTAAAATGAGTTTCAGAGACCAGTTTCAGATAGATATTATTTAAGAGGGGTATTCAGTCCCCTGACATTGTGTTACTATATCTTTATGTATGGGTGGTAAATGGATAGACTCTTCTTGGACACCTCATGTAAGACTCTGGGATGATATACCTCAAGGCGGTGAACTGGTGATGTTTAAAGTTTACAGAGTCTAATGCCTCCCGTGTTTCTTGGGTATTACCAGTGTTAACTGAAAAGTTGACAGGTTCTTAGTGGAGAATGTAACTGTGAGGACCCCATCAACCACATTGGCCACTCACATGACCTAAACAAAAAAAACACAAATGGAACAGAAAACAACAATATACAAGAATTGAAATTAGCTCTTAGAGCCCAGTTTCAGACAGGTATGTACCTTTTTTTAGGTGCAAATGGGGTGTGGGTAGTGATGTCCCGAACTGTTCGCTGGCGAATAGTTCCTGGCGAACATCGCTTGTAAGCGTTCCCCGCGGATGGCGAACACATGCGCTGTTCGGTCCGCCCCCTATTCGTCATCATTGAGTAAACTTTGACCCTGTACCTCACAGTCAGCAGACACATTCCAGCCAATCAGCAGCAGACCCTCCCTCCCAGACCCTCCCACTTCCTGGACAGCATCCATTTTACATTCATTGTGAAGCTGCATTCTTAGTGAGAGTAGGGACAGTGTAGCTGCTGCTGATTTGATAGGGAAATTGATAGCTAGGCTAGTGTATTCAGTGTCCACTACAGTCCTGAAGGACTCATCTGATCTCTGCTGTAAGGACAGCACCCCAAAAAGCCCTTTTTAGGGCTAGAACATCAGTCTGCTTTTTTTTTTGTGTAATCTAATTGCAGTTGCCTGCCTGCCAGCCTGTGTGTCAGGCTCACAGCATATGCTGTGCCCACTTGCCCAGTACCACCACTCACTCACTGGTGTCACAATAGCTTGCATTTAAAAAAAACACAAAAACTTTTTGGACTGTAATATAATAGCAGTCAGTTTCCTTCACTAGTTTGCGTTTCAGGGCCTGCCCAGTGCCACCACTCACTCATATCTGGTGTCCCAATAGCTTGCATTTAAAAAACACTAAACATTTTGGACTGTAATATAATAGCAGTCAGTTTCCTTCACGAGTGTGCGTTTCAGGGCCTGCCAGGGCACAGTGTCACACCAGTGCAACTCATATCTGGTGTAACAGTAGTGTACATTTAAAAAAAAAACTATTTTTTTGACTGTAATAGATTGAATAGCAGTTTGTTGTCTGCCAACGTGTGTGTCAGGCTCACAGCGTATACTGTGCCCACTTGCCCAGTGCCACCACTCATATCTGGTGTTACAATAGCTTGCATTTAACAAAAAAAAACCTTTTTGGACTGTAATATAATAGCAGTTTCCTTCACGAGTGTGCGTTTCAGGGCCTGCCAGGGCACAGTGTCACACCAGTGCCACTCATATCTGTTGTCACAGTAGCTTGCACGCATAGTACCACTAATCGAAAAAAAAATGACAGGCAGAGGCAGGCCACCCCGCAGGGGCCGTTGTGGTCGTGGTGCTGTGATTCCCTTTGGCCCTAGAATAATGCCCAGTGTTCAGAGACCATGTACCCTGAACTTGAAAAGTTCTGAGGACATAGTTGACTGGCTAACACAGGACACCCAATCTTCTACAGCTTCCGCTCGGAACCTCGACGCACCATCCTCCTCCAGCTTAGCTTCGGGCACCTCTTAAGTTACCACTCGCCCGCCTGCCGCCACCACCAACACTAGCACCACAGCCGCTTCACTTGGTATGTCAGAGGAGTTATTTACACATAAGTTGGAAGAAATGAGTGATGCGCAACCATTATTGCCAGAGGATGTAGATAACAGGGATATGTCTCAGTCAGGCAGCATTACACACGTACGGTGTGATGATGATGATGATGTTGTACCCGCTGCTGCTTCCTTTGCTGAGTTGTCAGATACAAGTGAAGCATTTGATGATGACGATGCGTCCGTGGATGTCACGTGGGTGCCCGTTAGAAGAGAAGAAGAACAGGGGGAAAGTTCAGATGGAGAGAGAGAGAGGAGGAGGAGGAGACGAGTTGGAAGCAGGGGGAGGTCGTCGCAAGGAGCTAGTGGCACAGTCAGACAGTATGCATTGGCACCCGGGGTCAGCCAGACAGCACGCCAATCAACGCATGCTGTTGCCACCACCAGAATGCCGTCATTGCAGAGCTCAGCAGTGTGGCATTTTTTTTGTGTGTCTGCCTCTGACAACAGCGATGCCATTTGCAACCTGTACCAAAAGAAACCTGTACCAAAAGAGTTGTGGGAAGTCCAACACCCACCTAGGTACAACTGCTTTGCGAAGGCACATGATCGCACATCACAAACGCCTATGGGATCAACACATGAGTACAAGCAGCACACAAACGCAAAGCCACCATCCTCCTCCTGGTCCAGCATCTAAAGCCACGTTAATCACTGCTGTCCTCCTTGCCCCCTCTCAACCATCCGCCCCTCCGTCTCTCGCCTTGAGCAGTTCCTGCTCATCTGCCCACAGTCAGGTGTCTGTCAAGGACATGTTTGAGCGTAGGAAGCCAATGTCACAAAGTCACCCCCTTGCCCGGCGTCTGACAGCTGGCTTGACTGAACTCTTAGCCCGCCAGCTTTTACCATACAAGCTGGTGGAGTCTGAGGCGTTCAAAAAATTTGTAGCTATTGGGACACCGCAGTGGAAGGTACCCGGACAAAATTTCTTTGCACAAAAGGCAATCCCCAACCTGTACTTGATTGTGCAAAAGGAAGTAATGGCATGTCTGGCACACATTGTTGGGGCAAGGGTCCATCTGACCACTGATACCTGGTCTGCAAAGCATGGTCAGGGCAGGTATATCACCTACACTGCGCATTGGGTAAACCTGCTGACGGCTGCCAAGCATGGAATGCGTGGCTCTGCAGAGGAGTTGGTGACACCGCCACGACTTGCAGGCAGGCCTGCTGCCACCTCCTCTACTCCTCCTACTCTATCCTCTTCCATAACCTCCTCGGCTGAGTCCTCTTCTGCTGCTGCGTCTTGCTCCACATCAACGGCACCCCCCCAGCTCCCCAGGTACTGTTCCACATCACGGATACGGTAGTGTCACGCCGTCTTGGGGTTGACTGGCCTGAAAGCAGAGAGTCACACCGGACCAGCACTCCTGTCCGCCCTGAACGCACAGGTGGATCAGTGGCTGACTCCGCACCAACTGGAGATCTGCAAAGTGGTTTGTGACAACAGAAGAAATTTGTTGGCGGCATTGCATTTGGGCAAGTTGACACATGTGCCGTGCATGGCACATGTGTGTAATCTGATCGTACAATGCTTTGTGCATAAGTACCCAGGCTTACAGGACGTCCGTAAGCAGGCCAGGAAGGTGTGTGGCTATTTCAGGCGTTCCTACACGGCCATGGCGCACTTTTCCGATATCCAGCGGCGAAACAACATGCCAGTGAGGCGCTTGATTTGCGACAGCCCGACACGTTGGAATTCAACACTCCTAATGTTCGACCGCCTGCTCCAACAAGAAAAAGCCGTTAACGAGTATTTGTATGACCGGGGTGCTAGGACAGCCTCTGCGGAGCTGGGAATTTTTTTGCCACGTTACCGGACGCTCATGCGTCCTTTTGAGGAGGTGACAAACCTAGTCAGTCGCACCAAAGGCACCATCAGCGACATCATACCATTTGTTTTCTTCCTGGAGCGTGCCCTGCGAAGAGTGCTGGATCAGGTCATAGATGAGCATGAAGAGGAAGAGTTGTGGTCACCATCACCACCAGAAACAGCCTTATCAGCATCGCTTGCTGGGCCTGCGGCAACGCTGGAAGAGGATTGTGAGGAAGAGGAGTCAGAGGAGGAATGTGGCTTTGAGGAGAAGGAGGAAGACCAACCACAACAGGCATCCCAGGGTGCTCGTTGTCACCTATCTGGTACCCGTGGTGTAGTACGTGGCTGGGGGGAAGAACATACCTTCAGAGAGATCACTGAGGACGAGGAACAGGACATGAGTAGCTCGGCATCCAACCTTGTGCAAATGGGGTCTATCATGCTGTCATGCCTGTTGAGGGACCCTCGTATAAAAGGCTGAAGGAGAATGACCTGTACTGGGTGTCCACGCTACTAGACCCCCGGTATAAGCAGAAAGTGCCTGAAATGATACCGAATTACGGCAAGTCGGAAAGGATGCAGCAGTTCCAAAATCAATTAAAAAGTATGCTTTACGCAGCGTATAAGGGTGATGTCACAGCACAACGGGAATCTAACAGGGGAAGAGGTGAAAGTAGTCCTCCTCCTCCCACGACCACGCCGGCAAGGACAGGACGCTTTAAGGACGTGTCGTTGATTGAGGACATGCGGTGCTTTTTAAGTCCTACGCATCGCCACAGCCATTCGGGGTCCACCCTCAGAGAACGACTCGACCGACAGGTAGCAGACTACCTCGCCTTAACTGCAGATATCGACACTCTGAGGAGCGATGAACCCCTTGACTACTGGGTGTGCAGGCTTGACCTGTGGCCTGAGCTATCCCAATTTGCGATAGAACTTCTGGCCTTCCCCTGCTTCAAGTGTCCTGTCAGAAAGGACCTTCAGTGCAGCAGGAGGTATTGTCACTGAGAAGAGAAGTCGCCTAGGTCAAAAAAGTCTAGATTACCTCACCTTTATTAAGATGAATGAGTGATGGATCCCGAAGGGACTGACAGTAGGCGATACATTCGACTAAAAAAGGCCTGATGAGGGGGATTACTTAACACACCACTCCTATCTGGTGGCACATTAGATTGCACGCGCAGTGCCCCAAATTTGAAGTAGGAGGACCGACCAAGCATCTTTTTCCATCTTCCGCTTCCTAAAATCGATGCCTTATATACACGTCCTCTGATAGGGGACGTAACAAGGATTAAACTGATAAGAATAGTACTACTTAACACACTACTCCTATCTGGTGGCACATTAGATTGCACGCGCAGTGCCCCAAATTTGAAGTAGGAGGACCGACCAAGCATCTTTTTCCATCTCCCACTTCCTGGGTGGAGGAAGAGAGACCTTCAATGACATCAGTGAGGACAAAGAACGGGACATGGCTAGCTTGGTATCCAACCTTGTGCAAATGGGGAGTTTGCGGTTGTGCAAATGGACTGTTTGCGGTTGTTTGCGGTGCGTTAAACGGGGAGTTTGGTCTGTCACTGTGAAGCGGGCGTAACCCTTACACTACCTGATCGATACAACATCATACCTGATGTTTTAAAGCACGTTATTCCAAACAATTTAGGAATGTTAGGTGATTTATGCCCTTTATGGATTAAAACCAGACTCTGCATCAACTATGTAATTTTCCATGGGAGTTTTGCCATGGATCCCCCTCCGGCATGCCACAGTCCAGGTGTTAGTCCCCTTGAAAAAACTTTTCCATCACTATTGTGGCCAGAAAGAGTCCCTGTGGGTTTTAAAATTCGCCTGCCCATTGAAGTCTATGGCGAAAATTTTATGTTCGCGACATCACTAGGTGTGGGATAATTGTAAGAAGCTATAGGTTGTTATGTTGGTTGGAGTCATCAGCCCCTAATTGCCCAGGGAACTCTTCTATGATGTTTTTTGACTACCAGGCCACAGGGCAGCTGTGTAGCTTGGTGAGCAAGTCTAAAGTTAGTTTTATTGAGCTCTGTTATGTATCATAATAAAACAAGATAAAAAAAAAATTAAATAGAAACTTGAACTCTTTAGCGTTTGAGTGTAGCTGCCTGGCACTCAGCTGACCTGTCTGTTTGTCCAAAAGTACGAAACCACCAATATAATAAATGTGTATCTCTTTCCAAAGGTATTCTTTAATTGTCAAAGCAATTATGAGTTACTCTGTGCATCAATTACATTGACTTGTACAATATCATCTGAAATTCAGTTTACATAACTATTATAAATTATGTAACACAATTTAGGTAATTAGATTTTGTTAAATAGATGTACTGTTACAATACTAGCTTAGTCTCATGAACCGTGATATGACATCGTCCTTTATGTTCGTACTTTCTTCTTATATTCTGGCTGGTGCCTCTGCTAAATTGGCGGGGAGCTTGACAGGGACCCCTGGTCGAGTCAGCAATGCCCCATTTGCAAAGCAGTCATAAGCCCTCATTTTGCTGGATCAAGAGCTTGACTGGGTAACACCAGCAATATTGTATATTGTGCTTGAGAAGCGTTGCTGTGAGGCCTTGAAAAACCTCTCTCTTGCTGAGAGTGTGAGCTGACAGATAAGAGTAGATTTCAGTATCTTTATATTCTGCTGGTAGGTTTCTAGCCGATCTACTGGTTTACAATAGTCCTTTAATATGGAAGTAATCAAGTCTTAACAAATTGTCTCTAGGAGACGACGCAGGTAGGAAGATTTTCACCCTGTTGGCTCTGTCCATTAACAACACATCTCCTGGTAGGTCAGGGGCCAGTGCACTGAGGAAGCCAGTGAGGTGGGCCTGTAGATACTTTTGGTGCACCGTTTTTGGAACCTCCTAAATGTGTAAGTTGTTTCTACACGACATGTCATATAGTTCTGCCAGCTTTGTCTAAAATGCCTCCTTCTGTTGCTCCATATGCTGGAAGTGGTCTGAAAGACTGTTGTATGCATCTGCAAACTTGTCAAGCTTGCTCACGAGTCACCACATGGGTTTTCCGTGCCCCAAGACACTGTATGTCCCTCCGGATCTCTTTAATAGATTTCTGGAGTGTAATTTCCAGTTTATCAGACATAGTGTCGAGTAGTTTCTAGGTAACTTGAATCTGTGGGATCAGGGATTTCCCACTCTAGATTTGACTCATCTTCACTGCCATTTTGGCTTTGCGTCGTGGCTTGAGCAATTTGAGTCATAACAAATTTTGATTTCTCAGATATTTCTGCCTGGTTTTCCCTTATGATGTGCCATGGTTTTAGGTTCAGTTAAGCTGAAAATTGACCCTGTGGGGCAGTTTTAACATGAGTTTTTGGGGCTGCGCCCATTCGGCGCTGCGTGGAAACCACACGCTATACTCATTCACATGTTTGAGGCAGCATCAGTGCAGAATGAGGCCCCTCCATACATGTTCTTGTGCATGCTCTATATCATAAGATGTTTTAGATATCTAATGCACAACACTTGAGAGAAGGCTGATGGAAAATGACAAGATGTGACTGCAAGAGGTGCTGCTCATTGCCACATTTTGCCACAATTCAGCTCATACATCTGACAAAGATTTCCCTAATTTCATTTATTTATATAGCCTGAGTTTAAATGTAAATTAAATCTTTATTTAAAAAAAATATATATAAATAAATGATGGTTGCAACTGTAAATACAAAGTTCTATAATATCAAAAACTATTTATATATATATCACTGCATACGATACATTACTTTACATATTTGTCATTCAATACAGGGATAATACATTGTACTTTTAATTCACAAGGCCATTTTTTTCACTCCCCATGTAGATCATTAAACCCTTTGTTTAAAAAAATAAATAAATAAAATTCAGTGTATGTGGTGTGGGAGAGACTGTCTATGAGGTCTCCTTGCAGTCAATATATAGATAGATATATATCAATGTGCTCTGACAGGATGCTTGGCTGGTCCATGCAGTGCATGCAGTGGGTGCAGTGCTGGCACTACATCCTTTGAAGGCTGAGGGGCAGCTCTGCAGGTTTGTGTGCAATCAAAAGCCACTTGACAGCCTGCCAGAGAGCTGAGCGCCAGAGAGAGAGAGGGGGGCTCAGGGGTGAGACAGGAATAGGAGGAGGAGGGGGTCGGGGAGCGGACCTGCTGCATTTCCTACAGCAACGAGGCGTCATCATCTGCATCTACCCGGGAAGGAGGGATCAGCAGCCACAGCAGCAGCAGCCTGGGCTCCAATGTGAAGCCACGGGGAGAGCACAACAACAGCAGCCACATCCGTCCACAAAGGGGGGGAAGGGGATAGATTTGGGGGGTCGCTGACTTGCTGCCCCGGCCCCCTGGTTGGTGCGGTGTGTGTGTTGCTGGGAGCCATGAATTCGGCAGAGCAGACCGTGACATGGCTCATTACACTGGGGGTGCTGGAGTCTCCCAAGAAAACCATATCGGACCCGGAGGGCTTCCTGCAGGCGTCCCTGAAGGACGGGGTGGTGCTGTGCAAGCTGCTGGAGAGGCTGCTCCCCGGCTCCATAGACAAGGTAAGGACAGCCCGCGGGCCGGGTGATGGTCACTAGTGTGCCCCGGCAAAGCATGGGTTAATGTGCCCAGTGACTTTGTGACCGACAGCTGGAGGAAGAGGAGGAGGAGGTGTCCTCTCCTTCAAATATACACAAGGGACACAGCCAGGGGAACCAACTGCCCGGGGTCAACAAAAAAAAAACCACACACACCTTCTATTTCTATTATATATATTATAAACATCATATTAATTACAATCTGCTATTTAAACCAATAACTGTGTAGTAACATAATCAATACGTTCTCTATTCTATTTACTGTTTGCATGCTTTTCTTTCATACAAGCACATGTACATTTGGCTTCACCCCCATTCTACAGACATTTACCTTTTTTTTTATGAGATGAGCTAAGCTTTTCTCCCAACACCTCTCAAATGCACAGTATCAGTGGCCTAGTGGAGAAGTAGTTCTATACCACCATGCACTATTCTTGTTGGAATTATATTGAATTGTAATTATACTGGACTAAATAGAATTACAGAGGACCACACTTGGACCTTGCTAACCATCCATTGCAGCAGATAGATTTGACAGCGTCTCCCAGTTCTTTGTCAGTGTGGGAACTTAACAAGAAAATGTTCCACTGTCCCCATCCAGCTATAATGGCAGTAAAAGAAAACAGGAGTCAATTATAATTGCATAAGACGTCTAAAGTCAATTTAATGTCACATGGTTACTGGAAACTAACCAAGTATAGTGAGCTGTTTGTTACATTGATGAAAGAAGTTGTTTTTCCAGATTCCCCTGTGTTTGCTTCTTGGAAGCTTATTTGTGTGCTTTGTTGAGAGCCATCTTTTTGCTTTTTGTTGTGAATTTACCACTGTGACCTCTCACCTGTTATGGGAATCAGTGCCATTCTGAACTGTACAATTAACTAACAGTCTTCCATTAATTTACCACTTCTGGGCCAGTTAGAGAGTTCGCTTACATCAAAATAATACTTGTTAGATTTAAGGTTTCTTGAAACTTTAAATGGAAACTATAGTACCAAAAATAACACTCATTATTTTAGGACAACAGGTTTCCTGCTTATAAATCTTTGGTCCAACCCTTTGGCACCCAACATTTTTCCAACTGCTGGGGTTCCTCTCCTAAAGCCTCCAACTCCCCCTTCAGTGATGACAGCATCCAAGCTGACATCATACCCAACCTCCTCATCTTCTCAAAGAGAAGCAATGGATTGGAACAAGGCCAAACACCACACTCCTCCAATCAAATGCTATCAGCAGCATTTGATTCCAGGACTGAGTTTATCTCGGTTCTGAAGGAGGAAGCACTTCTAGTGCATGTCACGAAGGGTTAAAATGACAGAACAACTCCACCCAGACAACTTTGTTGAGATCTAGTGGTCTGAGCAACTTTAGTGGTCCTTATCTAGCTACGGTTAATATTCATCAAGCATGTTGATCTCTGTAGAGAAGCTTACAGAGTTAGGGATGTAAGGAATGTGGTGTGATCCTCTGTATAGGAGCACACACTTTATATTCATAATCAAATCTCTCTATATAGAAGTTCAAGTCTTCACCATCTGTTGTGTCGCTTGCCAGCTGTTTTTTTTCTATTCAGTAGTCTGACTGCTTGGGACTGATGTCATTAACAGTTTTATTAGGTCCCTGGGCACATTCACCTAGAATCTTTCTCCTCAGTTGCCTGATGTGTGAGCAGGTCCAGGGCACTCTTTTACTTCACTGGGATATTGCAATCCCTGTTCATTGATACTTGTAACTCAGCAATTCACAACAATTACTAATTCTCTTATGTTGAAAGTTATCTAATGGCGTGCACTATGGTGATGAGTTATAAGGCCATTATCCAAGGATCAGATACAGATTTCATTATGTTTTGTTTTCTATCTAAAGGAGTCACAGTGGCAAAAGACAGCCAGTAGGACACATTTAATGGAAATCTGTCACTACTTGGGGAATCAGTATCTGGCTCCTGGTAGTTCGGGTCTCCGCATATAGGATCCGTGAGGCGGGTGACTTATGTGGCTGGACTGTAAGCTCGTTTGAGCAGGGTCCTCTTCAACCTATTGTTCCTGTAAGTTTTTGTAATTGTCTCATGTATTGTTAAATCTCCCCCTCCTGTAATATTGTACGGCACTATGGAATTTGTTGGCGCTATATAAATACCAGTAATTGTGAGCTGAAAGTTAAGGCACAGTGAAGAATGGTAAGATCCTTGTGGATGTCTGTTCAATTAAATACAATTGCAGTGATTGAATGAACCATACATAGACCCATGAAAGTACAGTGAATGCAGGTTGCAGTGGAACGTAGCTACCTAAAGCTGTTTCTCACGGCTGCTGCCATCTACCAACTAGGGACATTATTCAGCTCCTGGAGATTCATCTGTCAGGAGCTATGTCACTGCTGTACCCATACTCATGAGCAAGAGTTCATCACTTTGAACTATGGAGAATCCCTCAAAATTAATTTTTTTGATCAGTGATACTATGCCTGATTATTAGAGCTGGCTGCTGGGATTTGACTAAATGTGGTGGCAAAGTCTTACCTTTTGTCAACCTCAGTCTTGGCCCAGAAGACAAAGAGGTCCCTACTTATGGTATCTTTGAATGTATTGGAACTTAAAGAAAATTTCAATGCAGTCAGTATGAGTATTTCATAAAGATTCTATCCTTATGAAACACTCAGAAATGGCAGAGCCGCTTTAACTAGACTCCGTTCTTGTAAGTCATAGTACGTTAGGGTGTACTATAGAATTCTGTTATAGTTTGAATTGTTAAAAAACAACAATGACGATGATGCATTCAAAAATGCAAAAAGTAAGTAAGAGTTTAACAAAAAATAGCTCTGTTTCCATCATCTGGAACTTCTAGGTAATTCCACAGTTTTCTGCAGCTTTGTTCATACCCCATACAACCTTGAATGCAGAGGTTTTGGTAATAGATATTACTACTATCCTTAAGATATCTTAAATCCTTAAAAGTATGAATTAAATTACTTGAACTTGGACGTATTTTTTCATGAATTCAATTTGTGGACTATAGAAATACAGTAACCATTAAAGGAACACTATAATGTCAGTTACACACACACACTTGTATTTCTGACCGTTTAATGTTAAAACCACCATATAGATGGCTTGCCCCACCTTGCCCTCCTTAAAAGGTAAGGAAATTCACCTTATTTCCAGCGCTATGGCTGCCAGGATCCGCCTCCTAGGCTGACATCTTAATTGGTGATCTCAACCAATACAATGCTTTCGCATTGGATTGGCTGAGATTGTCAAGGAGGCGTAGCGGGGCCAAACGGAAGCCTGGCCAATCAGCATATACTCCTAGAGATGCATAGAATCAGTGCATCTCTATGGTGGAATTTCAGCGTCTGCATGCATAGCATGGAAATGCTGAACGTCAGTGCTGCACAGTGTGACTCAGGAAGCACATCTAGTGGCAGTCTGAGTGATTGTCGCTGGAGGTGTCTCTATAAAGCACTGCCTTTTTTTTTTTTTTTTTTTTAAAGACAGTGTTTACTTCAAAATGCCTCCAGGGACAGGCTATACTCACCAGTACAACTACATTAAGCTGTCGTTTTTTTCTGGTGACTATAGTGTCCCTTTAAGTTTAAACAATAAAAAAAAAAGATATAGATTGTACGAATTATTTGTGTGCCCATCAGGTAAGAACTTGTGCTTTTAGTTATGACTAGCACTCCTCAACTAAATAAAGGTTGCTTGTTTAGTCTACAAAATAAAGTGCAAGTCTTGTCATAGACAATTGAATCGTGAAAACAATTACTTGCACCAAATAAATACACTGAATATATCATGAGCTTCTTTTTTTCCCCTTGGATTAAAGGAACTCTCCAAGCACCGTAAGCAGCTTATGCTTAGACGCTTCCATTAGCTCTCCTGGGCTAAGCTCTGCAGTACCGGTGTAGCTCATTGGTTGAGAGTGTCAATTGATCAACTTCAGGGAGTGAGCGGAGTCTTGTAACGCTGGGTTTGCTCAGACACAGAGCTTTTGGCTCTCTAGCTTAAGTAGTGGAGATGTGTAGAGACTCCCAGTGGTCCCTATGGTAAGAAGTTACACCTTTCTAAAATGGTTAAAGGATCACTATAGGGTCAGGAACACAATCATATACTCCTGACCCTATAGTGCTAAACTCACCATTTAGGTGGCTTCCCCCCCTTAGCCCCTATAAAAGTTTAAAACTCACCTTAATTCCAGCACTGTGCGGTCTGCCGGCGCTGGCTCCACCCCCTTTGTGACATCATAAAATGGCTGATTTTAAGCCAATCCATTGGCTAAAATCAGCATGGGGCGGGGCCAAATGCCATTTTGGCCAATCCGGGCCTCTTCATAGAGATGCATTGAATCAATGCATCTCTATGAGGAAAATTCAGCGTCCCCATGCAGAGCGTGCCGACATTGAACGGCAGGGCTGCTTACTGTGCAGCCCTGAGCCAGGAAGCCCCTCCAGTGGTCATCTGAGGAGTGGCCACTTAGAGGTGTCCCTAGGGGCAATGTAAACACTGCCTTTTCTTTGAAATGGTAGTGTTTACATGAAAATGCCTGAAGGGAGATATTATACTTACCAAAACAACAACTACATTAAGCTGTAGTTGTTCTGGTGACTATAGTGTCCCTATAACTATTTACAATGGGGAGGATGGGCACAACTCTTCTGGAACCATAGTCATTACAGTGTGCTGTAGTAGTTATGGTGATCAGAGTGTTTTTTTTTTGTTTTTTTTTAATTCTTTATTTTTGTAGTGCATATAAGCGTAACAGAACGTACATGCGGTACCCCAAAGGCAATCCACATGTTTTTTTAAACATTAAGTACAGTGAGGTATATATTAGTTCTTGCACATTTTTAGTGTTAATTTTAGTAAGCTTAGGATATAACAGGACTTTGCACTATTTTGGCATATTAGATACAGTCTAAACAGGCTATACAATAACGTCTGACCACATGAATTCTATCATATTCTGCCTTAAGTCAGTGACTTCAAAGTGTACGCTTAAATCTATAATTAGGCTTAGTCTGCACGTTTGCTGATCTGTTGACATCATAGATTATGCATATGTAGAAATTCAAGTGAGTACTACAGGCTAGTACGAGGAACTGCCTGCAACTTTAAACTACAGGTTATAATAAGTCGCACGTTTGTTGGTTCTAAGCTGTAGCATTAAGAGTAAGAAAATTAAGAAAACACAACATGCTGTACAATAACGTCTGACCACATGAGTTCTATTATATTCTGCTTATGTAATCGACTTTAAAGTCTATGCTTAAAACAATATTCAGGCTTAGTCTGCATATTCGCTGATCAGTCGACATTGTAGATTATGCTTGTGTAAAAATTCAGGTGAGTATGACAGGCTAGTACTAGAAACTGACTGCAACTTTAAACTACTGATTATAATAACTCACATGTTTGTTGTTTCGAAGCTGAAACATTAGGATTAATAAAACACGTTAAATGCAGGCTGAGTGATAATATCTATAGCAATGGTGCTCTCGCTGTGTACAGGCTTTAGATATGGAGCATACAGTGCTCCTGATATAGGAACAGAAGGATATTGGAAAGAGGAGGAAGAAGAGAACAGACGGATACAAAAAGGAGACACCTGGTCAACCCATGGTAACAAGGCAATCTGGATGTTCATATTATAGTGCCTGGCTTTCTCCAGTGCTCGGGCGGAATTGTGGCTATAGTCCGCTGTGTAGCCCTGAGTCAACCGACGCCAGCTCTGCACTTGGTATGCGTGTTGGCCTCTCGGGCCTCGCGGCTGGATCGGTGGTGCCAGTTGTGTGAGTCCAATAAGCTGCCAGGCGCAGCCTTAGCTGCTCCCCCTTCTTGCACTTTCCATGTGCGGCGTTGAGCCAGTGGGGATCGTGACCTCCATGGGTTGGCATTTTTGTATGGCAGGCAGCTTAAGGAGATCGCCTCTGGGGGTCTTTGCCCCTGTTGCGGGCGTCTGGAGCTCCGTGGTCGAGGTGAGTGGTAGTGTCCATGCAGCTGGCCTGGTCGGCGGAGTTTTGTTCGCCACTGTGGTTTCTTGCGCTTTCTCCGTTTGTTAGTTGTGCGGGGGGGTGGGGGGGTGGGGGGGTTTATGCTTGCCGCTTCGTGTAGTAGAATATCCCCCTGGAGCTGCCTGGCTTTCTGCAGGTTTGTAGGATAGCTCGTTGGGTTGATCTCCCTCTGGAGAATGATTTGGTGTTGCTGCAAATAATGCCTCCAATTTGGCCCAGAAGTCCGCAAAGGTGGCATCCAGTCGCTCTAGCACATATTCTGCAGCACCTTCCCGTGTCTCCATGTGCTGCAGTAGGCCCTGATGGTGATGCAGGGGCCCGGCCGCCATCTTAGGTGGATCAGCCACTATCATGCGTCGGGAGGTGGGAGCTGTGCAGGGTTGACAGGGGCACCAGCCAGTGGATACCGGGATAACCCCCGCCGGTCCAGAGGGGGGGGGAAGGAGCATAGCTTTGGTTACCCGGGCCATTCAGGCAACGAAGGAGCCTGGAGAGCGGCCGTCTCTCCAGAGCTCAGGCTTTCGTAGGCCGCTGACTGCTATCAGGACGTACCGGGGTCGGATCAGCTCACGGCGAGTATCCTCTGGTGTACCGTGACTCCCTCGGTAAGATAGGTGCCGAAAACGGTCTGCTAGGTGAGTGACCTGAGTGTAAATCTCGATTTATAGGGACCAGATGCAGGAGCTCTTGCCGAGCACGTCTGGTTCCCTTGGCAGTCAGGCTCCGCCCCCCATCAGAGTGTTTTTTTAACATTCTGGCTAATTCATGGATAAGGAGCACCCCGACTTAGTAGAAGTACGAAATCAACCATAATATTTTTTATTAACACTGAGTTGTGGTTGGCCTATTATTATGAGATACAGCATCATGGATACACCTTGCATTATAAATTGTGTGAAGGGCATATATAGTATTGGCAATGTTCTCCTGTTTGTCCTGTAGTAGTACAGAGCATATACCATGTATTGCTACAAAGCAAGGATTTATAGATTTAGCTCTGCTTTTAGCTTTCTTCTGAGAGCAGTAAAGACAGGCCTTAGTTCATTCATGAAGAGAATCAATTAATCTTGGTAACAAAAGCTGTACTCTAAAAACATTTTTGTTTAGTTGACATTACATGTCTGTTAGTATACCTATTGTACAGTGCTACGGAATTTGTTGGCGCTTTATAAATACCGTATTTTTCGCTCCATAAGACGCACTTTTTTTCCCCTTAAAAGTGAGGGGAAATGTCTTTGCGTCTTATGGAGCGAAAATGAAGCTTTACTTACCTGTTTTGTAGTGTGGGCCGGCTTCACAGCACGCACCGCGGTACAGGAACTTCAATTTCAGGTTCCGGTTTCCGGCGGGACTGAAAGGAAGTGCGCACTTCCTTTAGTCCAGCCGGAAACCGGACCTGAAATTGAAGTTCCAGTACCGCGGTGCGCGCTGTGAAGCCGGCCCACGCTACAAGACAGGTAAGTAATTATGGGACAAGGGGAGGGGAGAGGGGAACACTATGGGAGGAGGGGGGGAACACTGTGGGAGGAGGGGAGGGGGGGAACACTGTGGGAGGAGGGGAGGGGGGGCAACACTAGGGGAAACACTATGGGATGAGGGGAACACTGTGGGAGGAAGGGAGGGGGAGAACACTATGGGAGGAGGGGAGGGGGGGAACACTATGGGATGAGGGGGGGAACACTATGGGATGAGGGGGGAACACTATGGGATGAGAACACTATTGGACAAGGGGAGGAGGGGGTTAAAGAACACTATGGGACAGGAGAGGAGGGGTTAAAAATCACTATGGTATAGGGGAGGGGGGTTAAAGATCATTATGGGACAGGAGAGGGGAGTGGGTGGTAAGGAACACTATTGGACAGGGGAGAAAAAAAATATTCTGAACAAACTTTCCCATAGTAAAAAACACTATGGGATAGTTTGTTCAAAATATTTTTTTTTCTCTGGGTTTCCTCCTCTAAAAACCAGGTGCGTCTTATGGTGTGGTGCGTCTTATGGAGCGAAAAATACGGTAATAATAATTTGTGGTTTTCAAAGCTTAACACAGCCAGATCGGATTTGTTGTATAGAGGTTAAACAAATATTAGTTACTTTAAAAGGTGTTAATTACGTAATCTGAACTTCACAATTAATATAAAAATGCTATATTTCAGCATTATCTCAAAACTGTGTATTTTAAAATTCAATATACCGGTAGTTTTAAATAATGTTTCTAGTTGTGTTTTAAAGTGTTAGGCTTTTAATATTTTATATTGTTTTGTATAGTTCTGGTTATTTCCTTGAGTATCAAAAAAGAAAGAATCCAAAAACAACTGAAGTGCCCAAGTTTGTCACCACTACACTGATGTAATAACAAGTGTTCCCTTCTGCTCTAAAGAAATAGATACATATAAAAAGGCCTGGTATAGGGTTACCAGAACACCAGGGCTGCCCAATAAAAACTGTCACAAATGGAGGCCTTAGCTCAGCCACAAGAGAAGATGATGGTTACAAATTAGCATGCTTTATAGAAAACCACAGATGTGGCTTTACATAAAACCGCTATTAAAGGTTTTACAGGCATGACCCTGACAGAATATAGCATTAGCTAGTATGAAACCACTTTTCACATACTGTAGTCTTTACAGTTCATTCAAGAGGTATTCACATTTGTTGATGGCAAATGTAAATAGAGACCATGGCAAGTGAAAAATCTGACGGATGCCAATTTAGTTTTACTTGTCCTTTCTGTGATTGGCAGTCAGTATTGATTGCCCGTTGCTGTCCATACTGGCAGTTGCAGGAGAACCCAACAACTATATTGAGACATTGAAGAACATTGACATCTGTGAATTACATTTTTAGGCCAGGAAATCAAAACTAAATAAAGTCTCTGATTTGTTTATTTTCCCAGCTTGGTTCGTTTACCAAACATTTGCAATTATTTTGCCAGTTTTACTCAATACATTATAGGCATTTAAGGAACACTGCAGTATAATGAAAACATACATTAATAACACTGGAGTGTTTTATGAACCCTGTATTTTGAGTCTAAATAGTTAACGTATCTCTAATACAGCGGCAACAGGGTCTCCTCACCGCATTCCCCGGTTTTATGAGTTGACCAGTCTAATGTGTCTTTATGAGAAGCCTCACATCTGATTTCTGCTGTGGTAAGCTGAAGTGCTTAGGAGTGGAGGTTGGGGTGTTCATTTAAACAAGGTTACTTGGATGTCTAACCGCAAATGGATATTTCATTTCCTCTATTCACCAACCTCTCCATCCCCCATTTATTACACATTTGTAGGAATATAATTGATAAATACTCTGTAAATTGTGTAAAGGAGAATTTCCAATATTATATTTACTTATCCTTTTTTTACCTAGATGAATTTGTGAGGTGATAAAAATAAAATTAAATATTGCAATTAATTCCTGTTTATCTTGCAAATGGGCACCTCCATGTACATACACTCACAATAAAATATGAGAAACAGGAATCCACAGACTCTTTGAGAGGAACTGGTGTGGAAAACCCACGTTACTACATCTTCCATCCGGAAGGTGGACCTAGCCCAAAATGACATGCAATATAAAATACAAAAACTAGCCATAAAACTTAGGACTTGGTAGGATTGAGGGAAATAAAAACAAGTAATGGAAGATTTGCAATAACTTTATTTATAAGAAATACTATTAAAACAAAGGATAATCCACTATTTTGTTTAAAACAGTGAACACATAAACAAATGATGTTACAAATGTAAAGTAACCTAATGGCCCAGCTATCTTGCTAATAAAACAAGGATTTATCCTTTGTTGTTAGAACACTAGGAGCAAAATTGGATTATTAGAAATAATTGGTACCTATGTTCTCAATTAGGATATAGTGTCTTCCAGGGCCACACAAATCCACAAGTTACTATACAATGAACAAAATTATAAAAGCAACACTTTTGTTTTTGCCCCCATTTTTCATGAGCTGAACTCAAAGATCTAAGACTTTTTCTATGTACGCAAAAGGCCTATTTCTCTTTTGTTTACAAATCTGTCTAAATCTGTGTTAGTGAGCACTTCTCCTTTGCCGAGATATGCAACACCGGTTAGGTGGATGGATTATCAAGATGCTGATTAGACAGCATGATTATTGCACAGGTGTGCCTTAGGCTGGCCACATTAAAAGGCCACTCTAAAATTTGCAGTTTTACTGTATTGGAGGGATCCGGGGGGGGCTCCAAAAAACAGTCAGTATCTGGTGTGACCACCATTTGCCTCACGCAGCGCAACATATCTTCTTTGCAAAGAGTTGATTGTGGCCTGTGGAATGTTGGCCCACTCCTCTTCAATGGCTGTGCGAAGTTGCTGGATATTGGCAGGACCTGGAACACGCTGTCGTATACGCCGATCCAGAGCATCCCAAACATGCTCAATGGGTGACATGTCCGGTGAGTATGCTGGCCATGCAAGAGCTGGGATGTTTTCAGCTTCCAGGAATTGTGTACAGATCCTTGCAACATGGGGCCGTGCATTATCATGCTACAACATGAGATGATGGTCGTGAATGAATGGCACAACAATGGGTCTCAGGATCTCCGTATCTCTGTGCATTCAAAAATGCCATCAATAAAATGCACCTGTGTTCGTTGTCCATAACATACGCCTGCCCATACCACAAACCCTTCACCACCATGGGCCACTCAATCCACAACGTTGACTTCAGCAAACCACTCACCCACATGACGCCATACACGCTGTCTGCCACCTGCCCTGTACAGTGAAAACCGAGATTCATCCGTGAAGAGAATACCTTTCCAAAGTGGCAGACGCCATCGAATGTGAGCATTTGCCCACTCAAGTCGGTTATGACAACGAACTGCAGTCGGGTCGAGACTCCAATGAGGACGACGAGCATGCAGATGAGCTTCCCTGAGACGGCTTCTGACAGTTTGTGCAGAAATTCTTTTTTATGCAAACCGATTGTTGCAGCAGCTGTCCGGGTGGCTGGTCTCAGACGATCTTGGAGGTGAAGATGCTGGATGTGGAGGTCCTGGGCTGGTGTCGTTACACGTGGTCTGCAGTTGTGAGGCCGGTTGGATGTACTGCCAAATTCTCTGAAATGCCTTTGGAGACGGCTTATGGTAGAGAAATGAACATTCAATTCACAGGCAACAGCTCTGGTGGACATTCCTGCAGTCAGCATGCCAATTGCACGCTCCCTCAAAACATGCGACATCTGTGCCATTGTGCTGTGTGATAAAACTGCACATTTTAGAGTGGCCTTATATTGTGGCCAGCATAAGGTACACCTTTGCAATAATCATGCTGTCTAATCAGCACCTTGATATGCCGCACCTGTGATGGATTATCTCGGCAAAGTAGAAGTGCTTACTAACACAGATGTAGACAGATTTATGAACAATATTTGAGAGAAATAGGTCTTTTGTGTACATAGAAAAAGTCTTAGATCCTTGAGTTCAGCAAAAACAAAAGTGTTGCGTTTATAATTTTGTTCAGTTTAGTTACGGATAAAAAAAACGAACACAAGCAACGTATATAGGCAAGGTATACGCTAGTTTGTGCAGTTGTTACCTGTTAGTAATAAAGCATATTCATGAGAATACCTCTGCGCACATTCAGAAAGGGATGTAACTACATACACAATTAAGGACAGATTATGATATGCTACAACAGAGGTTCTCAACCCAGTCCTCAAGGACCCCATACCAGTCCAGGATTTAGGGATTGCCTGGGTGTGTCTAAGTTACAGTCTAAGGTGTTTTTTTTTTTTTCTTCTTTTCCTAAGCACCTTAGACACACCCAGGTAATCCCTAAATCCTGGACTGGTATGGGGTCTTTGAGGACTGGGTTGAGAACCCCTGTGCTACAGCATAAAGCTAAAGAGAAAAGAGCGAACACCGTTCAGAGAAATTCCCAAACTACTTCAGTCATTAAGAAAAAAGATGTTTTAAACTAACTGCATAATATTCCTTCAAACAGTCCTAATAAGTAACTCAGAGCACCTGACTTGCAAAGACTTCTCAAATGAGCTGCACACAAGTTTGTGATTGGACAGTCACAGAAAGTCTTGGCAGGGCTTAAAGGGGAGGGTTTGTAAAGGCTGCAGACAAGAGAACAGCAGGTTTTGCAAACTGATTTTAGGAATGCCCTCTATGAAAAATTGCATAATTCAATAATGTCTTCATTTGTGTATATCTACTTAACAGTGATTTTTATTTATTTTGTACTGGGGTATCCCTTTAATTTGTTATGTAGGTAAACCCCTTTTTTTAAGATGTGCAGATATAGTGTCATTAATATGCTTTATTACTAACAGTTAACAAGTGCAGCAACTAGTGTATACCTTGTCTATGCCTTGCTTATCTTGTTTATTTTTTTATCTGTAACTATCAGCCACATGGGTTTTTTGTGGCCCTGAAACGCACTATATCCTAATTGAGAACATAGGTAGCAATTCTTTCTAATAATCCAGATTTGCTCCTTGTGTTCTAACAATTAAATCCTTGATTTATTAGTATGATAGCTGGGCCATTAAGTCACTATACATCTGCACTAATATTTGTTTATGTGTTCACGGTTTTAAACAACAACATAGGGGATCATTATTTGTTTTTTTATTTTTTTTATAAATAAAGTTATTGCTAATATTCTATTACTTGTTTTTATTTCCCTTAAGTGCTACATTTTATGGCTATTTTTGTTAATCTTTGTTATAACTCTGTCCTTTACACATGGCAGCCAGCATAAATAAATTATATAGAGAAAAGGAGAAATGAAACAATGCTTCTATTTTTCATTATCATTTGCAAAGTGTGCCCTGGACGTGCCTGGACTGAACTAGACGGTCATATCCTCCGCAAAATTTTGGAGGGCTAACAACCTTAGCTTAAAGGGACACTATAGGCACCCAGACCACTTCAGCTAACTGAAGTGGTCGGGGTGAAGTGTCCCTTTTGCACCTAGTGCTGCAATTGCAGTTCTAGAGAAATTGCAATGTTTACATTGCAGCACTAAGTCTGCCTCCAGTGGCAGTCTGGAAGGCGCTTCCTGCATCCAAATGGACCTTTGGTCCGATATCTGACGATGAGGACATCCAGCGTCAGATTTTTTTTTACTCATAGGAAAGCATTAATTCAGTGCTTACGAATGGGAGGTCTAATGCGCGTGCTGCATTTGCCACACATGCACATTAGCGCTCGCTTGTCACAGGACATCGGAGGGGGCAGAGCATCTACGGAAATCAGCACAGGGATAAGGTATGTAAATAAAGGGTTTTTAACCCTTTATTTAAGGCGGGGGGAGGGGGGGTAGGAGGAAGGGGGAAGGCAGGGGAAGTGATAGTCCCAGGAATACAGCTTTATATTCCTGGCACTATAGTATCCCTTTAATCATAATCAAAGGAACACTACAGCGTTCGAAATTCAAACCTTTTTTCAGCAGCGAGGCTCCGTCTATGCTGCTTACCTCTCTTCCTCCAGCAACATCATCCACCGTAGTCAAATCCAATGCTCCTCAGTGATGCAGATTGAGCAGTGATATGGATTACACAGTCTTACTTTTTGCTGGGACTATTTTGTCAACTCAACCAATATGTACTTGTACTCGAGCAGACAGTAATATCCAGAGAAATTACCCATCTACCCTGAGATTAGAGGTCATCTGCAAAACAAGATTAACCATTAGGTGACCTTAGGCAGCCATCAAGTTCCCAGGAGTTAGACAGGGGCCATGGAACCATGAATTTGCATGGCCTTATTAGCCATCCCTATGTGAAGAATGAAGCAGGGGCAAACTAACCTGCCCAGGGCCCTGTGGGATCTTAATCCTTCTCTGGTCATCTGTAATGTACAGCAAGTTGAATACATGATGACTATGTGAATGAGCTCTGACATCTTACTGGGGATCAGCTACTTATGTATTTACCATTCATTTTTGCCAGATAATCCACAAGCTTTGCGGTGTGTGGTGAGTCCGCAACAGTAGTAAACTCCAAAAACGAGTAAATGTTGCATAATCGGATTGAAATGCATGTAACTATTAACAAATACATGGTGTTAGGGCATAGATTTTCTGGGGACACTGATGAAATAGAATACCTTATGCATTAAAAAAAAATAAAAAAAAAATACAAAAATGTGAAGAAACAAACTGATTGGCATAACTCATCTTTTCATACGAAACTGTAAGCCAATTTTATATATTTATTTATTCTATGGAATAGGCCAAAGAATGTGCATCCCTGTCACGGATTTGGGGTGAATGGGTTCAGTAGGATTTCATACAGACAGTCACTGAATTAAAGGTTTCATTTTAGAAAAACACATTAATATTATGCAAGTCCCAATGCATGTATAAACAGTAAACAAAGCAATTCCTTCCTAATAAAATAAAAATCTTTAAGGAAAAAAAAAAAAAGTAATTTTACCAAAGTTCCAGCACTTGGTAAATGAAGAAAGATTTGGTTGAAGCTGTAGTTGAATAGCTGGAGATAAATTAAAGCTGGGACAGCACTGCAGGAGTTAACCAAAGTTGAAACAGCACTGCAGGGGTTAACCAAGGTTGTATCAGCACTGCAGGGGTTAACCAAGATTGAATCAGCATTGCAGAAGTTAAAGGGAAACTCCAGTGCCAGGAAAACGATCCGTTTTCCTGGCACTGGAGGGTCCCTCTCCCTCCCACCCCCCAATCCCCGGTTACTGATGGGGTGAAAACCCCTTCAGTGACTTACCTGAGGCAGCGGCGATGTCCCTCGTCGCTGTCTCCGCCTCCGCGACGCTCCTCCTCTTCATTGCGTCGGCCGGTGGGCGAGACTGATCTCGCCCACCGGTCGAGGGGACCTAATGCACGCGCATGCGCATGACGTCTCCCCATAGGAAAGCATTGAAAAATCATTTGAATGCTTTCCTATGGGGTTTTGAGCGACGCTGGAGGTCCTCACACAGCGTGAGGACGTCCAGCGACGCTCTAGCACAGGTTTCCTGTGCTAGAACCCAGGAAGTGACCTCTAGTGGCTGTCTAGTAGACAGCCACTAGAGGTGGAGTTAACCCTGCAATGTAATTATTGCAGTTTATAAAAAACTGCAATAATTACACTTGCAGGGTTAAGAGTAGTGGGAGTTGGCACCCAGACCACTCCAATGAGCAGAAGTGGTCTGGGTGCCTAGAGTGTCCCTTTAATCAAGGTTGAAGGCAGGTTCCAGGCAGACAAGAGTTGATTCAGGAGAATTCCACAGGTGAGGATAATCCTCTCTCTTCAGTCAGGTTCTGTCTCTGTACTCCATGGGGAACAACAAAACAACTGAGCACAGCTCCTATGGTGGTCTGTGCATAAATAGGAAAAAGGGAATGGGAGCCCTCTAAGGGCCTATATAAGTGGAAGACTGCTGGATAATTAGGTGTCCACACTTCTCTATGTGGGTGGGATGCTGTTTCAGTTAACTTGCAAATTGCCATGCTTGTTGAGCTGGATTCACCAGGGCTGTATCACCCTGAGGAGATCCTGAAGCAGCAGGGGGAACACACAACACATTACCCAACATGCCCACAACATGAGAGGTAGGCATAAAGGCAGTCAGGGCATGCCTGACTTCCCATGCATGTCGCAACCCACATGGAATGGCTGCAGGGGCCGGTGGGTGAGGAGAGAGTGCAGTCTAAGCAGGCGGCCAGGAGGAGGGTTTGGCGCGTTCCCCACTCCCAGGACACCGAAATCCATGTGGCGTCTGGTGAGTGAGCGCAGCGCACCAGCCTCTCCCGGTGGGCAGTGACAGTCCCAAGCATTAATTTGCAATGATAGTCTTTAATGCAGCCATTGTAGGTTTAAAGTGAGTGTTACATATCACGTTTCTTTCTGTGGGACAATTATTGTGGACTCCGGTTGTAATCCAATCTGTCTGGCTTTAGATTGGAGTCCAAGTTGTCTTATGATTTAATTTTGTCTTTTTCAACCAAAAAAACTTTTTTTTAATGAAATGCTTCTTTTGGTTGAGTAACCCTTGCTGGCATGATTCCCGCTGTTAAAAAGTAAAATAAAGAAATAAAGCAGAAAGTTACTTGTAATCCCGATGCCAAGTTCTCCTTGCAACCCAGTCCTCCATTGGTGATGTCACTCCTACCCCTGCTGTAGAAGTCTGGATGTGGCACATGCAGCATTGGTGCTCATGGGGACCCAAGTATTTTTCAAACCATACTTCAGACGGCACCATGGTACTCCTGGCACCATAACCAAGACAGCAGGCTTTATTGGCTGTGTTGCTTGGAGTGTTCCTTTAAGCACTCATCCAGTTTCGCACAGTGTCTACAGTTTTATTTCTCCTTTTCTTTTGTGTCAAGTGAATCTCCTGCAAAGTGGGTCAGTGGAGAGCTATATTATTAATGTAGGGATAAATATAATTCCGGCCAGTTGCTAGTCTTTTTTTTATTTTTTTTATAACGGCGAGTAGCCAGTGGTTGCTCGCAGTTTGGTAGACATGCCCCTACCTCTACTTACCAGCGTGGCAGAAATGGGGGAAATGTAACCTCCCTTATTTACTAATACTATGCATTTTTTCGTAATTGTTTTTGTTTCAGCTTCATAGTAGCTTCCTGATCTTTGTGGAATTTCCATAAGGATACCAAAAAGGAGCTGTATTCTAAACAACCCCTTCATTTGCTACCTTTAAATATGGAAAACCACAAGGGTATCCATTTAGTGAGTTATCTACTATATTAGTGGTTCCCAACCCACTCCTCAAGTTACCCACTCCCAGTCCTGGATTTAGGGATTACTCTGTTGTGTCTAAAGTGTTTTTTTTTTTTATTTTACTAAAAACACCTTAGACACAACTGGGTAATCCTTAAATTCTGGACCGTTAGGGGGTGCTTGAGGACTGGGTTGGGAACCACTGTAGTAAGTGGTTGCAAGATGCAGCAGTGACCCGCTGCACATATTAATTTGTCCAAATGAAATTCTGAAACAAAAATAATGGCTGAATTTTATCCAAAAACTAAGAAGGAAATAGACTAGATATATTTGAATTAAACAAAAATGTCAGCAGCGCCCAAGTCTAGCATTCACAAGGTACAGGTTTCTTTGACAGAAGAACTAGACTGAAGTAGTAGGAGTCTACAAGGCTTGCAGGGATTGGCTCAACCTCTCTAGTTTGCCGATGCAATATACCATGGACGAAAAAACAAAATAAAAAAGCCTTCAAAACTACAAGCAAACTCATCCATTGCCTAGAAGAAGCCAATTAAGAGCATCTCATTCTGGTGTCTGTTAAACCTCTACCCACCAGGGTTTTATGAGGTAAGTTTATACCCAATCATAAGAAGAACTGCTGTAGAAAATGATAGCAGCAGTGATATAAGATCACCTTATATGTAGCCTGATTCACTGTGCACAGGCCTTTGTGCACAGATCGGCAATTGCATCCTGCCTGAGAGGAGAGCGAACACCGCTCAAGTTGTGCTAATTCTGCATGCACAGGATAGACAAAATTGACACCAGGCAGCTAAAAATGCACATGCTGACTGACAACTCTGTTGGATTGTGTTAGAATTGCAGTGATTTTTGCTGATCACTGTAGTTGTAGGTCACTCTCAGTACAGGCAAGAAGGGGCTCAGTACTCTGTACACCATCACCTTTGCAATCATGCAAAGTTGTGATAATGCTTAGAATAAACATTTTATTATGTGAAAGTCATGGCTCTGGGTGATAAATCAATATACTTCAGGCATGACTAATGGTCCAAGAACCTTACCAAGTAGCCTGCAGTATTATCTAATAACATATATTTAGTTGCACTACTTTTTTTTGTCATCTATGCCTACTTTGTCCAGAAGTGCCTCCAACATTGGCTCTAAGGTACACAACAAAAAACCCATGATAAAGGCAAATATTTTTACTGTTGTGTGTTATTTTGTAATCACATTATTATGGTATATACACTGAACAAAATTATAAACGCAACACTTTTGATTTTGCTGAAAACATCCCAGCATACCCGCCAGACATGTCGCCCATTGAGCATGTTTGGGATGTTCTGGATCGGCGTAAACGACAGCATGTTCCAGGTTCTGTCAATATCCAGCAACTTCGCACAGCCATTGAAGAGGAGTGACCAACATTCCACAGGCCACAATCAACAACCTGATCAACTCTATGTGAAGGAGATGTGTTGCACTGCGTGAGGAAAATGGTGGTCACACCAGATACTGACTGGTTTTCGGACCCCCCTGGACTCCCCCAATACAGTAAAACTGCACATTTTAGAGTGGCCTTTTATTGTGGCAAGCCTAAGGCACACCTGTGCAATAATCATGCTGTCTAATCAGCATCTTGATATGCCACACCTGTGAGGTGGATGGGTTATCTCGGCAAAGGAGAAGTGCTCACTAACACAGATTTAAACAGATTTGTGAACAATATTTGAGAGAAATAGGCCTTTTGTGTACATAGAAAAAGAATATGGGGGCAAAAACAAAAGTGTTGCGTTTATAATTTTGTTCAGTGTATATTATATCTTCCTGTTTTATGTGACACCTATATATTTGAAAAAGTGGTTGCTGACTGAATTCTGATTTAAATGCTTGTGGAATTGTTAATGCATATACCAAAAAGACAAAGAGCAATAACAGAGCAGTTTTATAATATTTCAGTTAACCTTTTTTCAGGTACTTGTTTTGCAGTGCACCTAGAAAAGATAGTGTATTATCTGTATATTTATACAAAGGAGGGCTATTCTTAAAACAAGACTTAAAATAATTACTCCAACCAGAAACCAGTGTTTTCACCAAATGAGTTGAACCCCTTCTAAGGTGGTTCACTGATTCCAAACTTAGAAACAAAAAAAACTGAAAATTCACCTGTGTTCCATTACCGAGTCCAAGTCTTCCCCTGAGCCCAATCCTCTTTGGCGGACTCGCTCCCCTTGCAGGATGGGGAGGGAGGTTAAGGAGGACAGACTGAGGGGAAGACAGGGGCGACACAGGGGGAGGCGTGTCGCCATTGACAGTCTGGCTGTGCGTCCTTGCGACTTATACCAATTTTGCACAGAATTGCCATGAGCCTTCCTGGAACTATGTTTTGGATGCTGCCAGAAGTAAATGTAGACACCCAGCAGCTGTTTGTGCAGTGTTTCAAAGCAAAACACTGCATACAGAGACCACAGGCATCATGACCACTTCAAATAACTGAATCACCCTTTAATGCTCCAATACATGCCATTGTCCTGTTTCAATCACGAATAACTCACTCTAAGTACACTATTTACATTTTTGTTTAAGCAGATCACATCACGATCACATTTATAAACTAACTACTTTCTGCTTTCTTTTTTCTTCATGGAATCCACTACTTGACTAAATGCTACATGCCATTAAACACATAATTCATACAGCATAGGTTGTATTGTGGTTTACTGAAAAAAGAGCACTCTGATGCTTGGATAGGAGTGGGGTTTAAAAACCATAGTTTAGAAATAAACAGATCATAATACAATAAAAAAAAAAAAAAAATAGCAACAATTTACGACAAGAAAAACCCAAGCTATTTGGAGGTTTAGCATGTGAAAGATTCAAACACATTAAGTGAAAACAAAATTACAAAATTTTAATTGAGTTCAAATGCTTGATCTTTTCTGACTAGAGAGGGCCCTTTGATCT
Organism: Pelobates fuscus; assembly: GCF_036172605.1. Taxonomy (NCBI): domain Eukaryota; kingdom Metazoa; phylum Chordata; class Amphibia; order Anura; family Pelobatidae; genus Pelobates; species Pelobates fuscus. The sequence continues at coordinate 325,869,279 of NC_086317.1, read as the reverse complement.
GTAGTAGATTGTATTTCCTGGCAGCGGAGAATGATGAATTGATGATTGCCTACAGCAAGTTTTCAGGACTCTAAATCTCATTGCTAATGTCATTGTTTATAGAACATTTAAAAATAACTCACCAATGCTGGGAGAATGAAACATATTAGATTAGAGGTCAACTTTTGTAGGGGTGGGGAAGGGGCTGTGCTATGTGCCTTTCAGAACAAGAGAATATGGCAAGTGTTAAAGTTGTAACTCTTTAGGGGGCAGACATTTCTAAAACAATCATCATAAAGTTAAAAAATACATTAGTATTAGGCTGTCACAGCATAAGGTTGGGGAAAAAAATGTTGATTTCATCTTCGACCCTGGGCAGTTTCTGATGAATCATAAGCCATCTTTCTCTGTGATAGTATATAGAAACAACAATGTGTATGATAATCTTCTGACCTGCATATGGGTTTTTGGTCAATGAAAAAAAAAAGTTAATAAAAAAAAAAAAAAAGCAATTTTCTTACAAACCTATCGGTTTGTATGGTTCACGTATGCTGTTTCTGTGCATTTCCATAAACTTCCGCATAACACAGAGCTTATGGGAAACATCAACTTTATCATGGAAGCTAGGATAGTACTAGGATTAGCTGAGAAGTCTCATATCCTGGCGGAGAAGGAAGTCCCAGCAATAGCAGCACATCTTTTGCTGCAAATTAGGGAGATCCAAAGCATAATTGTAAAGTGATTTCATTTTTATATATTCTCTATGGGAATTATAAAATGTGTGGTTCTTAAATTGTATTTAAAAGATTGTTTTAAAATCCTGGAAAAAAAAACAAACCTTTAAATACTGTTAAGCCTCTGATTGTCTTCAGACTCTGAAAAACGTTTCTTTTTTTCTTTGTCAGTCAATATAATTATTCCCTGAATAAATAATGTATTATTTAAATCAGGGTTAGGCAATCACTGCCATTTCAGATGATGAAGTCTATTTTTCCAACAGCGCTTCCTGGAGTGGAATACTTTGCCAAATATCTTAAAATGTAATTTCATATGAGACCAACCTGTGTTATGTTTGGATTACCCATAATGTTTATATGGTTACTACTTGCAAATAGCAATATTTTCTTAATAAACAGATATTTAAAGAAAAAACAGTTAATTATATATAAAGTCATTATTTACGGCTTCTGCTCTCTCTGATTTACAATCTGTGTGAATTGTGGATAACTTGGCAGAGTGCACTGACATACTCATTTTTACTTTTTTAATTCTTTTTTTTTCTGCATTTTATCCTGTACGAATCTTTTTTTTTTTTTTTATCTTTGCTATTTATTTTCATTTGTTGTTTATGATGAATTATGATACCATGACAATATATTTAAAAAAATGATTACGTTGACAGTAAAGCAAATTAAAATTATTAGAATTATTTCTACACAATATATAAAAAAGTCCTAAAGAAAGCAAATAAATAACTAAACAAAAAAAAAAAAAAAATAGAAAAATCACTCCAGAGCTGTGGAACAGCAGTTAAAACAGAGTACTTTGATGAATGTGCGCACATATAAGTCTCACCCATGTTGTTACTATTTACTAATGCTTTGTAGAGATGTTCAGGGGTTAATTAGTAACTGAGCACAGAATGCAGAGCCAGGTACTAGTATCCCTCTGCCCTCCCACTTGGGAGGAGGGAGTGATGCTCTTCCTTATATGCCATTCCCTGAGCTGGGATTGACTTCCTGGTTGGAAAAGGATAACATTCAGATCTGCATGAAAAGAGAGGAAAGAAAATCCATGTGAGGCGAGAAAGAAAGCAAAATAAATCACACACACCTATTTAAACAGGAACAATCATCCATACTCAGATGGGTTAATGTTAATGGATAACATGAAAACTTATTGTAGGGTTCATAAAACTGCGAAGCAAAATTGTCCAAAAAAGTTATGATAGTAATTTAGCTTAGAATTATATTGTTTTAAACATGTATTTCGCCTTTGCAAATTCTTTTTCAATTTACTCCAGTTTTTTGAGTTTAAGCCAGTGTGTATGCATGCATTCTGCAGTGCTGTGTGCAGCTAGGTGTTTGCCCCAAGCTTGTCTCCTTGAATGCCATCAGTATAACCATGTTTGTCTGTTTCCTTGCAGGTGTACCCTGAGCCCCGGAGTGAGGGCGAGTGCCTGGGAAACATCAGGGAGTTTCTAAGAGGTTGTAGCGCTTTCAGCTTAGAGGTGAGTTCTCTCATCTTGTCACAAATGTTCTGTGTACTCTCCTGCAGGCAATCTGCTCCATTATATGATTTCTTGACTTCCTGAATACTCTAAGCAACATAACCAGGACAGCTCAAAGTAATGGTTATGCTGCCAGTAGTTTATGGGCTGTCCCCTTTTGAGAGCAATTTGACTTGATAATATGGAATTAACACTTCTGCATTAAAAATATAAATTTCATCCAACATGGACAATACCGAAAGGCTGATAATCAACCCCAACGCTCACAGCCTTCCCAGCTGTCCAAGACAATGTTACCTGAAAATGTGTTTCACTAAGTAATATCAATAATGCAAACAGATTAATAATATTATAATATAACCAAAGCTAATAAAGCTGATAAAAAAAGACAAGACTTGAAAGAGCAAGTGACTCAGTTAGCCAACCAAAGTCTTTGATTTCCTTCAGGAAATGGATCTCTGGAGTATGAAAGACAAGATAAAGGCTGTTTTTTCCCCCAACATGTTATTTGATGAAACAGATTATTTCTGACTATTACAGAATTTTTGATGATCGCTAGTTTAATAATCATATTGACACACATTTTTCATATGCTTTTGTTGACTCAATTTCTATCAACATTAAAACATTTACACCGATTTTACTAGGCAAAGTAACTATGTGCGGTGTTGCTAAATTTTGTTATGATTGGAAGTCATTTTATAGTGACATAATGTAAATAACCAAGAATATGTCCCACCCAACTGTCCTGATTCTGGTGTGACAGTCCCAATTTATTTTCCCATCCTGATTCTATGGACGCCTGATTCTATGGCGTTGGGAGGTATGGTGTGAGTCAGTGTTTTTCAACTTTTTATGTACCCTTGCAGGTCTAAAAAAAATCCTAAGTACCCCTACCTCAAGCAAGTAATTTCTATTGATTTAAATTCCAAATAAAACTTGTAGACTCTGATATTTAAGTTAATCATAAATTGGAGAACAAGCCTTATTAAAGTGATCAATGACATTATTAAAATAAATATTACAAAATACTGTGAATGTAAGGAGGAGTGTGTATGAACTAATCTGTGGTATAAAAATCACAAAATAGTTACACATTGAGGAAATTGGCACACACATAGACATACGCACACACCCGTTTTACACACAGAATACACTGACACACACGTTTATGCACAGAGGACACTCTCACTGATTTGACACACACATTCACTGACAGACACACACAGAGTTAGAGAGGACACTGGCACACACACACAGACACACTGTTGCTGATAAAAATAAACACTGACAGACACACTTAATGATTTGACATAGTCACTGAAACACACTCTCACTGAATTGCCGCACACTGACAGACAATCATGCACTAACAGGCACACATCCTCACTAGAGCCCTGGAGATGCTCAGTCTAAGAATATGTATGTCCACTGCTGTGATTGGTTGACTTTAAAAAGGCCTTTCTCACCTTGAATGCTCTGTTTATCTGTAGTCCTTCATGGGCTCACTTGGATATACTTAACTTGATTAACTTTCGTTTCCAGTGCCATAGGAAATTTACTTTAATCAAATTTACTGTTCTCTCCTGCCACATTGAAAGGGTACATTTTTCTGTCACAGCTCACTAGTGTGTCCTTTAGCCTGTTCTCACATGGTTTAGCATTTCTGCTTGTAAAAGGGCTTTTGTTTTGTTTTTTGAGCCTGTGAAATTGCAACCCCATTAAGTAAATGGCGTATTGGTTTCCAGTTTATATGGATTCCTAAGGATGGTTCTGGATGGAATAGAGGTGGGAAAGTCATGCAAAACAAACAAAAAACATGTGGAAAAAAAACCAAACACTTCTTTTTTTTCACAAAGCCATTTCTTTTAAAATGATACATTAATAGGTTTAAAGTCCTCATATATTTAAACCTCTAATAGTATTTTTAAAAAAATCATATAACTTTTATAAACAACATAAGAGACTTTATGTAGTCTTCAATCGTTGCAATTCCTGTACCATAAAGAAAAGCAAATCCTGGAATAAAAGAAAAAATACTGAGGTTACATTTCTCAAATAAAAAGAGAAATATGCATTTCCGTCTATAGGGGCACTGTAGGGAGAAGGTTCCAGTTTATTTTTCTTGTAGACTCCATCCTGTCTGTATTTGGTGGTGATGAATTAAATGTAGATATCAAGTCAGACATGCACACAGGTGCTATATCTCATCCTCAGGAAGCACAGGGAAGTTTAATTTTCTCTTTTCAAACAATGATTGAGGTAGGGGAAAGACACGTTTACTGGAATAGATGCCAGCTCTGGATGATAAGCAGCTGCTTTGTAGGAGTCAGACCAGCTATGGCAATGCAGATTGTTGCAACATTACTGAAGATGAGTGTATCTTCCACCCTGCTATGTCAACAAAGTGCTCATGGCTAACATTGTTATTTACATCCATGAATCTACACAGTCCAGTTGATATTATTATTATTATTATTATTAAAGGACTGCTAAAGTCACCCAGGCCACTACATCTTAGTAAAGTGGCCTCTGTGCTTTAGTGCTTTAGCTTTAACCTTGCAATTTAAAACATTTCAGTTGTTTTAATCCACCTCCAGTAGCTGTTACACTAACACTTTTGTCAGAGTTTACCTGTAACTGGTGATGTCCCGAACGGTTCGCTGGCGAACATAGCGTGTTCGCGTTCGCCACGGATGGCAAACATATGCGATGTTCGGTCTGCCCCCTATTTTTTTTTGTGGTCTTTCAGCCAAATTTACTAATACTAAGTAAAAATTACTTAGTATTAGTAAATTGTGCCCCTACTCGCAATACCGCGAGTAGGGGCATGTCTATTAAACAGTGGGGGCCCTAAATACCAATAGGGGGGGACACCCTATTGTCCTCCCCCCGGCCCCCACCCCTGAGCGGCAGGTGGGGACCCTACATACCAATGGGGGGGGGGACACCTATTGTCCTCCCTCCCGGCCCCCACCCCTGAGCGGCGGGTGGGGGCCCTAAATACCAATGGGGGGGACCTATTGTACTCCCCCCCCTGGCCCCACCCCTGAGCGGCGGGTGGGGGCCCTAAAAAAGACAATAAGGGGGGGACCTATTGTCCCCCCCGGCTCCCACCCCTAAGCGGTGGGCGGGGCCTAAATACAAAGGGGGGGACCCTAGTCACCCCCTCCCCCCCCCAAAAAAAAAAAAAAATTACCCCCCTACCTACCCCCCTCACCCTAAAAATAATGAGTGGGGGACCTTTAACTAAAAACCTGTAAAAAAAAATTAGATAAAAACAACTTACCATTCGATGTTTTCTTTCTTCTAAAATCTTCTTTTTTCAGCCCCAAAAAAGGGCAAATAAAAAACCATAATAACCGACGCAATTTAAAAAAAAAAAAAAAAAAACGAGCGCAAAAAAAAATAATCCATCTTCACCCATGGAGGGCTCCGCGCAGACTGAGCTCTGCAGGGCGGGGGAAGGCTTATAAAGCCTTGCCACGCCCTGCAATTAGGCTAAGAACACTCTGGCTGGTTTAAGCCAATCAGAGTGCTCTGTGTCATTTTACACAGCGTGGGAAAGTTCTTTGGAATTTTCCCACGCTGTGTAAAATGACACAGAGCACTGTGATTGGATGGATTTCAAGCCCACCAATCAGATTGCTCTTTGTCATTTTACACAGCGTGGGAAAATTCCAAAGAACTTTCCCACGCTGTGTAAAATGACACAGAGCACTCTGATTGGCTTAAACCAGCCAATCAGAGTGTTCTTAGCCTAATTGCAGGGCGTGGCAAGGCTTTATAAGCCTTCCCCCGCCCTGCAGAGCTCAGTCTGCTTGAGCCCTCCATGGGTGAAGATGGATTATTTATTTTTGCGCTCGTTTTTTTTTTTTTTTTTATATAAATTGCGTCGGTTATTATGGTTTTTATTTGGCCTTTTTTGGGGTTGAAGAAAGAAAACATTGAATGGTAAGTTGTTTTTATCAAATTTTTTTTTTTTACAGGTTTTTAGTTAAAGGTCCCCCCTCATTATTTTTAGGGTGAGGGGGGTAGGTAGGGGGATCCTTTTTTTGGGGGGGGGGAGAGGGGGTGACAAGGGTCCCCCCCTTTGTATTTAGGGCCCCCACCCACCGCTCAGGGGTGGGGGCCGGGGGGGGACAGTAGGTCCCCTCCTTATTGTTTTTTTTAGGGCCCCCACCCGCCGCACAGGGGTGGAGGCCGGAGAGGGGGAGGACAGTAGGTCCCCCCTCATTATCTTTATGGCCCCCACCTGCCGCCCAGGGGTGGGGGCCGGGGGGGGGGAGGACAGTAGGTCCCCCCCCATTGCCATTATGGCCCCCACCCGCCGCCCAGGGGTGGGGCCCGGAGAGGTTGAGGACAGTAGGTTCCCCCCCTTGTTATTTTTAGGGCCCCCACCTACCGCTCAGGGGTGGGGGCCAGGGGGGACAGTAGGTCCCCCCCTTATTGTAATTTTTAGGGCACCCACCCACCGCTCAGGGGTGGGGGCCGGGGGTGGACAGTAGGCCCCCCCCTTGTTATTTATAGGGCCCCCACCCACCGCTCAGGGGTGGGAGCTGGGGGGGGACAGTAGGTTCCCCCCCTTATTGTCATTTTTAGGGCCCCCACCCACCGCTCAGGGGTGGGGGCTGGGGGGGGACAGTAGGCCCCCCCCTTGTTATTTATAGGGCCCCACCCACCGCTCAGGGGTGGGGGCTGGGGGGGGACAGTAGGTCCCCCCCCTTATTGTTTTTTTTTTAGGGCCCCCACCCGCCGCACAGGGGTGGGGGCCGGAGAGGGGGAGGACAGTAGACCCCCCCCTCATTATCTTTATGGCCCCCACCCGCCGCCCAGGGGTGGGGGCCGGGGGGGGACAGTAGGTCCCCCTTCCTCATTGTTATTATGGCCCCCACCCGCCGCCCAGGGGTGGGGGCCGGAGAGGGGGAGGACAGTAGGTCCCCCCCTCATTATCTTTATGGCCCCCACCTGCCGCCCAGGGGTGGGGGAAGGAGAGTAGGTCTCCTCCCCCTCCTCTTCAATCACTATTGTGGCCAGAAAGAGTCTCTGTGGGTTTTAAAATTCGCCTGCCTATTGAAGTCTATGGCGGGTCGCCTGGCTCGCGAACATTTGCGGAAGTTCGCGTTTGCGAACCGAAAATTTTATGTTCGCGACATCACTACCTGTAACCTGTAATGCTTCTCATAAAGATAGACTAATTCTATTCACACATAAATGAGCTACATTGCATGCTGAAAATTGATTCCAAACTGTTTCAATATTTGAATTTATTTGTGTTGGATGTCCATTGTCCAATAAGAACATATGGTAAAATGAATTATTTTTCTGTATCAATGGAACTCTGGAGTTTACCGCAAAGTGGACAGTTCACTTCTCTTTTGACACTGTATTAGACGTTTACTGGAACATTACATACAGTGGCGTACATACCAGGGTCGCGGCTGCGACCGGGCCCGGCCCGCCAGGGGGCCCGGCCGCCCCTGCGACCCGGTATGTACGCTCTGGGCCAGCCTCTTCTCCTGGGGGGCCCAGGAGCCGGCCACCTCCGGGCCCCCCGAGGCTGGCCCTGCTTACACCCGGCGGGCAGTCAGGCTGGCCGGTGCGCGAGGGAGCACTCTCCCCTGAGTGCTTCCTCTTCAGCTCCCTCGAGCACCGCACTGATACCGGAGCCGGAAGATGTCATCTTCCGGCGCCGGTATCAGTACGCGGCGCGCGAGGGAGCTGAAGAGGAAGCACTCAGGGGAGAGTGCTCCCTCGCGCGCCCGCCCGCCTGACTGCCCGCCGGGTGACCGGCCTCCAAGGAGCCCAGCAGCACCACTGGACCCCAGGGAATCCCCTCAGCACTCCAAAAGGTAAGGAGGCTGGGGGGATTAAATTTTAAAAAAAATACGTTAGTGTGTGTGTGTATTAGTGTGTGTGTGTGTATTAGTGTTAGTGTGTGTGTATTTGTTAGTGTGTGTGTATTTGTGTTAGTGTGTGTGAGTGTTACTGTGAGTGTTAGTGTGTGTGTGTTAGTGTTACTGTGAGTGTGTGTGAGTGTTAGTGTGTGTGTTAGTGTTACTGTGTGTGTTACTGTGAGTGTTAGTGTGTTTGTTAGTGTGAGTGTCAGTGAGTGTGTCTGCTAGTGAGTGTCAGTGAGTGTGTTACTGTGTGTGTCTGTTACTGAGTGTGTTACTGTGTGTGTCTGTTACTGAGTGTGTTACTGTGTGTGTCTGTTACTGAGTGTGTTACTGTGTGTGTCTGTTACTGAGTGTGTTACTGTGTGTGTCTGTTACTGAGTGTGTTACTGTGTGTGTCTGTTACTGAGTGTGTTACTGTGTGTGTCTGTTAGTGAGTGTGTTACTGTGTGTCTGTTTGATGTCTGTTAGTGAGTGTGTGTTTGTCAGTGAGAGTATGTTTTGTAAGTGAGTGTGTATGTATGTCTGTCGCTGAGTGTGTATCTGTTAGTGTGTATGCATCTGTTCGTGAGAGTGTGTGTGTGTCTTCAGCACTTACCTTTCTCCAGCGCCGGACTCCCTTGGCGCTGGGGATCCCTCCGCCGCTCAGCTCCGAATGCGCATGCACGGCAAGAGCCGTGCGCGCATTCAAACCGCCCATAGGAAAGCATTACTCAATGCTTTCCTATGGACGTTCAGTGTATTAAAATCGCGGAAGCTCCTCTAGCGGCTGTCAGTGAGACAGCCACTAGAGGCTGGATTAACCCTCAGTGAAACATAGCAGTTTCTCTGAAACTGCTATGCTTTCAGCTGCAGGGTTAAAACTAGAGGGACCTGACACCCAGACCACTTCATTGAGCTGATGTGATCTGGGTGTCTGTAGTGGTCCTTTAAGTGTGTGTGCATCTGCATGCACTGGTGTACATACCGCGGTCGCAGCCCTGCAACCCCTGCGACCAGGTGCCCGCCGCCATGTGTTGCGGCCCCGGCCTGCGCAGAGTAAGTGTGCGGGGGGGGGGGGGGGCCCACGGATCAATTTTTGCACCGGGGCCCCATAGGTCATGTGTACGCCACTGATTACATAATGTCAGTGTAAAGCTGTGTAAGTGTGATAATTTCACTGCACAAGTGCACTGTGCATCTTTTGAATGCTAGTTATTGCAGTCTTCCTCGGGAACACAACATGTACAATAATTGACTGGGCATGTTCCCAAATTCTCAAAATAAGAAGTCTTTCAATTCCTGTTATTTGTGTAGGGTTCCTGCTGGCATCGGAAATAGCTTATTCACCACTATTGGTTTAGATCCTGGTTGAGACAAATACAGCAAGCCTCCTGTATTTTTAGCTCAGACTTCACTGTGTTATGGCATAGTTTATAATTAGATTTTTGTATATTACAATTTTAAAGGCAAAATGTAAACTTTTTCATAGCTCATTTATGTATGTACTCACATATACAATTGGTATATTATTTAAGTACAGAAGGGAAAGAAAGACTGTTCTTAAAACTAAGCTGTCTTGTTAAAGAAATAATTAAATTATTATTTTAATGCTCTCTACAGCCAATATATCTTGTGGATTGTAAATTGCAAGAGCAGAATACTAAAATACAGGTTTGCATATATGTGTGTCTCTCTCTGTGTATATATGACATTGATTTTCTCACCCCTCCTGGGAGGTATGTTTAATTATCATTCTCGGGTCCTCTACCAGAGGCCTAGGAGTTTGAGAGTTCTTAGCTGTTCCTAGAACTGCACTCTTCTGGACAGCGATCTCAGATGTTCCACCTGGAATTTGTTGAAGCCACTCCCCCAACTTGGGAGTCACAGACACCAAGTGTTCCTATCACAACTGGGACTACTACTGCCTTCACTTTCCACATCCTTTCTAGTTCTTTTTTCAGTCCTTTGTATTTCTCCACCTCCTCATGTTCCTTCTTCCTGATATTATAGTCACTGGGTATTGCCACACCAACCATGACTGAAGTCTTCTGTTCCTTGTCTACCACCACGATGTCGGGTTGGTTGGCCAGCAGTTGCTTGTCTGTCTGGATCTTGAAGTCTCACAGGATATTGGCCCTGTCATTCTCAACTACCCTTTGTGGTATCTCCCATCTGGACATAGGCAGGTCCAATCCATATTCTGTGCAGATGTTTCGGTACACAATACCAGCAACGTGGTTGTGTCTCTCTGTGTATGCTGGACTTACTCAGAGGCCTCTTTGCACTGTCTACACCTTGGGTCTTGCCTGGTGTGGTAGACTCCAGGTTCTATTGATTAGTGCCTCAGTGCTGTCTTTCAGTCCTGCCTTTTTCAACCACTGGTAGGATTTTGTCATGTGAGCCACATCCACTATCTGCCGATGGTACACCCTATGAAGAGGTTTGTCTTGCCAAGGAACATCCTTTTTTTCTGCATCCTCTATCTGTTGAAGTCTCAGTCATTCCCTTAGCAGTTCATCTTTGGGAGCCATCTTCGTGATGTACTTGTGGATGCTCTGAGTTTCATTCAGGACTGTGACCTTGACACTCATTAGGCTCCGACCTCCTTCAGGCTGATGTACTGGATTTCGTACTCCATTCCTAGTGAGTAGTTTACTGGTCTTGCGATCCATGGTGACCAGTTCTTCTCTTTGCCAGGTTAGTATTCCAGCTGGGTACCTGATGACCGGTAGGGCATATGTGTTGATTGCTTGGATTTTGTTCTTGCCATTGAGCTGGGGCTTCAGGACCTGTCTGACTTTTTGGAGGTACTTGGATGTTGCTATCCTCCTTGCCTCTTCCTCATGGTTGCCATGCGTTTGTGGTACCTCCACGTACTTGTAGCCGCTCTCTGCCTCTTCTATTTGGCCTTCTGGAACGTCAACTCCTTCTGTCCTGATTATTTTACCTCTTTTTGCTACAATCCGCCCCTCACTTTTTTTTTTAGTCCGAACGACATTCTGATGTCCTTGCTGTACATCCTAATTAGGTGGATCAATGAGTCAATGTCCGCGTACATTCTTGGCATACACCTTGATATCATCCATGTAGAGTAGGTGGCTGATGGTAGCTCCACTCTTGAACCTGTATCCGTATCCACTCTTTTTGATGGTCTGGCCAATCGGGTTGAGGCCTATGCAGAATAGCATTGGGGATAGCACATCACCTTGATATGCCACATTTGATGTTCACTTGAGTTATTGTCCTGGAATTGGGGCTTCTAGAGTTGTTTTCCACTTGCCCAAGTTCTTGATGAAGGCTCTTTAAGTCTTGCTGACCTTGTAGAGAGCCAAGCATTCTAGTATCCATGTGTGTGGCATAGGCTTTCTTGTAGTCAATCCAGGATTAGTCTGTCTGGTCTTAGAATCCCTTGTGACTGCTTGGTCTACCAGTAGTTGGTGTTTTGATCCTCTGAGTATTGCTCATATATTGACTCATATGCCCATCAATCTAGGAGGCTATGATGCCTGACAGGATCTTCCATGTTGTGGGGAGGCAGGGGATTGGTCAGTAGTTGAATGGCGTTTTCCCTTGTGTGGGTCCTTCATGACCAGTATTGTACTGCCTTGTGTTAGACAGTCAGGGTGGGAGCCTGTTGCTAGTAGCTGGTTCATTTGTGCTGCTAGGTGTTCATGCTGTTAACTTCTTTAGTAGTTGTGGATCATGTCAGGTTCTGGGGCTGACCAATTCTTCAGTCTCAGCTCTGGGTGGGTCTTGCGAGGAGATGTGGTGGTTACCCTATAGCTGTGCATACAACTTGGATGGTTCTTTGGTAAATAGGGCATTGCTTCTCTGGTCTATCTGCTCAGTCTGGTTGCCAGTGCTGTCAGTCTTTGCTTAGCGGTTTCTAGTAGCGCCTCTGGTATGAGCATATCCTTGTACTTCAACCGCAGCCAGGATCTATCTTTGATTTTTTACACCTCTGTTAAGTTGACCCAGCTTACTAGCTTCCTTCTGTGTTGTGTTTCTCTTGGCTTCCATTGTAGTCTCCATGGTGGGCATTGCTCCTCTTTGAGCTTGTAGTTAAGTAGCTGGAGGACCACTTATGCTGTGTTCATTAACTGCAGCTCGCCTGGTGGTAGCTTTACAGTGATCTTCGGATGTCTTGTCCGCTGGTTAACGACTAGGGTATGGATTCAGGGTGGCAATTCTCTGCAGGTAAGAATGTGGGTATGGAAATTTATTCTTCCTTATGGTGCATGTTTGATTTCTTTTGTAGTTCATTTAATTCCAGTTGTGACACTAGATTTTTCTTGAACATGTTCAAAAGTTGTGTAACCAGCTGTTTTGGTGTTAGGGCTGATGATATCCATAGCTCCCACATACGTAGCCTCTCTCATTGGGTCTGCTGTTGTTGTAGCATTCAAGCAGGTCTAGGTTCTCACTCCATGTCCATAAATGATTTGTTCCAGTAGCCCACTTGTCGTCAGATTACCCTGGTTCCCTAACATCTGACGCGGACCTTGTCAATACGGGCGACGTATGAGCCGGCATGACTCTCTTGGTTAGTGTTGCTCTCATATTTTTGAGGTGGGCAGGGTATATATCGTTAGGTGTCTTGCCCAGGGACACTTACTGGTGCAGTGGTCGGACCTGTGGTTCCCAGTTCAAAGTCAGTGACATTACCACTGTGCTATATACACAGAGAGATTTATCTATATATACATATAGCCACTATCTTCAGTAGATAAACCTCTACCTATAACTCAAACTCTAGGTTGGACAATTGCCTCAGTCCTTATGGGGTTAACATACCCCAAACAGTACAAGTTATATTAAAATGTATAAATGCTGTAAAGTCTATCTACCTTTTAAAAACAATGGTGTGTATGTGTGTCCACCCAACTGAAAATAGGCAGAAGGACAATGGCTTTTGTTCTCAAGATTCAGAAACTGGGGTTAAACACCTCACACCTCACTGCTGGCAGGGAAACACACTGTCCGGGTCCGAGCACTGTGATTCCTCACGGTGTTCAGTCACATGGTTACACATGTATTATCAGACCCTCGGTAGATGGGGATATTGTAATGAGTGCTATTCAGACCAAGTCACACAGCCTGTCACTGGCCACTCCGATGCCATTAAGGGCAATGGATACGCTGAATCAGCGCCGATTACGTCACTTCCTGTTATTGGAATCCCCGCCGGCCACCGTCCATTTACTAGACTAACGTGATCTCCGCTCACGCTGAATCCAGGAAGTGCTGGCAGTCACTGTGCAGGACAAGAAGGCTTTGACAAGCCGGGGGGGAAGCCGTGGCATACAGCCGGGTCTCCGACCACAGGTCTGGCACCTGCATGCTGAGTCAGACTCAGATAGGTATGGGCAGCTCAGTGCACGGGGGATGGGGGGGGGGGGGTCACACACACACCTACCGCTGGTACACTGCTACATTAATAAAATCACTGCTTGCCATTAATGGTTCATATTCCATGTGGAGTGCTGGCTCAACGACAACATGACAATGTATCCTGCACAATACAGCAACAGCACTGATACCCAACTGGCATTGAGGGAGTTGTAGTTCTATAACCTCCTTGACCAGTATTAGGGGTTAATGCAGTAAGCTTTTAGTAGACTAGTGCATTTTGCAGCACTTTGCTGATGCCTTCCTTTTCAGCTATTTCCAGATGGTGAATCTCCACTATTTGAAAGGAACGCTCTAAGTGTCATAACCACTTAAGTGCTTCTTAGCTGTTGGATCCACTGGACCCACTTCCTCTTTGGCTCAGTGAGCCTGGAAGCTCCTGTGCTGCAGTGCATGTTGGATGAGAGCGTCGCCTTATTGGGTTCAGTTCTGGGCTTGGCACAGTGAAGAGAGCTCCAGCTGTTACTGAGCATTGGTGGGGAATGGTGCCTGGCAGACGCAACTTAGGCAGTTAAAGGACCACTATAGTGCCAGGAAAACACTCTTTTCCTGGCTCTATGGGGTCATTGGGTCCCCCTCACCCTCAGGGCCCCCCCCCCCCCCCTCCCGCTGGCTCTAGGGTGAAGAAGGGGTTAATCCCTTACCTTTTTTCTAGCGCCGGCGTTGGGGACTCTCCTCCTCATTTCCCGTCATCGGCTGAATGCGCATGCGCGACATGAGCCGTGCGCTCATTCAGCCAGTCTCATAGGAAAGCTTTATCAATGCTTTCCTATGGATGCTGGCATCTTCTCACTGTGAAAATCACAGTGAGAAGCGCCTCTGGCGGCTGTCAATGAGACAGCCACTAGAGGCTGGATTAACCCATACGTAAACATAGCAGTTTCTCTGAAACTGCTATGTTTACCGCAGAAAGGGTTAATCCTAGATGGACCAGGCACCCAGACCACTTCATTAAGCTGAAGTGGTGTGGGTGCCTATAGTGGCCCTTTAAGCTGTTCTAAAATGGCATGGTGTCATGCAATGAGGGAGGATACCAGGTCATTTCTGGTACCTTGTAGTGGTTATGGTGCTTGTAGTGTATCTTTAAAGGGTCACCAGAACAACTACAACTTAATGTAGATGTGATGGTGTATATTGCCTATCCCTGCAGGCATTTTAATGTAAACACTGCCTTTTCAGAGAAAAGCCTGTGTTTACATTGCTGCCTAGTAATACCTTTAGTGGCAGTTACTTAGACAGCCCATAGGGTGTTTCCTGGGTCAGTGCTGCATAGTGTGCCTCACTGACGTTCACATGAACAATCCTCTTAGAGATGCATTGATTCTAAATGAGGAGATGCTTTTTTGCTGCGAGTGCGCATTAGCCTCTTAATGCTTTCCTATGGGAAAGCATTAGATTGGCTGAGATATTCAGAATTGATCTCAGTCAAGGAGGCGGAGCATGGATCCACACAGTGCTGGGAAAAAAAACGGGGTGGAGGGAGGGGGTACTAAATGGTGTTTTACAACTATAGGTTCAGGAATATACATTTGTATTTGACATAGTGTTACTTTGACTTTTATATGTATTTGCAAATGAAAAAAGCCTGGATTTTCCGAGGTTGCCTGGAAACTAACTCACCGTAATTAGCAAAATAAATACTCATTTTAAATCAAAAGAACTGTAAAAAGAGCATTGCTTTTTTTCTTCATGCTGCTATTTCTGCTTGCAGTTTTTCAGTTACTTAGTCAAGTTCCACTAATTCCATGTTTATTTACTCAACTGTACTGTTTTTTATTTTAATAATGTAAAGATCATTCTGTGCCAAACTGGTAAAACAAAATAAAGAGATGGAAGAAATGTAGATAGTCATTATTCTTTAAAGTCTTGGGAATGCAAAGTGATTCCAGCTTAGGAATGCACCGAAATTTCGGCCGAAAACGGGCCTTTCCCATTTCGTCCGAAAATGGGCCAAAGCTGCTGAAAATTTGGGCAGACCGACATTGGGAGGGGGCCCGGCGGCACACAGGGCAAGGCCCCTCCTGTCTGCCAGGGGAGAGCGCCAATACAGACAAATAGTTACCACAAAAGCGCGCTAAACTGATCTGTAAATATAAAAAGACAAAGAATAGTGCAGACCATTGCGCTTTTGTGGTAACTATTTGTCTGTATTTGGTGTATACTTTTGTAGCACTGGGATTGAGTGCTGCCATACTATATGTGTTATAGCCTATAGCGCTGACACACTGTTGGTCTTTTTAGAGAGCCAATACAATCTGCAGCTCCGCCGGGTGTGAGCTGCAGACTGTACTGTAACATTTAAACCACCGCACGCTTAAGGCTAATTTAATTGTACTCCTCACAGTGTGTACTGAATGTATACCATCATGGTCTGTTATGTACACATATTAACGGGGATTAAACATATTTAATAGAAAATCATCATCATTTAATGCAATCTAAAGTGAATTGTAATCTAAATAGCACACACAAATCATTAGATAAGGGGATAATACCTATATATCTTATTAAGCTAAAGTAAGCTTGGCTATTTTAGTGTCATTTACTTCTCAGTTTGCTATTTACTAAGAATCAAATGCAGTGCAGGTTAACAAAATTCGGTAAAAAAACCCCTCATATTTACGAGTTGCAAATCCTGTTGAAATATACAGGGTTATTCACTAAAGAAAAAAGTCGTTTTCGGCCAAGGGCATCCTGAATTTTGGGTTTCGGAACAGAATTTTCATTTCGGTGCATCCCTATTTTTGGCTACGTTTGACCTAAATTTCTAATTGATATATGTATTTTTTTCCTATTTGTTTTGGCTAGTATTCTAGTAAGATCACAGCTGAGTTGATTTTTACATTTTTATTTTATCCATAAATTGGACTACAAATTGCAATTCGCTGATAAATTCTTCACCGTTTAGAGAATAACCCTAATTATATAAGTCTTCAGGGTGATTGCTAAAATGTTAGCACTTTATCCATAACACAACACTATTGCTTCAGTAATTTACCCTGCAATGGAAACATTTTTTTTTTAACAAAAAGTGCAGATTTCCATATAAATTGTCTCTCTTATAAATTAACCTTTTGATCCCACAACTGGTCCTGCTACATCCCGGTAGTTTAGCTCAGTAAAGAAAGCCTCCTGATTGAGCTGTGCTTGGAAGTGTGTGGTTGGACAGCCACATAAAGTCTGGGCTGGTGAGGAGTTTTAAAGACTGCAGACAAGTGCTTTTTGCAAGCTGGTTTTAGATATACCGATGATGAAAGAAAAATGCATAATGAATTGTGTACATATTTGCATTGGGGGTACAACTACAAAATAGTGACTATTTGGGCAGTGGAGTGTTAATTTCTTTTCTTTTTTTCATGTTTGGTGCCTTCATTAATGTTTTCCTCCCTTTTTTTTTCACTCTTTTTGAGAGGAAGCTCAAACATCTTTTTAAAACAAAAATAAAGGCACAGAACATACACAGCGTATACGTCTAGCTTTTTGCATGGGTGGTTTCCACAGATTGGAGTAAACTATCCGCCAATGGCATTGTTCACAAATTCTCTAATCTTAGCTACAGGAAACCCAGAAGAGTTAGAGTATCCTGTTTTTCATTTTATTGCTGGATGTGGTTTGGTGAAGAGCTTCTCCTCATGTCAAGGAAATACACAATGAAGGTCTTGTGACATTCGCTTCATTGAAATACTAGACCTTTTCTCACTCTGCTTAATCTGTTATTTTCAAATGTTTAAACTAGATATTGCAGAAATGTTTATAACTTGACTTGCATTGGTGTGTATGTGTGTGTGATATATATATACATATATATATATACACACACATATATATATACATATATAGTGTGTGTGTGTGTGTGTGTGTGTCTGTATAGTATAGAAAACATATGGATGTGTCCCTAATGAGTGTATATGTTTGTGTATATATCCACACATTTATTTTATTGTCCAGTGATGTCTGTTTTTTAGATATGTTTTTGTCTTCCCCACTTCCCCCCAAAATCGCATATACTGAAAGTTAATGGGACGTTAGTATATGTCTGTGTGTATATATTTATAAATAGAAGTAATATTTGTTGGTTAATAGTTTATAAATAAGGTAGTATTTTTTGCAATTTTTAAATCTCAGATTTATAACTTGATCACCAACGTTGTGGATAGTTACACTATGTAGTGTGATTGTGCCTTTTTTAATTCGGGGTCTAAGGTTTTGGGATGTTCTATTTCTGCTCAGGACTGGGAGCATATTTTCTCATGTCACAAAGGACTTGTCTAATTGTGTTTTCCATGTTGAATTGTGTAGAAAAATTGTCTATTATTAACCTCCAGTTTTTGTAGGTGTGCACACCAAACAAATGGGTAAAATGTTTTACTATGGTGGTCCTGTGTAAAATTAACTCAGTTTTCAAAGACTACCAAATTTAGCTCCTATCAGTCACTGGTATTAAACTTCTAAACACCTCTTTATGTATGCTATTATTATTCTTGGATTGTACTCCTGTGTCCTGTAAGAATATAGCTTATTTTATATATGCTCTATACTAAAAGAAAACTTTAGGCACCCAGACCACTTCATCGGAGGTGCCATGTCCCTGTAGTTTTAACTGTGCAACTGGAAACATTGCAGTTCTGTAAGACTCACACTGACAGCCACTAGAGGCACTTCTGCAGAAATAACCTACTTTTCTGTTTCAATTACATGGTCTCAAAAAGATAATTTCATTGGTGCAGTGTGCGGTTTTGTCATGCATGCGCACTAATCTCCCAATGCTTACCAATGATCAATGATCTTGGCAAAGGAGGCAGTGACAGCTGTGGAACAAGTAAAAAAAAATAAAAAAATTAAATAAGCTCTCCATTCTCCTTCACACAGGGGAGGGGGGTAGTATCCTAACTAGTTAGCAGGCCACCATTGCATTAGGAATGTAACCGATCAAGCTAAATCTATCCCATTATAGCTAGTTTGGGATCGTTTTGTGAGAGATTCATTAACTTACAGGGCTCTTCACTAATGTGCGGATTTAAGGTGAATTTGAAGTGAATTTCCAGTTTAAGGTCAAAATAGCCAAATTTGAAATATTATCTGTCTGCTATGCTTTCCATTCAGCTACCCAGACCATACATTTTAAATTCATTTTGAATTCACATTAAGCACTCACTTTAGAGAATAACGCTATTAGATGTTTTCTTTTGTTATTTTATAAAGGGGTCAAATCTATAGTTTTTTTTTGTTTCCTTTTGCTTCTGTGTTTTCCTGGTTCATGAATGCTTTACAGATTTCTAAATTTTTCTATACACACTGCTATGTTAAAAGGGACACTGTAGGCACCCAGACCACTTCAGCTCATTATAAACTGCAATAATTACTTGCTAGGCTTAACTCCTCCTCTAGTGGCTGTCTATCAAACAACCACTAGAGGGACTTCTGGCTTCTTAGACGACTTTTGGTCGTCTAAACGATGCTCCTCATGCATAGCGTGAGAACATCCTCATAAGAAAGCATTGAATAATACTTCCCTATAAGGAAATCCTAATGCGAGTGTGGCCATTGCCGGCGTTGCTCATCAGGTTTACCCCCCGCTGGCGGGGGAAGAACGTGGGCGGAGCTGAACCATTGACATCCGCGCTGCACCCAAGTAAGTGACAGATGGGGTTATTAACCCCTTCTGCACCACGGGAATGGGCCTTGACAGAAGGGGAAACTATAGTGCCAGGAAAACGAGTTTGTTTTCCTGGCACTATAGTTTCCCTTTAATTCTTCACTCAAGTTATATACGGGGTGGCTAGCAATGATGGAGAAATATAGATATATAATGTATTCAAGTATTTTCTTTTTCTTTTCCTTTTATTGTTCTACCCTGAATGTGTCGGCTTAATTTTGATTATTTATATCATATACTGAAATGTGTGTGTGTGTGTGTGTGTGTATATATATATATATATATATATTTTTTTAATTCTAATGTATTCACTATTGTAATGTTTGATAATAAAAAATATCTATACTTAAAGATGAACTGTCACATTTGAGATTTTTACACAGCCTGAAACCTAACTAAATGTATGCGTGGCTGATCACAGCATACTGTGGAAATAAATGTGCACCTGTTTATGTATAGCATTATGGTAGCAATGCTGCGTGTGAATGTATTCATACTGCTTTCCTCTGGATTTGTGGAGCATCATGATGCAATAACATAACCTAGGACATGGAAGTGCTGTTAAACGACCACTATAGTGCCCTGAGGGTGCCCCCACCCTCAGGGTCCCACTCCCGCCGGGCTGAAGTGGGAGGAAGGGGTTAAACTTCCCTTCTCCAGCACTGGTCTCCCTCAGCACTGGGGACTCTCCTCCTCCTCCTTCGGTCGTCATCGACAAGAGCCGCGCGCGCATTCAGCCAGTCCATAGGAAAGCATTCTCAATGCTTTCCTATGGACGCTGGCGTCTTCTCACTGTGGAAATCACAGTGACAAGCGCTGAAGTGCCTCCAGCGACTGTCAGTGAGACAGCCTCTAGAGGCTGGATTAACCCATAAGTAAACATAGCAGTTTCTCTGATACTGCTATGGTTACAGCAGACAGGGTTAATCCCAGATGGACCTGGCACCCAGACCACTTGATTGAGCTGAAGTGGTCTGAGTGCCTATAGTGGTCCTATAAGGAGGGATTACTACTTATGTACCTTTGCTGCATTACTCATATCGTGCACTTCTCAATAGCTTTCACTGGTGTAAAAGTATGAGGTACTGTTATTTCAGATAAGTGACAATGCTGCCTTTTCATATGTATTTCTATTCATTTAAATGTAATTATATTTTAATAAACTGCATATTTTCAGGTTAGTTTATCAATTTGAGCTAAGAATACTTTATTTTGTATTTTATTTTTCTGCATGAGCTTTATTGATGGTGCAGACACACTTTTTTCCTTTTCTTTTCATTATCGGCCTGATGAAATAAAACCGTTTTTTGTTAAATTGCAGAGGCCCCTGTTTTGTTTTGTATTTTTGTTTATCAGTTTGCATTTATTTATTTGCCTTTCTTTCATAAGCTTAATTTTAAACGATACCCGAAAAATATTTTTTTCCCTACTCTGTCCAAACATTCACATTACATTATTGTTTTGTCTTCATGATTACATTTACATATGTTAATAAATATCTATGGTACTATTTATAGATTTTATTTTTAACAAAACTTGATTAACTTAAACATGCATAAATTCTTGATCTGTATTAAAGTTTATTTTTTGTTTTCCTCAGACCTTTGAAGCCAATGACCTCTATCAAGGGCAAAACTTTAACAAGGTGCTAAACTCGCTTGTTCTTCTAAATAAAGTTACGGCAGGTAAGGATTTTTTTAGAACTTTGTTACTGGGAGCAATATATTGCATATTTGACATGCTAAAAAAAATTTTTTTGAACACCTTGGAATTTAATTAAATGTTTTCATGGTTATTCAAAGTCAATTTCCAATTTAAAGAAATACTCCAGACACTGTTAGCGTTTTATTGAAACTAAGTTTAACCTCTCCCTGCTGCTTCCATACCATTAGAGGTTAAACCGTTGATGAACGTTTAACCCCAAACTTTGTGTTCCAGTGCCGGACCTCACTGCAACTCTGACCTTCTGCTTTCTGAAATGCTTCAGAGCGGAAGCCTCGGAGAACCACTGGGCAGGGGCACAGCTGATGGTTTAGACCACAGCTCTAATATTTATGATTTTTGACTATGAGCAATAGTTTTGATTTAAAGGGTAAAAAGAAGCATCTTGAAATAAAATGTAATATATGCCATCACTATCATTCATTATGGGTATCACTGTGTATAGATTGCAGTACATTCTGCATTAGATGAACACTAGTTATTGGGAAATGCGTTGAGTGTCTCCTCTCATTGGACTTTTCCTGTTTCCTTGGTTGTGTTATTGCTTTTCAAGATATTGTCCAGTTGTTTATACCAGGAATGTTTAGTTTGTTTACATCCCTCACACAATTTCCATATATTAACTATTGTTTGAATGATCCAGGTGTTTTTTTTTAATTTTTTTTTTTATTTCTTCCAGTTGGCTTGTCACCACTTTAGTTCTTCATTGTGGCATCCCATCTGTTTCCTTATTTACGAGTTTCCTTATTTCACTAGTTGCAATGCAGTGAACAATATATAACTAAGCTTGCACAATTGAACCGGTGGGAAACGGAAATCCTGCTTTCATGGAAAACACTGTCTGTGCTGTCTTACTGAGCACACTGTTTATTCTTTATTTTCTTTTAATGGTTGCCTATTGGTGAAGATGGTATTTAATAATTTATATTTGACTGTTTTCTATAAAAAAAAATGTGAAGATCAAATATGTAACATTTGCTTGGAAAGCATAAACTTCAGAAGCAGAGTGAGGATTTTTTTTTGCCTTAGTGACCAAACAGGAGTTGATGAAGAAAATTGCATGGTACTTTTGTGCAGCTTATGATATAATGTATATATTGTCAACATTTAACAGTTTTGACCCCAGGACGTACTTGAAAACCAGAGTAATCTGAATGTACCTTTCCTGGTTAAATACTTTGCTATTATTATATTAACAGTGATTTTTGTCAAAAGTGTGAATTGTCAGGCATGTAAAATGAATTTCAAACTGTAGCCCAAAATAGATGAATTAGAACACTTCTGTAGGTCAGCTTTGTTTTTAGTTTGACTTTTCTGGCTTTAAAATTTGAAAGTGCACATTCAATTCCCAATAATTCGATATTTAGTGAATAATTCTGTAAGACGATGTTTTTTGTTTTTTTTTATAATTCTTTATTTTTGTTAGTGCATGAAATAACATTTTAGCTTTCTGAACCACAACAGTTGCAGGAAACCATTGGATAACCGTATATAACATGGTATAGAGATAGCTGTGCACATTTTTTTTAAAGAAAAGTTGAACTATAAATGAGTATAAACGGAGTTGTCAGACAGTTTAAATGACGAGTAATGACAGTGCTTAGAATAAGAGGAGTGTTAGCTAGATATATATATCTTATGAAGTATTCACATCATTGTAAGCCAGGATCTTTCTAACCGTTATACACATTGAAAAACATTTCCAGCTAGTATTTCTGATTATCCGTCTAATTATGTTGTCACGTGTTAAGTTTTATAATATATACTCTTAATAACATCAAGTATGTAGAAAACAATAGTGTTGAGGACGGTTGTGATAGTCTAAATCATTGCTTGTAGGTGGGCATAGCAGGCTGCCTGCGGTTATCTAGTGAGCGCCATAAGCCTGCATCCCCCTGGGTTTAAGTGTCGCTAAACAGGCCACCTATATGCAAAAGGTATGATGAGTTGTCCCGGTGATCCTCTGCTAGCTATGCATTAAACAACAAATGGTTATATCACAAAAAATAATAACGGTATGTTAGTAGGCTGAGTAAGCATTGTGTTCCTTGCAAATTAACATTCTAACTGAGTAAACACAGGCTAGGGTGAATTGTGAAATGAGATTAGTTAAGTTTGGTTGAGATTGGTTAAGTCCAGCTTTAGAATAAATACACTATTACAACTTTGATACTCCTGGGTTAGCCGTTGTCAGGGTCTTACCTGAGTTGGGAGTCTGTAGCGCAGATATGTTGCTCACCCTTGCAGATAGCCACAGGCCGAGGTGGTCAGGTAAGAATTCACCTGGCCTGTGGGTCTGTGCACGGGGGCTGTGCAGGATGCAGTACCAAATATGCAGGACAGGCAAGGACAGAACCAGCAGGATAGTCGAGGGATAGCCGAGGTCAAAGGATGCCAGAGGTCAGGAACAACGAGAAGTAGCCGAAGTCAAGGGATGCCAGAGGTCAGAATAAACGTAGTCACAAGCCAAGGTCAAATAAACGAAGCAGATAAACTGGAACACTGGTACGACACAGCAACACTAGATCAAAGACTTGACCCTGAGCACAGGAAGAGGCTGGGTTTAAATACCCTGCTGATGACCGATGAGAGTCAGGTGAGACACAGCCAAGTCAAGGTGCAGCCCCCGGTGTATAAGCCATGCCAGGATGTACAGGACCGGACTCAGTAGTCTCTGTGTAAAGCTGCTGTGGCTCAGAGGCAGCAAGCAGGACTAGGACTGATAAGTTCCCCGGTTCAAGTCCCCTGTTGGGAACTCCAGGAGCGACCACGTCTGGCTGTCTGTCTAACAGGTGAGTACCCTGACAGTACCTCCCCCTTTAAAAACGACCTCTGGGCGTAAGTAGGTTCCTCATTGAAATAATCCGCCTCTCCAGAGTCACTCTCAGAATCCATCGAGTCCCCATAGTGAAAGTCCTCAGTATGGAATCCCTTATTAGCTCGGGATTTCCCAGTACCAGCTTCTGGTACGGCTGACGATCCGTCTAGGTTCCGGGTAGGGGTGGCAAGAACTTCCACAACTTCGGCAGGAACAGTGCTCGTAGCTAGCAGTGCTTTTTCGAACACTTCTAGGTCTTTTTTACAGACCGTAGTGCCATTAGAAGCAATGACACAATCCATAGGTAAATCCTTTTCAAGTGGGCAGGAAGTAGTGGTGGTACTACAGGAAGTAACTTTGGTAGTAGATGCAGACGACTCTGGAGCAGGAGGTATAGCATTTTCCATGGAAGCCAAGCCTGGGCAGGAATAACGGCTCCCTTGTAGCTCTTTAGGCTGATATGCGGTGTACACTGGACGAAGGATATTATTACCCAGTCGGAGAGCTGGAGGTCTAGGAGGGCGAACAGGACAAAGCGTGATGAAGTGTCCTCCTTCTCCACAGTAAAAACACAGACCATGGCTTATCCTTCGGTCCCTCTCCCTAGGTGTGACTTTGCAGTGGACACGTCCAATTTGCATAGGTTCCTCAGGGTCAAGTGGAACACAGGATACCTCTGGAGTTTTCCTGGGAACTGGGACATAAGAGGGCATCACTGGGGTGTGGTGATAGTACTCGGTTCCTTGGTAACGTAGACTCCGCGATTTTTTAGTAGGTGGAGCTGGCTTGGGCTTAGTGGTCCTGCACTGTGAGTCCATAGCAATAATAAAGGATTCCCAGCTGACAAGGACAGGACTCTTCCTCTGCAACATTTGGTAAGACCAAACTTTTATGCGTCCAGACAACAGGTTGATAGCCGCTCTGACCCTGATGAAATCCGTGGCGTAAGTTCGAGGCTTTAAAGAAAACAATACCTCGCAATCCATCCTGAATGACTGAAAGGACGTGTAGTTACCATCAAATCTGTCGGGCATGATGACAAAGGGTTCCGGAGCTGGATGTACTGCGCCTTTAAGAGAAAAAATTTCTTGCTGCAACTCCGAAACAGTCTGGGCCAGGCTGGACACTTGCTGGAGTGAGGATGAGCACATTTCTGCGGACTCCATATTGGTCAAGTCTTTTGTCAGGGTCTTACCTGAGTTGGGAGTCTGTAGCGCAGATATGTTGCTCACCCTTGCAGATAGCCACAGGCCAAGGTGGTCAGGTAAGAATTCACCTGGCCTGTGGGTCTGTGCAGGATGCAGTACCAAATACGCAGGACAGGCAAGGACAGAACCAGCAGGATAGTCGAGGGATAGCCGAGGTCAAAGGATGCCAGAGGTCAGGAACAACGAGAAGTAGCCGAAGTCAAGGGATGCCAGAGGTCAGAATAAACGTAGTCACAAGCCAAGGTCAAATAAACGAAGCAGATAAACTGGAACACTGGTACGACACAGCAACACTAGATCAAAGACTTGACCCTGAGCACAGGAAGAGGCTGGGTTTAAATACCCTGCTGATGACCGATGAGAGTCAGGTGAGACACAGCCAAGTCAAGGTGCAGCCCCCGGTGTATAAGCCATGCCAGGATGAACAGGACCGGACTCAGTAGTCTCTGTGTAAAGCTGCTGTGGCTCAGAGGTAGAAATCAGGACTAGGACTGATAAGTTCCCCGGTTCAAGTCCCCTGTTGGGAACTCCAGGAGCGACCACGTCTGGCTGTCTGTCTAACAGGTGAGTACCCTGACAGCCGTCTTGATTCAGAGTCCCTGTCCGGTGACTGGTCTCGGCCTATAGCCATCTTCCAGAGTCCTGAAGCTAGCCGATTCCCTGGATGGGCACCTGTGTAGCATGTGTGCAATGTCTCTGAGCGGCCGCCGCTCCCAGGTGATTCAGGGTGTCCTTCAATTTGTGTGGACTAGGGTGAGTAAAATGAGCAAGCTTGAGTACAGTCCCTTGTGCAGGTCTAGGTGTCGGCTTGAGTGCTGGCCGCTGCGTATGTTTGGGTGCTGGCTTGAGTGCAGGCTTGGGTGAAGGCCGCTGTGCAGGCTTGGGTGCAGGCCGCTGTGCGGGCTTGGGTGCCAGCAGCCGTGTGGGCTTGGGTGCGTGCCTGAGAGCAGACCGCTTTGCAGGCTTGGGTGCAGGCTGCTGTGCAGGTTTGGGTGCCGGCTGCTACGCAGGCCTCTGTGTATATCGTCGTGCAGGCTTTGGAGTAGATCTCTGTGTGGGTTGTAGAGCCGGCCCGTGGCTCTGTGCAGGTGTTGGGGGGGGGGGGGGGGGGGGGAACGGGGGATCCGTGGCAGATTTCCAGCCGCTTTCATCGTCAGGAGACGCCATGATGGGAGGCCGCGCCAGGGTGTCGGTCGGTGGAGGGTATCATGGAGATAGTCCCGGTGTCCTTTATCCGCCATTCGGTTGCCGTTTCTGACGCTTATCGTCGGTTTTTCTGTAGGTCCTGGCCGGAGCTGTTGAGAGTTGCGTCCTCTCGGCTCCACGGTCAGGCCCCGCCCCCCGTAAGACGATGTTTTAATAGATGTTTTTGCAGATTACTTGAGCTGACCTAGCTACATGATGCACTTGGATGTTCTCATATTGCTGTCATGGGAGGAGTGGCATATTGTACAGGGTTACCTTTGCATCCTGGATCACTTCTATACAGCATTATACCATTCTTCTTTGTATTTAAATAATAGGTGGTGCAGAGTGCAAGGCAGCAGGTAGTATTTGTGCAGGGCCTTTGCTACCCCAGCACTATGAGGGTCTTTGCAAAGGCCATTCTTTTATAATTAACCTCCAGGCCAGAAGTTGCCAGCCCCCCTCTGCTCAGCCATTTGCTTCTAAAATGCAGTATGAGTGTGTGCGCTCTCAGGCATTTCTTTCATAATCTCATATGGAAGTTTTTTTTTGACTAATGCAAGGCTGTGTTTGACAGAAACACGTGCATATTTAAAATAAAAATTATGTATACATACAAAACGTGTCCTCAAGAGTTAGTTTGTTGAGTAGGTTCTATTTATTTAAATCCATCTTGTCTTACGTTTATATCACCATTATTTCCTTGCTTGGTTCTGCCAGTATGCATATGTAAGATGTGTTGTATACATACAGTGCACTCAGACCCTCCATATTTTTCACTTTTCATGTTGCAGCCTTATGGTACAAAGGCTTTCTTGTTCATTAGTCTACACTGAATACTCCATAAAGACAATGCAAAAAACAACAAACTTTTTTTGACAGCTTAAATTTGGAAAGGTACCGGCGTGTCTTTATGAGTATCACAGCTGTAAATGTATATCAGCGCAAGAACAATGCCACGAAGTCGAAGGAACTATATATACATTTGTGACTACCACTCCAATCTTTTTTCACAAAAGTAATTAAAATTGGAAATATGGAATACATTAATTTATAATGTTGTAAATTAGAATAACAAAGCATGCATTTATAATAACTTCCATTAGTATCAAGAAGTAAGCCCCAAGACCTTCCTCTTGTCTCCAAACACATATAGGGGGTGATGCTTTAAAGGAATATAACACACAAAAAACCAAAACATTGTGTATATCTGTGTGACATGTAATTCCAAGTGGCCATTCACACTCTGTAAGTTAGTATGTGCTCTGCAATCATCCTCCAATAATGTGCAGGTGTGTTCTATGCCCTCAGTGGGCCAAATTCAAGAGAAATATAACACGCCTGTTATTTATTGAGTGGCCAATTAGAATCACTTAGAATTTGGTATCACACAGTTATACACTGTTTTACCTTTTGGTATGTTTTAGAGGTTACATACACTCCATGCAGAGATCAGAGATAGGATTGTGTTGAAGCACAGATCTGGGAAAGGCTCCAAAAATTGTGAGCTGCATTTAGATGAGACATTTGTGGAAGGACAACCATCACTGCAACAGTCCACTGATCGGATGTTAGGGCAGACTGGACATACAAAAGTCACCCCTAGGCAAGGCACATGAACGCTTGCTTGGCATTTGCAAACAAAATTCACACAAAAGACAAACTGTGAGACACATAAAACTGAAAATGGCTGACAGACCTTATTGAACTTGACATAATCTGCAGAGATAAATGGCAGAAACTACTCAAATATAGCTGTGCAAAGCTTGTTAAATCATACCCAATGTGCCAAAGTGTCAGGAAAAATAGCCTTAACTAAGTACTGTGTTAATATGTATATCAATGTGACATACACTTTCCTGTGAGAAGCAGGGCACTTGCTGTGCAAGGTCCCCAATGCACTAGATTGGACCTTTGCATATTATATATGAAAACACATATTGGGGTGTTTTTTTGGCAGTAACCCTTAAAGTTATCAGTAGGTGTATTCTTAAATTGCTGTGTGTGTAAAAATAATCACCAAATAAATGATTGCCAGGAGCCAAGTCCAGGGATAGTTTCTACAAGTGATTGCTCTATGCCAGGTGATGGCCCGGAAACATTTGTATACTTGATTGTGACAGACCACATAATGTGCTTAACAGCCAGAAGCAAAAAACTGGCCATAAATGGTATCTGGCAGTGTATCTGTTCAGACTCAAGTTCTAGTATAACAAGCTGAGGTCAAGCTGTCAAATTTTTTATTTTTTATTTTTATTTTTTTTAACAAAAAGTGATCTCATACTTTTCTGAATTTGTACAGTTTTTTTCTTCATACTGTTAAGATGGGTACTGTTACTAGATTGTTTGTTTGAACTCCCCATTTTTTTTTAAAAACAATATTGCTGTTTAATAATGCCACTGTCAATTCACATAAAACATATGTTAAAATTATCCTCGCTTTTCTTTCTCTCCATGCATTCTAAGATGATTAATTTATATACTCTAAATTGGAATGTTCCTGTTTTTATTTTAAATTTAGCAACACACGGCTAATAAAGTGTTGCTTATCTCTAATCCAGCATTGGCAGTCTTCTCACCGCAGGGCTGCTCCACTCCCACATCTTAATATTGGTGATGTTCTCCTGACCAATCCAGTGCATCTCATAGAGAACATAAGCCTAACTAGCCCTTATCACTAAAGCCTAATAAGCCTTACAAATACATGTCTAGTCACTCCCCCAACACTAATGTAAATGCATAGAAGACGCACAGTAACGTGTTTTTAGCATGATAATTTCCTGATCAGTGGTGAGGAGAGATGTAATAAAAGGAGCCTGGGGTCTCCGCTGTCATTGGTTTCTTGTTGTAGAGGTGGTCTGCAGTAACAACTCGAATTGTTCTTATGAATCCTGGCACCTGCTACTTTGAACACGGTCTACCAGTATGATTCCATTGTGGTTATTGATTGCCCAGAACTAGGCTATTCTACTGTACAAGTGTGCAGGGATCACTGAGAGAGCAGACAAGGAAAATGGTGGTTACTATGGATAGTGAATCAGATGGCTGCTTTGATAATTGCCAAATTTATAAAAAATTGTAAAGATAGTTGGGTTATGGGTAAATAAATCCCTGTTTAAATGCTGCAATGTTTCATTCAGGACTGTGGAGCCTGATTTAACCCCTTATGGACCAACTTCTGGAATAAAAGGTAATCATGACATGTCACACATGTCATGTGTCATTAAGGGGTTAAATAATAAGCTAAATGTAACTTATTCAATCATGGACTGAATTTGGAGTACTGGTACCAAAGCTGAATTTAGTGATTTTATTCACAGACGTTGTTTTCTTTATTGAATAATTTATTTTCAGAATTATTTATATTTCACAATTCCACTTTAATTATCCATTTGTTAATCTGAATGCTGATGTTTGTTCTTATTTGTAAGTGTTTGGGGGGCGATCCTGACAAAAGTTCACTTTGGTTTCAATTTTAAAGTGTTGTTGTTCAACTGACTAGTTGGGAATCAAATCCACGTAGTAATTATTTAGTTTTGTTATTCGAGTGGTTCTGTTATTCTTTTGTAATTTCATTTTTTCTTCCTCACGTCATGCGTTTTCTAGACATCGGATTGGGAAGTGATTCTGTGTGTGTGCGTCCTTCGTCTCACCGGATAAAGTCGTTTGATTCCCTCGGGTCTCAGTCAATACTAAGTCGTTCTTCAAAATTGTTACAGGGTCAATATCGAAGCCTGGTGAGTAGTCGTAAATAGTTTTTTTTTTTTTGTGAAAGGAAAACTCACTGCAGACAAAACTTGGCCAAAAAGTCTACCATAATTATTTATTAATTAAAATATTCCTTTAGTTTTCAGCTGTCGAATCGACAAGCCACAACATTAAGTTAATAAACACATATTTTTATTTTTCACCTATTTATTTATCTATTACTGGTATTTATAAAGCGCCAACAGATTCCGCAGCGCTGAACAATTAGTGGAGAATGTACAATATACACAGACATATACAAAAGGTAGAGAGAGCCCTGCCCTTAATCTGATATCTAGCCATTGGAGCTCATTATACAAAGTGCTTAACTAGATGGTCCATGAGCTTACAGGAGCAGACATGCACTCCTCCACTGGACCACCAGGGATTTCTGATTAACTCTCCATTAGATCACATGAGAATCATTAATCCCAGATATTTATTTATAACTCCCACTGGGTTATCAGGAAATATAGGGCCCCTTTCTGGAGAAAAGGTAAACCGGCGAAGGGAATAAACATCTTCCCATATTTATTTATTACATTTTTATTAATGCAGTTACATTTAAAATAAACACCCACCATAAACTGGCTGCAGATGGGACAGACTTTGGGGCCAAGGGAAAGCCTTTTCTTCCCCTTCTTCCTCAAACCACTCCATATTGCTCTGTCAGAAAAAGGGGTGGGTAATTTTTAAGGAACACACCAAATACTGTAAACCATTTTAAGCCATTTTAGAACTTACCGTACTTGGTGTTTGCTGGGTGCCTCTGCTACCTCAGCCAGGACAACTTGAAGCTCCTACTAAGAAGCTTCATTTAGCTCTCTTGTGCAAAGCCCTGATTCTCTCTAGTGGGGATAAGTGCCTGGTGGATCCAAGGTAAAAAGTCAGACTGTTGTAAAATGGTTGACTCTTTAAAATGACATCTGACTTACAGATGAAGAATATTACTTTTCTTGGTTTTTATTTTTTTTAAGATATAATTCTTTCTTTCCTAGGACATGACTGATAACAGCAACCATCACATAGTGGTGAGGGCCAAGTTTAATTTTCAGCAAACAAATGAAGATGAGCTGTCCTTTTCCAAAGGTGATATAATCCACGTCACGCGACTGGAAGAGGGTGGATGGTGGGAGGGCTCACACAGCGGCAAAACAGGATGGTTCCCTAGCAATTACGTTAAAGAAATAAAGTCATCTGGTAAGTCATGCTTTTATTGATAGTACTATTTATTGTGACTGGGTTGGAAAATTTAATTTTTTATTTTTTTTGTTAAATCTGTTTCCGAGGTTAAGGATGTTGTAAAGTAAAGTGGCAAACAGCATAGGTTCTAAAGTGAGGTTGTGTTGTTTTCTCTTCAAGCTCTATAGTCCCTTTGTCAGTCCTAAATGTAGCAATTGTATGGCAGAATTGAATAGGGAAAACTACATCATCTTTAGGACCTTGTCATCTTTAGACACAAAGTGGTAATTCTTTGTAAAGGGAGAATTGGGGAGATTTGAAGATTTTAATTAAAGGACCACTCTAGTGCCAGGAAAGCATACTCGTTTTCCTGGCACTAGAGTGCCCTGAGGGTGCCCCCACCCTCAGGGACCCACCTCCCGCCCGGCTCGGGAAAGGGGTTAAATCTTACCTTTTTCCAGCGCTGGGCGGAGAGATCTCCTCCTCCGATCCTCCTCTTCTCCTCCCCGTCGGCTGAATGCGCACATAATGCGCATAATGCTTTCCTATGGACGCTGGCGTGCTCTCACTGTGAAAATCACAGTGAGAAGCACGCAAGCGCCTCTAGCGGCTGTCAATGAGACAGCCACTAGAGGACATAGGGGGAAGGCTTAACCCATTCATAAACATAGCAGTTTCTCTGAAACTGCTATGTTTATGAAAAAATGGGTTAACCCTAGAAGGACCTGGCACCCAGACCACCTCATTAAGCTGAAGTGGTCTGGGTGCCTAGAGTGGTCCTTTAAAATCAAAAGGTGTCTGTATAACTAAGGATACAAATTTTTATCACACGTTTTTTTGTTTTATTTTTATCCTTTAAAACTATTGAAAAGAAACCAATTACAGTACACAGCATGTATGAAGTCACATAGAGAGCTTTACATAGGTTAACAGCTTGACCATAGCACATAAGTCATCCCCATATATGAGAAGCTGGATATGAGTTCCTATGAATAAATAAAGTTAACGCATTCTGTAAGGTATAGACCATAAAACACTGTGTGTGCCAGATATTATAATTAAATTTAAAAAGGAATTAAGTTCATTAAAAGAAAAAAGTATATAAAATACAACCGATGGCTACCTGGGAAAATCAGTCCTTAAGCAAAATAAGACATGTATTGTAATATGCAATAGAAAATTTTGCAACGTGGCATGGCCATTATAATGTTGTAAGAAACGACTATTCAACTCAAAAGGACATCTTATTGGTACGAAAAAATGAGAGCCAGTCTGTCTAAGCCTTTGTATATGTATTATATTCATGCAATAGGGAAAACCACACTCCCTCAATAGTTTGAAAAAATTCAATCTCCCTAATAGATTAATCATTAGCGCTCTTACAAAAACAAAGGAAAGGTGATTAGCAGCTGTTGAGGTATTCAAGCAGTGATAATTTAAATTTGAGTGACATAAGGAATATATTAAAAGTACTGCTGAAGGGGTAATATAGTCCCTTCTATCAGTTTAATGAAAGATAATATACTACACAGGACCACCATATATGTGCTGTAGTACCTTAAGACTAGATACCTCCCATCATGACATTATTGAGCGCACTCTGGAAATGCGCCTGATTGGCTCCTATAGCTTCAGCATAAACATTCCGTTCGCTGGTGCAGCACCAAATACGGAGGAATCCCCCAATATTAAATCTAACAAAAAAAAGTCGGAGGGCGACAAAGTAGATGATGCAGTTAAAAGGCTATTGTTATTGAGCCAAAAAAAGTAGAACAATGATTGGTGTTTTTCCTTATTTTCTGGGTCAAAAAATAGCCTTTTAATTGCATCATCTACCGTGCCTTCCGACTTTGTTTTGTTAGTTCTCCCAACACTTGTCTGACCTTTGCCTTGATTTAATAAACTTTACAAATTATTCAAAACACCTTAGTAAAACTTTACAAGTGATTATTCTACAAACCTTCCCATGGACTTAAAATGGTGACTTAGAAAAACTTTCCAGAAGATTAATCTAACTGTAATGAATCATTTAATGTAATGGAAGCTTATTAAATTGAGGCCAGGGTTGCAAAAAACAAATTTGTTTTTTTGCGAAATAAAACTCCACTTTTTGTAACAATTGGTGTCATTAAGACCATCTGACTGGCACACCGCAGAATTTATCCATGCATGCGCACTAGCCTCCCCATGCTTCCCCATGGGACAGCACTGGATTGGCTAAGATCATTGATCTCTGATCTCCGCAAGAGAGGCAGAGCAGCATGCTTGAGACCAACAGCTGCAAGGGAGAAAAGTAAACTAAATTCACCTTTTTTAAACTTTGCTGTTGGGCCTTGGCACCTAAATGGTGATTAGGGCACTATGACGTTAACATACACATTTTCTTTCCAAACGCTATAGTGATCCTTCCATACCGAACTGAAAGTTGGCTGTCTGTTGTGATAAAATTATTTTATAAGTATACATCAGTAAATGCTGGAGAAAATGTGCATGCATACATCCTGCCAAGCTTCATACCTTCCAATGTTTGCTAATATCTTTTTTACACAAATTTTGTGTTTTTAGGGTTTCTTTTTGTTACATATATATTAATTTTAAATGGATATTAATAGACTTGCATAAGTGCCTAGATTAACCCTATCACTACACAGTTGATAATAGTAAACATTGCTAACACATACATTTAAGTGACAACAGCAATTTAATTTGGCCCTCCTTTGCCGATATTTTGGGGAAGTTATAAAATAGTGTTCAGTATACATGCCTTTCAGAAGTTCATATCACTTCCTGAAGGTCGCAACAAAAACCTAGAAGCACATACTGCAAATAAAATGTGTACATGCAGAATATATGTTTAATAGTATGAAGAATTACTCTTAACTCATTACTTTTGTGTATGCTATGTTTGTTAACATTAGAGATTTTAAATTCTAATTCAGAAATCTAAGCTGTACCTCCCTTTTACATACAAAATAATCTTTTCTTGGCACAAAGAGCAGAGTTACAGTAGCAGATCCTGCTAGCCAGTCATCGAATGTCAATTCAATAAATGGTACACTGTGCATGACATTTTGCACATAATTGGCATTAGCCATCCAGGAACTCTTGTTCTGGGCTGCCTAGTGACACTACAATGACACATTACCATTGGTGGACATATACTTCCGGTAACTGAGGGGTTAAATTCTGTATGTGCAGCATTTCATGGGTAAAGTGGTCTTGGTGCTTGGGGTAACCATTTAAATATATTTTATGAGCGTTAAAGAATATAGACAAAAACTTATATGGCAAGCAAGAATGGAAAGGAGGGTATCCTGGTGAATTAAAGAAACAGATATAAGCAAATAGAACACATGGATAAAAAAAATATTGGATAACATAACAGAATTGGATAAGAATAACCAATAAAGAGAGGGCACATGCTCGGTTTCAGGGAAGGGAAGTATTAGATCAAATGAAGGGAGAAGAAAGAAAATGAATAGAACCCCAAAACGGGCAGATAAAGAGAATAACAAAATATTGAGACTATACACGATAAACAAGGTTCGCTCTCTCTCCAAAAACCAGAGGAACAAAGGAAATAGATAAAAACTTATTCAGAACTAATTAATAGGGAATGGAGGGGATCCAGGAGGGAGGGTTTAGTAAGATTCTAAGAATCGCAAGATATATTTATGATATTAATGATGACACATTACCAAGGCCTGAATAATATAAATATCATCAAAACTTACATAAGGCAGGTCTGGAAAAAAATAAAATAAGAATATAGACAAAAACTTACTTGAGTATGGTTTATTTGATGGGATGTTATGAGAAATATTATTTTGTTTTCCACTCATCAAATTGGCATAATGGACAACTTGTAAGTTTGTTCCTTGTAACTAAGTACTAAAATTGTTAGTCCACTTTAAATAGGCTCTTTTGTTGTTAATTTCTTTTTTTTTTTTTTAAATCTGTGTCCCCTTTGCTGTCAGAGATGTTACTCCACCCCTACAGTCTTGTTAGGGAGTTATTAGAATTGTTAATTCTGTACGTATTTCTATGCACAGAGGGGCATTCAATGAATGAGCAGCAAGCATCCTGCTTCTGCAGCAATATAGAAGCTGCATGTCGTAAGCTTCCTGTAGTGGAGGCCTTACGCCCAACAAGGACCCAGGTTGTCAAATGGTTTGCCCCATTACCGAGCAACGACTCCAGGGTACCCTTACCATCATGACGTCTACAGCAGGCTGCAGTGATTTATGATGGTTGGAGAAAACTTTTAACTGCTAGATTTAAACAATGACTGTATGTACTTGGAAGCTCCACATTTGAGTTTTAACAAAAAAAAAAAAAAAATTGTTTTTAAATTATGTAGATTATTTTACTGTCTATAAGGAAGAAATCCTTCCCACTTAAACTAAAATTCAAAAGGAGTGTGAGTGTTAAGAGCAATACAGCCATCTGTTATTGTTGATGTTTTGGATTACGTTCTCTAGAAGTTCTTGATGACTGATTAAGACCTGTAGAGCTTAGAAGTACAAGGGTATAATTGTCTCAATAGCCAGCATAATACAATGTTTTATTTTAATTTTAAATTTCGGTTAAGTGGATGGAAACAATATCCTTATGCATGTTGCTGTGACAGAAAATTCTAAAAATAAAGTGAGCGTAATTTTGTGTACTAATTATAGGGAACTTTGTGTGTCAGCCATTTACTGTAACTGAAGCTCCAATTCCCCAGAATCCAGTTGAGTCTCTTTAAAGCGGCACTGTCATGGCCGCTTCTGTTATTTTTTTAAATTTTTTTTTTTTACCCCCTCCTGACTCCACTACATCTAATTCACCCCCATATGCCCCTGGGCCCCCCGTATTACCTTTTTTTTTTTTTTCAATCTTTATTTTCTGCCTGGACCTAGGTCCTGGGCGCCACCATCTTTGTGTGGGTAGATGAAGGCCCTGTGGGACAAGTTGTCTGCCCACACTAGATAGCGCTGTGAATTTCCCATGCATGCCCAGTTAAACACTTGGGCATTCGCTATTGTCCGAAAATCGGACGGGAATTTCGTTCATTCATTCGTCAGAAAGACGAATGTATAGAAATGTCAGACGAACAAACAAATACTGAATATTGGTGTTCGTTTGTTCGTTCGTTCAGTTTATTACAAGGAGGGAGCTACCGGCGCAGAGCTCCTTCCTTGTAATATGTAAAGATAGAAGCGGCAGGGAGCTGAGCTCCCTGCCACTTCCTAGGCCCCCCATGTCCTCCCTCACTATTGACCCCCATATTAGCATTAAAATCTCCCGAATGCCCCTACTCGCTGTGTCGCAAGTAGCGGTATGTCTACTAAACAGTGAGTAGGCACGTCTACATAAAAGCCCCCCCAACCAATCAGTGCTCTGAGTCATTCTACACAGCATGGGAAAATTTCCAAAGAACTTTACCACGCTGTGTAAAATGACTCTTAACATTCTGATCGGTTGGATTCCAAGCCAACCAATCAGAGTGCTGTGACATGTAAATGTAGACTTACCTGTCAGTCTCCATTTACCTGTCGGAGAACTCTCTTGGTTGGCTTAAACCAACCAATCAGAGCGCTCTGAGCCAAGTTGCAGGGTGTGGGAAGGCTTTATAAGCCTTTCCCTGCCCTGCAGAGCTCAGTCTGTGCACGGTGCCCTCGCTGGGTTAAGATAGAATTTTTGTTTTTGCGTTGGATTTTTATTTTTTTCGACTTTTTAAAAAAAAAAAAAAAAACAAATTTGTGCTCGTTTTTTATTTTATAAGTTCGGGTATTTTGTTTTTTTTATTTGCTTTTTTTGGGGCTGAAAAACGACATCAAATGGTGTTTTTTTCCCAAAGGACCCCATGTCACCTGGAGAGGGTAGGGACTGATTGGGGGTGGCAATAGTTCCCCCCCCCCCCCCCTTATTGTAATTTAGGGCCCCCATCCGCCACTCATGAGTCATGGGTGGAGGCTGGGGGGTAGGACAATAGGTCCCCCCTTATTGTAAATTTATGCCCCCCCCCACCTGCTGCTCATAACTGGGGGGGGGGGAGGACAATAGCCCCCCCCCCCCCCATTTTCATTTAGGGCTTTTTATTGTTCCTTTAATAATTCCATGATTTTAGAACTACAAAGAGTCACTTATTTTTATAATTGGTTTAAAGGCAGCCTCCTAAAACTTTTGCACAGTGTCTCTGGCAATATGTAGACACATTACACAATTACTATCTATCCAGTATGAGCAACCTCTATTGCATATATATACGGAGGACCTGGCAATTTAAATTTTTTTTTGAAATCCAACATCTATACAATCCTTATTTCTCTTTTCGCACTGCACTACAAAAGTGATTTATGTATAAAATAATTCATAGTGCTGTCTTTTAGAAACCACATTTATTTCAACACACTATTCATCTATTCCACAGAAAAGCCAGTGTCTCCAAAGTCAACCACACTGAAGAGCCCCCCAAAAGGGTTTGACACATCTGGAATCAACAAAAGTTATTACAATGTGGTGAGTTTGTGTACTCTACCATTTTCATCTGGTTGTGGGTTTATATTACCTTTTTAGTACTATTGTTATTGTTCTCATTTAATATTATAAAATTAAATTTTACCCAAGTTATTTATTATTGTTATTGAGCTGTATTGGTAAAGATGTCACTGACTTTGTCATGTTCCTTAAAGCCTTATGGTCCTGTTATTTTTATCATGGAAATCTAAGAATTGTTACTTTTAGTATTCAGGAATACAAACTAACAAACTCTGGTCTACCCTTTTTTTTTTTTTTTTTAAGTCCTACCCTCAAGACCCTCCGCTGACCCTGGCTAACTTCTTTGTTTAGTCTCTTTGAAGGCAATGAGAACTTGACTCCGGAAAATCAGAAATGTTTGGTATATAGTGAATTTGCCAAGAAGGTGCTGATATGCCCCCTTCAATCTTTGAGATTGTGAGAAAGGGACAAACTTGCATGCCCCTTCTCACTCTACCTCAGGGCATTACCATTAATATTCTGATACAGAACTGAGCAGCTTTTGCTAACAGTGCTTTAAAAATTGTCACACAATTCTTCTTTTGTATTTCCACCCCAATTTCCAGAAAAAAAGTATTTTTGATGATCTAGAAGACTGCCTACTATTTTTCCTTCGGTAAATTTATTGGCATTTTTGTAGTTACGTCTAGTTAAGGCTTTAAAAAGCACAGCATAATGTCCTTATTAAATGTGCTTGAGATTGTGCAAGGCTTTTCTAGGGCGTTTTCACACTCACAAGGTGGCTGTCATCTTCATATTGTCGGCATTGGTTGGTGAGATACATGACTGCCTGTCATCCTGGTGTGCTTATATTCTGCCAGGCTTCGTACCTTCCAGTGTTGGCTCCGTTGCTTTTCTCACCACTTAGTATTTTTAGGGTTTCTTTTTTGTATGTATATATGTGATTTTAAATTAATATTAATAAACTTGCATAAGTGTCTAGATTAAACCTTTTCAACTGTTGACATTGGTATACATTGCTAACACCAAAATCTAAGAGAACAACAATTTAAATAATTATTGTTCAGTATACGCGTGTTTTAATAGTTCATATTATTAATGCAGGTACAAAAAATAGACACACAAGTACCACATTTTGTAACTTTTAGAAACAAACATAGGAATAGAAAATGGTTGCATACTATGCACAGGGATGTATTTACCACAAGGCATTTGCCTAGGGCGGCACTTTCGGGGGGACGCCAAAAAACGCCACCCCAAGCTCCCAGACAAATACCTTGTTTGCCTCATATTCTGGGGTTGTACACCTTACTGTGAGTGAGTGTAGCTGTCAGTGTGTGTCTGTGAGTGAAAGTGTGTGTCTCAGTGAGAATGGGTGTGCCTGTGAGTGTGTGTATGTCATTTTATGTGTATCTGAGTGTGTGTGTCTGTCAGTGAAAGTGTGTGTGTTGGTTAAACAGTGTGTCACAATGACTGTATGTATATGCCAATGACTGTATGTGTCAGTGAGTGTATATCAGTGCATGTATTAATGAGGGCATGTGTCGGTCAGTCAAAAAAGTGGCCTTTTGGGGGGGGGGGGGGCCCGGGGGGTGCCCGAATTTAGTCGTGCCTTGGGCAGCACATATCCAAAATACACCACTGACAATGCACATGAATAAGCTGCAGAAAGATTTTTGCCCCCAATCAATTTATAAGCAGTTTGTTAAATCCAGGCACGTCTGTTATGTAGGACATTGCTACCAGCATGTGTTTCTGTACAGTGCAGGTGAAAGGGATCTTACATTCCATCAGCACAATACAAAAAGGAATGTCATCGCTGAGGGTTAAAGTGTCAGTCATGCCGAACTTACCTTTCCTCAATCGATTCCTTATCTCTCCTTCTGTCAGGATCTGTTCTTCATTTCTTCCTGTCTGCTCTAGTTTTCTTTAAAACCTAAGACAAAGTCGGGACTATTAAGTGTGCTCCGTTTCCTGTGGTCAGAGAAAATTTCCCACAATTCTTACCTTTCCTCCGAGATCTCGCGATGCTTCCTGTCAGTATTCCTGAACTTCCTTTCATTTTAGATAGAACGCCGGCAAAAAACTAAGTTGTCTCTCTCCCCCATCTCCCCCGTTTAGTTACATAGCCCTCACTCGCAGGGCAGTTGTCGTCGTCCCCCAGCTAGTTAATAGATGCCCCATCATGGGGCCAATTTTTTTTTTTTTTTATTACAACGGTGAGCAGCCACTGGCTGCTCACTGTTTAGTATACATGCCCCTACTCGCGGCATATAGAGTAGTGGCATTTGGGAGATTTAATCTCCCTTATGCTATTATAAGGGTCATATTGACCCCCATAGAGTAAGGGTGGTCATGGGGGCTTAGTAATATTTTTACATATTACAAGGAGGAAGCAGTGCGCCGGTAGCTCCCTCCTTGTAATAAACAGAACGAAGATGAGGTCTTCGTTCATTCGTTTGAAATTTCTATTCATTCATTCGTCTTTCTGACAATTGGGGGAGGGGGGGGGGACAATTAGATAGTGGAGTCAGGAGGGGGGTTAAAAAAAAAACAAAAAAAAAAAAAACGGGATTTGGCCATGACAGTTGGACCCCTCATGATTTTCACTTCATAGCAATGCAAAACTAAATCAGCACGGAGTTCATGAGGGTCTCCCAAATAAAAAAAACAAAAAACAAAAACCTCCACACTGTATTTTATTTTTAAGTAGGGATGCACCGAAATTTCGGCTAAAAATTGGCATTTCCGTTTCGCCTGAAAATTGATCAAATTTGCAGAATTTATATATTTAAAAATAAATAAATATATAGATTTATTTTTGTAGTGCATAGTTTAAAGGACTACTATAGGCACCCAGAGCACTTCAGCTCAATGAAGTGGTCTTGGTGCCAGGTCCCTCTAGTTTTAACCCTGCAGCTGAAAACATAAGTTTCAGAGAGGGTTAATCCAGCCTCTAGTGGCTCTCGCTGACAGCCGCTAGAGGCGCTTCTGCGATTCTCACTGTGAAAATCACAGTGAGAAGACGCTGGACGTCCATAGGAAAGCATTGCTGGGCATGCGCATTCGGATCTGACGTCGCCAGGGGGAGGAGAGGTCACCAGCGCCGAAGGAGCCCGGCGCTGGAGAAAGGAAAGTGGCTGAAGGGGTTTTAACCCTTTCAGCCCAAGGGGAGAGGGACCCTAAGGGTTGGGGTGGGGGGGCCTAATGACCCTACAGTGCCAGGAAAACAAGTTTGTTTTCCTGGCACTATAGTGGTTCTTTAACAGACATGCTTGCATTAACAATTCAGATGATTATATATATATATATATATATATATATATATATATATATATATATATATATATATATATATATATATATATATATATATATATATATATATATATATATATATATATATATATATATATAAAAAATTAATAATAACATGAAAAGTCAAGAATACTGCACTTCGTACAGGGGAGGGGGGAAAGAACACTATGGGACATTGGAGGGGGGAAAGAACAGAAGAGCATTTTGGGACGGGGAGGGGTGGCAAGAGCACTATGGGGGGGAGGAACATTAAGCGGGGGGGGGGACACTAAAAGAGAAGGGAAGTTTTTCATATTAGATTTATTAAATTAATTTAAAAGTCTAATAGTAAAATTATAGGAATAAAACTTTTTTTTAAAATACATTTGGGGAAAAGTCATTTTCGGTTTCGGTTTTTGGCCCAAGGGCATTCTGAATTTTTGGGTTTTGGCCCAGAATTTTTATTTCGGTGCATCCCTATTTTTAAGCATAAATATAGGAATGAAGAGAAGAATTCCATGTAGTATTCACAGAGAATAAAGGTTGGGTGACAAGAGCATGTCTGTTTTATTAACCTGCTTCAGAATTTTACACTATTAGCTGTAAACAATGCACATAATCTATATGGCAATAGACAAAGATCTGATTATTATTTTAATTAAAATAACTTCAAAATTGTTGCAGAGTAGAATCACCTTAGTAATTGGTAGACACGTGCAATTCGTTTAGTTCCGAACATACATTCGGATCAATTTTGTACAATTCGGATGCTTTTGAATGTCTGAAGTTCGAATTGCCGAATTTCTCAAGTGCCGAAGTGCTTCGGATTTCTGAAAAGTGGCAAAACAAGAGAGGGAGGGAAAATTACATGAATGATGACGTGAATCTTGACCAATAAGCTAATTCCTGGCACTGGGAGCGCTATAGATGTGTAAGTGGTTGTGGTGGTTAGGGCTAGGGTTTAGGGAGCCCTACAGATGTGCAAGTGGTTGTGATGGCAAAGTGCTTCGGATTTCTGAAAAGTGGGAAAAAAAAGAGGGATGCTTACGAATGTCCGAATTGCCCAAGTACCGAACCGAATGCCGTTAGTCCGAATTGCCGAAGCAGTAGAATTTACTTACTTGCCCAAATTTCTGAACTGAACCAAATTTTGTCTTGACAAAGGCCCTAAGGGGTCGAAACGTTGCTGTGTAGCTCCTGGTTCTAAATAAAATTGCCTACATTTTAGAATTTGTTGGAGTGTCTGGATTATTTTCTATAATTAACAATTTTACATTTGGTCCATTTTGGTACTGGGACTTGTCCATTGGAGCACCCTGGATTCCTTGACGAAGGGTTTAGTGCACTTCCACCATCTATCTATATCTATTTGAATGGATTAAAGACATTAACACATAGTAACTTATAGTTGTAGTCGAGGACAAAAGCCGTATACATGATAAGTTAGATATATGAGCAAGTCGGTTGTGGTGTGCCGAAACAGACGTATCGGGTAGGCCTGTAATAAAAGAGGGCCCACCTGTAATAGTAATATGTATAAGGGGAGAGGTGGGAGGGATGAACCAGGCAGCATCAGCCCTGTGGTGTAGGGGGCCTGAGTTTAAATAGCCGGGTAACCCCTCCCACAACTTCAGGCTACGCCTTCCAATTTGTAGTCGGGGACAAAAGCCGTATACATGGTAAGTCAGATATATGAGCAAGTTGGTTGTGGTGTGCCGAAACCGACGTATCGGGTAGGCCTGTAATAAAAGAGGGCAAAAAGTTGAATAAGATACCTTATTACACATCTTTACGTTGCAAGATTCGTAAAGGCTTGCCCTACTCAACTCTAGCTCTGATTGTGGTATGTATCTAGTAATATACTGTGGATTTCCAGTGTCCTAATGTTTATGGTGTGAGCAGGGACATTTGTCTGGAAGCAGCGGATGCTGCCCTGATTCTGGAGGAATGTCCCGAAAAGGCATTGGGGTTGAGTCCCCGTCTAGTTAAGAGGGTTCTGAGGTACATTATGAATTTAGCTGTGGTGAGTGGTTTGCCCTGCTGGGATTCTGGTGTATAGAACGATGTACAGATCATCGTGGGAGGCAATCAGTAAGGAGACTAAAATTAACCTTTCCAGATGTCTTTGCGTATGGTCAGAAAGTAGGGGCATATTGAGATTTGGTCCAGTGAGTGATAACCTGTAAAGGTCTGAAATTTTGACTGGCACCTTATTGTCCGTAGGATGGTCCTTATGTCCCTACGTATTACATGTGGTAAGAGGATGTGAACTGTTTGGTACTAGGATAGGCACTTAAGATATGGTGTTGTATTCCAGCCAGGTAAGTTTTGTAGTGTTAAGAGAGATTTTTTACATTGTGTGGGCAAAAAGGAGAGGAATGTCACAATAGCGACTAGTGAACGAATATTGGTATTATGGTAATCGGTGGTAAACTTGTTGTAAAGGTGAAATCTCTTGTATGCTCGTGATGTATAATCAGAGAGGGCAGCTCAATCCAGAAATCTGCCAAATGCCATGAGGCGAGTTAGTGCAGGATTAATCCATGGAATGTGGGTATAGCCAGCTGCTTTATTGTCAGAGAAGCACTTGACAGGTTCCCCTATCCACTCATACCTCCCCAGGCCTTGTAGGCTGCCACTATGGGGTAGATTCCAAATAAATGTTGACGAGGAATGGAACGTTTTTTTTCTTTTTTTTTTTTTCTTTCTTTCTTCAAGAGTCTCAACTGGCCAGCCATCTCAGAACCAAAAAAGTCACCAAACTGGCTGTGAAATCAGTGTGTGCAGACGCATTGGTCCATGTAACTGGGAAATGATGAGAAATGGCGGGAATAACCTAGCCTCCTATTCCAGTGTGGTATGAACCTGAGCCATATGTGTAGGTCTGCTTACAACTAGTGCCAGAATGCAACTGTCGGTGGGAAGAAGACTCAGCGGTCGGGAAATAAATGTGCAGAATAATTCTCATGGAGAACTTCAATGTGCCCAGTAGGACTGTAGACTCTCCCCCCGCCCCTTCCCGCATGTTCAATGGAGGAAATCAATGAGTTGAGGCTAGGGGTGGGTAATTAATATGGTTGTCAAATACCTTCTTAAGCAACGTGATTGTGTTGCAGGGTCTATTAATGCGGACTGAAGGTTCTGTCACTCGTGAATACCAGACTGGTGTGTGACCAGACCTGTGTGGAACTGGTGTGTGGAAACCTTGATGTAGAAGTCGAATGAGTGACGGAAAGGGTGTGCTTAGAGGTAAAACTCCAGGTAGTCGATGCAAACCTTCTCTATGGTGAGGAGAAGTAGAGCCACTTACATCACGAAAGTCTGAAGGCTAGGATGAATTCTGGGATAGTGAGTTTCTGATTGAGTCTGGGATTCTGGTGTATAGAACGATGTACAGATCATCGTGGGAGGCAATCAGTAAGGAGACTAAAATTTACCTTTCCAGATGTCTTTGCGTATGGTCAGAAAGTACGAGGGAGTAATAATGTAAACTGATGTGCTAGGGGCGGGATTTGAAAGGATAACATAACCATGAGAGGGATTTGGGAGTCCTGTGGCTGGGATGTGCGTCAGTGCCTGTGGAGATTCCAGTCTCTGTAGTCCATCGTTGATGTTATGTATGGAGGCAAGTAGACTGGATATCAACTGTTTGACTTCATGTGATTTGGCCTTGTGGGCAGGGGCCACTGAAAGGTGTGGCA
Organism: Pelobates fuscus; assembly: GCF_036172605.1. Classification (NCBI taxonomy): domain Eukaryota; kingdom Metazoa; phylum Chordata; class Amphibia; order Anura; family Pelobatidae; genus Pelobates; species Pelobates fuscus. The sequence goes on along the minus strand of NC_086317.1, from coordinate 325,824,783 downwards.
AGAACACTGGCCTCGCGGGGACTGTAAAAAGAGTCAATATAAGAGGCCTTGCTGGGTGAGGACCTAACTCGTAACCTGGAGAGGTTGATGTGAGGCGTTAGCTATGTGTTGGGCCGAGGGGCGTATACCTCCATATGCGGATGAAGATGGGTGTTGGCCTCACAGAATTGATAATGATGAGGCTAGTTACTGGCATAGCTGGGAACCAGGCCGCCAGTTGACATACCGGATCCGTTAATGGGACGGGTGATGGGTAAACATACCTTGCTTGGAGTAGAATGTGGTTTCCTTGCCAGAGGAATGAGATATTGGAGAACCTAAAGGGAAATGATGGTGGGAGGCAAGTTGGAACTGGAATTGGGCTTGACTACTGTGAACAAAGCACGCCTGTATAATCGGGGTGGTTGTTCTTGAGGCTGGTCTATGAATAGGTAACCTGAGGACATAGTTGTTAGAATCCTGACCCTACGATGGTGGGTACAAGATTCATAGGACATAAATCAAATATCACTATAAGTGAGTAGGGTGAGGATCCTAGGCCACTACCAGAGACCATGGGGAGTGTTAATCCAATACTGCGACAATAATGGGGGATAGGCAGAGTCATGAGTGACCGCTAATTGGTCCTGTGACTTCTGTAGCTAAAATACATATAGGGGGATATGGAATACCAAGCTATGAGGGTAGTTTTGAGCTATCCCGGTAGGGCTTAGAATATTTAATTATGGTCGAGCCAGCATGGGAAGGGGGGTGTATGTGTGGGGAATTAAGGATCCCCGGGCGTGGGCCTGTGTACGGCCTGGCGGAGGAATTGCGTGCCAGCGTTGGCTGATGTAACATATAACAGTTAGGAGTAGATTTGCTGTAGGTTTGTTGATACTATGTCTGAATAGCAAGGGTCGGTTAGGATGATGAACTTGCTTGAGTAGAATATAGCAGCGATGAGTAAATAACCTTTTGCATAATACGTGATTATTTTGACGTAGAGTCAGGGGGAACATATGATGGTATGATAAAGCCTGGTACACTAGGGTTTGTCCCAGGGAACATGACGATACATATACTGAACATAGGAGTGTGGCGTGTTACAAAAAGGTTTAGCGAATAGGTGGTCGTCTGCCAAATAAGTAATATACCTATCATGGGAGCAAGTATATAGATTGGCCATAACACATGGCTACAAATGTGAACGTGATGACTGCCTCAGAACAGTACCAAGTCCATGAGTGATAAAATAAGACATATGCGATATATGATGGTAATACTTAGTGAATATTAAATGCTTACCAGAGCTGAATTAGTAATGGGAAACTGACAATATCCATGCACAATCATAAATAATAACAAGAAACATAGCAAACATAACCGAACTACAGGGGGCAGCCCAGGCAGCCCTCCCCGGCAAATGAGGCCCCCGGGGGCCATGTGATCGCTCTCAAAGAGCGATCACATGGCCCCCTATAGCTGGCTAAAATATCAGACAGTCTGGTTGGCAGTGTAAAACATGTTTAGAATTAAATTAAAAGTATTTATATTTATATATATATATATATATATATATATATATATATATATATATATATATAGAAAATAAAGATTCAGAGCACTCCGAAGGTCTTAGTGAAAAAAATATATTTTATCTGTGTAGAAGGATCAACGTTTCGACCCGCAGGTCTTTATCAAGATAATACAACATACAAACAAGTGTTCTTAAATAACCATGATAATTAGCAGGAAATTGCTTACCTCAGTGTGATCGTGATGCCCCATCACCATGTGTAGACGGTGTGTATTGATTAAAATGTGGCGTCTAGCATGCGTAGCCCAGTGATGACGTGAAGCGGTGTGTGTCCAATGAGAATAGTGAAAGAGTATCATGTGTCTATGATGATGATAGTTATGGACGCATACGTAAAAGCGTGAGGCATAGAGGGTCGCGCCGTGATGATGTAAGTTGTATGCGTCCGAGGGAGAATGCGTAAAGAGAGTTATGTATCTATGACAACCACCTTTTACGTGCGCATGCGTGGAACGGTAAAATACAAAACAATTAAAAACAAAGTAAAGGAAGACATTCTAGCGGTTGTAAATAAATAACCGAGTAGATGCAGAACTTATATGATAAACACAAATTAGATCACAGATACATCAATAGTAAATTAACGTGGCATACATGTCACTACTGAAAGTTATGGAATAGCGTCCTGTAGCTATGGAAACCCATATGACAGAAGCCTGCATAAAGAGTTAAGTAAGTCTCAAAGAGATCTAAAGAGATGTGATGTGTGTGTGCAGAATATATACAAGGGATGTATGGTCCAAGATGGATCCTAGATATGTGTAAACGATATGATAAATCTAGTGAGTGTGACTTAGTGAGTGAGGTGAGGGGCATTGAAGGGACAAAAAAAAAAAAAAAAAAAAAAAAAAAAGGGGGGGGGGAAAGGGAGAGAAAGGACCATGGGTGGAATATGGGGTGTGTGAAGACTTGATCAGTGCAAAGCATAAAAGTATAAACAAAATAGTGAAGAAAAACTCCCATTAAGTGACAGCAGAGAGAAAACACAATATGTACAGAGTGACTGGTGATGATAGGAGTATATACATATATATACAAGGTGTAGAGGTATCAATCCTCTAGGTGTAGATCATCTGTAAAAAATGCATTATATAGCATATAGGTATAGGCTATGGATCGATGTGTGGCTCTATATGTATATTGAGAATAAGAATGAGCGTATAGAAAATAAAAAAATAAAAATAAAAATAAAAATTATTCTTTCTTATTTTTCCTATGGCTGGGTAGGAGAGACACAATTTAACGATTGTCCAAAAAAGAATGAAATTTCTCTTCCGGAGGGACCTATTATCTTGGCCACTGTAGACGTTAAAAATCTCTACACCATAATCCCCCACCCAGAGGGACTAGAGGCCATGAGACAAATTCTGATCCATTCAGATCAATACCAGGGGCCCCCTATCGAATATTTGTTGGAATGTCTAGAATTCACTCTGACCAATAATTACTTTCGATTCGAGAAGCATTTTTATATCCAGCAAACAGGAACAGCCATGGGATCGGCCATAGCGCCCAATTACGCCAACAGCTATATGTATGCCTATGAGCAACAACACATTTTGTCAAACTATCAATCTAACATCATATCTTATTTTAGATATGTGGACGACATTCTCATCTTGTGGTCAGGCTCCTCCTCATCTTTTGACAGCATGATTCAGGATCTTAACAACGTAGAGTCTCCTGTACGCCTAAGTCACTGCAGTGACACCAACAAGATTCAATTTCTTGATGTTGAGCTCTACCGAACACAGAACTCCATTGGATATACTTTATACAAAAAAACATCTGATCGTAATACAGTGCTACACGCCACTAGCTTCCATCCTAGTGCACTTAAGAGATCCCTTCCGATCTCCCAGTTCCTCAGGGTACTACGGAACAATTCAGACCCAGAGAACATCAAACACCAGATGGAAACCATGCGACAATCTTTTTTACAGAGGGGGTATTCGCCCCACACACTTAAACGGTCATTACAGAGAGCCACTGAGATTTTCCATCAATCTCTGCCACAAACTAGCATAGATCCACAAGATCCTGCAACTATTACACTACCATTTTTATACCATACAGCTAGCGATCGGATCGCTAAGGCTATTCGAAACAGATGGGACCTATTGGCCGCAGACCCTACACTACATCCTAAATTCTCACATCCTCCCCGGATTGCTTTCAGACGCAACCGCAATTTGAGGGACATTTTGGTTAAAAGTGATTACACCAACCAATATGAGACAAAAAAAGGACATACGAGGATGGGCTGCTTTAAATGCACCAATTGCGTCACATGTGGACATATGCTTGCAGGACCATCATTCGTCCACCCTCACTCAGGTAAACGATACCTCATCAGACATCACATCACTTGCCTGACGGATCATGTCGTTTACTTAATCTCATGCCCCTGTGGCCTCTACTACGTGGGGAAGACGGACCTTACATTACGAGACAGAATGAGGGGACACCGCTCAGGCATCATGACTGCATTCAGAGACGGCAAAACTGAGAAACCGGTGGCCAAACACTTTCTTGAAGCTAACCATCGACTCCCGACGTTGAAATTTATCGCCATCGACCATATCCCCCCACTGTCTAGAGGGGGCGATCGCTCCAAAAGTCTTCTCCAACGCGAAACATACTGGATAAAGACCCTGGACACAGTTCACCCCAGGGGCCTTAATGAATACATTTCATTTCATTCTTTTTTGGACAATCGTTAAATTGTGTCTCTCCTACCCAGCCATAGGAAAAATAAGAAAGAATAATTTTTATTTTTATTTTTATTTTTTTATTTTCTATACGCTCATTCTTATTCTCAATATACATATAGAGCCACACATCGATCCATAGCCTATACCTATATGCTATATAATGCATTTTTTACAGATGATCTACACCTAGAGGATTGATACCTCTACACCTTGTATATATATGTATATACTCCTATCATCACCAGTCACTCTGTACATATTGTGTTTTCTCTCTGCTGTCACTTAATGGGAGTTTTTCTTCACTATTTTGTTTATACTTTTATGCTTTGCACTGATCAAGTCTTCACACACCCCATATTCCACCCATGGTCCTTTCTCTCCCTTTCCCCCCCCCCCTTTTTTTTTTTTTTTTTTTTTTTTTTTTTTGTCCCTTCAATGCCCCTCACCTCACTCACTAAGTCACACTCACTAGATTTATCATATCGTTTACACATATCTAGGATCCATCTTGGACCATACATCCCTTGTATATATTCTGCACACACACATCACATCTCTTTAGATCTCTTTGAGACTTACTTAACTCTTTATGCAGGCTTCTGTCATATGGGTTTCCATAGCTACAGGACGCTATTCCATAACTTTCAGTAGTGACATGTATGCCACGTTAATTTACTATTGATGTATCTGTGATCTAATTTGTGTTTATCATATAAGTTCTGCATCTACTCGGTTATTTATTTACAACCGCTAGAATGTCTTCCTTTACTTTGTTTTTAATTGTTTTGTATTTTACCGTTCCACGCATGCGCACGTAAAAGGTGGTTGTCATAGATACATAACTCTCTTTACGCATTCTCCCTCGGACGCATACAACTTACATCATCACGGCGCGACCCTCTATGCCTCACGCTTTTACGTATGCGTCCATAACTATCATCATCATAGACACATGATACTCTTTCACTATTCTCATTGGACACACACCGCTTCACGTCATCACTGGGCTACGCATGCTAGACGCCACATTTTAATCAATACACACCGTCTACACATGGTGATGGGGCATCACGATCACACTGAGGTAAGCAATTTCCTGCTAATTATCATGGTTATTTAAGAACACTTGTTTGTATGTTGTATTATCTTGATAAAGACCTGCGGGTCGAAACGTTGATCCTTCTACACAGATAAAATATATTTTTTTCACTAAGACCTTCGGAGTGCTCTGAATCTTTATTTTCTACATAACAACGCTCTGCAGCACCAAGGCATTTTTTGAACAAGTGAAGCAAGTAAGGTAGAGTGCCAGACCTCGAATTTGTTTATATATATATATATATATATATATATATATATATATATATATATATATATATATATATATATATATATATATATATATATATATATATATATATATATATATATATATATATATAAATGCAGACAGCTCTTGCACTCTTCACTATTTGTAAAGTACCTGGTGCTCTGGTAGCTCATGCACAGCAATAGAAAAAATATACCAGCACTCCTAGGATTTTCAAATGAACGTTTCAGCTCTCCCTCAGAGCTTTCATCAGGACATATACCCTGGTATATGTCCTGATGAAAGCTCTGAGGGAGAGCTGAAACGTCGATATTGTACTTTGGAATAAAAGGAAAACTTCATTTGAAAATCCTAGGAGTGCTGGTATATTTTTTTCTATTGCTATATATATATATATGTATATGTGTGTATGTGTGTGTGTGTGTGTATGTGTGTATGTGTGTATATGTGTATATGTGTATATGTGTATATTATATATATATATGTATATGTATATTATATGTATATATGTATAT